>NC_064628.1:890625344-891262844 GCF_023864275.1 Schistocerca cancellata | reverse complement strand
TTTCCTATGTGTTTAGAAACATGTTTCCTGTAAACGACCCATTTTTTCCTAACAATACCATTTTTGCAGTCTAACCGTTAAAACGTAAAGTTCACTGTCACATCAGAAGTAACTGCTAATTTTCTCTTAGTCGAAAGGAAATCATCTCGTCGTTATCCTGTTGGGTACCGAAAATTAACTACCGATCCGCCATTTTAATTCCCATCATCGCTGGCGGCAGACATTACCAACGAGGACTTCAAAGTTACGGCGTGGATGCTTGCTAATAAAACGTCTACGCAATAGGTAACAAACTACTTACATGTAATGACGCACAATTATTGGTATCACTTCACGTAAAGGATGCAGGCTTCATGAAAGAAAAAGATACAGAAACCATTTCTTCCTAGCAGAAATTCTAACGAAGGCGCAGCTATCGGTGTAAAGATTATCTTTATTACCAGCCGTCAGTCAATGTTGATTTTGTAGTATCGTTGACTTAAAAGCAGAACAATGAAAAAAAATCGCAGTCGCTTTTAGTTACTTTTGTCAATAAAAGCGACTGAGACTGTCTTTTTATGGTCAATAAGTAGCAAACACTCCAGTTCCGCTCACGTTATATCTAAAATATAACTGAATATATCTCTTAATATTTTAGCATTTAATAGCTAGTAAAGGCCAGCGATTACCCATTGCAGACCAAAAGCTGTAAACGTAAATGCTAACCCCAAAACTTTGTTACGTTTAGTATTAAATTATATTAAGCAGAATTAGAAAAAGAAAAAGATTTTCCGCGAATCTTACCTTTCGGAATATCCTCCAAGGCAGAAAATAGTTTATCTCCTGCAGTGGACCATAGTTGTCTGTGCTGGTAACGACATTCAGCGTTTTGTACCATAAGCCAACTTATGTGCCTGTGGAAAGGACACCAGTGTACATTGGTTGTCATTCGTTGTTAAGTGTATAGCGATTTTATTCGAATGCGTGCTACAACGGGTACGTGGCAGTAATACATTTTCTGCTTTGTAGCACGCATCTCGTGGTCGTGCGGTAGCGTTCTCGCTTCCCACGCCCGGGTTTCCGGGTTCGATTCCTGGCGGGGTCAGAGATTTTCTCTGCCTCGTGATGGCTGGGTGTTGTGTGCTGTCCTTACGTTAGTTAGGTTTAAGTAGTTCTAAGTTCTAGGGGACTGATGACCATAGATGTTAAGTCCCATAGTGCTCAGAGCCATTTGAACCATTTTTTCTGCTTTGTAGTTCGGTACGTCGAGCAAACTACGTATGATGGTCACATTCACGTGCCGTATCACTAATATCTGTCTGTGAAGAGTTGCAGGTACGAGCTGCGTCGGGTTTTCTCTGTTGTGAGTTACGACCAAATTTCAGAATTCTTTATAGGGAAGCTTCTGAGCAAGAAAGTTATTTGTTCATTCACGGGGAAGAATTTGTTGTTGTTCGAGTTCCTATCTGTTTCTAAATGTATTGGCTCTCATTATCCTCCTTCCTTGGATGCAACAGAAACGCAGACTCATAGCTCAGTCTCCTATAAGACGACCTAGATTGCTGAAAATGAAGTGAACCATCTGAAAATCTGCGAAAGCGTGTGAGCTTAGATTCAAGGAGAGTGGGTTGTGAAAGAGTAAATGTTGTGTAGTTAAAAACTTAACTTTACTGTGAAATTAAAAAGAAACAAGAACCAAAGTAAATTCAGTCTCTTCAAAAGCGCACACCGTTACTCACCGGTGAAACAATAATCTTGTACAGGGCTACCTTCTGTTGTGGTCTAGGAGCGTCCATTATGATGAAACTCTCACTGTCGCTGATAAAGACTAGTACAGGTGTCCGGGTAGGACGGACGTGGGAGTTGTAGGGCAGAACACACAGTGAAAGTAACACAGAATAGTGAATAGTAAAATATATTACTCAACTTTGGTAATGCTGGTTACTGCAATTGAAGTATGCAGGTTTAGCCTTGACTACACAAACTCAATAATCATCTCTGCATTAAAGTCAGAAGAAAACTAATCTTTTGTTTTGATATTCCATTCAAAGAATTGTTTCACATTAACAGTAAGTTATATTTCTAGAAGGCGGTCTCTGTCCACACGTGATTATTTTATTCATTGTTCTGTTTCTACTGCGGACTGTCCACTATCTACAACCTCGGACAATAAAGTTCAGTGCGTGAAATCAGAACGGTCGGTTGGGCAACACTGGCGATTCACAAAGCTGCACCTGCGTATCGGCCGGTGTTGACAATCTGCCCCCACCGTAGATCATGTGAGCATCGTGTGTGTTCCGTGTTAGACCTGTTGGACGAAGTGGTTTAGTGCGTTGATTCTGAACTGAGAACAGGACGATAAACGAGCAAAGGATCAATTTAAAGTTTTGTTTTAAGCTGGGCAAGACACCGAAAGTAACGCATGCAACGCAAGTACGTGTTTATGGGGATCAAGCACTGTCCATGAAGTGTGTGTAAGAGTGGTTCGCCCGTTTTCGAGAGGCCGGGAAAGTGTTTCTGACAATTCCCGTAGCGGACGACCGGTGACCGCCGTCAGTGACGAAAACGTTGAGAAAGTGAGGACATTAATCTCGAACGACTGTCGATTAACTGTGAGCATGACAGCGGATGAACTGCAGATGAACCGTGAATCCGTCCGACAAATCGTTACCCAGTGGTTAGGGAAGAGGAAAACGTGTTGTAGTCTTGTGCAGCATCACTTGACTGACGATCAGAAGCAGGCTCGTTTAGAGGCTTCACGCTCGCCAACACGCAGCCAATATCGTTCCTGGCAAAAAAGGGGGTGGTGCGAATTGAACATCCACCATACTGGCCGGATCTCAACCCTCCAGAGTTCTTCCTGTTCCTTCGACTCAAACTCGCTTCAAAAGGAAAGAGATCTGACATTATTCCTGACATCCAACGAAACGTGATGCGGCTTTTGAACACCATCCCGAAGGAAGACTTCCTGCAATGTGTCGCAGAGCTCAGCTGTGCATAGTTTTGGGAGGTGACTGTTTCGAAGGACAAAATGGTAACTGTAGTTCATAGTTCATCTACGTTAATGTTACCGAACTTTACTGTCAGAGGTTGTACATATAGGTCGCTATTTCTATCTCATTCGATGTCTTGAAGACTTAAAGACAGAAATGACATTCTGCACGAACTTCCTAACAAACCTCGGACTGACTAACAATTTTCAACTGCTAACTTCTGCGCGGCTCTCTTCCTGATGGTGCTGCCGCTGCAGGGACTGTGATCGTTTAGTAGCGTGATTGCTTTGCGTGAAACGTCCCCTTAGAACATTTATACATGACTGTGCTTAAACTGACACACAATATTATTAGCGCAACGCAATCTGACTTTCAAAAATCCCTACAAAAGAATGGCCCTGACTGACATTAATCTATACCTTTCACAAATCACTTACCTCACCAAAAATCTCCGTTACTCGAACTACTGCAATACAGCGAGCGCCACTACTGCCAGCTAAATAAAAGATTCAAACAACGGAAGGCACTAACTACTGATAGGCATAGTTAGCAAATGAAACAATGTATTTACCTTAATAGTGTTGAAAAAGCATAATATATATAGCAGTTCATAATATCCATTCTGTACTAAAAAATCCGCCATCTCATTTCCCACATCCACCACTGCTGGCGGCTCACCTCCAGCTGCGCAACGCTACGCGCTGTTCACATCCAGCTGCCCAACACTACAATGGCAGACAACAATGCAAACTAGCCACAGACTGCACACAGCACAGCCAGTGATTTTCATACAGAGCGCTACGTAACGTTGCCAATAAGAAAACATAAACAGCCTACTTACATACCAATCTTCTTCAAAACTTCGACTGACTCTGCTGTGGGTTTGCTCTGTTGTGGCCCATTACCTGTCAGCATGTCAAGAGTCAGCACTGTCTTTCCGTTGGAAGGACACCACTACTTCTTCAAGACTCCATGGAGATCCACTACTTCCGTGTGCATTCTCTTATACTGCTCAGACTTTGAAAAAAAAAAAAAAACACTGAAATTTTACTGTGATGAACAATCTGGACTTTCTTTACGGACTGTGAGAAAATTTTAGCTTTTGACCAACATTGTATAAATAAGTGTGTGCATTTGATATCTTTGTTATTGTAATTATGAAAAATTTTATCAAATCATTACTGGCCACTGCCCAAAATAATTTGTAAAATTTTTTGTGGGGAGCATGGGGGCTATGTAAGTAGGCTGTTTATGTTTTCTTATTGGCAACGTTACGTAGCGCTCTATATGAAAATCACTGGCTGTGCTGTGTGCAGTCTGCGGCTAGTTTGCATTGTTGTCTGCCATTGTAGTGTTGGGCAGCTGGATGTGAACAGCGCGTAGTGTTGCGCAGTTGGAGGTGAGCCGCCAGCAGTGGTGGATGTGGGAAATGAGATGACGGATTTTTGAGTACATAATGGATATTATGAACTGCTATGTATATTATGCTTTTGAACACTATTAAGGTAAATACATTGTTCGTTCTCTTTTAAAATCTTTCATTTGCTAACTATGCCTATCAGTAGTTAGTGCCTTCCGTAGTTTGAATCTTTTATTTAGCTGGCAGTAGTGGCGCTCGCTGTATTGCAGTAGTTCGAGTAACGGAGATTTTTGGTGAGGTAAGTGATTTGTGAAAGGTATAGATTAATGTTAGTCAGGGCCATTCTTTTGTAGGGATTTTTGAAAGTCAGATTGCGTTGCGCTAAAAATATTGTGTGTCAGTTTAAGCACAGTCATGTATAAATGTTCTAAGGGGACGTTTCATGCGCACAGCGATGTTTCTGTGGCGGACGATATCCACGCTACTTCTGGTACCAACCTTCGTAAAATCTTCTTGTGAGGTATCGGAATACACCACACCTCCAATGTCGAACTGCTCCAGTCTGCGGACTGCATCATTCCAGGGCCCTTCTTAGTATGCTGTTCACCAGGTGAAGGGGATTTAGTGTCTCCAACCTGGCTCAGTCTTCCACAGTGGCCCCCTTGAGGTGCGATGAGGATTCCTGCCACGACCAGCTGCAAGTTTCAATAGGACCTAAGCGTGCTCAGTCGCGTTCGTGTCAGTAGTGATAACAGGACGTTGCATTCCCTTGATTACTGCCTCCTGGACGAAGGCCTTCACATCGTGATCACAATGTTCTGCTACATTATCGTAATCAAACATCAAAGACGAACCAATTACCGAAATGTTGACAGTGGTTCCGGACAGTTGATTACAGAATCAAGTCCGATACCGTACAGTCGTCATATTAACCTCCATAGCTATGACAGACATCCGACCCGTATGTGACACTATCCCGAAGCATGGCAGACCTGTTTCCCTACTGAACCAGTGGGACTGTATGCCTAAGACGCAAATTGCAACACGCCTGTACGACGATAATCGGGAGTCAGGCACATGTGCGCTCATTTGCGCTCTGAGCCAACCGAGCGAGATTGCTCAGTGTTAAGCAAACTAGACTCGCCTTCTGAAGGACGATGGTTCAAATCCTTGACCGCCCATCCAGATTTAGATTTGCTGTGATTTCCCCAAACAGCTCCAGGCAAATGCCGGCATGGTCCTTTCGAAAGGGTATGGCCGATTTCCTTCCACATGTGTTCCTCATTCAAACCTATGCTCCGTCCTTAATGCCAGCGCTTTCGATTGGATATTAAAAACTATACTCCTGCTTCCGCTTTTCCATTAACCCAGCTCTTGCAGCGCAGACGGAATAGCCCGACTCCCAGGAAATTTGTGACACATTTACTGCCCCAGAGACACGCGATTGATAACACAGTAGACCAGCAAACCTCCCCACACCAACGCCAAGGTGCGGTAAAGCTTTCGTAACGACCCATCAATGCATCGTTGCGCAAAATGGCGATGCTCACCATTACTGCCAGACAGCTAAAAAAATGGTCACCAGAGCGTTCTCTATCCCTCTCCCTGGACTAAGCTATGAGGCAGGTTCTGACAGGTGACCTTAACTGGTCGGCAGCCTTGGCGCTGGAGCCTCCTGAATCAGTTTGACAGTCAACGTCATCATCAGACCCCCAATCGAATGCCGGAATCCGGAGTTGGGGAGCCAAGTCGCTCCTGTCTCCCTGTGGCTGATCAAAGCTCTGGACTACGCCGGCTAGCAGCAGCGACGACCGAGCAATGGGTGCCATGACCACCATCCCTCCATTCCAACACGGGGTGCATCAATACCGCCAAGCGACCCACGCTGTTTCCCAGTAGCATGCGTTGCCTTCAGGCTTGTCCACTGCCACTACACCGATACGGGGACGCAGTGGATGGACGGCGGATGAAGGCGCGCACTTGTATCTGATCTAGTTTTATGAATAATAAAGTGTTTCCTGAACTGTTGTCTTGCTGCAATAATCTGCACCTGGGGCGGATACCTGCAGCCCTCACAGGAACATCAAATGCACAACGCCCAGGTAGAAGAGCAGATCGCCACCCTGACATCATCATCATCATCATCATCATTTAAGACTGATTATCCCTTTCAGCGTTCAGTCTGGAGCATAGCCCCCCTTATACAGTTCCTCCATGATCCCCTATTCAGTGCTAACATTGGTGCCTCTTCTGATGTTAAACCTATTACTTCAAAATCATTCTTAACCGAATCCAGGTACCTTCTCCTCAGTCTGCCCCGACTCCTCCTACCCTCTACTGCTGAATCCATGAGTCTCTTGGGTAACTTTGCTTCTCCCATGCGTGTAACATGACCCCACCATCTAAGCCTGTTCGCCCTGACTGCTACATCTATAGAGTTCATTCCCAGTTTTTCTTTGATTTCCTCATTGTGGACACCCTCCTGCTATTGTTCCCATCTACTAGTACCTGCAATCATCCTAGCTACTTTCATATCCGTAACCTCAACCTTGTTGATAAGGTAACCTGAATCCACCCAGCTTTCGCTCCCATACAACAAGGTTGGTCGAAAGATTGAACGGTGCACAGATAACTTAGTCTTGGTACTGACTTGCTTCTTGCAGAAGAGAGTAGATCGTAGCTGAGCGCTCACTGCATTAGCTTTGCTACACCTCGCTTCCAGTTCTTTCACTACGTTGCCATCCTGCCACCCTGACAAGTGGAAGAAATATTCGCCACCTCTCTGTACAGGTCATTGGAAAGCACGCCTCTACACGACTCCATTCCAGACGTTACCTTACGAACTACACACATCAAAAAAAGTTTTGCATCACAACGGTTCGCAGAACTCCTGAAGGTAGACGTTGACTGTCGATATTGTATCACATACACAGTCCCTTTGGCTGTTCAGAGATGTCACTAAATCCGCCCAAAGATGTAGACAAACAAGCATGAGCAGCGCCTATTAGACAGAGGGGGTCCGACAGCCGATCAGCTCCATTCATTCCACCAAGAAGGAGGTACACGGCTAATGTTGTCTGTAGTTCAGCGGTGCCTAGACAGTCAATACCGTGGTTCGATCGTGCTCGCGTTGTTACTTTGAGCCAGGAAGGTCTCTCACCAAGGAAAGTGTCCAGGGGTCTCGGAGTGAACCAAAGCGTTGTTGTTCAGACATGGAGGAGATAGAGAGAGAAAGGATCTGTTGATGACATGCCTCGCTCAGGCCGCCCAAGGGCTACTACTGGAATGGACGACCTCTACCTACGGATTATGGCTCGGAGGAACCCTGACAGCAAAGCCACCATGTTGAATAATGCTTTCGTGTAGCCACGGGACGTCGCACTCAAACTGTGCGCAACAGGCTGCATATGTACAACTTCACTCCCGACGTCCATGGCGAGGTCCATCTTTGCAACCACGTCACCATGCAGCGCGGTAAAGATGAGCCCAACAACATGCTGAATGAAGCGCTCAGGATTGCATCACGTTCTCTTCACCGATGAGTATCGCATATGCCTTCAATCAGACAATCGATGAAGACATGTTTTGAGGCAACCCGGCCAGGCTTAAACACACTGTCCAGCGAGTGCATCATGGTGGAGGTTCCCTGCTGCATTATGTGGGGCCGACGTACGCTCCTGGTGGTCACGGAAGGCGCCGTAACGGCTGTACGATACGTGAATGCCATCCTCCGACCTACAGTGCAACCATATCGGCAAAATATCGGCGAGGCATTCATCTTCATGGACGACAATTCGCGCCCCCATCATGCACATCTTGTGAATGACTTACTTCAGGATAACGACATCACTCGAATAGACTGGTCAGCATGTTCTCCAGGCACAAACCCTATGAAAAATGCCTGGGATAGATTGAAAAGTGCTGTTTGTGGACGAAGTGAACCACCAACCACTCTGAGGGATCTACGCTGAATCGCCGTTGAGGAGTGGGACGATCTTGACCAACAGTCCTTTGATGAACTTGTGGATAGTATCCCACGACGAATACAGGTATCCATCATTGCAAGAGGACGTGCTACTGGGTATTAGATGTGCCGATGTGTACAGCAGTCTGGACCACCATCTCTGAAGGTCTCGCTGTATGGTAGTACAACACGCAATGTGTGGTTTTCATGAGCAATAAAAAGGGCGGAAGTGATGTTTGTGTTGATCTCTATTCCAACTTTCTGTACGGGTTCCGGAAGTCTCGGAACCGAGGTGATGCAAAATATTTCTTGATGTGTGTACTTCGCGCACTACGGAATTGTGGTATTTATGCTGTTGCTGATAATCCTCTGCTGCCTTCTTCTCGAGTGACCGGCTGGTTGTAATAAAAGTGCAGTAACCTACGGTGGTTCTGTGTGGGCTGTAATTAACGTACGGTAGTGAGACTTCGTAGATGTGCTAGAGCGTTATTGCAGCACTGATTTACACTGAAAAAAATTAATTCTAATATTGACCACCAGGAGCAAATCCGGCGCTGTACAGCATCTCGTCGAAATCTCTGGTGCTCATATTGAACAAATTGTGTGAGGGATAGTAAACAATAAAATCAACGTTATTGCCTATCTCACTTGTTTGACCTTCCTTGCGCATTTGTAATCCATTATGTCTGGAAAAATATCTTAACTTATTTTTTGCATTCGCAGAGTCAGATTTGTACCTGTTGGCCAAAGTTGGAAGTAATTTTTTCTAGCGCAAATGGGTTCCGTATTGACGCATTAGAAAATCTACGAAGTTTATCTGAAATACGATAATTATAGCTCATACTGGACCTCTGTGAGCAGCTGCACTTTAATTATAACACCCGGTACATTCCATTCATAATTTGCAAGTGTTGCTGTTTGCGGGCGACAACTACGAGACAAATATTCAGTATTTTGTGTTCCGCGTTATTGTCTGAACGTTCGTATGACATCGCTGTGGGATACACTAATCAGGCGGGCAACTTCCTGTGCTGACAACACAATAGTCCTAAGCGAAGACAAGCGAACGTGCAACAGCGGAGCAGAATTCTTTCTGATGTAAACGCTAGGCGCGTGCCAGCAAATGGAATTCGGTCGTGTTCGATTCATATTGATGTGTGCACTCTTGTGCAACGCCAGCTGTCGGTCTTCTAGCGAACTATCAAAGGCGCAAGTACTCAGAAGCATTTCGTCTGCTATCTTGTATATGTCTGTCGGTCTTGTTCTTAACTATAGTTGCATGAGTAGGACTAAAAAATTATGTTTATTAATGTTAAAACTTATAACGTGTACATATCCTGTAAACTGACTCGCTTAGGTGAGACAGGCCGTAGGCCCAACCATTCTCGATCCGACGACAACCCAGCCGACAGACAGTCAGTGGACCCACCGACAAAATAATTTCAGCGCCACCCGCCCAGCACACAACAGGGAGTTCAATGGAACAACGTACAAAGTATTGGCACCCACAACAAATTATACATTGAGCTGTCAAACTACACACTATGCTAGACAGCAACAACACGATAAGGAAATACGGTGCCTGAATTTACGTCGACGGCCAGGGCAGGTAACCGGAACGTTAACAGCCACAAGGCAGAAGATTCCGCTGCTGCACTTCAATTCAAAATTACCAAGTACAGTTACACTCCACCAGAAGGTGGCTAAAATGTGCCGACTTGAAAGCCAAGTTGTTGCTCACGGGAATGTCCCAACAGCCAGAAGGAAATCCGAACGACACAATGTGAACAGTCGTGACTTGCTGGTAGATTAAGTCAAAACTCAACTTTCATGTCCAGAATCGATGAGCCATGTGCCTCATAAGAATGGGAACAGCACCACACACTCCGACCGCACGTGGGCGTCACCGGCGGTCTCTGCCGAACTACGTGCCGTGAAGATTTCCTCGCTTCTCCATGCCAACCGACCGAATGCTAGGCACGCAAACGGTGAAAGGACCAAATATACGTCGGCCGATGAGACGACCAACCGAACGACCAACCAATGGTCGTCCCGCTCCATCACTGCTGTTGCGTCCCGTCTGACCTTCTGGTCCATTTCCAACTGACTTCCAGACACACGACGACACGGAAATACTATCGGTTGCTCCAGAGATTGTACGAAAGTGCACTTATCGATAGGCGCTGCTGCTGCCGCTCAGGGACAAGTAAGGCAGGAAATTAGTGACTCCAGTAAATGGAATAAGAAAACGTGGCGGCAGTACCGTAATAGAAGATGACAATAAATGGCGTAAACACGAGCCGTGCATGGCTCACAGAGGTGTTTTCTGTTCGGGATATATTTCTGAATTTGCCGGAGTGTGAAGATAATATCAACTGTAGATCGTTGGGGACGAAACCCACATTGTACCTCAGGGTATTGGCGCTTGGCAAGCTTCTGAAGTCTGCCTAACACCACAGGGGCAAATATTTTTCCAGGTTTACTCAGAAGTAAGATTCCACAGTGACAGCTGAAATCGCCGGGATCACCTTTACCTGTATAAAGTAACGATATTGGCATCGGCATGTCTTGCGGCACAGTACCGTCTGCCCAACATTTTAGTAAGAGGTTGAAAAGCAGCGGAAAGAGTGGCTTGAGTTTTACAATTTCTGTGGAGATGTCTCTGCCAGGGCACTTCCCACATTTGAGCTATGCAATTGTTCTTTGAAGCTCCTCCATAGCAGGCGTGGCATTCAACTCATGGTAAGGTGTCATCTGAGGGGTTTCATGCACTTCATTTGGACTAATGTTGATGGAATGAGAGTAGAGGCTGGAGTAATGATCTACCCAACGGTGCAATTGACGATTTCGATCTGTTATGACTTTTCCATCTATTTCCTTGAGTGGTACGCTCTTCTTTGGAAATTGCAATTGTGGTAAGGTCTTGTGGGACCAAACTGCTAAGGTCATCGGTCCCTAAGCTTACACACTGTTTAATCTAACTTAAACTAACTTACGTTAAGAACGACACACACACCCATGCCCACGGGAGAACTCGAACCTCCGACGGGGAGAGCCACGCGGACCGTGACAAGACGCCTCAGACCGAGCGGCTGCTCTTCTTTGGAATGGGTTCAATGCACCGTTCGATGCCCGAGTACACACCACCAATGTCGCCAGCATTGAAAAACTCCTGTATGCCAGTGAAAAGTTGCTACCAATAGGATTTGATGCAGTTTCGGAGAGTGCGTTGAACAGCTATCTTTGCTTTGCTTAGCTCCCTGGGTATAGAATTGCTTGGGATTTTAGGCCAGATGTCAGTGGCTTGACGCATAACCTCAGGGAGAAGTTTCAGGACATCTACGTTCCCGATGAACCACTCCTGGGAATTTGCTTCCAGATTACCGAACAAATTTCCAGCCGTAACGGTAAGAAGCGATTTTATCTTCTACCAGTCTTCAGAAATAGGAGCGGCTGGGTCCCAGGGATCCACCTCTTTTCATATCTCGTCACTAAATACTAACACTGCAGCATTGTTTCTTCTTTGTCAAAGATTAATTTTAGTTTTGCAAGGTGTTCCGGCAGAGTGGAACTTTTTAGTCGCAAAGTGCCCTTTTGTCCCTACTACTGCATGATCCGTGTCACAGTCTGCACTAAGAAAGAACGTGTATTATGAAAGTAACGCAGATATTTCGTTTTAGTCAGAATAAGATCTAATTGGTGCCAATGTTTTGAGTGGGGATGCATCCAGGAAACCTTGTGGTTCAGTTTGCCTTTAAAGTATGTATTTGTGACGCACAACTGATACTTTGCTTAGAATTCAAGCTACTGTAGACCATTTTCATTCATCTTCCCCGCTTCGTGTTTGCCTAGGCAGTCAGGCCATGTGGCAAAATCAACACCAATACGAGCGTCGAAATCACCAAGGACGCATAGACGGTTCCCGGATTGCACTTGTTGTACCACATCAATGAGTTGTTCATAAAACTGATCTACATCTACATCTACATCTACATCTACATTTATACTCCTCAAGCCACCCAACGGTGTGTGGCGGAGGGCACTTTACGTGCCACTGTCATTATCTCCCTTTCCTGTTCCAGTCGCGTATGATTAGCGGGAAGAACGACTGCCGGAAAGCCCACGTGCGCGCTCTAATCTCTCTAATTTTACATTCGTGATATCCTCGGGAGGTATAAGTAGCGGGAAGCAATGTATTCGATACCTCATCCAGAAACGCACCCTCTCGAAACCTGGCGAGCAAGCTACACCGCGATGCAGAGCGCCTCTCTTGCAGAGTCTGCCACTTGAGTTTGTTAAACATCTCCGTAACGCTATCACGGTTACCAAACAACCCCGTGACGAAACGCGCCGCTCTTCTTTGGATCTTCTCTATCTCCTCCGTCAACCCGATCTGGTACGGATCCCACACTGATGAGCAATACTCAAGTATAGGTCGAACAAGTGTTTTCTAAGCCACCTCCTTTGTTGATGGACTACATTTTCTAAGGACTCTCTCAATGAATCTCAACCTGGTACCCGCCTTACCAACAATTAACTTTATATGATCATTCCACTTCAAATCGTTCCGCACGCATACTCCCAGATATTTTACAGAAGTAACTGCTACCAGTGTTTGTTCCGCTATCATATAATCATACAATAAAGGATCCTTCTTTCTATGTATTCGCAATACATTACATTTGTCTATGTTAAGGGTCAGTTGCCACTCCCTGCATCAAGTGCCTATCCGCTGCAGATCTTCATGCATTTGGTACAATTTTCTAATGCTGCAACTTCTCTGTATACTACAGCATCATCCACGAAAAGCCGCATGGAACTTCCGACACTATCTACTAGGTCATTTATATATATTGTGAAAAGCAATGGTCCCATAACACTCCCCTGTGGCACGCCAGAGGTTACTTTAACGTCTGTAGACGTCTCTCCATTGATAACAACATGCTGTGTTCTGTTTGCTAAAAACTCTTCAATCCAGCCACACAGCTGGTCTGATATTCCGTAGGCTCTTACTTTATGTATCAAGCGACAGTGCGGAACTGTATCGAACGCCTTCCGGAAGTCAAGAAAAATAACATCTACCTGGGAGCCTGTATCTAATATTTTCGGGGCTCATGAACAAATAAAGCGAGTTGGGTCTCACACGATCGCTGTTTTCGGAATCCATGTTGATTCCTACATAGCAGATTCTGGGTTTCCAAAAACGACATGATACTCGAGCAAAAAACATGTTCTAAAATTCTACAACAGATCGACGTCAGAGATATAGGTCTATAGTTTTGCGCATCTGCTCGACGACCCTTCTTGAAGACTGGTACTACCTGTGCTCTTTTCCAATCATTTGGAACCTTCCGTTCCTCTAGAGACTTGCGGTACACGGCTGTTAGAAGGGGGGCAAGTTCTTTCGCGTACTCTGTGTAGAATCGAATTGGTATCCCGTCAGGTCCAGTGGACTTTCCTCTGTTGAGTGATTCCAGTTGCTTTACTATTCCTTGGACACTTATTTCGATGTCAGCCATTTTTTCGTTTGTGCGTGGATTTAGAGAAGGAACTGCTGAGCGGTCTTCCTCTGTGAAACAGCTTTGGAAAAAGGTGTTTAGTATTTCAGCTTTACGCGTGTCATCCTCTGTTTCAATGCCTTCATCATCCGGAGTGTCTGGATATGCTGTTTCCAGCCACTTACTGATTTAACGTAAGACCAGAACTTCATAGGATTTTATGTCAAGTCAGTACACAGAATTTTACTTTCGAATTCACTGAACGCTTCACGCATAGCCCTCCTTACGCTAACTTTGACATCGTTTAGCTTCTGTTTGTCTGTGAGGTTTTGGCTGCGTTTAAACTTGGAGTGAAGCTTTCTTTGCTTTCGCAGCAGTTTCCTAACTTTGTTGTTGTACCACGGTGGGTTTTTCCCGTCCCTCACAGTTTTACTCGGCACATACCTGTCTAAAACGCATTTTACGATTGCCTTGAACTATTTCCATAAACACTCAACATTGTCAGTGTCGGAACAGAAATTTTCGTTTCGATCTGTTAGGTAGTCTGAAATCTGCCTTCTATTACTCTTGCTAAACAGATAAACCTTCCTCCCTTTTTTTATATTCCTATTAACTTCCATATTCAGGGATGCTGCAACGGCCTTATGATCACTGATTCCCTGTTCTGCACATACAGAGTCGAGAAGTTCGGGTCTGTTTGTTATCAGTAGGTCCAAGACGTTATCTCCACGAGTCTGTTCTCTGTTTAATTGCTCGAGGTAATTTTCGGATGTGCACTCAGTATAATGTCACTCGATGCTCTGTCCCTACTACCTGTCCTAAACATCTGAGTGTCCCAGTCTATATCTGGTAAATTGAAATCTCCACCTAAGACTATAACATGCTGAGAAAATTTATGTGAAATGTGTTCCAAATTTTCTCTCAGTTGTTCTGCCACTAATGCTGCTGAGTAGGGAGATCGGTAAAAGGAGCCAATTATTAACCTAGCTCGGTTGTTGAGTGTAACTTCCACCCATAATAATTCACAGGAACTATGCACTTCTACTTCACTACAGGATAAACTACTACTAACAGCGACGAACACTCCACCACAGGTTGCATGCAATCTATCCTTTCTAAACACCGTCTGTACCTTTGTAAAAATTTCGGCAGAATTTATCTCTGGCTTCAGCCAGCTTTCTGTATCTATAACGATTTCAGCTTCGGTGCTTTCTATCAGCGCTTGACGTTCCGGTACTTTACCAACGCAGCTTCGACAGTTTACAAATACAATACCGATTGCTGTTTGGTCCTGCATGTCCTGACTTTGCCCGCACCCGTTGAGGCTGTTGCCCTTTCTGTACTTGCCCAAGGCCATCTAACCTAAAAAACCGCCCAGCCCACGCCACACAACCCCTGCTACCCGTGTAGCCGCTTGTTGCGTGTAGTGGATCCTTGGAATCTGCAGCTGAGGCAAGTGTTGGTGCATATTCAGATATTAGCGTTAGTGGTCCACTATTTGTTTGCGTTCCACAACAAATAGTGGACCACTGACGCTGATATCTGTGTTCTGAGATCCCAAACGGGTTTTCGGTACAACACAGCAAGTCACTGGGGACAGCGAAACCGATTCCGTGCTGTCTGGGGCTAGAAACATCTTTGCCCTTCGAGAAGAAAGTGAAGTTTTCTTCCCTTATTGAGCATTCTTCTGGTAGCCTGGTTTCCTGCAGTGCTGTTATAGCGATATTGAGTCTGATCAGTTCTAAGTCGATAGCAGCCGTTTTCCGTAGCTTCCACAGGTGTCCAGGAAGCCTTGCAGCATAGTGAGGATGTTCCATGTACCGATGCGTAATGAAATACCTTTACTTTTTATTTTATTTTTACTTTTTATTTTTTTAGCAGCGGGTGTCGATATTATGGCGACGATTTCTAGCAGTGCTAGAGTTCCATACACCCACTGGAACAATCGGCAACAGGACGGGCCAGTACCTGACGGACTGGGGGCTGCCCACCTTGAAGCGAGCGGTGACTGGCCAGTGGACCAACGATGGGACCTCCCACTGTCAACAGCAACCCCCTGGCGCCCGCTCCTACGCCCGTTAGAGCGAGCTTATGACCGGTAACTGGCGCTATCCGTGTTGTTTTCCCATGGATGGAGTGTCCGCTCCGCGGATGCTACTCCGCATGGGACGCAGATTTTAGGTGACGGCGACCTCGCCCACTACTCGTGCTATCCTCGGGTCTAGCTGTCTGGTTCCACAGGAGCAAAACTACACGACGTGCGGAGTCAGGTTGGCAATTGCCGCTCTTTGCCGGTTGGACCGTACTTGCGCCTAACGGAAGTGCCGATTCCGTGTTCCAATTTGGAGTTGCCCCTCTTCTATACGGATGCATGCCAGTGCTAAAGAAGTCCGTATCGCCAAAGACAAGAGATGCGAAACAGAAAAGGATAATAAGAAAGAAACAGTGTTATGAGACACACTTTGCTAGGCTCCTCTGCAGAGGCATTGGAGGTCCTGTCAATAGGTACACTGCCGCCAGCATGGTCCTCTCCTACCATGGGGCACACAAACCCTCTCGCCCGTACGGACAGTGCTGCTCTAAGGCGGTGTCTCCTGAGAGGGTTCATCACTACATAGGTTCAAAATGCCCTAAACATACCTCTAGAGCGCTATACATCTTTCACCCATGTTCAGAAAAAAAACAGAGCACCTTTAATGACTAGAGACAGGACCTTCGTAGTCACAGGACATGTGCGTTAGTATGTACTACAGGAATCTACATCTACATCTACATCCATACTCCGCAAGCCACCTGACGGTGTGTGGCGGAGGGTACCTTGAGTACTTCTATCGGTTCTCCCTTCTATTCCAGTCTCGTATTGTTCGTGGAAAGAAGGATTGTCGGTATGCCTCTGTGTGGACTCTAATCTCTCTGATTTTATCCTCATGGTCTCTTCGGGAGATATACGTAGGAGGGAGCAATATACTGCTTGACTCTTCGGTGAAGGTATGTTCTCGAAACTTTAACAAAAGCCTGTACCGAGCTACTGAGCGTCTCTCCTGCAGACTCTTCCACTGGAGTTTATCTATCATCTCCGTAACGCTTTCGCGATTACTAAATGATCCTGTAACGAAGCGCGCTGCTCTCCGTTGGATCTTCTCTATATCTTCTATCAACCCTATCTGGTACGGATCCCACACTGGTGAGCAGTATTCAAGCAGTGGGCGAACAAGCGTACTGTAACCTACTTCCTTTGTTTTCGGATTGCATTTCCTTAGGATTCTTCCAATGAATCTCAGTCTGGCATCTGCTTTACCGACGATGAACATTATATGCTTATTCCATTTTAAATCACTGCTAATGCGTACTCCCAGATAATTTATGGTATTAACTGCTTCCAGTTGCTGACCTGGTATTTTGTAGCTAAATGATAAAGGATCTATCTTTCTGTGTATTCGCAGCACATTACACTTGTCTATATTGAGATTCAATTGGCATTCCGTGCACCATGCGTCAATTCGCTGCAGATCCTCCTGCATTTCAGTACAATTTTCCATTGTTACAACCTCTCGATACACCACAGCATCATCTCCAAAAAGCCTCAGTGAACTTCTGATGTCATCCACCAGGTCATTTATGTATATTGTGAATAGCAACGGTCCTATGACACTCCCCTGCGGCACACCTGAAATCACTCTTACTTCGGAAGACTTCTCTCCATTGAGAATGACATGCTGCGTCCTGTTATCTAGGAACTCCTCAATCCAATCACACAATTGGTCTGATAGTCCAAATGCTCTTACTTTGTTCATTAAACGACTGTGGGGAACTGTATCGAACGCCTTGCGGAAGTCAAGAAACACGGCATCTACCTGTGAACCCGTGTCTATGGTCCTCTGAGTCTCGTGGACGAACAGCGCGAGCTGAGTTTCACATAACCGTCTTTTTCGAAACCCATGCTGATTCCTACAGAGTAGATTTCTAGTCTCCAGAAAATTCATTATACTGGAACACAATACGTGTTCCAAAATTCTACAACTGATAGACGTTAGAGATATAGGTCTATAGTTCTGCACATCTGTTCGACGTCCCTTATTGAAAACGGGGATGACCTGTGCCCTTTTCCAATCCTTTGGAACGCTACGCTCTTCTAGAGACCTACGGTACACCGCTGCAAGAAGGGGGGCAAGTTCCTTCGCGTACTCTGTGTAAAATCGAACTGGTATCCCATCAGGTCCAGAGGCCTTTCCTATTTTGAGCAATTTTAATTGTTTCTCTATCCGTCTGTGGTCTATTTCGATATCTACCATTTTGTCATCTGTTTGACAATCTAGAGAAGGAACTACAGTGCAGTCTTCCTCCGTGAAACAACTTTGGAAAAAGACATTTAGTATTTCGGTCTTTAGTCTGTCATCCTCTGTTTCGGTACCATTTTGGTCACAGAGTGTCTGAGTGATCAGCATTTCAGTCCCCTCGGTTCAGCAAGTGTCCTGTTCACCAGTAGGCACAGGGTCCGCCATTGGCCCTGATAGCTTGTTCCATTCGTGATGGCATCGACGCATGTAAGGCTCAAATGGCGTCCTACAGTATAGCCATCCATGTGCACTCAGCTGGTTCCATAGTTCATCTGTGGCGATTGGCAGAGGGTCAGAGCGCTGTACCAGTCGTTTCACCATGCCCCACACTTTTTCGATTGGTGACAAGTCTGGTGTTCTGGCGGGTCAGCGGAAAACGCTGATATCCTGTGACACCAATTCGTGCAGCAACATGAGGCCGTCTATTGTCTTGCTGAGAAATGGCGTCTGTGGTGTTGTACAGAAAGGATATGGCTACAGGTCGCAGGATGTCATTCACGTAGGTCACAATGGACGCAGTGTCCTGGACGCGTACCAACTATGATTTGTGGTTGCACCTAATAGCATCCCACACCATATGGCACTGAGATGTCGCAGTATGTCTTGCCTGAATGCAGTCACTGTGATGCCGCTCCCCCTATCTGCGGCGAACCAAAATGCGGGCATCATTTGCAAACAACCACTGTTGTTGTTGTTGTGGTCTTCAGTCCTGAGACTGGTTTGATGCAACTCTCCATGCTGCCCTATCCTGTGAAAGCTTCTTCATCTCCCGGTACTTACTGCAACCTACATCCTTCTGAATCTGCTTAGTGTATTCATCTCTTGGTCTCCCTCTACGATTTTCACCCTCCACGCTGCACTACAATACTAAATTGGTGATCCCTTGATGCCTCAGAACATGTCCTACCAACCGACCCCTTCTTCTGGTCAAGTTGTGCCACAAACTTCTCTTCTCCTCAATCCTATTCAATACTTCCTCATTAGCTATGTGATTTACCCATCTAATCTTCAGCATTCTTCTGTAGCACCACATTTCGAAAGCTTCTATTCTCTTCTTGTCCAAACTATTTATTGGGCATGCTACACTCCATACAAATACTTTCAGAAACGATTTCCTGACACTTAAATCTATACTCGATGTTGACAAATTTCTCTTCTTCAGAAACGATTTCCTTTCCATTGCCAGTCTACATTTTATATCCTCTCTACTTCGACCATCATCAGTTATTTTGCTCCCCAAATAGCAAAACTCATTTACTGCTTTAAGTGTCTCATTTCCTAATCTAATTCCCTCAGCATCACCCGACTTAATTGAATTACATCCCATTATCTTGTTTTGCTTGTGTTGATGTTCATCTTATATCCTCCTTTCAAGACACTGTCCATTCCGTTCAACTGCTCTTCCAAGTCCTTTGCTGTATCTGACAGAATTACTATGTCATCGGCGAACCTCAAAGTTTTTATTTCCTCTCCATGGGTATTAACACCTACTCCGAATTTTTCTTTTGTTTCCTTTACTGCTTGCTCAATATACAGATTGAATAACATCGGGGAGATGCTACAACCCTGTCTCACTCCTTTCCCAACCACTGCCTCCTTTTCAGACCCCTGGACTCTTATAACTGCCATCTGGTTCCTATACAAAGTGTAAATAGCCTTTCGCGTCCTTGTATGTTACCCCTGTCACCTTCAGAATTTGAAATAGAGTATTCGAGTCAACATTGTCAAATGCTTGCTCTAAGTCCACAAATGCTAGAAACGTAGGTTTGCCTTTGCTTAATCTTTCTTCTAAGAAAAGTCGTAGGGTCAGTATTGCCTCACGTGTTCCAATATTTCTACGGAATGCAAACTGATCTTTCCCCAGGCCGGCTTCTACCAGTTTTTCGATTCGTGTTAGTATTCTTGAAACAATCTCTATCTGATGCTGCTCCTGTACACAGTGACGCCTTTTCTATACATTCGTCAAAGGTGAAGTGGACGACGGACACGTAAGCCACGCCGTAATAAGCGGCGGCGAACTGCAACCCTGATAGTGTACGATGTGTTCCACGCTGTTCCACTGATGCGCTAGAGCTGAGGGCGCTGATCCACCCTGCAGTGCTATGCGGATTAGGTGTCGATCTTCTCGGGGGGCAGTTGGATGGTGCAACCTGGCCCACCTCGACGCGTTCTTCGACTTTCCGTGAACCATCCAGCACATATCTTTAGCACTGCTGAAACATTTTGTCTCACACTAGCAGTAATTTCCCAGATGGCTGCAATAATGCGCCCTCTTTAAGACTCGCTGATTTCACGGCGCGGTTCGCTCATATGTCTGCAAGGCATCTCGCACGTCTGCTCCAGTGATACTGATCCATTCCCTTCTGTTTGTAGCGACAACGAGAGCCGCAGGTACTTTTCGCCGGTGGGTCGTGTCGCATCCTGATATCGATATTTATCTAGAACCGGCGGGCCGACATGGTTCAGATGCTAACCATTCCTTCACAACTTACTAATATACAGGGCTATTACAAATGATTGAAGCGATTTCATAAATTCACTGTAGCTCCATTCATTGACATATGGTCACGACACACTACAGATACGTAGAAAAACTCATAAAGTTTTGTTCGGCTGAAGCCGCACTTCAGGTTCCTGCCGCCAGAGCGCTCGAGAGCGCAGTGAGACAAAATGGCGACAGGAGCCGAGAAAGCGTATGTCGTGCTTGAAATGCACTCACATCAGTCAGTCATAACAGTGCAACGACACTTCAGGACGAAGTTCAACAAAGATCCACCAACTGCTAACTCCATTCGGCGATGGTATGCGCAGTTTAAAGCTTCTGGATGCCTCTGTAAGGGGAAATCAACGGGTCGGCCTGCATTGAGCGAAGAAACGGTTGAACGCGTGCGAGCAAGTTTCACGCGTAGCCCGCGGAAGTCAACGAATAAAGCAAGCAGAGAGCTAAACGTACCAAGCCGACGGTTTGGAAAATCTTACGGCATTTCTTAAACAGGAGATTGGAAAACCGATGGGTCGGTCGTTGTGCAGATCATGATCAGCAATTCACGTCATGGCCTCCACGCTCTCCCGACTTAAGCCCATGTGATTTCTTTCTGTGGGGTTATGTGAAAGATTCAGTGTTTAAACCTCCGCTACCAAGAAACGTGCCAGAACTGCGAGCTCGCATCAACGATGCTTTCGAACTCATTGATGGGGACATGCTGCGCCGAGTGTGGGAGGAACTTAATCATCGGCTTGATGTCTGCCGAATCGCTAAAGGGGCACATATCGAACATTTGTGAATGCCTAAAAAACTTTTTGTGTTTTTGTATGTGTGTGCAAAGCATTGTGAAAATATCTCAAATAATAAAGTTATTGTAGAGCTGTGAAATCGCTTCAATCATTTGTAATAACCCTGTATATAACCTGTGAATATGAACGTCCTATCTCTAGTCGTTCAGGGTCTTCTGTTATTTTCTGAACATGAGTGTATTTTAGTCCATTAAATTACGGGCATGCAGCCGCACAAATAAAATTTTCTCCACTGATATTTCCGCCGCGTATCGCCCGGCCATCCTCAATCACAAGACTGACGACAAGCTGCCAAGCGCGGCCTTATATGCTCCACCGCGGCGGTACTGCGCACGCGGGTCACAGATACTGTTCGGCGGCAGAGACTTACGCTTACACAAGCGGCCGCCTGTGACAAAGGCGTACAGACATTAGATTCGCTTGTCGATGTATGATGGGCGGCGGTGACACTGTGACGACTGCTCTGCAGTTTAATTACCCCAAGATCCGGATTCCATGCTTTGTCCAAACTAAAACCATTATCTCTATTTATTACATTATTAGCTAATCTAATCTCTATAGCTTTCTTGAAGACAGATTCCCGAAAAGAAGAGGTGGATGTTAAAATCTTCACATCACTGTAATTCATGGAATGCCCTGTATCAATACAATGTTCGGCCACAGCTGACTTGTCTGGCTGTAATAAGCGTGTGTATCTTCGATGCTCCACACACCTCTCATGCGTGTTGTTTGACCTATGTACGACTTCTCACAATTTCCGCAAGGAATCTGATATACACCTGCTTTACGAAGCTGTAAATCGTCTTTCACAGAGCCGAGTAAAGCTGCAATCTTCGTGGGGGGGTCGGAAGATCACCTTAACACAGTGTTTCTCAAGAATACGGCCTATCTACGAGGAAAGAGCACCCACATAGGGCAAAAACGCACTATTACATACCTGCATTTTAGGTTTTACATCGAATGCTCTACGAATTTGTTTCGGAGAAAATCCATTCGATTAAAAATGCTCTTGAGATATGTGAGCTCTTCTTGCAAATTGTCTTTATTGGATATACAGTGCGCCCGATGCACTAAAGTCTTACGGACACCTATGATCATGAAGGGTGATGGCAGCTACAGGCATGAAGATATAGATTTATGTGTGTTGGTTTCCGATATACGGCATGTCCTAATGTGCCACCACCTTTACGGCATACATCGACAAGGAGGCGCAAGTGTAAACGCATTTCTCTGCCGCCGACCAGCATCTGTGACCCACATGCGCAGTACCGCCGCGGTGGAGCATATAAGGCCGCACTTGGCATCTTGTCAGTCTTGTGACTCACTCTGAGGATGGCCGGACGATACGCGGCCGAAATATCAGTGGAGGAAATTTTATGAGCGCGGCTGCATGCACGAAATTTAATGGACTATTCATTACGCCGCGAGAAGTTGAAAATGCACATGAGTGTATTTTATCCTGACAACAGTGCAGAATCGCTGTCATATATTAAATAAGTCACACGAGCAATTTTCGAAAAATGAGTCGTTCGATTCCTTGTTTACCTGCAACTGTCACGTCATCACATCGACTTGAAATTGGAATGCCATCGCAGCATTCTGGAGCTGATGACCCCGCAATTGAGCTCCCTACAAACCAAACATCATTATCATCATCATCGCAGCATTGGACAAGTACGCACCAGTCCATTCTACACAGAATTTCGTGGGATTTTTCTGTTTCTGTTCTGTCCAGGTTTAGAAGCGATTTGCCCCACTGTGCGACGAATTAACGACGACGGTCGGCGTGGCGCCCAGTCCGGATAAGGTTTTTAGGCGTTTTCGCACACGCCACACATACCACTAGGTGAATACCGGGCTGGTACCCAAGTCCTGCTTCAGTTACACGATTAGCAAACATTTAGAAAACTTTCGTTCCATTTCACATAAATAACACTACCCGCAGACAGCTGCGGTACAAATATTCTGACACGTAAGCCGACCCTGCGCCGATATGGGACCAAGGGACAAGCAAAAGGATAAAAAGAGTATCAGAGTTTTGCATCGTGGCTGTAACTATGTAGCGTTGTATCCTGTGCGCCGATTGTTAGCGAGAGAAAACAGTTTCGCAGCGATCATCGGCTATGTTAGTTATTTTGTGTTCTCTTCCGTTTCCTCTGTTCACAGATACGAACGAATGGCAGTGAACACAGGCGAATTGTCTGCGCATGCGTATTCGACTGTATTAGTTTCCATTCCCTCCGGTATAGAGTGGGCCTGAACTGAAAATTTACGCTCCGTCTATAGTCGAGTCGGATATACCTGACAGTTGCAGAGGACTGGGCATGGCAACAGCGCGCGTCTCCATCGACGAGTGACGTAACGTGATGTAAGTGTCGCTATGACAACGCTTCAGTGTTGTCGCAGCTAAACAGACGAATGCTGTTTTCGCCCGCCACGATTAGCGCTATGCGGTTGAAAACTGGCAACAGTGCTGTGAACTCCTAGGTATCATCTTCTGCCGGTTCGACTGTAGGCTTGAAACGATTCTTCGAGGCACACCGACAGACTGAACGGTGCTCACAAGACACAGTTTCCCATTCATTAATCGAGACACAGCGCACACTCTGAACTGCGCTGGGAATGCAGGTTTAGCTTTACCCACGTAAGACGGGACGCTGTACGTAACGGTTTCAATTTTGAGAAACCATTTGCAGCAGTTTATTTACGTATACATTACAACGTGCATCCCAAAGCATTCGAGAATGTCTACAATATGACACGCAGATACTACACTCGTGTACCTGCTACATTTTAGCTACCTCCCTCTTTAGATTATGTTGCAATATTCACTTAGGAAGGATGTGTGCGGGTCGCATGATTATTAACTTTTGCAGTATGACTCAGGCCAAATTAAGTAGACTTCACTGGATGAATTTTCGAGCAGTTTTTTTTTTTTTTAAATCTGAACTCTTTTTGTGGCAAGGAGAGCAATCGTGATGGGTGTCAGTCTAAGCCATGTTTAAAAATGTCCATCAGATCTCCAATATATCGACATTTTAAAAAATATTGATCTAAATATGTCGATAAATGTGTCGATTTATCGATATATCGGCGGGAAATATATGGAAGTACCTGCCTATGAAAATGTCGGCAGCACATTGCATATACACTGTCGGTTTTAGAACTGTATATTTAAATATTGATTTATTATTAGACATTCCATATATCAACACGCTAGCAGCCTGCCTATCCCCCTTAGAGGAAGAACTGAAAGGAAAACGAAGCACGTTCACGCGCCTGGCGATAACAACTTTGCTAACAATGGCAACTGCATGTAAGTTGCACAGTAAAAGTTGCCTGTTGTTCGCCTTCATCACATATCGGACTTGTTTGGAACACTTCATGTCGACTTCCCTGTTTTTTTTTTTTTTCATTTCTGTACTAGCGACCTAGAAGCTGTAGTGTCAAAACACCGTCCTGAAGCTAAACGTCGCAGTTTCTCTTGGAAGCGCCGAGTGGCGACTAAGTCAGCATTTCTACTCATGCGCCTCAACCCACCACAAAGACCAAGCTTGTTTTATTCAGGCTTTTGTTCATCATTTTCAGCAACTGTTTTTGATGTTTTTGAAGAATGCTGATGTGATGAAATAGGACACTAGATTTTTTTTTCACACAACTAATGTGCTGTTTCTTCACATTGGAAATCTTGTCACTCCATTTGCACAGCCACAGACCAGTGCAATCGGACGTCTTCTTTTGTGCCAGCTATACTTGCTTCACTCACTCAAAGAGAAAGACTGGGCTTGCAGAAAGCTAAAAAAGTAGTAAGACTACTTCACACAGTGAAAGTAAAATTATTTTCTACTACAATTCCTAAAGAATTATTTCAAATGTTTACTGAAATCAGTAAGAAAATATAATATAAAATAAAAATATCACTGTCGATTTTGCCATTTCAATATCGATACATCGACACTCGTGTTGTAAAGGTGGCAGAATAAATGAAGGTCAGATTCACACCTTACATGAGAGCTTTATACGTCTCAGTGAGAAGGTGATTATGACACCTAACGCTAATTCGTTAGTTATGAGAAAATTTGCCTATCAGTATGTAATGCAAAAAGTGATGACAGTCAATCAACGGTAATTAACACATCATTTCTATATAATGCATGTCTTTGAGAGGAATGTGGAACAAGCAGTTGTGAGTCGTTTTAGTTTGAAAGCCAGAGGGACAAGGGCAGATGCGAAGACGCGCTGCATGGGTTACCACAGAACCCACTTAAAGGGGTGGCGGGCAGAAAGTCAACGACCCCGACCAGGTGATTCAGGTGGGAGAAACACATGTAGTGGCACATCTGCAGAGGGACAGAGAAGAAGGTTTAGAAAGCTGCGTTCCCGAAGTCCAAAGTGATACGAACAAAAACCAGTGATGCATTTCGATCACGTGTCCAGCAAGTGTGATACACGTGAAGGTCAATGTACTTTAGACGTCTAGAACGGGCACAAAACGTCCGATTGGTGGAAAGACACTAGGAAGGAGAAAAATACTGAATTTTCGAAGCAGTTTAATACAAGGGACATTTCGATTGGTAGAGAATTTCCACAAAATAAGAGGAACGGTCCTATTGGTAAAAAAGGCCGTGACATGAAGAATAAATGAACCTAGGCGGCGAGGCATTTCGGCCATGAGTAGGACAAGAGAGAAATTGCGGCCTCTTCTCTGAACTGGAGACAAGTGCAGGACGGAGTGCTTAACGCTCTGTATGATGCAGAGTAGAAATTTGTGTGAACACTGCATTCACAGCGGCTGAAATCCAGCTAGAAATTAACTATAGCAACGTTTAGCTCCAACTGTGTAGAAACGAACCAGCCAATTAGCTAACTGTTGTTGTGAGAACTGAGAGGGCACTGTAATATGCACGCTGCTCCAACCATGTGCGTGTATATCACCACATACTAAGACTAGGGCTGAGTACATGTTTTCTCTCATAACGAGAAACACAGGGAAAGATTCTGCTGGAAAATTCAGCAAAGATTTAATTAGTTTTATAGGAATTCCAGCGGAAGAGAGTGGTCTAGCAGATGGCAGCTCATTGCAGCTTAAGGTAAACACCATGTGCAGAGGTGTAAACTTAATGATTTACCAGCTTCTGACCACTGTAAACTCGAGCGGCCTTGGGTAATCTTTCACTCAATTTGTCACATAACTAACCATCCACTGCAGACTTGATTGTCATCCTAAATAGTACCGAAATTTGAACCGGAATCGGACGATTTTCGTAGTACTGACCAACATCATAATGTAAGTGTAGGAACAGTTTTGTAAAGAAACTTCTAATTTAACCTTAATATTGTTGTGTTTACGATTGATATTCTTTCTGAGGGTTAATATTTAATATTGTTGTGTACAGGATTATTTCACTTTTTGATGTTGGCAAGATGCGTTATCCTGACAGTTGTTATTGTGTTGCCAAACTGAAAACTGTGTAAAGGTGTGTAATTTTGTACTAAAATTGATGCGACATTAAAGATGTCGTTTCACCTTACACAGTTGTTCTCAATCATAGAATATGTAACTATAACCTTACAAATGGCGACCTTGTCAGGATGGCCAATAGTGAAATTAGTAGTAAAAATTTTTTTTTCAATTTTTAAAATAAATTTTTTTAGGTTGTTTTGTGATGAGGTTAGCAATGTATGTAAATTTATAGTGGACAGAATACAGTAAATCATATGTTGTTTTGTCGTGTTGGTACTTGTGTCTTTGTACTTAAGGGACAGACTGACACAGTTTAGAGAAATAAGTTGAACAGAGAAGACATGTAAATTGAAATCTAGGAATCTTTCATATTGGGTGAATGTGAGATCGTTCATGATCAATGTTCTATCAAGGAATGAATGTAGCCTTGTGTATAATTGAGCAGGGTACTAATTTTGCATGGGGCAGAGAATCCTCAAGACAACAATATTATATTCAGTTTACTGAAAAACCGTCTCTGACCCCAATTTCAGGATGAATGAGTAAATTAATGTCTGCATGACCCTGTAACTGTTTAGTAATTGTCATTCAAAGTTGGGTCTTCAAGAATATGACCCGATGGTATGCCAATCACATTTTTATTTCCCACTTTAATTTTGTAGTCAAGCAGCAGAGACTGTATGGATGACCCATGGTTGAATGTGGTAAAGACAGAGAATAACATTGAGCTGGGATTTATGGTGAACAAAAATTGATACATGTTTATTTCTTTGATGGTGACCCATATAAAGTATCACAATTTATTCTGTTCCATGTCACACTAACCTTTCAAAGCGTGGCACTCCCCATGAATAAATTTGAGAGGAACAGGCAGGTTGTGAAAGACTGCAGGGTACTCTCAATTCTGATTCGGTGTTATGCTGCTTCGTGTTCTTAGGGAATATGACCTTTATTGCAGTTTGACTTCATACATCATGATGAAATGGTGGGCAGTTGTTAATGCTCTTGCTTGCATGCTCTAGGGAAGGAACAAAGGTAAACGTCACCTACGTTCGAAGGAATAGGGTGCCGATTTAAACGACTGCAGTGAAAGCACGGCGATGGTGGGCCGAGGGAAGTTCATTTTTTCTGTGGAACCTGGGTGGAAACATTTCCGGACGGCCGAGTTCCGCGGTCTCATTGCGCAGACAAGTTGGTTGGCGCCGGTCAGTAGGCAAGCGCATCCAGGTAGACTGAATAGCACCGAGAAGTCGCTACTGCAATGGCCAGCGCATTTCCGTGGGTCAGGCCACTGGCGCCCATACGTCCAGGCTCTGTTACAAAACATATTTGTGAAAGCACGAGGCTTTATAGAGTTTATGGCTGTTCTTTGGAAACTTCGAAATGGACGCAACATGGGAGATAACAAGGTTTTTGTAGAGGGGTGTGGTTCCATCCTGGTCTTATTGTTAGCAAAAGACATGGCCTAAATGCGTTGGAAAGAGGCCGTGAAGCTGAATCGTTTTCCCTTTTCTCCCAGCTCGTGATTGACTTGTGCTAAAGTGGGTGAAGATGTAAATGGGCTTTTGCTGCTGAGCTGAGAAGGAAAGCAGACAGAAAGATATCACACTTGTACTGGCACTTCGATAGTAAAGTACTGCAGGACTCTGACTTGTGTCCTTTGCTACTGTGCCACTTAGAGCCTGTGCCAGTCACCTTCTGAACCATCAGAGGTACTGCTTCTAGCATCACACACACAACGAGTGATGCGTGGGTGTACTTATTTGTCTTGAGTTGGCCCTCTGAACATTCACATATTCCGTCACACATAGTCGTGGTACGGAGTCAAACTCGTTTGGCTGACCAGCAAACAGGTCAACCTGCACACTGGAATCCAATGTGGTTTCAGAGGCTTACAGAAAAGTACCTGCGTTCCGAATTAATTGAACGCAAGACCGTGTACTTGCATTTTTCGGGCGCTCGCCATTAATAACAAACTGCGGCAGTCCATGACTTCAGTCGCCGAACGTGTCGTGGTGTCCCGCCCTGACCAGCAGGAGGGTAAAGTATTCGCTGCTACGGCGTAGGGCTCCAATATATGTTTCTCAGCACCCTGTTCCTTCGAACTATATTTTTGATTTTGGAATGGTAGAGTACAGATGCTTGATTGCGGGCTAGTTGTTGTACCATACCCCGGATTCACGTGTATGAAGTCACACAGAGCGATTAGTGTCCTGGTCAGTGTCGTGTGTCGATCCCCAGCTGATCACTCTGTCCACCATAGGCACCATGCTAGTGAAAGCGTTTGTCAAATAAAGATGTTTGTGTGACGTTTATTTAGTAATTTTTTGCCTTATTTTGTTAAGATTGAATAAATATATTGTCATTTAGATCACAACTTCTCCTGTGTTCTGAGTAACATTACTGTGCCATTTTTATTAAAGTCCAGGTTATGAAATAAAGTAGTTAGCTTTCAAGGTCATCTGTCCCTAGGCTTACACACTATTAAAACTAACGTACACTAGGGACAACACACACACACACACACACACACACACACACACACATGCCCGAGGGGCTCGAACCTCCTACGGGGGGAGCCGCGCGAACCGTGGCATGGCACCCCGGACCACGCGGCTACCCTGTGCGGCTTCTCCTCTGTGTACGTAACTGGTCTTGCTTACAGGATGTGCAGCAATCTGACGCTGTTTGCTGATGAAGCTGTGGTGTATGGGAAGGTGTCGTCGCTGAGTGACTGTATGAGGACACAAGATCATTTAGACAAAATTTCTAGTTGGTACAATGAATGGTAACTAGCTATAAATGTCGAAAAATGTAAGTTAATGCAGATGAGTGGGAAAAACAGTACCATAATGTTCAAATAAAGTATTAGTACTTTGCTGCTTAACAGAGCCATGTCGATTAAATATCTAGAGCTGACGGTGCAAAGCCGGCCGATGTGGCCGAGAGGTTCTGGGTGCTTCAGTCTGGAACCACGCGACCGGTACGGTCGCAGGTTCGAATCCTGCTTCGGGCGTGGATGTGTGTGATGTCCTTAGGTTAGTTAGGTCGGATAAGTGCTCTCCTGAAACTTCGTGGCAGTTTAAAAGTGTGTGCCGGACCGAGACTCGAACTCGGGACCTTTGCCTTTCGCGGGCAAGTGCTTCACCAACTGAGCTACCCAAGCACGACTCACGCCCCGTCCTCACAGCTTTAATTCCGCCAGTACCTCGTCTCCTACCTTCCAAACTTCACAGAAGCTCTCTTGAGAACCTTGCAGAACTAGCACTCCTGGAATAAACTATAGAGTGAAAATTTCATTCTAGAAACATCCCCCACGCAGTGTCTAAGCCATGTCTCCGCGATATTCTTTCTTCCAGGAGTGCTAGTTCTACAAGGTTCTCAGGAGAGCTTCTGTAGAGTTTGGAAGGTAGGAGACGAGGTACTGGCGGAATTAAATCTGTGAGAACGGGGCGTGAATCGTGGTTGGGTAGCTCAGATGGTAGAGCCCGTGAAAGGCAAAGGTCCCGAGTTCGAGTCGGTCCGGCACACAGTTTTAATCTGCCAGGAAGTTTCATATCAGCGCACACTCCGATGTAGAATGAAAATTTCATTCTAGGAACTGCTGATTCGCAGGGGAGCTACTGTGAAGTTTGGAAGGTAGGAGACGGGGTACCGAGGTACTGGCGGGAGTAAAGTTGTGAGTATAGATAGTGAGTCGCGCTTGGGTGGGCATTTCAAGCTGATTACAGAACGATTCTGCTGCCGCCAACATACATTTCGCGTGCAGACCACTACGATAAGAGAAATAAGGCTTCGTACGGAGGCATATCGTCTTTTCCTCACTTTATCTGGGAGTGGAATAGGGAAAGAAATGACTAGCAGTGTCGCAGGTCCCCCCTCAGCCAAGATACGTATGGTGGCTTGCGGGGTGTGTATGTAGGTCTAGATGTAGCTGTAGATATCTGTTGTTTTTCTGTGTTGTAGTTTTCACACATTCGCCTTTTGATATCCCAGAGGTCCTTATGAATAACCCAGTATTACACGAGCAGTTTAATTTTTAGCTTAATTTGGTCCGTAAGTGCAATGTTCTTATTCTCGCCAAATGCAGCTAATGAATCGCGTCTGTCGTTTCTGGTACGATCAAAATCTACTATCTGCCTTTTTTATTAGTTCATGTAACTCTTCGCTATGACCTTTCAGGCTGTTCCAACCGAGCTCCAGGAAGCCGGAGCGCTCCGGAGCGCTCACTGTGGCAGCTTGCAGCCTGCGTGGAGGGGGAAAACGAACTCACTACCCCCTGGACGCATGCAGCCTCAATTGACGCAATAATCCGTGTTCAATGACAGCTATGACTAGCCGCGGGAGCCCTGTACCTCTATTGGAGGATACCTTTCTATTCACTGAGAGGGATGGTCCTTCGCAGTGTCTTGTACGTATTTAATTCTGCGAAGAGGTACAATATACAACGACATTATACACGTCTTCACGCAGCGCACTACGATCAGGTAGAAGGCGTTGCACGCAGAGAACTGGTAGCCAGGCTTAAGAGCGAAATACCAGGTAAAAGATGCTACATAGTTCGTGTTCTGTAATGCGTTTATAATTTTCAGGTGAATGAGGGCGGAGAAAACACTACTGAATCTGCAATTCGAGCAAGCTACAGGGTCGCTCACATCATTGCGACAAGTGGCAAACCGTTTTCGGTGGGACCACTCGTAAAATCGTGCATGGTAGTAGTTGCAGAATGTTTGTTTCCAAGGGAAGTGCAAGCAATTGAAGGGGTTTTTTCCTGTCGAAGTAAGCAATGTCTCGTCGAATCCTGGACATGGCAGCGGATCTAGAGACACAGCTCAGGAAAAAGGCTGAGAGCTTTGTTGCATTTTCGCTAGCGCTTGACGAAAACACCGACATATCGGACTGTGCTCAGCTTGCAGTCTTTGTGCGTGGTGTCGACATGGAGCTGCAACTAACTGAAGAACTCTTGGATGTGGTACCACTCGAGTACACCGCAACAGGACGTGACATTTTTGAAGCCTTTTTTTGAATCAGCGGACAATATGAATTTGCCGTGGGATAAGCTCCCATCTGCAGCGACAGACGGTGCACCACAAATGATCGGGCGTCACCAAGGTTTTGCTTCTCGTTTGAAAAATAAACTCAGGGGCGAAATCGGGAAAGACATTTCGACTCTGCATTGTTTTGTTCACCAAGAGGAACTGTGTGCTGAAACAGTAGAGCTAGGTGGCGTAATGAAAAATGTGAAGTGTGTGAATTTTGTGCGGCGTCACGGTATGAACCAATTCAAAGGATTCCTGAAAGATATGGAAGCGGAGTATGGGGATATACCTTACCACAGTACAGTTCGTTGCCCGAGTCGGGCAAAAGTGCTTGACGTTTCCTTTGCCTTTCGTTAGGAAATATCCCTTTTTCTCGAAATGGGGGAAGAAATGCGTTGTCTGAAAGATATAAAATGGATATCAGACCTGGCGTTCCTAGCCGACATAACTGTGCATTTTAATAATTTAAATCTGTCGTTGCAGGGCAAAGGGCAGCTAATCGTTGACATGCACGACCAGATCAAAGCGTTCATGGAAAAGTTACGTTTCTTTGAGAGGCAGATGAGTAATGGACATTTAACGTTCTTCAAGCGTCTTGCTTCTTTAAAACTACCTGAAGGTACTACTTTCGTCGATTACCAAGCAAAGTTAAAGCAGCTCATCACGTCATTTGAAACACGATTCCGAGACCTCACTAATACGGAAATGGATCTTCAGGTGTTCAGCACTCCTTTTTCAGTTTCCCCTGATGACTTGTCATTGTCACGTCAATTCGAGATTACTGATTTGCAAAATTCAACTTTATTGAAAGACAGGTACTACAACACGTTGGATTTGTCACGAAGATATCGTTCATTACAGCAAAAAACATTTCCCAAGCTTTACAACAATGCCGCTCAGATCATGTGTATGTTTGGATCTATGTACTGTTGTGAGCAGCTTTTCTCAGCAACGAAAAGAGTAAAAAGTGAGGAACGATCGCTTCTTCAGGATGCAACAATGAAGGCCGTCCTCCGCATTAACGCAGCGATCACTTTGACGCTTGATATTTCCGATCTTGTACTGAAAAGAAAATGTCAAGCTACAGAGGCCCAATAAATTTAGAATGCAATTTTTTGTACAACAGTTGATTCTTATTTATTTCCTGAACATCGTATTTCCTGGTGTAGCATGTCACCACGTCATAGCAGCTATTGCCGGCGTGCCGGCCCACTTGAATGGTCAAAGCAAGCGACACGGCTCCCGGGAGCAGGGAGCGCTCCACGGCTCACAGCGGAGCCGACGAGCTGGAACGGAAGAGAAGGCGCGAGTGGTAGTTGCAATTGTACATCGACTAAAAAGCTTTGTCAGGTGTTCCCTCAGTGCACTACCACCAATACTCACACTCCCGGGAACGCAGACCTCGCAGAAGCTTACATGTGGCCGGTGGGCCTCCGAGAACCCAGCCCATTATACAGTAGCCTGCCACAGTCAGAAGAGCTAGTCGAGATACGTACGTAGACAGTGTTAAACCTCGGCAGGTGTATCCCCTTTGCGGTCTCGATCAATCAGCGTCCTATACGTCCCAGCAAAGCCGTCAAGACAGTACTTCAATTTATCATTTTTCAGGGTTGGTGTGCCTTATAATGCGCTCGAATATCCTGAGGGTAGCAAACTTCACCACACAACGTTTTGTGCAGTGCATGTGGGTAAATATACCTGCTATATTAGTTCCTTCAAATATTCCAACATGGTTGCCTCTTTGGTGCTATCAACTGCATTACACGGACTGAACACCGGTGTCCACTCTAGTTGGTCCCTTTGGTCCAAATTAAAATGTATCTCCGACGATTCCCACCCAGAGGGATGTTTCTCAATCATTCAGATCCTACAGGGTGGTCCATTGATAGAGACCGGGCCAAATATATCACGAAATAAGCATCAAACGAAAAAAACTACAAAGAACGAAACTCGTCTAGCTTGAAGGTGAAAACCAGATGGCGCAATCGTTGGCCCGCTAGATAGCACTGCTGTATGTTCAAATGTTCAAATGTGTGTGGAATCTTATGGGACTTAACTGCTAAGGTCATCAGTTCCTAAGCTTACACACCACTTAACCTAAATAATCCTCAGGACAAACACACACACCCATGCCCGAGGGAGGACTCAAACCTCTTCCGGAACCAGCCGCACAGTCAATGACTGCAGCGCAATAGACCGCTCGGCTAATACTGCGCGCTGCCATAGGTCAAACGGATATCAACTGCGTTTTTTAAAATAGGAACCCCCATTTTTTATTTCGTATTTGTGTAGTACGTAAATAAATATGAATGTTTTAGTTGGATGACTTTTTTCGCTTTGTGTTAGATGGCGCTGTAATAGTCACAAACCTATAAGTACGTGGTATCACGTAATATTCCGCCAGTGCGGACGGTATTTGCTTCGTGATACACTACCCGTGTTAAAATGGACCGTTTACCAATTGCGGAAAAGTCGATATCGTGTTGATGTATGGCTATTGTGATCAAAATGCCCAACGGGCGTGTGCTATGTATGCTGCTCGGTATCCTGGTCAACATCATCCAAGTGTCCGGACCGTTCGCCGGATAGCTACGTTATTTAAGGAAATAGGAAATGTTCAGCCACATGTGAAACGTCAACCACGACCTGCAACAAATGATGATGGCCAAGTAGGTGTTTTAGCTGCTATCGCGGCTTATCCGCGCATCAGTAGCAAACAAATTGCGCGAGAATCGGGCATCTGAAAAACATCGGTGTTGAAAATGCTACATCAACATCGATTGCACCCATACCATATTTCTATGCACCAGGAATTACATGGCGACGATTTTGAACGTCGTGTACAGTTCTGCCACTGAGCACAAGAGAAATTACGGGACGATGACAGATTTTTTTGCACGCATTCTATTTAGCGACGAAGTGTCATTCACCAACAGCGGTAACGTAAGCCGGCATAATATGCACTATTGGGCAACAGAAAATCCAAGATGGCTGCGGCAAGTGGAACATCCGCGAACTTGGCGGGTTAATGTATGGTGCGGCATTATGGGAGGAATGATAATTGGCCCCCATTTTATCGATGGCAATCTAAATGGTGCAACGTATGCTGATTTCCTGCGTAATGTTCTACCGATGTTACTACAAGATGTTTCACTGCATGACAGAATGGCGATGTACTTCCAACATGATGGATGTCCGGTACATAGCTCGCGTGCGGTTGAAGCGGTATTGAATAGAATATTTCATGACAGGTAGATTGGTCGTCGAAGCACCCTACCATTGTCCGCACGTTCACCGGTTCTGACGTCCCCGGATTTCTTTCTGTGGGGAAAGTTGAAGGATATTTGCTATCGTGATCCACCGACAACGCCTGACAACATGCGCCAACGCATTGTCAATGCTTGTGCGACCATTACGGAAGGCGAACTACTCGCTGTTGAGAGGAATGTCGTTATGCGTATTGCCAAATCCATTGAGGTTGACGGACATCATTTTGAGCATTGATTGCATTAATGTGGTATTTACAGGTAATCATGATGTAACACCATACGTTCTCAGAAATGAGAAGTTCACAAAGGTGCATGTACCTCAGTGGAACAACCGAAATACGAGTAAAATGTTCAAACGTACCTACGTTCCGTATTTTAATTTAAAAAACCTACCTGTTACCAACTGTTCGTCTAAAATTGTGAACTATATGTTTGTGACTATTACAGCGCCATCTATCACAAAGCGAAAGAAGTGGTGCAACTAAAACATTCGTATTTTTTTATGCACTACACGACTATGTAACAAAAAATTGGGGTTCCTATTTAAAAAAAACGCAGTTGATATGCGTTTGACCTATGGCAGCGCCATCTAGCGGGCCAACCATAGCGCCATCTGGTTTTCCCCTTCAAGCTAGACAAGTTTCGTTCTTTGTAGTTTTTTCGCTTGACGCTTATTTCGTGAAATATTTGGCTCGGTCACGATCAATGGACCACCCTGTATAGCTGATCGAAAATATAATTTTAAGCTCTGTGTGAGAAGCAATGACATCCCCGTTTGGGGATGACATAATTTATCCCGCCTAGTAATGCCATCTGTGTGTCCAGGAGAAAAGTAGAATGTCCACTGCTTCCACAAGACAACGTGTGGAGCAGCGAACCCAGAGTGATCACGTGCGTGCCCAACGTTGGGCACGCTTACTCGTTTCCCCCTTCCACTCACCTCTTCTTACCACAAATGCGTGACTTTTGAAGGCAGATTAGACTCTGCAGATATAGGACTTTTGCGTGGGTACGTTGGACACAATTCCCTATCTGAGGACCGGAATAAAATTCGAAATTTCTCAAAAAATGAAGCTACGGTTGAGACGCCCCGCTTATCCGCAGGACAGGACAGGTAGTTTAAATTGTAGAAAGGGGCCAAAATAAGGTGCTGTCACTTACACTCAAACATACAACTTTATTATTTGATCAAATATTACAATAGTCCCAAAAAATTTTTTTTAAACACACAGCTTTAATCTTTGGGACTCAATTACTGGCTGAAAGCCACTTTAATTTAAAAACGGCTGAAGGTCACTAACTTAAAACCCAAACATAATCAGAAAGTTAAAAGACAAGCCTTATCTTAAAACAGTTCTTTAGTTAGGCTGAAGTAAACAAGTTAAATTCAAATCGGCTAAAGGCCTAACAGTTAATACTCTATAACATTAACTTTTTTAATGCCATAGGCATTACGTGAAACAGCTCTTTAATTTAGGTTGAAGGCCTTAAGAGCACAACAACTCAAACTCAAAATCGGCAGAAGGCCCAAGACTTAAAAATTAAATTTCAAAATTTTTAAAATACCGAAGGGCTTACGTGAAACAGTACCTTAAACTAGGCTGAAGGCCTTAAGAGCAAAACAATTATAATTTAAAACAAATCGGCTACAGGCCATAAAAGTACCAACGACAAGAACATTTTTTTTTTTTAATAGGGCAGTACACCCAAGGGTACCTGGAATTCAAACACTAACTCTCGCTTAGGTAAGATAGGCAATCGACCCAACCATTTTCAATCCGCTGGGAACCTAACCGACAGACAGTCAACAGACCAATGACCAAGATCAGTTCCGCTCGACACTTGCACCAAAACTCAAACGATGCTAACACCAGAGACCAGAACAACAACCAGAACGGATCACAGACAACCCATAAGCGGTGGACGACCCAAATACATGTCGTCTAACCAGACGACCGACCAAAAGGCCAAGCAAGGTTGTTGCCACTCAAACGTGTATGTCGGCGATCGTCGGGCGAGTGTTGGCTGTCCTGTCCTTCTACGCTACTCCACGCCAACCGACCAATTGAGAGCCAGTACGCCGACAACCTTTAAATAACTTGTCAGTCAAACCACATAAACTACACACAGTTTCACGAACACTTGCGCGAAGAACTAAACAATGCTAACGGCAGTGACTGAGCAAAACAAGGACGAATCACGAGTTGGCACACACAGCCAACACATAAGCGTTCGCCGGCCTAATATACGTCGTCCGACAAGACGACCGACCGAAGATCAACCAAAGTCGTCCCCACTCAAATCATGTGTGTCGGCAATCATCGTCGAAAGATGGCTACCCGCGCCTCCCTGGCGCTGCATGCCCCACTGGTGCTACAACGCGACTGAGCCAACCGACCAACTGCTACACATCAGCACAGAAACAGCATTAAAGTAACTGGGCGGTGAACATCACAGGCTACACACAATTTCACAAACACTTGGACGAAGAACTCGACCAATGCTAAAAGCAGTGATGTGCAATCACCAGGACGAACCAATAGTTGAGACACACACCGCCAAACCATAACCGATCGGCGAGCAAATACACGTCTTCCGGTAAGACGACCGACCGACGATCAACCACAAACGTCCCCACTGAAGCCATGTGTGCTGGCAACGGTCGGGCGAGTCATGGCTATCCGAACCTCACTGTTGCTCCAACCCGACCGAACTTCTGCCGCGTCCCAACTGTCCGAGGGCCACGTCCCATGGAGGTAAGAATAGAGGGAGACGCCGTGACGTCACAGTTGTGAAGCTATGTGAAGCCGAGGGTAGCCATCTCAATCCGACCAAAATATTGCTGCTGTAAGCTTGTGTGCATAGGCTTGTAGCTCGCTTTTGGAAGGATTTTGCGCTATTATGGTGACTTGTGTGGTGTTCGGATGTACGAATCGTTCTGATTGTGATGCGAAATCGAAGGGAACAACATTTCATGGGTACGTTGTCTCGTTAAGTGTGATTTTACAACTTCATTGTGAATGAATGTGTGCTACATCGGTACTTGTACTATAGCGTGTTTTTCTCCTGTATGATTTTAGATTTCCTAAAAATGAGAAGTCGGAAAGCTCTGTGGGAGAATGCCGTGAGAATTGGAGCGTGCGTCTAAATGGAGCACTATATGTTCTCAGCATTTCCGAGAAGAGGACATAGACCGAACTTCCCTTTCAACACTAAGGCTCCGAGAAAATGCTGTACCATCAGTTTTCCCTACACACCCAAAACATTTGCAAAAGGTATGTTAATTCAAGAATTAAATTCTTAGTTTTCAAGTTCACGTTTCAGTATAATACGTACGTATCGTCGATAATCGAAGTGTTGAGTAACTCACTTTGTCTTCATCATGTACCAAATTAAAAGCTAACAGTACATTAACTGGCGTAAAGTATAGGCCTAAACAAGACACTGTGTAGATTTGCCATTCTATGTACCGTATTTCAGTAAATATTGGTGGTAATGAACAGTGTTTCCCAATAGTGTAACGTAAATGAAATGTCCCAGTACGTATTACAAACAAGATGTATTTATGGGGCTTTGGAAGGAGGGTATAGCTAACTTAGTTTTCAGTTTCTATTATTTCGTTTGTGATACACGTTTATTACTGAATTAACAAAATTGTATCGTTTACATTGAAGGCTAGCTATTCGTAATATTACATTTAAAAAATTTTTAATCGGAAGAAACGCGGAATTTCGCCTTTATGAGATTTTATTTTAAACAAAAACTTTCAAACAACCGATCTGACGACGTTACATGCGTATATGGTGCAATTAGCGACTGTAATACACGCAGTGCTATAGCACACTGGCAATGTTTTGGTCAGAGTGTCATGGCAGCGAGCCACGCCCCCATGGCTTCAAAACGTAGTAGGGCTGGGATACGTAGCGCCATCTCCCCTTATTCTTACCTCCATGCCACGTCCGAACTCCACTGCTGGCGCATTCCAATTGACGTCATTCCCGGTCCGAACTGCACTGCTGGCTCGTTCCAACTCGTTGGACGACACAGGACGACCAGGAAGTAATAGCAGACCAGCAAAGATAATACAGCAAGGCCTATATCGATAAGCGCTGGCCGGCCGGATTGGCCGAGCGGTTCTAGGCGCTACAATCTGGAACCGCGCGACCGCTACGGTCGCAGCTTCGAATCCTGCCTCGGGCATGGATGTGTGTGATGTCCTTAGGTTAGTTAGGTTTAAGTAGTTCTAAGTTCTAGGGGACTGATGACCTCAGCAGTTAAGTCCCATAGAGATTGGTTGGTTGTTTGGGGAAGGAGACCAGACAGCGTGGTCATCGGTCTCATCGGATTAGGGAAGGATGGGGAAGGAAGTCGGCCGTGCCCCTTTAGAGGAACCATCCCAGCATTTGCCTGGAGTGATTTAGGGAAATCACGGAAAACCTAAATCAGGATGGCCGGACCCGGGATTGAACCGTCGTCCTCCCGAATGCGAGTCCAGTGTTTACCCACTGCGCCACCTCGCTCGGTAAGTCCCATAGAGCTCAGAGCCATTTGAACCATTTGATAAGCGCTGCTGCTGCCGCTCACGGGCAGGCAAGGCAGCAACTCAGTGACACCAGTAATTGAAAATTTACGAAACGAGGCGGCAGTACGGTAAAAACAGGGTGTTAAATAAGAGATGGCCCGAACACGAGCCACGCACGGCTCAACGATATTTGAAAATGTGTTTTTCTTACTACATGCATGTAAATGAATAGCAATAAAGGGCCAAAATTTTTTAAAAATTTCGTCGTTAATTGGTTAAATATGGTATCCGATTTTAGTATGGTTTACACTACAGAACGTCCTGTATTTGTACCGATATAATAAAGATAACAGGAATACAGGGTCCATCCGATAGTATATGATACAAATGAAACAATAAACATATTAAAAGGGCAGCAGTTCTTTTGTGTGTCAACGTCATCTGTTTTTAAATTCGTACCATTGTCTGTTTTTTCACCAGTACTTAGAGGGGTGCTATTTAATTCACTGCATACATCAACCGACATTTTAGGAACAATCTAATGCTGAAACTCGTTTTACGTTAAGCAGAAAATACAATGCGAACACGCGCGTGCTACAGTTTTCATGAGAAGCTCAGGTATTCCTCTTATTTCAGGCACGAGGCAGACGGTAGCCGGTATTCCACATTGTCTGTTTTTATTTCAGAGAACTATGTTATTACATGTTTTCAGCACCCGGGTCCTGCGTGTAGAGCTTAAAGAGCTCTTACTCCTTGAGACGTACACAGCAGTGTTTGTGAGCCAGATCCTGAGATTATATTTATTTGCAACGGTAATAATGGAGGCAAACTGTAGACTGAATAATAATGTCAGAGATGAGATACTGCTGAGTCACGGTCGACACAGTAACGCAGCCGAGAGAAAGGAGGTCACAAGATTCTAAAATTGCCAAGTTTTTTAAACTGAATCAGTGAGTTTAAGGACATGTCACGCTGAAACAACTAAATTCTGAAATACATACACAAACTTACTCTCTCCCAAAGGAGAGAAAGTCACCCTTCGTATATTTATTGCAGCTAGATTACTATGACATACATGAATCATTAACATATACTAATTAAATACTTGGATAACATTGTATAGGATTATGGGCTATTTATTTGGTCATGAACCAGCTTTCCGCTTCGTAGGCTATGATCAAGTGCCAACCAAATACCGCAAATACAGATAAAACGATTTCAGTCTTACACAGATATTGCTGACGTAGATACGGAAGATACATAAGCTGAGGAAAGCACATCAAAATAAAATATTGGGAAATATAGTAAAAACTTAAATGGTACAACCTAGTCACTGCACGTACGTTAGTCATTGTATATAGCTATAATATGGACACGGACAAAACTCAAGAATTACTTATTTGAATGCTGTTAACCTCTGAACTTCAGATTTGACAACGTTGATGTTAAGTACAGTTGTTTTTTGTAACAAATTGTATTTTAACCACACGTGCTTTTTGTGTTGTAGTGAGGGGAAACCAGGCACCCACCTATCATCCAGCCAGGAATCTTAAAATATTAGAAGAGGCCACAGCCACAACAGATCTGGTTGATATGTCTTATGTGTGGTGTGATGATATGACTGTGAGAGGTATACTGCCGAATCTCGATCGTTAATTTTATTGTAGTGCGAGATTTTTTTTTTGTTGGCTATGGTCTTCTTCTTTTGTTCAGTAGTTTTCGTACTACTGAAAGTTTTATTTGATGTAACACCAGCGCTGCAAAATGGTTATAATAATGTTTTCATTCATTAGTCTGTGAGTTTCTACGCAATAGTGATTTGATTGTTGCTGTTCATTTCATCTTTCTTATAGCGAGATTATTGTTACTACTTACAGATAATCTGATGATTCACTAACCGGGCGAAACATGTTATTGTTAATAAACCACAAGCATAGTTTTCTATTTTTGGAACGCTATTAAGTGATTAACGAAGCTGTCCCGTAATAACTGTGAAGGTGAGTTAAGCCTAATTACTTTTACTCACTTGGTATAGACATCTACACCGAGATGTACGCCAATAACAATCATGTTTTTGCGGAGTAGTTGTACCATTGAACTATGGAGGAGAGATGGACATCCTGTGTTATGTAATTTTTCATTACACATTCCTTCCTTTTCTTCAGGTGTCCTCGTTGTATCAGTGGTAGTAGTTCTGCGATTCATTTTTGTCTTCTTCTGGTGTTTGGTTTGGAAGTTGAAGGCGTGGATTGTATCGTCTGTTGAGATGTTAGAAGTAGCTTTCATAGATATTGCTTGTGCAGTCTTCGGTTATTGCCAACTTCAGTTTTCTGCGAAGGAAAGCAGGCATAAGAGACAAAGATCAGTAGGGATCTGCAGGTTTGGGACGCCATGTTTGGTGGATAGCCCTCTCCCTCGCCACTTTCTGGAAGCTGGTTTTGGTCTCCAGTTGACTTTTGCATGTCCTACGTAAATTATGTTCTCGGCAAGAGTATCGTGTGTGAAATATTTAGCTTGAAGTATGCACGTACCATTTGCTTTTCAGGTGATGTCTGTTGTTAGACTAGATGGAGATTCCTTCCCATTCATGTAATTAATGAAATTGGGCAGGTGACTTGATTACACAATGGCCCTATGTCTTAAGCAAAGTGCGTTCCTTGCAAGCATGGTTGTATTAGACGTCTACGCGTTCTAGATTAAGCTCAGATTACATGTGAGTGAATTGTACTAGTACGCTGAGGTTACAAGCGCGTGAATTCTTTTGTACGGACAAGCACGCAGAAAGGGTGAGTACATTGAATAGCCATTGCCTCCAGTAGACCTCGTGGTCGTTGGCTGCACAGGCATTGAGAAAAAAACGTGCTTCGTCCGATTTCAGACCAGGTTGGCGAGTGAACAATTATGACAAATTATCTAGCGTGTAATTTGCCTAAATTGACTGTAGATCTTGTTTCAGAGGGAAATGTTTTGCTAATCTTGGTGAGGACTGAGCCCGAATTACCAAATTATCTTAAACTAATTAACGGTCTGGTAGATCCGCATTACCTGGGGTAAAAATGCTGACGTGAGCTGCGAGCGTACTCATTCCTGCTTTGCTATTCCGTTTTGCATGGGACATGTCAAGAATTAGTGAGCTACAAATTGTATGTGTCAGAATGAGTAACCTTTCCACAATTCATGTGCAAATTAACAGTGCCTTTAGTAGATTTATCGTATTATAGGCAATGTGGGTTTTGTTAAACGATAAAGTCTAGAGAGAATTAGTATTTGTATAAGACCAGTTGTATTAGGAGAAATTAATGTAGAATTTGTAAGAGTTGGGACAAATAAGTATTCGTGAGACACCAGTTTGTTTTACTAAGTATTAACAAGGGAATTTTGCCGGCCGCGGTGGTCTAGCGGTTCTGGCGCTGCAGTCCGGAACTGCGCGGCTGCTGCGGTCGCAGGTTCGAATCCTGCCTCGGGCATGGGTGTGTGTGGTGTCCATAGGTTAGTTAGGTTTAAGTAGTTCTAAGTTCTAGGGGCCTTATGACCTAAGATGTTGAGTCCCATAGTGCTCAGAGCCATTTGAACCATTTTTTTTAACAAGGGAATTTTCATTTCCCGCGAAGAGTGGCTCTTAGAAAGGATAATGGTTCAAATGGTTCAAATGGCTCTGAGCACTATGCGACTTAACTTCTGAGGTCATCAGTCGCCTAGAACTTAGAAGTAATTATACCTAACTAACCTAAGGACATCACACACATCCATGCCCGAGGCAGGATTCGAACCTGCGACCGTAGTGGTCAGGCGGTTCCAGACTGAAGCGCCTTTAACCGCACGGCCACACAGGCCGGCCAGAGAGGATAATGTTTATGGTTTTCATATAACTAACTGGTGCGTCCATGTTGTTTCGCACCAAGTTACATGTATCCATCTCCGCCATGTTTACCCAGGTTGACTCTCACTATCATTGTGGCGTAATTGGAACATGCTGCGTGCGTGGCATAAGACAGACGCGAACAGTCAGTCAGAGAGTGATTTACTATGCACATCCTTCACTGTTTTAAGATCATTTTAGAGTTATACGTTGCGCGAGTTGATTTCTGATTACCATAAGAAAGTATTATTTAAATTATTTCGGGTCGATATTGTGGCCCGGGTTTGTATACCTAGACAGCTGCCACAACAACTTGGTCGACGTTCTGCTGAACCACACTATGCCGTTAATAACTGAGACAGTTCGACCAACATCCATTTATTGGCTTCCTCTGCTGAGTATCATCTATGCACCCTCAATCCGTAGAAGAGAAGCCTTGCTTAGAGAATATTCCAAGCTACAGGAGAACCTGGAATTACCCTTACAAGATGATATACCAAGTCTATGACGAAGCAGGCTCCGTTCAAGAAACCCACTATTACGGCAAGCAGAACAGTGAGGGACTTGTGGTATCAGAACTGTCAAGTCAAGGCGTGAATGGTTCCGAAAGTAGAAATTACACGAAGCTTTTGTTTTTGCGTAAATCTTGGTGTATATCGTTGTGTAAGGTGGCTTCCTAGTGTAATTATCCTTCCTCTAAAAGCTCCACGTCACACCACTAAGTTTTAAACTCGTGCTGCTACAGAGGATGTAGTTTAGATCAATGCGTTCTAGTTTGCATACCTATTTAAAGAAGTAGATTTTGGAAGGAGAGTTCCTAGTAACAGGTAACTGTAGATACATCCACTTCAGTGGAGCAAACTCAGTAGCCATTCGAGATCTATTATGTACACTACTGACCATTCAAATTTCTACACCACGAAGATGACTTGGTACAGACGCGAAATTCAACCGACTGGAAGAAGATTCTGTGATATGCAAATGATTAGCTTTTCAGAGCATTCACACAACGTGCTGACATGAGGAAAGTTTCCAAGCGATTTCTCATACACAAACGGCAGTTGACCGGCGTTGCCTGGTGAAACGTTGTTGAGATGCCTCGTGTAAGGAGGAGAATTGCGTACCATCACGTTTCCGACTGTGATAACGATCGGATTGTAGCCTATCGTGATTGCGGTTTATCGTATCGTGACATTGCTACTCGCGTTGGTCGAGATCCAATGACTGTTAGCAGAATATGGAATCGGTGGGTTCAGGGGGGTAATACGGAACGCCGCGCTGGATCCCAACGGCCTCGTATCACTAACAGTGTAGATGACAGGCATCTTATCCGCATGGCTGTAACGGATCGTGCAACCACGTCTCGATCCCTGAGTCAACAGATGGGGACGTTTGCAAGACAACAACCATCTGCACGAACAGTTCGACGACGTTTTCAGCAGCATGGACTATCAGCTCGGAGACCATGGCTGCGGTTACCATTGACGGTGCATCACATACAGGAGCGCCTGCGATGGTGTACTCAACGACGAACCTGGGTGCACGAATGGCAAAACGTCATTTTTTCGGATGAATCCAGGTTCTGTTTACAGCATCATGATTGGTGGCATCCGTGTTTGGCGACATCGCGGTGAACACACATTGGGAGTGTGTATTCGTCATCGCCATATTGGCGTATCACCCGGCGTGATGGTATGGGGTGCCATTGGCTACACGTCTCGGTCATCTCTTGTCCGCATAGACGGCACTTTGAATAGTGGATGTTACATTTCAGATATGTTACGACCCGTGGCTCTACCCTTCATTAGATCCCTGCAAAACCCTAAATTTCAGCAGGATAATGCACGACTGCATGTTGCATGTCCTGTACGGGCCTTTCTGGATACAGAAAATGTTCGTCTGCTGTCCTGTCCAGCACATTCTCCAAATCTCTCACCAATTGAAAACGTCTGGTCAATGGTGGCCGAGCAACTGGCTCGTCGCAATACGCCAGTCACTACTCTTGATGAACTGTGGTATCGTGTTGAAGCTGCATGGGCAGTTGTATCTGAACACGCCGTCCAAGCTCTGTTTGACGCATATCCCTGGCGTATCAAGGCCGTTATTACGGCCAGAGGTGGTTGTTCTCGGTACTGATTTCTCAGGATCTATGTATCCAAATTGCGTGAAAATGTAATCACATGTCAGTTCTAGTATAATATATTTGTCCAATGAATACCCGTTTATCATCTGCAATTCTTCTTGGTGTAGCAATTTTAATGGCCAGTAGTGTATTACTTAGACACTATGATGTGGCTAGGAACTGTGCTTATTATGAGGGTATAGAAGGAGAAATAGCTGCAGTCTATAAACAGATCACAGCTGTGTTGGCTACCGTTGATATGCTTTTGGCTGATGCTCAAAGTTGCGCTGACATTAGGGCGCTGGTACGAGAGTTCCGACACCCTTTTTTTTGTGCCGTTGGAATCCCTTGGTGACCCGGGTGTCTCTGCATCTTCTGATACGCAACATCTCACCGGTTATTTCTCACTCGAGAGTGAGTGGCTTACAGAGTTGGGTTCGCGTGTTACTGGGCTGACTATGAAAGAGGGAGCAGATCGCGTGGCTGGCTCTCTACGCCTTAGCAACAGGTACGATGTGCTTCCCAGTGTTGATGATAACTCTGAGCCAGCACGGCATGCCTCTTCTGTTGGCCAGCAGCTGATTTTCCTGCCCAGTCTGGACAAGTGCAGAGGATAGGTACGCTTGTCATTGGGGGCTCCAGTGTTTGGCGGGTGATGAAGACTCTCAGGGATATAGCACGCAAGGCTAGAAAGAATGCCAGTGTACACTCGGTATTGAAAGTCTCTTCGGGTTTGCTGCCGGTTCCTAAAATCAACTTGACTCGATATTTCGGCGATCCAAGTGGTCGACATCTTCAGGAAAATGCTGCTTCTGCTGATGAGTCCCGGTGAGAACTGACGCCAGGCTGCAAATCGACGTCCTATATAGGCCACTGTTCAGTAAACGGCGCATGCACCGCCCATCACGGTTGCTGCCCTCCAAGACAGGGAGGCGGCGCCGCCCTTAGTGGAACACAGCTGGCAACGATGTATCGCACTCAGGGTCGCACCGAAGAACAACTTTGATGAGAAATAATACAGGATTCCACGTCTTGCTCAGAGGAAACCCATTGTCTCTGTTGATTAAATTACCCGTCAACCTAAGTTTAATCGCCTCTTTATAGACACTGTTTCAAAAACCGGAAATGTTGGCAACTACCACAGTTTCATCAAATTTCATACTGTGTCCCTCATTTAAGCAGTGTTCTACTACTGCCGATTTTTCCGGCTGTTGTAGCCCCGTATGACGGCAATGTTCCATACACCTGTCATGCACTGTGTGAATCGAACGGCCAATATAAGCTTTCCCACATTGACACGGAATTTTGTACACACCGGGTGTCGTAAGCCCCAAATCATCTTTCACAGAGCCGAGCAGTGCCCTAATCTTAGAAGGTGGACGGAACACACTCTTAGTGTTAAAATTCCTTAAAATTCGTCGAGTCTTAAACGATAAGCCTGCAGCATAAGGAAGAAAGGCCACCGATCTATGTTCCTCTTCATACACCTCCGGAGATGGTCCAAACTCCATAGCTCGACGGGTCTGCTTCTCGGTGTATCCATTTTTAAACAGCCATCTAATGCGCAACTTCTTGGATTAAGCTCTCCGCGTCGGAAATGGCATATGCTCTCCGTACCAAAGTCCTAAGGACGCCACTGCGTTGGTGTGGTGGATGACAACTGTTAGGACAATGGGTTTCCTCTTAGCAAGACGTAGAATCCTGTATTGTCTTGCATCAAAGTTGAACGTTCTTCGATTCGGCCCTGAGTGCGATATATCGTTGCCAGCGGTGTTCCACTAAAGGCGGCGCCCAGTCTTAGAGGGCAGCAACCGTGATGGGCGGTGCATGCTCCGTGTACTGAACGGTGGCCTATATAGGACGTCGATTTGCAGACTGGCGTCAGTTCTCAGCGGGACTCATCAGCAGAAGCAGCATTTTCCTGAAGATGGCGACCAGCAGGATCGCCGAAATATCAAGTTGATTTTAGGATCCGGCAGCAAACCCGAAGAGACTTTCAAGACTTATTGCGCCGGGAAAGCCTACGTAATTCCGTACACTCGGTATGTTTGCCTAGGCGTCTCGTCCGTGATGTGGAGGAGGCATTGTAGGCGGCTATCGAGCGCACTGGGTGCAACCAGGAGCGTATAGTGGCACTTGTTGGCACGAACGACGCCTGCCGCTTGCGTTCTGAGTGTATACTTGACTCCCCTTTCGGCCGATGGCTGATTTTGTGAAGACAACTAGCATCGAATGCGAGGTGCAGGCTAGCCTGTCTATTTGCAGCATCGTATCGAGGGTTGATCGCGGTTCTCTGGTTTGGAACACAGTGGAAGATCTAACCCAGGGGCTCGGGTGACTGTGCGAGGGTATTGGATGCGAATTTCTTGAACCCCTGCTATCGGGAGCAGAATAGGTCAAGCGTGCACTACACGCAGATAACGGCTGCTAGGGTAGCGGGGTACGCGTGGGGTGCACATGGAGATATTTTAGTTTACAGAAACCCTCCCTTGGAACCAAAGATGATTAGCCTGATAGAATAGCCACATTGACCTCAGAGAATGTTCGTTCTCGCACGTCAGAGAAAGGAAAGGTTAATATGATTCTGGTAAACTGCAGCCGCGTCCAAGGAAAAGTCGCAGAACTAGTATCGCTTACTGTAAGTTACATCGCACATGTAGTATTGGGGACAGAAAGTTGATTGAAACCGGACGTTAATGACAACGACATCCTTAGTGCAGATTGGGAAATTTATCATAAGGATAGGTTAGTCGTCAATTGTGGTAGCGTGTTTATTGGAGTAAAGAATTCGATGAAATCTAGTGAGGTTATCATGAATTCCGATTGTGAATCAATCTTGGTGAAGGTAAGTATCAAAGATTGGTCAAAAATGGTAATCGGATGCTTTTATAGGCCGCGTGGGTCAGGATCTCTCGTGGTAGAGAGCTTCAGGTAGAACCTGCAGAATATCGTTAGTAATTTTTCTATCAAAACTAGACATGATTGTCTTAATGGGAATTCATTAATGGGAATGCATTAAATAAAAATGTGGCGTTTCAGTCTTTGATCGCTATTCTTTGTTTTCAGTTACCGGTTTCGGGTTAGCTGCCCATCTTCAGATCATATATTGCAGTTACAGAGTAACTTGTCAGTACAGAACAGCGAACCGATTGTTCTGTACTGGCAAGTTACTCTGTAACTGCAATATATGATCTGAAGATGGGCAGCTAGCCCGAAACCGGTAACTGAAAATAAAGAATAGCGATCAAAGACTGAAACGCCATATTTTTTAAAGTAATTTTTCTGTTGATGCCGTTGTAATAGGGGGTGATTTCAACTTGCCAGGTACAGACTGGGAGTGTCATACTATCAAAACTAGTACTAGAGGTGTGGATTCGTGAGACAGTGTTCTGCATGCCTTGTCCGAAAATTACGTTTAGCAGATAGTTCGAGAACCAACTCGTGAGAGTAACGTCTTAGACCTCCTGAAAATAACTAAACCGAATCAGTTAATATGGAGGAAGGAATCAGTGATCATAAGGCTGTGATAGCATCTGTGACAACTTATTTTAAAAGAATGTTAAGAAAGTTAGGAAGATATTTTTGCTTAGCAACAATGACAGGATACAAATTTCAGAGTATTTGAGTAGTCAGCAACAAATATTCGCCGATGAAGACGAAGATGTGGAGAACAACTGTAAAAATATCTAAGGTATCGTGCAATGTGCCATATAGAAGTATGTTCAGAGTAAGTTCTTAAGGGATTGGAAAGACCCACAGGGTTTAATAGACATGTTACGAATCTGCTACGTAAACAAAGAGAACTTTATCTTAGATTCAAGGGAAGTAAAAACCTAACTGACAGACAAAAGCAGAAAGAAGCGAGTTTGAGCGCAAGAAGCCTAGTGAGAGGAGCGTTTAATGACTTTGATAGCAAAACTTTGTCGACCGATCTAAGTATATGTAAAATTAGTAAGTTGGTCAAAATCATCCATTCATTCACTCAGTGATCATACTGCCATCGAAACGCAAGATAACAGAGAGCAGGCCGAAATACTGGAATCGGTATTCCGAAATGGTTTTACCAAGAAAGATAGTAACACGGTCCCACCTTTCAATCGTCGTACGAACGTCGAAATGGCAGATACTGAGATAAATGATCGCGGAATAGAAAAATAACTACAATCGCTTAGCAGTGGAAAGGCTTCAGGACCATATGAAAGACCTATTACGTTCTACAAAGATTATGCGAAGGAAATCGCTCTCTAGCAGTAATTTAACGTAGATCGCTTGAGTAATGAAAGATAGCTAGTGACTGGTAGAAAGCGAACGTCATTGTAGTTTCCAATAATGGCCGTAGGGCAGATGCACACAATTATAGACCCATATCGTTGACATTAATCAGTTGTAGAATTATGGAATATGTTTTATGCACAAGAATTATAACGTTTTTGTAGAATGAAAATCTCCTGTATAAAAATGGAAGAAAATGAACATGGATTTCGCAAACAGAGATCCTGTGAAAATCAGCTCGGTATGTTCCTCCATGAGATCCACAGCACCATAGATATCGGCGCTCGGGTTCATGCCGTGTTCCTTGACTTCATGAAGGCATTTCACGACATCCCGCTCTGCCATTTAGTGAAAAAAAAAACACGAGCTTACCGAGTACCGGAGCACATTTGCGGTTTGATTCAGGTCTCCCTTGTAGACTTGTAAGAGGTCCGAGCAGATGTAATTTCGATGTATTGCTCATGCGCTGCCTGCGATATGCAAGGTATAAGAGAATCGCTGACCAGAGAGCAGTGTTGACTGAGTAGGAACTGTGTAGCTGTAGCAGTAAGTTGTCGCTAGTCTGCGCTAGTCTGGAGTCTGTTCTGGTCTGGTATGGTGTATCGTGTTGGCTGGTCGGTCGCGGTGCAGCGATGCCGGAGCCTGAGTATTATTGTATAAGGTAAAAAACAGCCTCGTGCATGTCTAGTAATGTTATCTGAACTCCCATGTGAATGTTTTAAAAATGTCCTAATAATAATCTTTGTCATATAAAGTAATTTTTTTTTAACAAGCATTCATTTCAATATAAAGAATTTACTAATGTCTCCAATCCATAATCATTCCGATTGTTGCAAAAGAAAAAAAATCAGTTGCTTCCTTTCATAAATGACCAATCATCGGCCAGCATTGCACAGAGCTGTGCCGGAAAAATTTATTGTAAGAGCAGATATATTCGACAATTTTATTGAGGTAAGAATTTTTCCTTTTTTATTCAGAATGATCTTACAGGGCCATGACGCAGCACTGCTGTCGTCCAAAATTTACCAGGTTACTGAATTTATTTTTTTTACTACGAGGTTTAGGAATTTTTCTGTTTCGAGCTTACATTAGATGAGTAAAGAATTTTGTGGGTACATTAAATGGGAAACAAATTTTGTGTGGAGGTTAAATGTGAATGAATTTCTGTTGGGAGGTTATAAATGGGAACCAATTTTGTTCTGAGGTTACACTAAAATTAGAATCTTATTATTTTTTTTTATTTTTGTGTGGAGGTTACAGACTGAACTCAACACGTCGGTCTCAACGGAACAAAGTCGACAGGTGTAAAGGTAATTTCCGGAGTACCCCAAGGAAGTATGATAGGACCGTTACTATTTACAATACACACGCATAAAAAAAGTTCTGCATCACCCCGGTTCCTAGAACTCCTGAAGTAAGACGTTGACTGTGGATATTTTTTCACAGACACAGTCCCTTTGACTGTTCAGACATGTCACTAAATCCGCCCAAAGATGTAAACACCCATGCATGAGCAGCGCCTATTAGACGGAGGGTGTCCGACAGCCGATCAGTTCCAGTCATTCCACCAGGAAGGAGGTACACGGCTCGTGTTGTCTGTAGTTCAGCGGTGCCTAGTCGGTCAATACCGCGGTTCGATCGCGTCCGCACTGTTACTTTGTGCTAGGAAGGGCTCTCAACAAGGGAAGTGTCCAGGCGTCTCGGAGTGAACCGAAACGATGCTGTCCGGACATGGAGGAGATACAGAGAGACAGGAATTGTTGGTGACAGGACCGCACAGGCCACCCAAGGGCTACTACTGCAGTAGATGACGGATACCTACGGATTATGGCTCTGAGGAACCCTGACAACAACGCCACCATGTTGAATAATGCTTTTCGTGCAGTCACAGGACGTCGTGTTACGACTCAAACTGTGAGAAATAGGCTCTGCAATTTTCAGTTTTTCTAATATTGTGGTCGATGAGGGGTAAATTTCCCTGCGATTTGAACTGATGTAGTTGGTTTGGTTGTCTCTTCAAACCATCCAAAATTCAGTTCTGTATATTTATTAATAACAGAGACATCTACAATTTAGCAAAAACAAAAAATGTGGGCTAAAGCTCCATAGTGCGGCTCTTTGCCTCATTTGAGATAAACAAGGATAAAAGTGGATGACAGCATAACAAAACATCTGCAATAACCCTTTGTAACATTGCTGTGTTGTAGCCAAATTTCCTAACACAATATTTAACTGAAGTGTCCCGTAATCTTTACATAACGTAAAGTGTAGAGTAACTGGAACTTTTCTGAGTGGGCGCTACTTAAAAGTTAGCATGATACACCTTTCGCTCAGCGAAGCAGCAGTTAATTGCACCACTTATGTGGAAGCGATACGAGAGTTGAGGCAAGTTGATAATCACCTGCGGCAGGTGTGTGGGTGGCCCCGATATTCCGGTACTAGAGCTACTGCTGCCACCCTGCTCGTGTGCCGATGTATAAACTTGGCGGAAGTCTTTGAAAGGATCGCTGAGTACTTCAGTGAACGCCTAATTTACAGGATTAACTCTAAACAGAAAAGGAGAAAAACTCGTTCCTTTCAAACGCAAACCGTTTCTGTCCCGCTCCATTACATCTGATTTCTCTGTAGACTTTTTCTTAGCAGGAACACGATTTCGGAATCGTCTTCTTCACAGTATCAGAAAAGTATCTCACATTTCAATAAGCTAATGATTTATTTACTACTCTGCCCTCAATTTTAACGGTTGTTTACTTTCATTATAATTAAGTAACCCGTTTTAACTTCTAACGTAAAAAAAATTGCCCCGAGCACTATGGGACTTAACTTCTGAGGTCATCAGTCCCCTAGAACTTAGAACTACTTAAACCTAACTAACCTAAGGACATCACACACATCCATGCCCGAGGCAGGATTCGAAGCTGCTACCATAGCGATCGCGCGGTTCCAGACTGTAGCGCCTAGAACTGCTCGGCCACTGCAGCAGGCTCTAACGTAAAATTCTTATCTTCCTTCCACCCGCTTGCTACCTAGACTTTCTCATACCCCAGAACCCCTACCTCATTTAGAGCCGGCCGGAGTGTCATTGCGGTTCTAGGCGCTACAGTCTGGAACCGAACGACCGCTACGGTCGCAGGTTCGAATCCTGCCTCGGGCATGGATGTGTGTGATGTCCTTAGGTTAGTTCGGTTTAATTAGTTCTAAGTTCTAGGCGACTGATGACCTCAGAACTTAAGTCGCATAGTGCTCAGAACCATTTGAAGCATTTGAAACCCTACCTCACTTAGTCCGTTTAGAGTTCTTGAAATTTATTAAGCACCAGCAATCTTACTATTGTGAGCAACTTCATGTTTACAGCAGCAGTTTCTCTAGCTACCGCAACTAATATTTCCTTTAATTGTACTTGCACCTCTGTTATTACTATTAAGCAGTTTTTGATGTTGCTAAGCAATAAAATGGTTCAAATGGCTCTGAGCACTATGGGACTCAACATCTTAGGTCATAAGTCCCCTAGAACTTAGAACTACTTAAACCTAACTAACCTAAGGACATCACATACACCCATGTCCGAGGCAGGATTCGAACCTGCGACCGTAGCAGTCCCGCGGTTCCGGACTGCAGCGCCAGAACCGCTACACCACCGCGGCCGGCGCTAAGCAATAGTCATACACCATTTGACTGTACTGTTGTTTATTTAATCTCGACCGAGGTTTCGGCCTTTTATGACATGAAATCATTCACTTTAAAATGGCATAAACTTCCGAAACATGGGTCGTAATTAAATAAACAACAATACGGTCGAATGCACCCAAAGGGAAGTGGCTATTTAAGTCATCTACTGCATTTTGATTCTCGCACACTCACTGATCTAAACCTATAGATGAACTAAGTATCAGCGTAATTAATTTTTTACGGAAACCTCAGTCCTACTCGCGCTTGACCAGTTTTTAATCTACGCACTGATCAACTACGATCACGTAGTAATTTCAGCTCTGGCTCTGAGCACTATGGGACTCAACTTCTGAGGTCATCAGTCCCCTAGAACTTAGAAGTACTTAAACCTAACTAACCTAAAGACCGTAGCGGTCGCGCGGTTCCAGAATGTAGCGCCTAGAACCGCTCGGCCACTCTGACCGGCAGTAATTTCAGCCTCTCTTCTTTCTTTATTGCTGTTTCCTATTTTTCCAGTACACCTTCATCTTCTCCTCACGTTGCCTTTTTCGTCTTCTGTCCGTGTTGTTCCCGATTTCTCATTTCTTCTCCTAAATGTCCGCCCCATTGGGTCGCGACAGCGATAGGACGTGCGGGTACTTCCGCGTAGTCGTAGCGCCGCAAGCCGTATTTATAGAAATTCTTGGATTGTGATCTGTGATATTCTCAGTACTTCTTCACTACCGTCGTACACACGCTTATTAATTAACTCACAGCGGTCTCTGCCGCTCGTACAGTACAGTTATGGTACCAAGTGTACCCCGTAAGAATGCTCTGTGTTTTGCATTTAAGAAATCTTCCACGAATGTGCAACCGAGTCCTCGAGAGATCCATGACTGGATAGTAGATATTATTACCCTCACGTTCGACTAGGTCCACACAGCATATTATGACACGGCGGAGTACTGTTTCTTTGTGTAGTTTTTAGATGAGATGCAACTGGAGAAAGTTTTGGTGAATACTGGTGGGAAAGCAGAGTTCCGACATCGTGATCAGTCGGTGAGTACAGTTTCAATTACTAACGCCGACATCGAATATAAACAAGTGCGAGTGTTCCATTTGCCAACTGGGGTTGAGAATTGTTTTTTTAGAGATGTCCTTGCCAAATACGATGACATCCGACAGATTAGAAATGAAAAATAGTCGAGCCGTCACAAACTCCATTGTTATAGTGGAGTTTTAGAGTCAATATCACATCCTATACAATGGTTTGCGGTTATAAGGCTCATGTCATTTACGATGGACAAGTAGGCACTTGTTTTATCTGTCACATGGGTGGCCACTTTCAAGGTGATGGCCCATGGCGCGTTTTCGTACTTCGAAACAATCTGCAACAACGATAGAGATTAACATTGGCTGATGTCCTAACTCAAAATCAGACGCTTTCTGTGATTGACTCCCAACCAAGAGCGTCTGCGTCACAGGACAACGATCTCGGTAAAGGCACCTTCTCACCCTTACGTCACAAACCCGTGGCCAGTCACCCCTTAGCCGCCGGCGATGCATTATCTGTCGGTAACAAACGACGCCGTTCTAGTGACGGTAGTGGCTCCGGTGACCAGGTCGTAAAAAGTCAGACCGATGTCGCGGAGACATGGGCCTCCACACTGGACACGCCTATGTCGGACGGCTCAGTTACGAACCGCCAAATTCACATTGAAACTCTCGTCACAGAAACTGTCAATACGGGTGCAGTCGAGTGTTTACAGCAATCCGTTGCAATGCCGCTTCTCGACTCACCACATGTGGTCAACATGCAAGAGGCGGAAGTCAGTCAACTGACAATCGTAAACACAGAGGATGATGCACGCGGTGTAGAGCATAACATAAACACCCGCCACCTCGGAACTGCTTCCAAACAAGGCTAGGAACCGGAAAGGTGTATACAAACAGCCAGTGCGGCTCCAAACAAACACATTGAGCCTATCGAAGACGCGTGTTCGAACTTGCCGTCACCCGTTCCGAAGCAAGGACTTTCACATACTGCTTACAGCCATGACTCGCCAACTCCGCCATCTTATCTATGACACTTCGGACGACTGTACGACGGCAAAATAAAGATAAACCAAATGACTCCGTGGCTAGAAGTAAGCCAAAAAGTAAAGTCAGCGCAAAAAGTGGTACAAAACCTGCGGATGTAGGTTCGAAGTCCGACAGTGAGATGAACCAGGCTTCCAACACTTCCCAACACCCACACGTCTCTGACGATGATGAGTCAAGCTTATAAGATTTTGTCCCTGATCATTAATAGGGTTAGGACAGGTTTAAAATTAGCAATGCTACGGCAGTTTATCTATGTGACCAAAGCTGATATAGTTCTGTTACAGGGAGTGTCTATCTTAAGTTTTGATGTATCATGATTTGCAACAATCGTGAACACCGCGGCGGACGAGGATACAGGTACGATCATTCTATCACGAGGCGTAATCCCAGTGAGCAATGTCGAAATTTTGGACTCCGGTAGAGGCTTAACTTGCGAAATTTTTGACGTCACCGTCGTCAATATCTATGTGCCAACTGGAACGACTCTAAAATCAGAAAAAGCTAACTTCTTTCATCTACTTGGTACGCCGCAACCCAACCCAGTTGATAATTAGTGGTTATTTTAACTGTGTGATCAACAGGAAAAAAATGGTTCAAATGGCTCTGAGCACTATGGGACTTAACATCTATGGTCATCAGTCCCCTAGAACTTAGAACTACTTAAACCTAACTAACCTAAGGACAGCACACAACACCCAGCCATCACGAGGTAGAGAAAATCCCTGACCCCGCCGGGAATCGAACCCGGGAACCCGGGCGTGGGAAGCGAGAACGCTACCGCACGACCACGAGATGCGGGCGATCCACAGGAAAGATCAGTCGCCAAACTTTGATTACTGTAGGAAACTACACGATCTGGTGCGTCACCTGCAGTTGAAGGATGAATGGGAACTAAAATTTCCTAACCTAGTAAAGTATACGTACCAGACCTCCACTGCATGTAGCCGTCTAGACTGCTTGTACGTCTCTGAGAAAATTTGCCAACATGTTCTGGACGCCGATGTCATTCCGGCTAGTTTCTCTGACCACTGCGCCCTCTGTGTCACGATAAATCTGGCCGAACAGCACACTAAATGGCACAGGATTCCGTGGAGCCTAAATGATTCTGTTCTCGCCGATGCCGCGATACGAGCTGTCATCTCCATGACATGGGCGGATTGTCTCAAGCAAAGCTGCAGATATCCGAGCAAGATAGCCTGGTGGAATGCGATTATCATTAAAAAACTACAGTTGGAAACGGGCGCAAGATGTCAAACGCACGAGTGATTTTTGTCAGACAGTTCTGCAAGAGTTGTACGTGACTGTGTCACCAACCAAGACGCAGCTGGCGACCATCTAACAAATAAAGGCGATGCTTATAGGCATTAAGCGAACGCAGCTTGAAGGACTGAAGATCAGATCTAAAGCAAAATCGTTTCAACCGGACGAAATTGCATCGCTGTATCACCTCATAAAACATCGTGCCAATCGCAAGCGAGATTTTATCGGGTAGCTGGACACATATGATGGACTCCGTTTGACAGAGTGATATTCTTACTGCAGTTTACCGGTACTTTACGGATCTGTACTCGCAATGCAATACACATGGAGATGACGGCGGTGAGATCGTGCGTCCTCTGCCCCCTGTAGTCACGCCAGCGGCGAACTCGAAGGTCGAACACGATTTTGTTCCAGACGAAGTCCCTGAACTGATTTCTGGCTCACCATCGAATAAATCCCCTGGGCCTGATCGATTGCCGCGGGAATTTTATGTGCGTTTCTTGCCCATAATCGGACACGCATTTACCGCTGTTCTCAATGAAGTGATGCGAGGCAGTGACGTGCCGGCCGAAATCAAGGAAGGTCGGATTGTATTGATACCAAAAAGCAAACACCGAAAAACCTTAGATAACTTCCGACGGATTACTTTAGTCAATTTTGATAACAAAACCTTTGCCAGAGCACTCAACAGCAGATTGTCTCCATTAATGAAGCGAATGATTAACAACCATCAATCATGCGTTCCTGGTCGCACTATTATAACGCCCCTTTCGGAGTATAGAGATGTAATAGCCATAGCGGCAGTCACAAAAGTGAATCTCACATTGCTGTTTAGCGACTTTTGCAAGGCATTTGATCGCATCCGTCCACGAGTACCTCCTACAGCTAGTGCAGCGGTATGGTTTTGATCAACGGGTTATTAATGTCGTGCAACATTTCGTCACGGGCATTACAACCAAAGTCAGCGTAAATGGACAGTTTACTCAGCCCATCCAGGTCCAAAGAGGAATGCCGCAGGGGAGTCCTCTCTCCATGATGTTATTTGTTTTGTCGCTCGAGCCACTCTTACGCTCCATTCATGACAAACTTGCAGGCCTGTAGATCGCAGGGATGTCCTTCGTGGTTCGTGCTTACGCCGACGACGTCGGAGTGTTACTGCGCAACGACGGAGACGTATCAACCCTCAAGACCGCGGTAATCAAGTACTGTCCTGTTTCCGGTGCTAAAATCAACACCGATAAGTGTACCTTTGTCAACATTCGGGGATTCGACGCAGCCATTGTACCTTGTGTGAAACGTGTCGAAGCCCACAACACTCTGGGGATGAATATTGACAAACGCCCGCTAAAAATAAATGCAAAAAATTGGAAGCAGGACACCCATAAAATGCAAGGTTCCATCTATGAAAACGATTGGCGGTCCGTTGACATTCTCCAATGCATACGACTCCTCAGCAGTTACATATTCAGTAAAGCGTACTATACGGCCCAAATATTTCCAGTCTCCAAGATGCAGGCTAAACACGTGATGAAAATCTCTAACAGATTTATATGGCCAGGGCATCTGTTTAAAGTGAAATACACCATGCTGACGTCTTCCAGACAGGCCGACGGACTCATCATGCATGGCATTAAACGAAAGTGTACGGCGTTATATACTAAACGAATCAGCCACTTCTTGGACAAGGAACCTCTCAGCGTAGCCAGTTAGCTGTTCCGAACCTTACAACCCACCGATATGCATCCATCCATTGATGTAGGTAAAATGCATTACAAACTACGACATGTCAAACAGTTTTTTCTTGAAGTAATCTATATAGATGGAAACTATCACACACAGGATTTACCGACGACGCACCTATTATTAAAAAGATGGTCATCTCCAATAGTCCAGAATCCCATTGACCTAAAATACCCAAGTGTACATTGGAAATCAGTTTGGGACAACATAAGTTTATCCGTCTACACTGCTGAGGTGACGTCCACATGGTATAAAGTGGTAAACGATGTTATCCCCATGAAAGGTTGCCTAGAATCGCCTTATGTGACAATAATAAATGCGACCGCTGTGGTCTGGTCGACACCTTACGCCATCGCTTCATTTGTGGCGGTTATCTCATTCACTGGAAATGGGTGCAGCAGAGGCTGGGCGGGCCTGATTACCCGCAGCAGCCCAGCCAGCCACTGCACCGACATCCTGCTCTGGCCGAACACGAAACATTTTCCCGCTTCCAAGAACAACACCGTGATGTAGCTGTTAGGGCATCATCCACAACAGTGAAGATAATGTCATTAGTATCGAGGTTTATATGAGAACGGCACTTTGGAAAATGAAACGTAACCCAAATGCCAGGACGGTGTTTGGTAACACGTCAGACGTAATTTTTGAAAAACAAGGAGTAGGGTAATTCTCGACGCCGGTAAGGGCACAAATAACATGAGCGACGATGTAGCGGACTAAACATACAAGAAAAAAGAGGATACATCTGTTCCCAGGACTGCTCCCAACTTCTCAACGGTGTTTATTAACTTCATTATGACGTTTTTCTTAATTTATGTTGCCTGTGCATGTCTTTCTTATTACTTTGTATGCTCGAAATGACTTTGTGTGAAGAGTTTGGACGGTTGTGAACCAATTGACAGAACTGCAATTCTAGTTTAGACAGTCAATTACATATATTTTTTGTAATTCTATTTAATATGTTTGTGTTTTAGTTCTGTGTCTCTGTCTGGACTGAAGATGCTATTGTCAGTCTAAAATTTTTGTTACGTTTTATTAGCTTAGAAATGGCACTAAGTATATTGAAATGTATTCTTCAGTCTATTGTAGGACATAATTTGTGTTGAAACAGTTCCAGTACTTCATTATTTTGTTTTTGTGCTTATATTCTTCATATGATTGTTTAATAAAAAGAAAATGGTCAGTGCGTTAGATTGCCACGCATGCGGTCCCGGGTTCGATTCCCGGATGAGGCGAGAGATTTTTCTCCCCTTAGCAACTGTTATGTTGTGCTGTCCTCTTTATGATTTCATCCTCATTGTCGACGTGCAGGTCGCCCCATGTGGCGCCGCACTCACTAAAACCTGTACTTGGCGGCCGGACTTCCCGAATGGATACTCCCGGCCACTGACGCCATATGCTCATTTCCATTTTAATTTCTTCTAAATTTGGAATTTTTTTCTTAAAAATGTTTCTTTCTGTTACGCAAATTTTTTGTCGTTTCTTTCTCGTACTTTTCATTCTTCTGTAATCCATGCTATTGTCTATTTATTTTTGCAGAAATATCGGAATATTTGTTTAATTAGCCTATTTTAATTCTTTCGGTAGAGATGTCCAAATAAGTGTAATCTTGGCTTTGTCGTTACTTCTGACACTTAATCTATATTTTCGTCAACCTCGTCTCATTTTCCAATCGTTTTTACTTTGTATTGTATCCATTATTCTTCTAATAATCTGTCTCTATTATGTCCCGTTGAAAGTCCATCTTTAGCATTCACATACATACAAACATTCTGCTCTTAGCACTGTAGCATAGTGTTTTAGGTTTTTTTTTTAAAAGGTATGAATTCATTTTGTCGAAATTTTTTAAAATCATACGCGCTTTCTATTATATTACCTCTGACATGTGTTATAACTTTATGAATTTTGTAACATATTTAATAAATCTATTTCACATATTTGTGTCTTTGTGTGTATTTTGGTGCATTTTTTAATTATTGTTATGAATTTTGTTTTTCGAAGGGCAGTTTTGAGACCAATTCAATTCCCTGTTTGTTTGAGTAACTGCTTCTGTAAGATTTTGTGGAAATATTGCTAAACCACCTGCAAAATCCAGGCAGTTTGTTTTAGTTTCATTTGCTCTCCTTCTCAGAATTATTATCTCAATTTTGTGGTTCTTAACTCCAAATTCCAGATTCTCAGATTTTTCTTTCTAAAAAGCAGTTAAGCAATAGGTGTGATAAGCCGTCCTCGGGTCTAACATCTGTATTTATTTCAGATATTTGAACTACCTGTCTCATAAATTTTACAGGTATCAGATAGATTATATAATGATAAGACAGAGATTTAGGAACCAGGTTTCAAATTGTAAGACATTTCCTGGGGCAGATGTGGATTCTGACCACAATCTATTGGTTATGAACTGCAGATTGAAACTGAAGAAACTGCAAAAAGGTGGGAATTTAAGTAGATGGGACCTGGATAAACTGAAAGAACCAGAGGTTGTACAGAGTTTCAGGGAGAGCATAAGGGAACAATTGAGAGGAATGGGGGAAAGAAATACAGTAGAAGAAGAATGGGTAGCTCTGAGGGATGAAGTAATGAAGGCAGCAGAGGATCAAGTAGGTAAAAAGACGAGGGCTAATAAACAGTCTGAACAGTTTGTAAGGTTCTTGCAGGGTCAGTTGTGGTGAGAAATGACGGTTAAGAAAAAAAGTCGATACGTTTCCGACTTAATTGGGATTGAAATTAGTGAATTATGCCGTTGCTCCTTCAAAATTCAAGCGGCCCGCCAGAGACGGTGTCGCAAAACTTGTACTTCGTTTGGTTTCCTAAAACCGAACAATAGAGTAATACAGAAGTTGGATGTGGGACAGCTAAGCAGTCTCGTGCGCTATCATCGGCTCTGTAAGAACAACTCAGAATAACTGTATCTGGTGGGCGGCATTAATTTGCTCGTCCAACGGCCTGATTGGCTATCTTCAGTGATAATTAACTCGGTAGAAGCGCAACGATCGAATTTTTTGTTTAATAATTATTTGTTTAATAATTGTTTGTGCCCCCCATGAACCATGGACCTTGCCGTTGGTGGGGAGGCTTGCGTGCCTCAGCGATACAGATATGGCCGTACCGTAGGTGCAACCACAACGGAGGGGTATCTGTTGAGAGGCCAGACAAACATGTGGTTCCTGAAGAGGGGCAGCAGCCTTTTCAGTAGTTGAAGGGGCAACAGTCTGGATGATTGACTGATCTGGCCTTGTAACATTAACCAAAACGGCCTTGCTGTGCTGGTACTGCGAACGGCTGAAAGCAAGGGGAAACTACAGCCGTAATTTTTCCCGAGGACATACAGCTCTACTGTATGATTAAATGATGATGGCGTCCTCTTGGGTAAAATATTCCGGAGGTAAAATAGTCCCCCATTCGGATCTCCGGGCGGGGACTACTCAGGAGGACGTCGTTATCAGGAGAAAGAAAACTGGCGTTCTACGGATCGGAGCGTGGAATGTCAGATCCCTTAATCGGGCAGGTAGGTTAGAAAATTTAAAAAGGGAAATGGATAGGTTAAAGTTAGATATAGTGGGAATTAGTGAAGTTCGGTGGCAGGAGGAACAAGACTTTTGGTCAGGTGATTACAGGGTTATAAATACAAAATCAAATAGGGGCAATGCAGGAGTAGGTTTAATAATGAATAAAAAAATAGGAGTGCGGGTTAGCTACTACAAACAGCATAGTGAACGTATTATTGTGGCCAAGATAGACACAAAGCCCATGCCTACTACATTAGTACAAGTTTATATGCCAACTACCTCTGCAGATGATGAAGAAATAGATGAAATGTATGACGAGATAAAAGAAATTATTCAGGTAGTGAAGGGAGACGAAAATTTAATAGTCATGGTGACTGGAATTCGTCAGTAGGAAAATGGAGAGAAGGAAACATAGTAGGTGAATATGGATTGGGGGGAAGGAATGAAAGAGGAAGCCGCCTTGTAGAATTTTGCACAGAGCATAACTTAATCATAGCCAACACTTGGTTCAAGAATCATAAAAGAAGGTTGTATACCTGGAAGAATCCTGGAGATACTAAAAGGTATCAGATAGATTATAAAATGGTAAGACAGAGATTTAGGAACCAGGTTTCAAATTGTAAGACATTTCCTGGGGCAGATGTGGATTCTGACCACAATCTATTGGTTATGAACTGCAGATTGAAACTGAAGAAACTGCAAAAAGGTGGGAATTTAAGTAGATGGGACCTGGATAAACTGAAAGAACCAGAGGTTGTACAGAGTTTCAGGGAGAGCATAAGGGAACACTTGACAGGAATGGGGGAAAGAAATACAGTAGAAGAAGAATGGGTAGCTCTGAGGGATGAAGTAATGAAGGCAGCAGAGGATCAAGTAGGTAAAAAGACGAGGGCTAATAGAAATCCTTGGGTAACAGAAGAAATATTGAATTTAATTGATGAAAGGAGAAAATATAAAAATGCAGTAAATGAAGCAGGCAAAAAGGAATACAAACGTCTCAGAAATGATATCGACAGGAAGTGCAAAATGGCTAAGCAGGGATGGCTAGAGGACAAATGTAAGGATGTAGAGGCTTGTCTCACTAGGGGTAAGATAGATACTGCCTACAGGAAAATTAAAGAGACCTTTGGAGAGAAGAGAACCACTTGTATGAATATCAAGAGCTCAGATGGCAACCCAGTTCTAAGCAAAGAAGGGAAGGCAGAAAGGTGGAAGGAGTATATAGAGGGTTTATACAAGGGCGATGTACTTGAGGACAATATTATGGAAATGGAAGAGGATGTAGATGAAGATGAAATGGGAGATAAGATACTGCGTGAAGAGTTTGACAGAGCACTGAAAGACCTGAGTCGAAACAAGGCCCCGAGAGTAGACAACATTCCATTTGAACTACTGATGGCCTCGGGAGAGCCAGTCATGACAAAACTCTACCATGTGGTGAGCACGATGTATGAGACAGGTGAAATACCCCCAGACTTCAAGAAGAATATAATAATTCCAATCCCAAAGAAAGCAGGTGTTGACAGATGTGAAAATTACCGAACTATCAGTTTAATAAGTCACAGCTGCAAAATACTAACGCGAATTCTTTATAGACGAATGGAAAAACTGGTAGAAGCCGTCCTCGGGGAAGATCAGTTTGGATTCCGTAGAAATGTTGGAACACGTGAGGCAATACTGACCTTACGACTTATCTTAGAAGAAAGATTAAGAAAAGGCAAACCTACGTTTGTAGCATTTGTAGACTTAGAGAAAGGTTTTGACAATGTTGATTGGAATACTCTCTTTCAAATTCTGAAGGTGGCAGGGGTAAAATACAGGGAGCGAAAGGCTATTTACAGTTTGTACAGAAACCAGATGGCAGTTATAAGAGTCGAGGGTCATGAAAAGGAAGCAGTGGTTGGGAAAGGAGTAAGACAGGGTTGTAGCCTCTCCCCGATGTTGTTCAATCTGTATATTGAGCAAGCAGTAAAGGAAACAAAAGAAAAATTGGGAGTAGGTATTAAAATTCATGGAGAAGAAGTAAAAACTTTGAGGTTCGCCGATGACATTGTAATTCTGTCAGAGACAGCAAAGGACTTGGAAGAGCAGTTGAACGGAATGGACAGTGTCTTGAAAGGAGGATATAAGATGAACATCAACAAAAGCAAAACGAGGATAATGGAATGTAGTCAAACTAAGTCGGGTGATGCTGAGGGAATTAGATTAGGAAATGAGACACTTAAAGTAGTAAAGGAGTTTTGCTATTTAGGGAGTAAAATAACCGATGATGGTCGAAGTAGAGAGGATATAAAATGTAGACTGGCAATGGCAAGGAAAGCGTTTCTCAAGAAGAGGAATTTGTTAACATCGAGTATAGATTTAAGTGCCAGGAAGTCGTTTCTGAAAGTATTTGTATGGAGTGTAGCCATGTATGGAAGTGAAACATGGACGATAACTAGTTTGGACAAGAAGAGAATAGAAGCTTTCGAAATGTGGTGCTACAGAAGAATGCTGAAGATAAGGTGGGTAGATCACGTAACTAATGAGGAGGTATTGAATAGGATTGGGGAGAAGAGAAGTTTGTGGCACAACTTGACTAGAAGAAGGGATCGGTTGGTAGGACATGTTTTGAGGCATCAAGGGATCACAAATTTAGCATTGGAGGGCAGTGTGGGGGGTAAAAATCGTAGAGGGAGACCAAGAGATGAATACACTAAGCAGATTGAGAAGGATGTAGGTTGCAGTAGATACTGGGAGATGAAGAAGCTTGCACAGGATAGAGTAGCATGGAGAGCTGCATCAAACCAGACTCAGGACTGAAGACCACAACAACAACAACAATTGTTTGTGAGCACAGTCTACCTTGCAACTTCCTCACAAACTGTTCACATTCTTTCTGATCACCCTGTATAACAAATTTGATTATTCTGCGAATTACGTTCGCCAACATTACTTTGATGCCAATTTGCCTAATGATTTTTGTCTGTATTTTAGTGTCTACAGAATCAAATGCTTCCTTGAAATCAATAAGTGATACGAATGTCGTTTCGAAAGTAATGCCTTCTACTTTTAATCATGGAAACTAAAGGAGACGCATAAATCACAACAGCACAGCTAAACAGAGCAATATTTCAGCTACAGATTGTTTTTTTTTCCACATAGTTACCACCATTCATTGTGCGCTTTTGCCAGCGATGAACCAGAGCCCACTTGCCGCGCTTTTAAAAATGGGAACCAGCTGAGAAGGCGCTAAATTGAGACTGCACGGTGGATGCGGTGAGACACTCCAGCCGAATTCTGCAGTGAGTTGCCTGGTCGCAAAACTGGCGTGGGACCTGGCGTTATCATGTGTCAGGTGGAAGTTCGTCTTCTTCTCTGGCCTTACCCTGGAAATTCGGGCTTTCAGCTTAGTCAAAGTCGTCTTGTAGGGTCTTGATTTGGCAGTTTCTCCAAGCTCCAAAAGAACCACACCCTGGCTAGCCAAGAAGACTGTGTCCATCGCTTTACCTGCAGGCGGTTCGCATCCGTACTTCGACCATAAATACTAGTAGACTGGCCTTGGTGTGCAGAAGCTATACGGCTGGTGTAGCTCTAACATAAACCACGTGACTGTTGGCAAAACGTGGCGGGATTTCAAATGAGCGGTCTGCCATCCTGTGTTTGTATCGTATTTTACCCACATTTCTCAATTGACTGCCAAACGCTTCCAACAAAAATTACTTTTTTATTTGCGAAAAATTATGTCAGAACTACATTTGACCTGGATTTGTTCACAGTACCACTTATAAAACCTAAAAAATGTATCGAAGGCCCCTCTGGTGGGCAGCGGGACTAAATTACTATAAACTAAAGTAAGTTAAAGTAAAACGTCGTTAAAATTCTTTTAAACAATAAGAGTGGGCTCGTGTCAAAACTTTAAATATTGGATTCGCCGCGTTTTGAGCTCTAGTCACTCATAAAAGAAAATGTGACATGGGAATTATGTCAACTATAGGTCCCAAAATTGTCGACTTTAGGAGCAGGTCCATTTTAGAGTATCAATTTTAGGTGCACTTCAAAGGTTCAGTTCCTACTATTTTTACAAAAGTTTAAACTATCAGTTTAAAAAAAAGATATTTTAGATGAAAGGTGAGACTCTGAAGTTTCAGAAAATAATTTTGGGACCTATATTTATTTAATAGTATTAGAAGGTAGAAAAAAATGCTCTTCATGTGTCGACTATAGGTGCTCTTACCTTATTATAATCTCACTTGTATATACAAAAAGGCGCCTATGTACAGATGGCTTAAAGTTTTTCCGTTTCAGGACCTGTATCCAAAGCTGTCTTCGGTTTTCATCCTTAGGGAACCTATGAGTAGGAACGAGAAACACTTATACTTACTTCTGTAACCGAATTATCACAGATACTTTCCAAAATGTAATAGGAGTCTGACTTTACAGGCATCACTCTCAACGCTTTAATTTACGTGATACTCTATTTCAAGTGTAAAAAACATATAAAAGTCACTTCAGAAGATTTCAATAAACGCATCTGCATTATCATAGAAACACACGTGAAATGTAATGCCATTTCCCCCGACAAAACGCTGAGTACAGCCATAAGCGCAACACGAAACAACCATGTTTTGCCAACATTCACGTGACTTTAGCCCAGAGATGTTGGAGCCACGAAAATGACGTCAGGGCCAGTCTATTATATTTATGGTCGAAGCATCCGTATCAGACTCCATTTTGGAACACTCCTCTGCTAGCGCCAACTACCGCGCAACGACGCAACCAACTGCAAATGAAATTCGTTTCATTCTTGGTCTTCCATTGTCATAGTTCCTTCTCGGTTCGCGGTTGTCAGCAAGAGTCGTAAAAGCTTGTAAGGGTGTTGGGGGTAGGTTCTGCTGGGAAATAACTGTTAAGAATTCGATGCGTTACGCTATTTCCGTCGTAATTAGAATTGAAGTTAGTCAATCAGGCCTTTGTGCTCTCAAATTAAAGCTGCCGACAGATACAATTAATGTCAGTTGTTCTCAGAGTGTGTACGATGGCGCATGAGACTCCTCAGCCTTTTGTTCGTGTTCTATCGGTATTACCGTTCCATATCCAAATTTTGTGTCGGTTTGGTGTTTGGTTTTAGGAAGCCAGACGATGAACACGTTTGGCTACACCGACTCTACCGGGCACTTGAATTTGCACGCAAGGGCCTGATTAACTAACTTTAATGCTACTTAACTCGGAAACGACACAAAGTATCGATTTTTTTTGTCAACAACTCCTTTTGAGGCGCATCCTACCCTGCAACACCCTTACAAGCTTTATAGATTGTTCCTAACCTGTCTGCAAATTGTATATTACCCATCCATCCCTATAGCTTATACCCCTTTTTCTGAGAATTTAGAAAATGTTGCTCCGTTTTACACTGTCGAACGTTTTTTCCATGGTCGACAAATCGTGTGAAGGTGTCGAGACTGTTCTCAAGTCTTGCTTCCATTATCAAGAGCCACATCAGTACTGCCTCTCTGGTGCCTTTATTTTTCCTAAAGTCAAAATGATTATGAGCTACCACGTACTCTATTTTCTTCTCCGTTGTCCTGTAAATTATTCTTGTCAGCTGCTTTGTAGCAAGTATATGTATGTGAAATGCCTCACGCGACACATAGTTAACTGGAAAGTTATATTGTGCTCGTTTAGCGCCCACACAGGTCTCAATGGGTACTCTAAAACATGGGAAAACATGAAAGTGATATTACCACCGCCCTAACAGTTATTGAATGCCCAACGATGCCGACCGGCCGTCGTGTCATCCTATGCCCTTAGGCTTCACCAATGGGGTTAGGGCGGGGCATGTGGTCAGCACACCGCTCTCAAAAAATGGTTAAAATGGCACTGAGCACTATGCGACTTAACATCTGTGGTCATCAGTCCCCTAGAACTTAGAACTACTTAAACCCAACTAACCTGAGGACATCACACACATTCATGCCCGAGGCAGTATTCGAACCTGCGACCGTAACAGTCGCGCGGTTTCGGACTGAGCGCCTAGAACCTCTAGACCACACCGCTCTCCTCGTCGTTGTAAGCGCCGCTACTTCTCCATTGGTGTCACAAGGGCTGAGTACACTCCACTTGCGAACAGCACTCGGCAGACCCGGATGGTGACCCATTTAGGTGCTAGCCAAGCCCGACAGCGATTAACGTCGGTGATTTGTCAGCAAACAGTGTTAACACTACGGCAAGGCCGTTCTCACGAAAATGAGGCCACAACTCCTATATCTGTAAATACACTCATGCTCATAAATTAAAAATAATTGCAGAATGTGGTGCCACACAAAGTGGCACTACACAAAACTGGCGCTAATAGCATAGGCACATAGGGTGCACACATGACACAGATCGTCCACAATATTGGTGATAAGTTGAGAAAACCGTCTCGAAACACATATGCTACAAAAGGCCACTGTTTCCTGCACGTGTACCCAGACATCAATTGGAATATGATCACCATGCACACGTACACAGGCATACTCTGGATCAGGTGGTCGATCAGCTGTTGGTGTACAGCCTCCCATTGTTGCACCAGTGCCTGTCGGAGCTCCTGAAGTGTCGTAGGGGTTTGAAGAGGTGCAGCGGTATGTCGACTGAGAAGATCCCAGGCGTTCTTGATGGGGTTTAGGTCTGGGGAACAGGCAGGCCACGCCATTCGCCTGACATCTTCTGTTTCAAGGTACTCCTCCACGATGGCAGCTCGGTGGGGCCGTGCGTTATCATCCGAGGACTGTGGATCCCACTGCACCCCTGAAAAGGCAGACGTACTGATGCAAAATGACGTCCCGATACACCTGTCCTGTTACAGTTACTCTGTCAAAGACATGTAGGGGTGTACGTGCACCAATCAAAATCCTACCCCACACCATCAAACAACGACCTCCATACAGGTCCCTTTCAACGACATGAGGGGGTTGGTATCTGGTTCCTGTTTCACGCCAGATGAAAACTCGGCGAGAATCACTGTTCAGACTATACCTTGACTCGTCCGTGAACGTAACCTGGGACCATTGTTCCAATGATCATGTACTTTGTTCTTGACACCAGGCTTTACAGGCTCCCCTGTGACCAGGGGTCAGTGGAATGCACCTTACAGGTCTCCGAACGAATAAAGCATGTCTGTTCAGTGTCTGCAGAGTGTGTTTGGAGACAACTGTTCAAGTGGCTGCGGTAAAGTCCCGAGCAAGGCTACCTACAGTACTCCGTGGCCGTCTGCGGGCACTGATGATGTGATGTCGGTCTTCTTGTGATATTGTACACTGTGGACGTCGTGTACTATAGCGCCTAGACACGTTTCCTGTCTGCTGGAATAGTTGCAATAATCTTGAGATCACACTCTGTGGCACACGGAGGGCACGTGCTGTATCTGACCAGCCTCCAGTCGTCCCAGTATTCTACCCTTCAGAACGTCATCAATATGTGTTCTTTGAGACATTTTCAACACACAGTCACCATTAGCACGTCTGAAAACGTCTGCAAACTTACTCGCTTCACCGTACTCTGACATGCACCAACACACCTCTGCGTATGTGGACTGCTGCCAGCGCCACCGTGCGACGACCGCAGATCAAATTCACCGCATGGTCATACCCCGAGGTGATTTAAACCCGCAAATCGCCCACCAGAGCGTTGTTTCACCAGGTATCAACATTATCCTTAATTTATGAGCACGGGTCTAGTAAAATAACCTCAACGTACTGCAAGAAACAAAATACGTGGCTACTACAGATGATTTTGAAAGCTCTGCATTTTCCAAAGTATTACATGTATAAATATATTTAATACTTGAATAAAATCGTAAACTGATTAAGTTTGCATTTTCCACTATTTTCTTAGAGTCTCCATCTGGTAACACGACACGTGTCCAAACAGTATCCAAGTTCGATCCATACTTCATGTAGGAACATCCTGTCAATAGTCATCAGATGAGCACTGACGCGTTCTCTGCACTGTTCCAGTTTTCTTGGCAGTGAGCATACGTAAACACGGTCTTTAATGTACCCCCAGTGCCTTAGATCAGGAGACCTGAAGAGTCAAGGGAATAAAGCAACATCATCTTGATCATGAAGCCAAATCCAGCGATGTGGAAGTTCGTCGTTCGGGTAGCGACGAAAGTCGACAAATGATTCAAATGGCTCTGAGCACTATGGGACTTAATGCCTGAGGTCATGTCCCCTATAACTTAGAACTACTTAAACCTAACTAACCTAAAGACATCACACACACCCATGCCCGAGGCAGGATTCGAACCTGCGACCGTAACGGTCGCGAGGTTCCACACTGAAGCGCCTAGAATCGCTCGGCCACACAGGCCGGCGAAAGTCGACACTCAAATTAAGGGGGTGGCCTTCTTGTTGGAAGATGAAATCCCGTAATAAGCCGTCAACTGTGGAATAGCCAGAACTGCAACATGTCAGGGGGAAATGTACCCGTCGCACACTTTTCAAAGAATAAAAACTGCCCATTCCGTTTTGTCTGCGGGCCTGCTCACAAAATGTTAACTTGTGGCGAATATCGTTCATGCCCCACAGTCTCCTGAGAATTTTCAGTGCCCCAACTCTCACATTGTAGTTATTAAGCTTTCCACATAAACTGAAGGTTGCCTCGTTCCTGGATATCTGCTTGGAGGCGAAATGTTCCTTCACAAGAGCTTCCTGCAACGTGATGATGCAAAACTGAAGGCAACGCCCATAATCTTACGGTTTTAATTGTTGCATGAGTTTAGACGGCATTGTTTGAAATGTAGCAGCCGCCACAGCATCTTCCACACAGTTTTCTGTGGTAATCCTAGTTCGTGGCTTGTGCAAACCGCTGATTTTTTGGACTGCATACTATACTTGAACGGAATGGACAGTGTCTTGAAAGGAGGATATAAGATGAACATCAACAAAAGCAAAACGAGGATAATGGAATGTAGTCGAATTAAGTCGGGTGATGCTGAGGGAATTAGATTAGGAAATGAGACACTTAAAGTAGTAAAGGAGTTTTGCTATTTGGGGAGCAAAATAACTGATGATGGTCGAAGTAGAGAGGATATAAAATGTAGACTGGCAATGGCAAGGAAAGCGTTTCTGAAAAAGAGAAATTTGTTAACATCGAGTATAGATTTAAATGTCAGGAAGTCATTTCTGAAAGTATTTGTATGGAGTGTAGCCATGTATGGAAGTGAAACATGGACGGTAAATAGTTTGGACAAGAAGAGAATAGAAGCTTTCGAAATGTGGTGCTACAGAAGAATGCTGAAGATTAGATGGGTAGATCACATAACTAATGAGGAAGTATTGAATAGGATTGGGGAGAAGAGAAGTTTGTGGCACAACTTGACCAGAAGAAGGGATCGGTTGGTAGCACATGTTCTGAGGCATCACGGGATCACCAATTTAGTATTGGAGGGCAGCGTGGAGGGTAAAAATCGTAGGGGGAGACCAAGAGATGAATACACTAAGCAGATTCAGAAGGATGTAGGTTGCAGTAGGTACTGGGAAATGAAGAAGCTGGCACAGGATAGAGTAGCATGGAGAGCTGCATCAAACCAGTCTCAGGACTGAAGACCACAACAACAACAACTATACTTTACCTCACCCTCTCCAAGGGTGCATCTGGCACACTAGATCGACAGGTGTTTTTTATTTAAAGGGACCACCAGCGTTCCTAAACTGTCGAAACGAATGCAGAATTGTCCGCTTACATGGCGGTTCTTTTCCAAAATTTCTCAGAATTCCCTCTGCGCTGTTGTAACAGATAAACACCTCGCATATTCCAGTACAAAAAGAACTCTTGCTTTGTCGCGATTTTGTCAAACCACTGAACTCGTTAAGTGCAACTCGGTGAGTTCCCCATTCTATTCATGCATCAATCATATCGGTACACGTAATATTTTGAAAAATATAGAGGTTTCAAAACGAGTTAATGTAAAAATTCCTCGGAGATTAAAACTGTGCGCCAGACTGGGATTAGAATCTGGGACCTTTACCATTGTGGAGGCAAGCTTCAGAGAACTATAATACTCGTCCTGATAGTAGATGACGAAAGATTCACCTCTCCTTAACAAGACCACACCCTGCCTATCTAACCCATGGTAATTTAGGCAAGTATTTGACTCATTTCTGAAAACTCTATTTGATGCAGGACTTTAATATTTTTACTGTATGTTACATGATGGTAATTGAGTCAACTGTATTAAAATCTAATTTATCGGTTTCGTAGTTTTTAAGAAATACTTTTTTTAAATTTATTAACAATAATTTAAGTTCTTTCTGCAGAAAATATTTTTTTGTGAGCTTCCTAATGGGGGAATATTAATGAATGTAGTACCACAGGTGGCTTTATGTCATTCAGAGTCTCTGAAAATTGCATTCATTTATCTATGATAGTTTCTGATATAATGGGGCATATATACTGAAAATTTTAGTTTGCGAGAAATTGACTTTAAGGGAAAAACTTTTGAAATTTGTTACTTACAGTTAATTAAAATTGTCCTGCTGCATATGATGGCCCTTCTTTGGCCTCTAGCAGGTCTTCCATCTTCTTTTTCACCTTCCTGGATGTTTGTCTTGCTTTCTTGGCCATATTAGATGCAGACCTGTCTGTATCGGCTATCCTCATTTTACCGCAATGTTGCAGCCGAGTGATCGTAATTTCACCAGGATTAATTCCGAGCCTTTTCGGCACCCAACACTCTCCAATATTACCACAATTGAATGTAATAATAGCATCATGAACTCCTAGTTTCATTGAATGCATGCCTAAAAATACAGTTTTAGGAACGCGCTTCCAAATTATGTTGTTGAAACATTCATTTAGGTTCTGTGTCTGCCCATGCACACATTTCCTTAGAAGATCAGGATGAGCCAAGTCTCTGAAAATAGGTTTAATTGCTGTAATAACAGCAGCAGGAAGAGAATTCTGGTGAGAATAAGACTCTCCAGTTGCCTGAGCCCTATTGTATTTGCACCACGAATTTTCTCCTGATGGATGCAATCCACGACATGGCTTATCATCAGTAGAGGACTTACGGAAGAATATGGCAGAAACGTCACTCTTCATTGCCTCCAGATTTTCTTTATTTCTCCTAATTTCCTGCCCATAGTAACCTGCAAGTTTTCTATAACAACTACTTGCAATCACTCTTTATCAAAACTAACCGCGTGTTTGAAAGCGTTGTTTAAAAACAGTAGAAACAAAAGAATACCGACTGTTGCATTCCAAGTATAGGTAACACACTCAGGAGTAAAAAAAAATCCCTAACGTGCAATGTAGGGGATATAAAGATGTAAAATATATGCAGAAAAATGGGTGTGGCACATAAACACACTTGGTACGAAAATGGTCATTAAATGCTCGGAAAAAAAAATGTTTTTCAGCAAAATCCTTTTCAGAGTATTTAAATAAAACCTCAATCTATCAAAATATGATGAAAACCGAAAATCGATTTTTTTCGACCTCAACCACGGTGTGGTTCCCTTTTGGGGAGGCTACACCTGGTCTGACCTCCTCCTCTTTTTGTATGTCATTGATGTTACCGTTGTTTCTGAAATTTCAGTCACCTCTGCATCGTGTGACTCCCTCCTGTTTCTTCCGCCCACTCTGTTGACAGAGTTTGCTCGGCAAGTTTCTTGCCAGCTCCTTCTCTGTGTTAAATTGTGCATCATTCTCCCGGAAGAATCTCTAAGGTTCGGGCTGAGCCACCGGTACTGGCTTAGCGCACTTTCCGCAACTTGGTTAACAACAGGTGTGTTCTTTACCGTCTCAGAATTTCCAGGAGTCCTCGTACTTTTTTCATTGTTGATTCCATTCAGTTTCTTAAGCAAGAGGTCGGCTGTCTGTTCTACATTTTGTTTGGCTTTCCACTGCTTTTTCTTCCGCCTTGGCGAAATTTTAACTTTTACTATTTTGTGGCTTGTTGTTATTTTGGTGTTCATGTCATGTGTCGGTTTCTCTTCGTCGTCCGTTCGCACTTTTTTTCGTCTACTTGTTGTTCGACACACGTGATGGCCTCCATACTATTGGTTTCTGGTCCTAGCTGCTCACGAAGAGTACCCTCTGTTGATTCACAAATTCCCGGGTTCGGCTCCTTATTCCAGGAGAGGTCACAGGGGACGGTTTGTGGCCGGTAGTTTGCAGTTTTACGTTCAGTCTCTACCACCACATAGGTTGATGATAACGCTGACATACCCGGAATATTCAGTCCATATCCGGTTGGACTCTCAGCCACTTGCCATTGTATACGTTGTACTCCCATGTGACCACCTGATCAACATGAGGCACAGGTTCAAGGCTGCTCATTGTCTATGGCGACATATTAGTATCCACACATCCACACACAAATACACGCACGCACCCACCTACACATACACATACACATACACACACACATATATACAGGGTGTTTCAAAAATGACCGGTATATTTGAAATGGCAATAAAAACTAAACGAGCAGCGATAGAAATACACCGTTTGTTGCAATATGCTTGGGACAACACTACATTTTCAGGCGGACAAACTTTCGAAATTACAGTAGTTACAATTCTCAACAACAGGTGGCGCTGCAAGTGATGTGAAAGATATAGAAGACAACGCAGTCTGTGGGTGCGCCATTCTGTACGTCGTCTTTCTGCTGTAAGCGTGTGCTGTTCACAACGTGCAAGTGTGCTGTGGACAACGTGGTTTATTCCTTAGAACAGAGGATTTTACTGGTGTTGGAATTCCACCGCCTAGAACACAGTGTTGTTGCAACAAGACGAAGTTTTCAACGGAGGTTTAATGTAACCAAAGGACGGAAAAGCGATACAATAAAGGATCTGTTTGCAAAATTTCAACGGACTGGGAACGTGACAGATGAATGTGCTGGAAAGGTAGGGCGACCGCGTACGGCAACCATAGAGGGCAATGCGCAGCTAGTGCAGCAGGTGATCCAACAGCGGCCTCGGGTCCCCGTTCGCCGTGTTGCAGCTGCGGTCCAAATGACGCCAACGTCCGCGTATCGTCTCATGCGCCAGAGTTTACACCTCTATCCATACAAAATTCAAACACGGCAACCCCTCAGCGCCGCTACCATTGCTGCACGAGAGACATTCGCTAACGATATAGTGCACAGGATTGATGACGGCGATATGCATGTGGGCAGCATTTGGTTTACTGACGAAGCTTATTTTTACCTGGACGGCTTCGTCAATAAACAGAACTGGCGCATATGGGGAACCGAAAAGCCCCATGTTGCAGTCCCATCGTCCCTACATCCTCAAAAAGTACTGGTCTGGGCCGCCATTTCTTCCAAAGGAATCATTGGCCCATTTTTCAGATCCGAAACGATTACTGCATCTCGCTATCTGGACATTCTTCGTGAATTTGTGGCGGTACAAACTGCCTTAGACGACACTAAGAACACCTCGTGGTTTATGCAAGATGGTGCCCGGCCACATCGCACGGCCGACGTCTTTAATTTCCTGAATGAATATTTCGATGATCGTGTGATTGCTTTGGGCTATCCGAAACATACAGGAGGCGGCATGGATTGGCCTCCCTATTCGCCAGACATGAACCCCTGTGACTTCTTTCTGTGGGGACCAGGTGTACCGCCAGAATCCAGAAACAATTGAACAGCTGAAGCAGTACATCTCATCTGCATGTGAAGCCATTCCGCCAGACACGTTGTCAAAGGTTTCGGGTAATTTCATTCAGAGACTACGCCATATTATTGCTACGCATGGTGGATATGTGGAAAATATCGTACTATAGAGTTTCCCAGACCGCAGCGCCATCTGTTGTTGACAATTGCAACTACTGTAATTTCGAAAGTTTGTCTGCCTGAAAATGTACTGTTGTCCCAAGCATATTGCAACAAACGGTATATTTCTATCGCTGCTCGTTTAGTTTGTATTGCCGTTTCAAATATACCGGTCATTTTTCAAACACCCTGTATATTCACATGAAGTGCTGACTGCTATTGAAAAGGGATTTCAGATCGATTCCATATTTCTGGATTTCCGGAAGGCTTTTGACACTGACTATGTCATCGAGTAAAACAGAAGTGATTTCTGGCGTTCCCCAAGGTAGTGTTACAGAGGCTTTGTTGTTCCTTATCTATACAAATGATTTGGGAGACAATCGGAGCAGTCGTCTTCGGTTGGTTTCAGCTGACGCTGTCGTTTATCGACTAATAAAGTCATCAGAATATCAAAACAAACTGTACGACGATTTAGAAAAGGTATCTGAATGGTATGAAAAGTGGCAGTTGACCCTAAATAACGAAAAGTGTAACGTCATCGACATGAGTGGTAAAAGGAACTCGTTAAACTTCGGTTACACGATAAATCAGTCAAATCTAAAAGCCGTAAATTCAACTAAATACCTAGGTATTACAACTGCGAACAACTTAAATTGGAAGGAACACATAGAAAGTGTTGTGGGGAAGGATAATCAAAGACTGCGTTTTATTGGCAGGACACTTAGAAAATGTATTAGAACTACTAAGGAGACTGCAACAGACCTGCTAAGGAGACTGCCTACACCACGCTTGTCTGTCCTCTTTTAGAATATTGCTGCGCGGTGTAGGATCCTTACCGGTTAGGATTGACCTGAGTACATCGAAAAAGTTCAAAGAAGGGCAGTACGTTTTGTATTATCGCGAAATATGCCAGAGAGTGCCACATAAGTAATACAGGATTTGATCTGGGCATCATTAAAAGAATGGCGTTTATCGTTGCGACGGAAACTTCTTACGAAATTCCAGTCACCAACTTTCTCCTCCGAATGCGAAAACATTTTGTTGACACCGACGTACATAGGGAGGAATGATCACCACGATAAAATAAGGGAAATCAGAGCTCGTACGGAAAGATACAGGTGTTCATTCCTTCCGCGCGCTATACGAGATTTTAATAATAGAGAATTGCGTAGGTGCTTCGATGAACCCTCTGCCAGGCACTTAAATGTGATTTGTAGAGTATCCATATAGGTGTCGATGTAGATTGCACGAAATTTTAAATATGTAGGAGATTTAAAAACGCAGTGCATTAACTTCGCTTATGGTTGATTTTATCTCATACATTGCAGCATAGGAAATGTAGTTAGCGTATCGAAATTTTGTTTAAAATTGAAAGCATAATGGTATTTCATTTGGTTTTCAGACATCGGTTTTATTAGCAGTGGACGGTCGTGAACATGGCGTCCAATTCTATCCCTGAACATAGGAAATCATTTAGTCATAAGAATCTTCTGTATCATAAACGGTTAAAGATACCGAAACAAGTTTTTTTTCGGATGATAGCACGCAAAGAGGCATGTATGTTATGATAATCGCTCGAAACTTTATTACTCCCCGAGATATGGAAGTGGCTCACCCCTGTCGTGCTGTACACTCTCAAAATACAAGGCTGGTAAACTCCCGATTGGGCCACTGGAGTACCGAATTCCTCGCATAATTTTAAAACAGCAAAATCGCCTCCAGTCAGCTACTGTGTAGGTTCTGTACAGTTAAATTTAAACACAGTGATGCTCATATTAGGGCAAACACTGTTACAGGCGGCGGCCTTGGCCTACCAACAGTTATAGCGTTCAAAATACAGTTCGAAATAGCGTCAAGCAAATCAGCTCTGTTATATCTCCTTATGGAAAGATAATTGCTAATTCATCGGAAAAATAGCCTAACACATATATATAGTTCCAGGCAAAGTTTGGTTGTGGAAACTGTTATAAGCATCTTGCATTGAAATCTGCACTAAATTTCGAGCTTCTGTAGAAGATCGCCAATCTTGGGGATTTTGCGTCTATTTAAATTTGGCATGTTTGTTTCGTTGTTTCTGCAACAGTGTTCTAACACGTTTTGTGTACCAAGGAGGATCAGCTTCGTCGTTTGTTAATTTATTTGGTATAAATCTTTCAATTGCTGCCGATACTTCCTTTTCTTTTCTTTCTTTTGCTACTCCCTTTATCCAGTATTGGGCGCAGGGTCGGCAGGGTTAATAACGGAGTTGGCATGGATAATTTTAAGAGGTGGCCGGATGCCCTTCCTGCCGCCACCCCAAACACGCCGGGATGGAATTACTGTACCCCAACTGTGTGCGTCTAGTGAAAATCGTCCAATAGTATGAAAGTTTCAAATCTCTGCGAGTCGTGTAACTGAGGCGGGACGTGGGTTCAAAAATGGTTCAAATGGCTCTGAGCACTATGGGACTTAACATCTGTGGTCATCAGTCCCCTAGAACTTAGAACTACTTAAACCTAACTAACCTAAGGACATCACACACATCCGTGCCCGAGGCAGGATTCGAACCTGCGACCGTAGCAGTCGCGCGATTCCGGACTGAGCGCCTAGAACCGCGAGACCACCGCGGCCGGCCCGGGACGTGGGGACCAGCCTGGTATTCACCTAGTGGGATGTGGAAAACCGCCTAAAAACCACATCCAGGCTGGCCCCACACCGGCCGTCGTCGTTACCCGCTGGGCGGATTCGATACGGGGCCGGCGAGTCCAGGAAGCAGCGTGTTAGTGCTCTTGGCTACCCTGGTGGGTCAATTGCTGCCGATACTATTTCTTTGACTGTATGCCACATCTGGTCTACACTTACGTTATTAATTTGGAATGAGTGGAGATTATCTCTCAGGAAGGCGTTAAGTGAATTTTTATCTGCTTTTCTGAATAGGTATATTTTTCGCTTCTTTTTCGAGGAGTTGGGGATTACAATATTCCATCTCGCTACGACAACCGTGTGTTCACTAATACATGAATTGGTTTAGATGCTCGCTATTAATTCAGAATTACTTGTTGCTAAGAGGTCAAGTGTGTTTTCACAACCGTTTACTATTCGTGTGGGCTCATTAACTAAGTGCTGGAAGTAATATTCAGAGAATGCGTTTAGCACAATTTCAGATGATATTTTATGCGTACCCCCGGAATTAAACATGTATTTTCACCAACATATCGACGGTAAATTAAAGTCACCAACAACTACTATCGTATGAGTCGGGTACGTGTTTGAAATCAAACTCAAGTTTTCTTTGAACCTTTCAGCAACTGTAGCATCTGAACTGCGAGGTCGTTAAAGGGATCCAGTTATTATTTTATTCCGGTTGCCAACAATGACCTCTGCCCATACTAACTCACAGGAAGTATCTACTTAAATTTCGCGACAAGTTATACTACTTCTAACAGCAAGAAACACGCCACCGCCAACCGTTTTTAGCCTGTCCTTCCCGAACACCGTTAGGTTCTTCGCAAAAAATTCGGTTGATATTATCTACGGCTGTAGCCAGTGCCTATAACGATTTGAGCATAAGTGCTTTCTATTAGCGCTTGGAGCTCTGGTACTTTTCCAACACAGCTACGACAATTTACAACTGTTATACCAATGGTTCCTGTATCTACGTTCTTCCTGCGTTCAGTCTGCACCCTTTGTGACTGAAGCCCATCTTGTGTTTTCCGAGGCCCTCTAACCTAAAAAACCGCCCAGTCCACGCCACACAGCCCCTGCTAACCGTGTAGCCGCCTCCTGCGTACAGTGGACACCTGACCGATTCAGCGGAACCCGAAACCAAACCACCCTTTGGCGCAAGTCGAGGAATCTACAGCCTACACGGTCGCAGAACCGTCTGAGCCTCTGATTCAGACCCTCCACTCGGCTCTGTACCAGAGGTCGGTCCTGTCGACTATGCTGCAAATGGTCAGCTCTGTTTTAAACCTGCAAGCAAGACTGGTGGCCTTTACCACTTCTGTTAGCCACTCGAAACCAGAGAGAATCTCTTCTGATCCAAAGTGACACACATCATTGCACCGACGTGAGCAACCACCTGCAGTTGGCTGCACCCTGTGCTCTGCATGGCATCCGGGAGGAGCCTTTCCACATCTGGAATGACTCCACCCGGTATGTACACGGAGTGCACATTGGTTTTCTTACCCTTCTTGTCAGTCAAGTCCCTAAGGGGCCCCATACACTCCTAACGTTGGAGCTCCCGACTGCCAATAACCCCACCCTCTGTGACTGCCTGGATCTCGTAAGCTGAGTGGTTTCCTCTGAAACAGGACAGGTGACAGCACCTGGCTCAGAGACAGTGTCAGCCACAGACAACACCTGGAACCTGTTTGGCAGACAAACTGGGGAGGCCTTACGTGCTGCCTCCTGGGAAGTCTTTCGCCGCTTGCTTCGTCCCGGGGCGATCTCCCACTCGACCACAGGTGAGGGGTCAGTGCGAGGAGTAACTGGGTTGGCCACCGGTGAGGACCGATCGGAGGACTCTGGCGTGCTGGACGTCCGTTGGATTCCCACACCCGGCCCACAACAGTGGTGCCCATCCACTGCAGCCTCAAGCTGTGTAACCGAAGCCATCACAGCCTGAAGCTGAGAGCGAAGTGTCACCAACTCGGCTCGCATCCGCACACAACAATCGCAGTCCCTGTCCATACTAAAGACCGTGGAAAACTATGCAGATAAACGGACTATTGGCAAGTGCTGCGCAACTCTACTGTAGACCCCGACGAAAACGCAGTAACTGTGTTTAATAATACGCAGATATTCAAAAACCTAACTACCGAAGGACTCAGGTGAAACTAAATAATTCTCCCCTGATTAGCAACTTGTAATACGTCACAAAATCGGTTTACTTTCCGACGCAAACGAAAAAGCGAGAACTGTGGTTATTAGATATGAAATTTACACCCAGAAACACGATAAACTAAACTATTAAAGCACACAGATGACATAATGAAATTCGCTTCTGGTTAGGAACTCGTAAATGTCACAAAAGCGGTTACTTCCCGGTTGCTGCGTCTGTCTCGGTCTGCTACTACTGCCTGTTTTACTTACTTTAATTCAACATAGTAACAACGGGAAATAATAAAATGAATTCGGTTCTTTATTGAGCAAAATGTTTTGGGTGTAAGAAGGGCAAAAATCAATTTTCATCATCAAATATTATTTTTGAAGTCAGATGATAAGCATTTGGTAACAGTCGCAAAGCCGTCTCATAGCACAGATAGCGTTAGTTGAGGAATACAGGAACAACAGGGCTGCATTCAGCACAGAATGCCGTGTGCGCATCTGTACCAAAGCATTGATTTCCTGTATCCATACTGTAACACCATTTCAGGACACTGTCCACTACGTTCAACTGACCTTTGACGTCTCTGACAGCAACGTCACCACCAAGCCTTCAAGCATTTATTTCTTCTCCCCGGACTTTAATTCTCCTTCCAAATTTCTCCTAGTGTCCTTTACTGCTTGGTCATTGTGCAGATTGAACAACATCAGCGATAGCCTAGACGTCTGTCTCACTTTGTTGTCCACTACAGCAAACAATACCATTTAGGTTTTAGCAATGATTGAATAGCGCAGTACCATATAGGGTGATTTTTCCCTCCAACCCTCTTGGGCACATAATTTATGCAGACGGAGTACAGCAGAGATCCAAGAACCGAACATTTAGGTACTCCAGCCTTACTCGTTCTTCTCCTGCTGCTCTGTCGCCATTTCTAGCGAAGAATCGTCTCTCACTCTGCAACGAATCAGTCATCTTGAGCTTTTGTCTTGAACAACCTATGGAAAAAAATTTCACTGTATGAAAGAAGATAATGTCATTGTTCTGGTCTTGTCTCTCTGTCGCACAGACGTACTGCAACGACTGCAGGTACTCGGGGGCAGTGAAATGCGCGGTACGAAACCCAAATTGTGCTGAGCGGAATTTATGGCGCCATTACAGTATACGAGTAGTACGCTTTTGGATTCTGCTTAGGAAATTAGGACGATTAGTGTATAACTTTATGTAAGGAGAAATCTTCCTGGGGTTTAGGAGATGATTTAATGTGTCTTATACGCTTAGAGCAAGTAGGTTAAGGAAGGCAGTTGATCTTCAGGTGGGCCGGCCGTTGTGGCCGAGCGGTTCTACGGTCGCAGGTTCGAATCCTACCTTGGACATGGATGTTTGTGTTGTCCTTAGGTTAGTTACGTTTAAGTAGTTCTTAAGTTATAGGGGACTGGTGATCTTAGATGTTAAGTCCCATAGAGCTCAGAGCCATTTGAACCATTTTGATCTTGAGGTGGTTCTTGTGGCTTGATGTGCTGCCGATTTCATGGACAGAATCGGCTACCACATCGAGCCGCTGATGTCCTCTACGGAATCCATCCCGCTCACATTGTTCAGAGCTGGTTCAGACGCCTAGATTCGTCATCGATACACAACTCTGGTTTGTCCGTCATCACCGAACTGGTTCCCTCAATTAACTACGGAAGATTCCTTCATCTAGCTTCCTCAGCCGACCTAGGACTGCGTCTGTAATGATGTCGACCCCAGGTAACTTCAATAATTTTAGCTCTATCTATTGTTTAACCTTATGTGCCTCACATCTCTTAACTTTCCGCCGTTCCACTGAATGCATGCGTTCAATAATTATTGAACTGTGAGGGATATGGCGGGGGAAAGACTGTCATTTCTGTAATCGTGACACAATTGGTGAAATCAGCCGATATATTATTCAAGAGTTACTGAAAGGCAGACCTAGAACATTCCAGATTATTCAGTCTCTCATCGAATGTCCACTGATTAAACATTTTTGTTAGAGCAACCATTTCTCCTTCTACGTTCGCTGAAGTAACGTACACTTTTAAGTAGAAGAAGTGTTTTTTATGGTACAAATGTTGCTTCAGTTTTTTCACTTTTTGATTTCTTGTTTATATTGTTGTTCTGCATTTAGACTTTCAAGATGTTATTGTCGTTCTTATGGCCATAAGCCCGAAGAGTGGTTCTCCACGCCAGTCGTCGTGTGCAAGCCTCTTCATAACAAACTACACTCCTGGAAATTGAAATAAGATCACCGTGAATTCATTGTCCCAGGAAGTGGAAACTTTATTGACACATTCCTGGGGTCAGATACATCACATGATCACACTGACAGAACCACAGGCACATAGACACAGGCAACAGAGCATGCACAATGTCGGCAGTATATATCCACCTTTCGCAGCAATGCAGGCTGCTATTCTCCCATGGAGACGATCGTAGAGATGCTGGATGTAGTCCTGTGGAACGTCTTGCCATGCCATTTCCACCTGGCGCCTCAGTTGGACCAGCGTTCGTGCTGGACGTGCAGACCGCGTGAGACGACGCTTCATCCAGTCCCAAACATGCTCAATCGGGGACAGATCCGGAGATCTTGCTGGCCAGGGTAGCTGACTTACACCTTCTAGAGCACGTTGGGTGGCACGGGATACATGCGGACGTGCATTGTCCTGTTGGAACAGCAAGTTCCCTTGCCGGTCTAGGAATGGTAGAACGATGGGTTCGATGACGGTTTGGATGTACCGTGCACTATTCAGTGTCCCCTCGACGATCACCAGTGGTGTACGGCCAGTGTAGGAGATCGCTCCCCACACCATGATGCCGGGTGTTGGCCCTGTGTGCCTCGGTCGTATGCAGTCCTGATTGTGGCGCTCACCTGCACGGCGCCAAACACGCATACGACCATCATTGGCACCAAGGCAGAAGCGACTCTCATCGCTGAAGACGACACGTCTCCATTCGTCCCTCCATTCACGCCTGTCGCACCACTGGAGGCGGGCTGCAAGATGTTGGGGCGTGAGCGGAAGACGGCCTAACGGTGTGCGGGACCGTAGCCCAGCTTCATGGAGACGGTTGCGAATGGTCCTCGCCGATACCCCAGGAGCAACAGTGTCCCTAATTTGCTGGGAAGTGGCGGTGCGGTCCCCTACGGCACTGCGTAGGATCCTACGGTCTTGGCGTGCATCCGTGCGTCGCTGCGGTCCGGTCCCAGGTCGACGGACACGTGCACCTTCCGCCGACCACTGGTGACAACATCGATGTACTGTGGAGACCTCACGCCCCACGTGTTGAGCAATTCGGCGGTACGTCCACCCGGCCTCCCGCATGCCCACTATACGCCCTCGCTCAAAGTCCGTCAACTGCACATACGGTTCACGTCCACGCTGTCGCGGCATGTTACCAGTGTTAAAGACTGCGATGGAGCTCCGTATGCCACGGCAAACTGGCTGACACTGACGGCGGCGGTGAACAAATGCTGCGCAGCTAGCGCCATTCGACGGCCAACACCGCGGTTCCTGGTGTGTCCGCTGTGCCGTGCGTGTGATCATTGCTTGTACAGCCCTCTCGCAGTGTCCGGAGCAAGTATGGTGGGTCTGACACACCGGTGTCAATGTGTTCTTTTTTCCATTTCCATGAGTGTAGACCCTACCTTATTCTACTACGGGTGATTGAGAAAGTATTTCCCTAAACAATTATTTGGAATGCAAGAATACATACCTCTTATTATTAATATCTTCTCTTCCTACATTTAGTAATAAAAAATGCACTTCAAATATCTCCTTTACGTAAAGCGTAAACACAGTGGTGTTAGGAATTATTATTCTGAGATCATAACGTATTTGACTGCTATAAAAAATTATCTCTAGTATGGTTACTAAATATTTTTCTTTCTGACTCAAAATGAATTGAAAATTCTTTTAATTTTCAAATATTACTTCGTCAGGCGCAGGGCAAGGTAAACGCAAGCTTCTGCTTTTGTGGTTTTACGTAAAGATAAATTTTCAACAACAAAAAATAACTGTGCTGTGTTAACTGAAAATCAAACCTCGTGAATAACTTTAAAATGCAGGTTGTTCAGAAGGTAGAGCGTGAGAAATAAAAGAAAACTAATTTTAAGCTACTTTCGAGAATTAAATTAAAATACCGCACGAGCTTCCACCCATAAAAAGCATTAGCTACAATTACGTAAATGGTAAAGAGAGTAAACGGTTTCCGTTCCACAGCTAGAAAAAACTTTTAAAATTCAGCAGTAATGATTAATATTTTGTGGCCGATCGGTTCTAGGCGCTTCAGTCTGGAACCGCGCGACCGCTACGGTCGCAGGTTCGAATCCTGCCTCGGGCATGGATGTGTGTGATGTCCTTAGGTCTACGTTATAGGGCACTGATGACCTCAGATGTTAAGTCACATAATACTCAGAGCCATTTGAACCATTTGATTAATATTTAACGATAATTCAACTCAAAAGAATAGCCAACAAGCCTCCACACATCGAACTGCATACAGAGCCACGAGTGGAAGGCGATAGCTAAGCGATACTATTAAAAAGACAAGCCATTAGAAAAAAATAACGGGGCGTCTTTCCAATACATAATAGGTCATAGAATCTTTACATGTCATCGAGAAATCTACTGTTTCAATACACTCCTTGTGATTAATATTCTTTTTATGTGTATATCACTTTTACCACTAATTAGAAGGGTCATAGTAACAACTGCAAACTATATTCGTTTCAATGTGCTATTCGTGTTAGAGTCTTGGTCTGCCCCTACAACTTTTACCTTCCACTCTTCCTGCCATTACCGAACTCATGATTCCTCAATGCCTCACCATGTGTCTTATCAACCTGTCATATCTTTTAACTAAGTTGTGCCACAAGTACGCATTTTACCCAGTTCGATTCTTCTCGTAATCTCATATCGTCCAACTCATCTTCATGTCAAATGGCTCTGAGCACTATGGGACGTAACATCTGAGGTCATCAGTCCCCTAGAACTTAGAACTACTTAAACCTAACTAACCTAAGGACATCACACACATCCATGCCCGAGGCAACATTCGAACCTGCGTCCGTAGCGGTCTCACGGTTCCAGACTGAAGCACCTAGAACCGCTCGGCCGCAGCGGCCTTACCCCGACTCAAATGCCATCGAGGACGTGTGGGATGTTGAGGAGACATACCGCAATACATTCGCCTTCACCATCGACCATCTAGTACTTGTTCAACCGCACTGATGTGAGAATGGAATCGCCTGGTAACGTTGTGGGTAGCAGTGGATCAAGATGCAGTTCAAGGGTGTCATCAGCGGTGATCGCATACGCTAGTCAGAACCAAGTCCCGCCTTTTGAAAATGTCCAGTGGGACCATCACGAATCGCTCTGACTTTAGTGTACTTATTGTCTTTGAGCAAAAGCGTGATTTATGTTCGTTCATTTACGTATTCCTTTCAGTTACCTTCAGTATCGTATTGTATTGTACTGTACTGTACTATACTATAGCGGTACTTTCTATACATTGTCCGACTTTCATCGATACTTGGCAGAGGTGCATCATGTGAAAGCTACTTTCGTCCTTAAGTTTTGCTGGCCACGGTATATTATTAGCAAAATACAAGAACTCTCCATCAAAATGTGAAGTTTATACGAGGGTTACTCCAAAAGAAATGCACACTATTTTTGTAAAAATACAGTTTTCATTCTGCATGTGTGAATGTTTTACATTGTGAAGATACATCGTTCCTGCTTGTTTTCAAACGTAGTTCAACCTGTTCCCGTGAGTGGCACCGTCACAGCATGTCTTCAAGATGGCTGCTACACTTGACGTTCGTCAGAAGCAACGTGCTGTCATAGAATTCCTGTGCTGTGAAACCGAGACAGTGGGGAACATCCATAAGAGTTTGATAAAGATGTATGGAGATGCTGCTGTCGATCGCAGTACAGTTAGTCGGTGGGCAAGCAGGTTACGCGATGCTAGCAGGCACGGCAATATTGAGGATTGTCCTCGCAGCAGCAGGCCTCGTACTGCACACACTCCAGGCAATGTGCAGGGAGTTAACGAATTGGTGACTGCTGACAAACGCATCACAGTGTACGAATTGTCATGCTACGTTGGGATAGGGGAAGGAAGTGTTTGCCGAATACTGAAAGGGTTGGCATTAAAAAGGTTTGTGCCAGGTGGGTTCGAAGGATTTTGACAGGGGATCACAAAGAAACAAGAAAAACGGTATGCGGCAAACTTTTGGAACAGTACGAGAATGGTGGAGACGAATTTCTTGGAAGAATTGTGATAGGTGATGAAACATGGATCCATCATTTTTCACCAGAGACAAAGAGACAATCAGTGGAGTGGCATCATGCAAATTCACCCAAGAAAAAAAAATTCAAAACCTCACATTATGCTGGAAAAGTTATGGCTATGGTGCTTTTCGATTCCAAAGGACTCTTGCTTGTGGAAATCATGCCAAGTGGAACCACCATAAATTCTGATGGATATGTGACGACACTGAAGAAACTTCAAGCTCGACTAAGTCGTGTTCGACCACATCGGGAAAAGCAGGATGTTTTGCTGTTGCTTGATAATGCTTGGCCACATGTGAGTCAAAAAATCATGGAAGCGATCACAAAACTCGGATGGACAACACTGAAACACCCGCCTTACAGTCCTGACCTGACTCCAAGTGACTATCATCTCTTCAGGAAACTGAAAGACTCTCTTCGTGGAACAAGGTTTGAAGATGATGACTCCCTTGTGCACGCTTCCAAACAGTGGCTCCAACAGGTTGGTCCAGAATTTTACCGTGCGCGGTACACAGGCGCTGGTTCCAAGATTCCGTAAGGCAGTTGAGAGGGATGGAAATTATGTGGAGAACTAGAATTATTGTTCTTAAAGGATGTATCTACACTCTAAAACTTTCGAACATGTAGAATAAAAGATGGATTAAAGAAAAATGTGTGTATTTCTTTTGGAGTGCCCCTAGTAATACCCAAGGTAGTTCTTTAGAAATGAAAGGCGTGTCCTTTCTATCTATCTCTGTAGCAAGGAGCGTTAGAAGGACAGGGATGTAATAACCACTAATAGAAAACGAGTTACGTAATTCTCGCTGAGGGGGCGCGGTCAAGATCACGACCCGACGACCGGTAATTTGTTACACAGGGTGTGTCAACAAGAATCATCAGATTTAAAAAACCATAACTATTACGTTATTTGAGATATGTGCTTGAAGAACGTACTGTTTGAGAGAGCAAACTTTCGAGTTGCACAGGGTTCCCGCTAGGTAGCAGCACTGTACGGCCACTTCACGTCTAGTAAAAATGTTGTCGGGACAACAGAAAGCGTTTTGTGTTCTCAGGTTTTACCAGTGCGTGTCAGTAGTAATAACTGTTCAGCGTGACTATCATACTGAGTGTGGAGTGGATCCTCCTACTGCACAGAGCATTCGACGATGGCGTGAACAATTCTGAGGAACAGGTTGTTTGAGTAAAAGCAAATCGCCGGGCCATCCCCGTGTGTCTGACACAGAAGTCGAACGCATCCGCCGCAGTTTCACAAGGAGTCCGCAGAAATCCGTTCGCGCTGCAGCTCGACAGCTCAACATGCCGCTCGATGTCTGTCTGGCGGGTGTTGCACCGACGTTTACACACGAAACCATACAATATTCAGCTACTGCAAGCTCTTCGTGAAGGTGACAAACAACAACATATGGAGTTCTGTAATTTCGTTCTTGGCAAGAGGGAAGATGACAGTTTTCTTCCACGCTTAATGTTTAGTGACGAGGCAAAATTTCATTTAAATGGCAAAATGAACTGTCATTATGTCAGAATATCGGATACGGAACAACGACTTGAAGTGGTACAGCATGAGACTGACTCTGCAAAATTTAATGTGTTTTGTGCAGATTCACGGGAATAGGTGTATGGTCTGTATTTCTTTGCCGAGAACACTGTTACAGGAAGCACATACATCGATATGCTTGAGAGAACTTTCGAAGGTTTCATTTACCGGCAGGATGGGGCACCGCCATAGTGTCGTCTGGAATGTGAGAATTTTTAAATCAGAGGATTACTGAACGATGGATCGGTCGCACTGGACCAGATGACTCACCCTTACATTACTGGCCTCCAAGGTCACCAGACCTGACTGTTTGGGAGTTTACAAGAAACTCTGTTTATGTGCCTCTGTTGCCAACAACAATGGATGAAATAAGTCAATGCATAATAGCAGCAGTTGAAGCTGTAACTCAAGACATGCTCGCTGAAGTGTGGGAACAATTTGAATACCGCATTGACATATGCCGTGCATCTCAAGGGGGCCACATTGAACACTTGTGAAGAAAGTTGAAGCAAATGAGCCCTCGGTCACAATTTTTTAGTGTTATTTACCAGGTTTCAACACTTATAATAGTGCCTTCATCAGAATTTAGACATTTAAAGTGGTCTGAAAGACCTTAGTCGAAACAAGGACAAGGCCCTCGGAGTAGACAACATTCCATTGGAACTACTGACGGCCTTGGAAGAGCCAGTCCTGACAAAACTCTACCATCTGGTGAGCAAGATGTATGAAACAGCTGAAATACCCTCAGACTTCAAGAAGAATATAATAATTCCAATCCCAAAGAAAGCAGGTGTTGACAGATGTGAAAATTACCGAACAATCAGTTTAATAACCCACAGCTGCAAAATACTAACACGAATTCTTTACAGACGAATGGAAAAACTAGTAGAAGCCAACCTCGGGGAAGAACAGTTTCGATTCCGTAGAAATACTGGAACAGGTGAGGCAATAATGAACTTACGACGTATCTTAGAAGAAAGATTAAGGAAAGGCAAACCTACGTTTCTAGCATTTGTAGACTTAGAGAAAGCTTTTGACAATGTTGACTGGAATACTCTCTTTCAAATTCTGAAGGTGGCAGGGGTAAAATACAGGGAGTGAAAGGCTATTTACAATTTGTACAGAAACCAGATGGCAGTTATAAGAGTCGAGGGACATGAAAGGGAACCAGTGGTTGGGAAGGGAGTAAGACAGGGTTGTAGCCTCTCCCCGATGTTATTCAATTTGTATATTGAGCAAGCAGTAAAGGAAACAAAAGAAAAATTAGGAGTAGGTATTAAAATCCATGGAGAAGAAATAAAAACTTTGAGGTTCACCGATGACACTGTAATTCTGTCAGAGACAGCAAAGGACTTGGAAGAGCAGTTGAACGGAATGGATGGTGTCTTGAAGGGAGGATATAAGATGAACATCAACAAAAGCAAAACGAAGATAATGGAATCTAGTCGAATTAAGTCAGGTGATGTTGAGGGTATTAGATTAGGAAATGAGACTCTTAAAGTAGTAAAGGAGTTTTGCTATTTGGGGAGCAAAATAACCGACGATGGTCGAAGTAGAGAGGATATAAAATGTAGAGTGGCAATGGCAAGGAAAGCGTTTCTGAAGAAGAGAAATTTGTTAACATCGAGTATAGATTTAAGTGTCAGGAAGTCATTTCTGAAAGTATTTGTATGGAGTGTAGCCATGTATGGAAGTGAAACATGGACGATAAATAATTTGGACAAGAAGAGAATAGAGGCTTTCGAAATGTGGTGCTACAGAAGAATGCTGAAGATTAGATGGGTAGATCACATAACTAATGAGGAAGTATTGAATACGATTGGGGAGAAGAGAAGTTTATGGCACAACTTGACCAGAAGAAGGGATCGGTTGGTAGGACATGTTCTGAGGCATCAAGGGATCACCAATTTAGTATTGGAGGGCAGCGTGGAGGGTAAAAATCGTAGAGGGAGACCAAGAGATGAATACACTAAGCAGATTCAGAAGGATGTAGGTTGCAGTAGGTACTGGGAGATGAAGAGGCTTGCACAGGATAGAGTAGCATGGAGAGCTGCATCAAACCAGTCTCAGGACCGAAGACCACAACAACAACAACAACAACAATAACTTAATTGCAAATTAAGGGAAATTTTATTTTGTTTTATTTTTTATACAAAAAAGTGTAAGTCTGCTGCAACCTGTGGCTGTACAGGTATCAGCAGTCCTTAGAGGCTCGCCTTCACACATTCCTTTTAAATATTTTGTGACTAAAGCTCGTCTGGCCTGTTATTTATTTTATACGTGACATGTAAGTATAGTCTCTGTCTTGTATTGTTAGTCAGTATTTACACATTTTTATATATAAAAAAATTTACCTTAGTTTGTAATTATGTTATATACCACCTTAAATGTCTAAATCCTGATGAAGGCAATTTTGGAAGTATTGAAACCTGGTAAATAAGACTAAAAATTGTGACCGAGAGCTCATTTGTTTCAATTTTATTCGTAAGTGTTCAATATGCCCCTTTGAGATGCACGGCAAATGTTAATACTGTATTCAAATTGTTCCCGCACTTCAGGGAGCGTGTCTTGAGTTACGGCTTCCATTGCTGCTATTATGCGATGGCTCATTTATAAAGGGTCACTGAACGAAGCAGCCATATTCAAAACTTATGAAGAAGTATGAAAAATCACTTTTTGAGTATCGCGTTCATCAAAAAACAAAATTCATTGTATATGTTTATTAGTTACCGGTAGTTTTCAGGCACTGTATCACGCCACATGTCGCATAATACACGTAATTTTCGAGCCAGTGAGCTGAGTGTCCGAGGCCAGCGACTGATATCACCTTAGATGTTTTCCAGTGAGTTGAAGATCTGGTAGCCACGGCATCGACGTGAGTTCATTATCATACTCCTTAATCCATTTGGTAAAATTCTGACTTTATTATACGGGCAGCTATCATACTTCAAGGCGCCATTGCTGTCCAGGACGACATCTACATCTACATAGACACGCCGCAAGCCACTGTTCAGTGCGTGGCGGAGGGTACCCTGTACCACTACTAGTCATTCCCTTTCCTGTTCCAGTTGCAAAAAGAAAAAAATGGCTCTGAGCACTATCGGACTTAACATCTGAGGTCATCAGTCCCCTAGAACTTAGAACTACTTAAACCTAACTAACCTAAGGATATCACACACATCCATGCCCGAGACAGGATTGGAACCTGCGACCGCAACGGTCCCGCGGTTCCAGACTGTAGCGCCGAGAACCTCTCGGCCACACCGGCCGGCTACGCAAACAGAGCCAAGGAAAAACTATTGTCTATATGCATCCGCATGAGCCCTAGTTTCTCGTTTGAGAATTTCGGTATTGTGACAACGTATGTATCATTCCAAAGTACCATTATCCAAGATGGCGGCGATCTGTTGGTAAAGTGACGCATTAATTGTTTGCGCGTGACGTGCTGGGCTGGCGCAATCCAGAGGCACATGCAAACTGTCTGGAGCTAACATCTATATTAGGAGCAATAGCCGCTAGAAAATCTTGTTTAGTTCATTTTGGTCGTTGCAAGCTTGCTCCGTACCTACTGCGTAGTATTCGAGTGCCCTTCCGATAGCAAATTTTTTAATATTCACTGAATTGTCATTCTTATTGTACATCGTCTATCGATATATTGTTGTGCCTACAACTCAGCTATTCCCTTTACATTCCTTCTGAATTCTCTGCAAAGAAGTATCCATTTAGTTTGTGAAAGATACTTACTTCGTCAAATTAGCCACAACTCGATATACGTGAATGACACATTTGCTGTATGGCACTTTCATATCGATATCACGACGACGCAATAGCCTGGTTTTGAATTTAACGCCATTAGTTTAATCTCTTTTAGCATTACGATGCTAGCAGCACAAAATATTTACATTTTCATTTGAAGAAGCAAAGATTATTAGGATATTTCTGCATTAATATAACTTTGAAAGTAGTCTTACCGTTGTCTACTGACGACTTCCTCACAATTCGTCAATTACAATATCTTAACAAGCGCCAGAAATATTTGAGGTGAACACCTTAGCTGAAACATCGTTCACAAACTGGAGATTAGTTTTGAGGGGATGAATGATGGGTTCTTCGAATAGCTTAATTGCTTCAGTTATTGTCACAATTATATTTTGTGTTTTACAACTTGCATTCAATAACAAGACTACATCTTCAATTTGTAACAAAATAAAATAAATACGTAGAAATCTGATAAAAACTGAATTTTTCATCGTGGTAGTTGGTAGTTATGATCACAGTGCTTCCGCAACGAAGTATGTCGCTTGCGCTAGGAAAACAGTTTTAAATTTTTCTGCGGTTTTGATGAGAGTTTCCGTCACAAAAATAAATGCTGCGTTGGGCGTTTATTGCGATACTTGTGTGAAAATGAAAAACTTAATATACTTTTCAACTGAAACGTAAATATCTAAAAGAAACGACGTGGATGGTAGGTTGTATAGGGTGGGGCAGCATTCATAGTAGGATATTAAGAGCACACCATCAGGCAGTAACTGTAATTTATTTATTACCTCTTATGTCAATTAACAGTTAAAGGTATGACATTAGCTCATGTGTAAGTCATTGTCCATTGCGTGGATTACTTTTTGAATATGACTCCTGTCAAATGATGCCCCCTCTGCACAACACATTCATCTAGGCGGCGTTGGAAGCTTTCTATAACTTGGCGTAACGTATTTCCTAGGACATTGCCGACGGCAGTTCTGATGCGATCCTTCAACTCAGGAATGGTGGCACAATGTGTTCGGAACACTTCTTGCTTCAGGTAGGCCCCAAAAGAAAAAGTCTGCACAAGAAAGCGAAGTGAGCGAGGCGGCCAGGGAAAGTCACTAAAACGGGAAACTACTCTACTGGGAAATGTCTGTCGCAAGAAATAAATGCAAATTCTGGACACCATCGCATCAGAACAACCGTCAGCAGTGTCCCAAAGAATACGTTACGCCGAGTTATGGAAAGCTTCCAACGCCTCCTAGATAAATGTGTTGTGCAGAGTAGAGATGGGCAAAACTGTTCTGTTCAGAGATTGGATCAGAACTGTTCACTCCCTGAAATGAATTAGCTCTTTTTCATGACTCACTACTCATTTACAATAGAAAATATATGGAATGCACATTGCCCTTTAAACTTGGTTTATTCCAGTACTATACCTGTATTTTAATCTTATTTGATCCTATTTTGAAGTAACACAGATAATGAGTAAGAATTTTGTATTGTTTATTGAAATTTACACGATATGATAAAGTTTTTGATTATTGATTTATTTTGCACTATCGTGGTTTTTTTGGGTGATCGGAAAATGTTGTAACTTGAGATTTACATTAACAATATATTTGGCTATAATGTATTAAAATTTCATTAACATCATACAAATACATCGCAAGCCATATATTTTTAAAGTGAACGTTTCCTTCCGAAGACGCCTAAAATCGCAAAATCCGTACCAGAAGAAGAAAAAAAATATAATTTGACCGTAAAACGAAAGTGCTGCGTATAGCCTTACGCAGAATAAAACAAGGAAAATATTGGTGTATCACATTTTGTGATACGTTTATCGGTTCACTCGTAATTAAAGCGTAAATTCGAGTGTCCATAATGAAAATCCCATAGTAAGAGGAGTCATCAGGAACCTAATCTAATCAGTTTAAACAAATAAAAATAAAATAAAAACAATTGATGTATACATAACATAATAATGTAATATACATAGTGGTATTACTACGAAGAACAATATCCAGTAGGGACGAACTCCGATGCAGAGGCGCTGAGTCGAGCAGGTCGAGCCGCGAGCTGTATTACTGCGTGAGCTCAGATCGCAGAGACCACAGTGACACCTGAGTCGCTTTGCTCAACGCTCGGGCTAGAGTCGAGATGGTGGGGTGAGCGTTTAGCGGGCGAGTTCCGAGGGTGGGGGGAGCGGTGAACTCACCCGCTCTGAGACAAATCGTCCGTTCCCTTGCGAGCAGGCTGTTGCAAGTAGTTCCTATGTTATCCGCTAGGTGGCTCTCTGTCCTGTTGCTCACATCAACTGCCCAGAGGGCAGGACGTGCGACTGAAACGATCGCCGACAGAGTGCGATGCGAAGTTAAGTAGCGCCAGACACTGCGCGCGGCAGACGACGCACAGAGACGGCACGGCATATGTGAAACACAAAATCCAATGGGGCACTGCACAATGCAGGCAGCCAAGGTAGAAGCAGGGCAGAGGCCGGCGCTGGCTGTATTGTGTGGCGTGCACTGTGCTCTGACCAGCAGAGGCGCTGCTGATATGCTCCATCTCTCTCTCTCTCTCTCTCTCTCTCTCTCTCTCTCTCTCTCTCTGCCGTGGAAAACGTTTGGAGCTACCGTTTTTTTTTTTTCTGAATCACTGATTGTTCACTCCTTTGAAAGATTCAACTCTATGAATTAGTTCAAGAGCGGATCCCCCATCTCTAGTGCAGAGGAGGCATCATTTGACAGGAGTCATATTCAAAAAGTAATACGCACAAAGTTCAATGACATACACATGAGTAAATGGCATAGCTTTAACTATTAATTGAAATAAGAGCAAGCAGTAAAGGAAACAAAATGAAAATTCGGAGTGGGTATTAAAATCCATGGAGAAGAAATAAAAACTTTGAGGTTCGCCGATGACATTGTCATTCTGTCAGAGACAGCAAAGGACCTGGAAGAGCAGCTGAACGGAATGGACAGTGTCTTGAAAGGAGGATATAAGGTGAACATGAACAAAAGCAAAACGAGGATAATGGAATGTAGTCGAATTAAGTCGGGTGATGCTGAGGGACTTAGATTAGGAAATGAGACACTTAAAGTAGTAGAGGAGTTTTGCTATTTGGGGAGCAAAATAATTGATGATGGTCGAAGTAGAGAGGACATAAAATGTAGACTGGCAATGGCAAGAAAAGCGTTTCTGAAGAAGAGAAATTTGTTAACATCGAGTATAGATTTAAGTGTCAGGAAGACGTTTCTGAAGGTATTTGTATGGAGTGCAGCCATGTATGGAAGTGAAACGAGGACGATAAATAGTTTAGACAAGAAGAGAATAGAAGCTTTCGGATTGTGATGCTCTAGAAGAATGCTGAAGATTATATGGGTAGATCACATAACTAATGAGGAGGTATTGAATAGAATTGGGGAGAAGAAAAATTTGTGGCTCAACTTGACTAGAAGATGGGATCGGTTGGTAGGACATGTTCTGAGGCATCAAGGGATCACCAATTTAGTGTTGGAGGGCAGCGTGGAGGGTAAAAATCGTAGAGGGAGACCAAGAGATGAATACACTAAATAGATTCAGAAGGATGTATGTTTCAGTAGGTATTGGGAGATGAAGAAGCTTGCACAGGGTAGAGTAGCATGGAGAGCTGCATCAATCCAGTCTCTGGACTGAAGACCACAACAGCAACAACAACAAGACGTAATAAATAAATTACAGTTACTGCCGGATGGTGTGTTCTTAATATCCTACTATGAACGCTGCCGCACCCGTTATCTGAATAACCGTTTGAGAGATCAATGCTGCCTCCACGGCTGTCAAAATATTCAGTAGATTCCTACCTTAATAGCGTAAAATGCGGCGTAGAATAGCAACAATTTGATAAAGTGCAGCCGCGCGTGTGATAGCACTTAACAAGACGTGATCTATGTGACAAAATTACTGTTCCCCCATCTGCTGCCGGCCGGTGTGGCCAAGCAGCTCTAGGCACTTCAGTCTGGAACCGCGCGACCGCAACGGTCGCAGGTTAGAATCCTGCCTCAGGCATGGACGTGTGTGATGTCCTTAGGTTAGTTAGGTTTAGTAGTTCTAAGTTCTAGGGGACTGATGACGTCAGATGTTTATGTCCTATAGTGCTCAGAGCCATTTGAACCATTTGAACCATCTGTTCCTACGAAAGACACTGCAGGTTTCAGCCTCTGACCGTATGTTGCTACGTGAGTGATCCTTTCACCACAGAATTTTGTAAGATCTGTACACATATTGGACGGAATCCACTTCATACCTCGGTAATTGTAATGATAATTGCAATGTAGCTTGTAGGTTGAAACAGGCCTGACCTTGTCGACGGTGTCATTGTGTCATCATATCGCCAATGGTTAGTAAGGTTATTAAACCCGTCAAGAAGTTTAGGAGAATATTTTTGATTGAAAGATTAGATGAGCAGCTGTTCGCATCCCTCTCACAAAGTGAGAGAACATGATTTATTTTCAGCGTGATGGACGTAGAGGGTCTAGAGGAATTATTGGTAAGTTTAAGTGGACTTTAAATAAAGAACTGTAGAAGTATGTCCCAAGTGAGTGAATTAAGAACTGCAATTCCTGCAGCATAGAAAGATGGTACGGATGCAGTTGATGTTGATATACACTCCTGGAAATGGAAAAAAGAACACATTGACACCGGTGTGTCAGACCCACCATACTTGCTCCGGGCACTGCCAGAGGGCTGTACAAACAATGATCACATGCACGGCACAGCGGACACACCAGGAACCGCGGTGTTGGCCGTCGAATGGCGCTAGCTGCGCAGCATTTGTGCACCGCCGCCGTCAGTGTCAGCCAGTTTGCCGTGGCATACGGAGCTCCATCGCAGTCTTTAACACTGGTAGCATGCCGCGACAGCGTGGACGTGAACCGTATGTGCAGTTGACAGACTTTGAGCGAGGGCGTATAGTGGGCATGCGGGAGGCCGGGTGGACGTACCGCCGAATTGCTCAACACGTGGGGCGTGAGGTCTCCTCAGTACATCGATGTTGTCGCCAGTGGTCGGCGGAAGGTGCAGGTGCCCGTCGACCTGGGACCGGACCGCAGCGACGCACGGATGCACGCCAAGACCGTAGGATCCTACGCAGTGCCGTAGGGGACCGCACCGCCACTTCCCAGCAAATTAGGGACACTGTTGCTCCTGGGGTATCGGCGAGGACCATTCGCAACCGTCTCCATGAAGCTGGGCTACGGTCCTGCACACCGTTAGGCCGTCTTCCGCTCACGCCCCAACATCGTGCAGCCCGCCTCCAGTGGTGTCGCGACAGGCGTGAATGGAGGGACGAATGGAGACGTGTCGTCTTTAGCGATGAGAGTCGCTTCTGCCTTGGTGCCAATGATGGTCGTATGCTTGTTTGGCGCCGTGCAGGTGAGCGCCACAATCAGGACTGCATACGACCGAGGCACACAGGGCCAACACCCGGCATCATGGTGTGGGGAGCGATCTCCTACACTGGCCGTACACCACTGGTGATCGTCGAGGGGACACTGAATAGTGCACGGTACATCCAAACCGTCATCGAACCCATCGTTCTACCATTCCTAGACTGGCAAGGGAACTTGCTGTTCCAACAGGACAATGCACGTCCGCATGTACCCCGTGCCACCCAACGTGCTCTAGAAGGTGTAAGTCAACTACCCTGGCCAGCAAGATCTCCGGATCTGTCCCCCATTGAGCATGTTTGGGACTGGATGAAGCGTCGTCTCAAGCGGTCTTCACGTCCAGCACGAACGCTGGTCCAACTGAGGCGCCAGGTGGAAATGGCATGGCAAGCCGTTCCACAGGACTACATCCAGCATCTCTACGATCGTCTCCATGGGAGAATAGCAGCCTGCATTGCTGCGAAAGGTGGATATACACTGTACTAGTGCCGACATTGTGCATGCTCTGTTGCCTGTGTCTATGTGCCTGTGGTTCTGTCAGTGTGATCATGTGATGTATCTGACCCCAGGAATGTGTCAATAAAGTTTCCCCTTCCTGGGAAAATTAATTCACGGTGTTCTTATTTCAATTTCCAGGAGTGTAGAATTCTCAACACCGACGTTTTTGAGATTCCCGATTCTCGCGCAGTTTGTCTGCTACTGATGCACGGATTAGCCGCAACAGCAGCTAAAACACATACTTGGGCATCATCATTTGTTGCAGGTCGTGGTTAACGTTTCACATGAACACTTCCTGTTTCCTTAAATATCGTAACTATTCGGCGAACGCTCCGGACACTTGGATGATGTTGTCCAGTATACCGAGCAGCATACATAGAACACGCCTGTTGATCATTTTGATCACAATAGCCATACATCAACACGATATCGGTTCGTCCTAACACGGGTAATGTATCACAAAGCAAATGCCGTCCGCACTGGAGGAATGTCACGAGATACCACGTACTTATACGTTTGTGACTATTACAGCGCCATCTGTCACAAAGCGAAAAAAGTGGTCCAGCTAAAACATTCATATTTCTTTACGTACTACACGTGTATGTAATAAAAAATGGGAGTTCCTATTAAAAAACAAAAAACAGTTGATATCCGTTTGACCTATGGCAGCGCCATCTAGCGGGCCAACCATATCGCCATCTGGTCTCCCCCTTCAAGCTAGACGAGTTTCGTTCTTTGTAGTTTCTTCGTTTGATGCTTATTTCCTTAGATATTTGGCCCGGTCACTATCAATGGACCACCCTGTAGTAATAAGCGTCTCTGGTCCAGAGAAATGACAAAAGACTTGAAAAAAAAAGTCACCACGGCTGGATGAAATCTCAGTTCGGTTTTGGAGAGAGTGCACTACAGTATTGCTTCCTTACTTAGCTTACAAATGTCGTGAATCACTTGCCCAGCCCAAAGTCACAAGCGTCTAGAAAAAAAGGGCAGATGGCTCCTGTATGTAAGAAAGGTAAAAGGACGGACCAGTAAAATTACAGACCGATATCGCTAACATCAGTGTGCTGCAGAATTGTTGAACATATTCTGAATGCGAGTATAGCAAATTTCATTGAAATGGAAGATGTTTTGTCCACAAATTAGCACGGATTTAGAAAACATCGCTCATGGTTCACTAGCTTGCCCTTTTGTCTTACGATATCCTGAGAACCATGGATGATGGGCAACAAGCTGATCCCATATTGTCAGATTTCTGGAAAGCACCTGACGCGGTGCCCCTGCAGACTGTTAACGAATATACGAGTATATCGAGTTGACTCAACATATGTCAGTGAATCGAAGACTACTTAAGTAATAGTACCCAGTACGTTGTCCTCGATGGCGTGTGTTTTTCAGAGACAGCGCTATCGCTAGGAGTGCCCCATGGAAGTGTGAAAGGACCGCTAGTATTCTCTATACACTTACATAACCTCATGGACTTGGTGACCGGAAATCAGCGGTTGTTTGCTGATGTTGCTGCTGTGTACGGGAAGATGTCAGGTTGAATGGTTGCAGGAGGATACAAGGTGACTTATACAAAATTTATAGTTAGTTAGTGTGATGAACCAGGAAAGATGCACCTCTGACTGTAGATGGATTCAGTTTCAAGACTGTTGACCACTTCAGGTACCTAGGAATTCTTTCTAGTAATAACAACAGAACAGATATAGAAATAGACACTTTTTAGTTTCATCAAAATTCTAAGAAAAAGATCACTTAGCAGAAACTTCAAAATCCGCTTATATCAATCGACCATTATACCTATGATCTTATATGGATGTGAAAAATTAATATTTAGAAAGAAAGATGAAGAAAAACTGTTAATATTCGAAAGAAAAGTACTAAGAAAAATTTTTGGACCTGTATACGACGAAAATAACATGGAATGGAGAATAAGAAGAAATAAAGAATTAAGAGGGCTGTACAAACACCGTAACATCGTCGAAGTGCTCAAGAGGAGAAGGTTGAATTGGGCAGGCCATATAGCAAGAATGACAGAGAACAGACTACCTAGAATGGCATTCAGCAGAACAATAGATGGAACGAGAGGAGGAGGGAGATCTAGAATCAGATGGCTGGATAACATTCGGGAGGACACACCTAGGATGAACAGCAACAGCAACTGGACAAACAGCGCATTGGACAGGCAGAAGTGGAAGAGGTTCATAGAGTAGGCGTATGGTCGATAAGGCCCTTGCCACATGCAAAATAAAAAAAAGTGATGAATGGCAGCTTGCTCTAATTGCAGGGAATGTAAATTAGTGCAGATGAGTAGGAAAAACAATCCCGTAATGTTGGAATACAGCATTAGTAGCGTCCTACTTAAGACAGTGCCGTCGATTAAATATCTAGACGTCTTCTTGCATAGCGGTATGAAATGGAATGATCACGTAAGGACGGTAGCAGAGAAGGCGAATGGTCGATATCGGTTTATTGGGAGAATGCAGGAAAATGTGATTCATTTGTAAATTAGATAGCATATAGGACGCTAGTGCGACATACACTCCTGGAAATGGAAAAAAGAACACATTGACACCGGTGTGTCAGACCCACCATACTTGCTCCGGACACTGCGAGAGGGCTGTACAAGCAATGATCACACGCACGGCACAGCGGACACACCAGGAACCGCGGTGTTGGCCGTCGAATGGCGCTAGCTGCGCAGCATTTGTGCACCGCCGCCGTCAGTGTCAGCCAGTTTGCCGTGGCATACGGAGCTCCATCGCAGTCTTTAACACTGGTAGCATGCCGCGACAGCGTGGACGTGAACCGTATGTGCAGTTGACGGACTTTGAGCGAGGGCGTATAGTGGGCATGCGGGAGGCCGGGTGGACATACCGCCGAATTGCTCAACACGTGGGGCGTGAGGTCTCCACAGTACATCGATGTTGTCGCCAGTGGTCGGCGGAAGGTGCACGTGCCCGTCGACCTGGGACCGGACCGCAGCGACGCACGGATGCACGCCAAGACCGTAGGATCCTACGCAGTGCCGTAGGGGACCGCACCGCCACTTCCCAGCAAATTAGGGACACTGTTGCTCCTGGGGTATCGGCGAGGACCATTCGCAACCGTCTCCATGAAGCTGGGCTACGGTCCTGCACACCGTTAGGCCGTCTTCCGCTCACGCCCCAACATCGTGCAGCCCGCCTCCAGTGGTGTCGCGACAGGCGTGAATGGAGGGACGAATGAAGACGTGTCGTCTTCAGCGATGAGAGTCGCTTCTGCCTTGGTGCCAATGATGATCGTATGCGTGTTTGGCGCCGTGCAGGTGAGCGCCACAATCAGGACTGCATACGACCGAGGCACACAGGGCCAACACCCGGCATCATGGTGTGGGGAGCGATCTCCTACACTGGCCGTACACCACTGGTGATCGTCGAGGGGACACTGAATAGTGCACGGTACATCCAAACCGTCATCGAACCCATCGTTCTACCATTCCTAGACCGGCAAGGGAACTTGCTGTTCCAACAGGACAATGCACGTCCGCATGTACCCGTGCCACCCAACGTGCTCTAGAAGGTGTAAGTCAACTACCCTGGCCAGCAAGATCTCCGGATCTGTCCCCCATTGAGCATGTTTGGGACTGGATGAAGCGTCGTCTCACGCGGTCTGCACGTCCAGCACGAACGCTGGTCCAACTGAGGCGCCAGGTGGAAATGGCATGGCAAGACGTTCCACAGGACTACATCCAGCATCTCTACGATCGTCTCCATGGGAGAATAGCAGCCTGCATTGCTGCGAAAGGTGGATATACACTGTACTAGTGCCGACATTGTGCATGCTCTGTTGCCTGTGTCTATGTGCCTGTGGTTCTGTCAGTGTGATCATGTGATGTATGTGACTCCAGGAATGTGTCAATAAAGTTTCCCCTTCCTGGGACAATGAATTCACGGTGTTCTTATTTCAATTTCCAGGAGTGTATTATTGAGTACTGCTCGAACGTTTGGAATCCGTACCAGGCCGGATTGAAGGAATACATCGAAACATTTCAGAGGTGCGCTACTAGATTTCTTACTGGAAGGTTCGATCAGCACGCGGGTATTACGGAGATACTTCGTGAACTCAGGTTGGAATCCCTGGAGGAAATCTACCAAGAAAATTTAGAGAACCGTCACCTGAAGCTGACAGCAAAACTATTCTACCACTGCCAAGGCACATTTCGCGTAAGGACCACGAAAATTAGAAAAGAAATGACGGCTCGTTCGGAGCGTATAGATAGTCGTTTTGGTCTCGGTTTATTTGCAACTCGAAGAGTAAAGGAAATGAGTATCAGTGGTGGATGGTACCCTTCGTCACGGACCACACAGTGGCTTCCGGAGTGTACAGGGTGGTCCATTGACAGTGACCGCGCCAAATATCTCACGAAATAAGCATCAAACGAAAAAGCTACAAAGAACGAAACTCGTCTATCTTGAAGGGGGAAACCAGATGGCGCTATGGTTGGCCAATTAGATGGCGCTGCCATTGGTCAAACCGATATCACCTGCGATTTTTTAAAATAGGAACCCCCATTTTTTATTACATATTCGTTTAGTACGTAAAGAAAAATGAATATTTTAGGTGGACCAATTTTTTCGCACTATGATAAATGGCGCTGTAATAGTCACAAACGTATAAGTATGTGGTATCACGTAACATTCCGCCAGTGCGGACGGTATTTGCTTCGTGATACATTATCCTTGTTAAAATGGACCTTTTACCAATTGCGGAAAAGGTCGATATCGTGTTGTTGTATGGTTATTGTGATCATAATGCCTAACGGTCGTGTGCTATGTATGCTGCTCGCTATCCTGGACGACATCATCCAAGTGTCCGGACCGTTCGTCGGATAGTTACGTTATTTAAGGTAACAGGAAGTGTTCAAGCACATGTGAAACGTCAACCACGACCTGCAACAACTGATGATGCCCAAGTAGGTGTTTTAGCTGCTGTCGTGGCTAATCCTCACATCAGTAGCAGACAAACTGCGCGAGAATGGGGAATCTCAAAAACGTCGGTGTTGAGAATGCTACATCAACATTGGTTGCACCCGTACCATATTTCTGTCCACCAAGAACTGCATGGCAACGATTTTGAACGTCGTGTGCGGTTCTGACACTGGGCACAAGAGAAATTACGGAACGATGACAGATTTTTTGCACCCTCTCTTTTTAGCGACGAAGCGGCATTCACCAACAACGGTAACGTAAACCGGCATAATACGCACTATTGGGCAACGGAAAATCCACGATGGCTGTGACAAGTGGAACATCAGCGACCTTGGCGGGTTAATGTAAGGTGCGGCATTGTTGGAGGAAGGATAATTGGCCCCCATTTTATCGATGGCAGTCCAAATGGGGCAATGTATACTGATTTCCTACGTTATGTTCCACCGATGTTACTACAAGGTGTCTCACTGCATGACAAAATGTCGATGTACTTCCAACATGATGAATGTCTGGCACATAGCTCGCGTCTGGTTGAAGCGGTATTGAATAGCATATTTCATGACAGATGGATTCGTCGTCGAAGCACCATACCATGGCCCACACGTTCACCGTACCTGACGTCCCCGGATTTCTTTCTGTGGGAAAAGTTGAAGCATATTTGCTATCGTGATCCACCGACAACGCCTGACAACATGCGTCAGCGCATTGCCAATGCATGTGCGAACCTTACGGAAGGCCAACTACTCGCTGTGGAGAAGAATGTCGTTACACGTATTACCAAATGCATTGAGGTTGACGAACATCATTTTGAGCATTTATTGCATGTGGTATTTACAGGTAATCACGCTGTAACAGCATGCATTCTCATAAATGATAAGTTCACAAAGGTACATGTGTCACATTGGAACAACCGAAATAAAATGTTCAAACGTACCTACGTTCTGTATTTTAATTTAAAAAATCTACCTGTTACCAACTCTTCGTCTAAAATTGTGAGTCATATTTTTGTGCCTATTAGAGCGCCATCTATCATAAAGCGAAAAATGTGGTCCATCTTAAACATTCATATTTCTTTACGTACTTCACGAATATGTAATAAAAAATATGAGTTCCTATTTAAAAAAAACGCACTTGATAGTTTGACCAATAGCAGCGCCATCTAGCGGGCCAACAATAGCGCAATCTGGTTTCCCCGTTTATGCTAGACAAGCTTCGCTCTTTGTAGGTTTTTCGTTTGACGCTTATTTCGTGAGATCAGTCACGATCAGTGGACCATCCTGTATATGTAGACGTGGATGGAAACTGGAAATATTTCTGAACTTCTCTCGCAAGTAATTAATTATAATTTGATGTGCAGCACCACCTCTGTTAGAGAGCTGTGCCGACGACGATCATCTTTCAAAATCTCTGCCCCACGACGTTTCTTCCGTAATACCAGGTTTTTATTTTAAGATGCTGGATCCACCGTGTCCCCCCATGGCGGGCAGATTGCCTGTCGTGCAGGACTCGGTGTGCCGGTCACCTGCCACGGGCTGTGGCCGACGCCTCGCTGGCGGGCCCTCGCGCCTCCGGGGAAATAGCTCGCCGTTCCGGCCTCTCCTGTCCTGTCCTGTCCTGTCCTATCTGGCCCCATCTTCCGGCGAAGGCTCTCCGGGCGATCCCCAGAGGCGCGTCGCACCTGTCGCTGTGACGTCACTCGCGGAAGGCTCTTCTCACCGATTCCTTCTGCAGAGCGGGCCTACACCGAATCCGCAAACCTCACCTGCTACCTGCCGATGCTCGTGGTTCGAATGACAGTCTAACATACAGGGTGTTTCAAAAATGACCGGTATATTTGAAACGGTAATAAAAACTAAACGAGCAGCGATAGAAATACACCGTTTGTTGCAATATGCTTGGGGCAACAGTACATTTTCAGGCAGACAAACTTTCGAAATTACAGTAGTTACAATTGTCAACAACAGATGGCGCTGCGGTCTGGGTAACTCTATAGTACGATATTTTCCACATATCCATCATGCGTAGCAATAATATGGCGTAGTCTCTGAATGAAATTACCCGAAACCTTTGACAACGTGTCTGGCGGAATGGCTTCACATGCAGATGAAATGTACTGCTTCAGCTGTTCAATTGTTTCTGGATTCTGGCGGTACACCTGGTCTTTCAAGTGTCCCCACAGAAAGAAGTCACAGGGGTTCATGTCTGGCGAATAGGGAGGCCAATCCACGCCGCCTCCTGTATGTTTCGGATAGTCCAAAGCAATCACACGATCATCGAAATATTCATTCAGGAAATTAAAGACGTCGGCCGTGCGATGTGGCCGGGCACCATCTTGCATAAACCACGAGGTGTTCGCAGTGTCGTCTAAGGCAGTTTGTACCGCCACAAATTCACGAAGAATGTCCAGATAGCGTCATGCAGTAATCGTTTCGGATCTGAAAAATGGGCCAATGATTCCTTTGGAAGGATCGGCGGCCCAGACCAGTACTTTTTGAGGATGCAGGGACGATGGGACTGCAACTTGGCTTTTCGGTTCCCCATATGCGCCAGTTCTGTTTATTGACGAAGCCGTCCAGGTAAAAATAAGCTTCGTCAGTAAACCAAATGCTGCCCACATGCATATCGCCGTCATCAATCCTGTGCACTATATCGTAAGCGAATGTCTCTCGTGCAGCAATGGTAGCGGCGCTGAGGGGTTGCCGCGTTTGAATTTTGTATGGATAGAGGTGTAAACTCTGGCGCATGAGACGATACGTGGACTTTGGCGTCATTTGGACCGCAGCTGCAACACGGCGAACGGAAACCCGAGGCCGCTGTTGGATCACCTGCTGCACTAGCTGCACGTTGCCCTCTGTGGTTGCCGTACGCGGTCGCCCTACCTTTCCAGCACGTTCATTCGTCACGTTCGCAGTCCGTTGAAATTTTTCAAACAGATCTTTTATTGTATCGCTTTTCGGTCTTTTGGTTACATTAAACCTCCGTTGAAAACTTCGTCTTGTTGCAAAAACACTGTGTTCTAGGCGGTGGAATTCCAACACAAGAAAAATCCTCTGTTCTAAGGAATAAACCATGTTGTCCACAGTACACTTGCACGTTGTGAACAGCACACGCTTACAGCAGAAAGACGACGTACAGAATGGCGCACCCACAGACTGCGTTGTCTTCTATATCTTTCACATCACTTGCAGCGCCATCTGCTGTTGAAAATTGTAACTACTGTAATTTCGAAAGTTTGTCCGCCTGAAAATGTACTGTTGTCCCAAGCATATTGCAACAAACGGTGTATTTCTATCGCTGCTCGTTTAGTTTTTATTGCCGTTTCAAATATACCGGTCATTTTTGAAACACCCTGTAACAGTCGCGACACTCACTGCTGTAAAAGTTGTTACCCTTTGACAGCATGAGTGACACTAGCGCTCCAAGCGGCGGGGAAGATGAAAGTCAGACGTGTCGTAAGCTTAATGTTTGTTTTCCATCCATTTCCTACGTAACTTACGAAATATTTGAGCTATTTCTTTTCTCTAAGGGTTTGTGTAGTATCAGAAGAGATATATGTTTCTAAAAATGATTCTAAAATAAGCGCAAGTATGGACAAAAACCGTGAAGCGAGTGGCAAGCTACAACACATTCGTGAAAAAACACTTGTGACGTTGGATAGAACTGCAGTTTATCACGTTGATATCAAAAGGATATAAACACACAGATTCACAGGTAAGAAGTAGAGACATGTACCTCTACATGCAAAAGCGATCGACAGCTCATTTATCGTTCTGTAGGCCTACTGTGTTTGTCATTGTTGTCGCCTGTTGCCACAAGTACGACCTTCATCTTTATATTATTCTAAGAGGGACAAGCAACTGCCAAATATTGGGAGAAATACGTTGAAAACATTATAATGAGCTGCTTACATTACATTTCACGCAAAACCAAATATTTGAATAATTTTCAAACAATCTGTCAGTGAACAAGATGCTAAAAAAATAATGTCATCACACGAATAAAGCAAGGAAAAATAAGTGACTAACAAAGAAATGAATGAAATACATACCAAACGCTTTTGTAAGACACGAATAACTACACTTAATCTTATCACTTCACCGTCAAAGCATGTCTGTGTTGACGATTCACACGAATTTGGCACTGATACATGGAGAGCTGAACTGGCTGCTTCTGTGTCATAGGACTGTTTTACAGCTTTAGATGGATTGTCGAATCTTTGTGGCAGTTTCCTCTTCATCGTCAGTTGAGGTGGCTTATTTGGGATGTCAAACAGTATGGGCACTGCATTCTACACGAGTTTATTATTGTCTGCGTTCATGAACTGGTTTTGTTCGAAATAAAGCGAACAAAACCTAATATTATTATACAGGTAAACAGGGTCTTTTTTCATAAGGTCTTCTCGTCTGCTACTAACTAACCATTTTCTGCTCCTAAAACAAAACATTAATCATTAATACGTATGTAGTTTGCAAGTGAATCCTGACGGTACACTTCAGTAACATGATGGTATATAGCTCTCAGTATCCTTAGGAAACGTAAAAAAGACAGCTGTGGTGTCTTCTTCCTGTTGTTGCTGCAATGTATTGCGCTACTAACGCTCCAGCTTGTAAAAACCATGGTAGAAATCAAAATAAACAACCACTATTCGGTTTCACGTGCCGAACTCACAGTTTAAGTTACTGGCCGCTTGGGGCGCTGCTGGTGCGGTAGGCAACAAAATCGAGGCGAAGTGTCGTGACTGTTATGTTATACTGTGGTTGGAATGCCAATACTAAATCATCTTTGGTCTTGTCGTGGCACAGTCTCTGTCTTTGCCCAGTTTTAGACATTCTTAGCTGAAGTGTGGGAGGTGATGGACGTATTCTGTAGTGCTGTGTTGACTTGTGATGGGATCAGGAAGATGAAGAAAGACTGACTGAAGGACAGCCAGGATGAGTATGGTGCATGAAATCTGAAAGGAATGTATGTTTTTAATAATACTATTATTTTTGAAGAGAAGAAGTTTAATGCAAGACCGCAGCACTGCGCATCTAGGAATGATTATTGTCAACTAGTTAAATTGCTCAGTCCTGAGAGAAAGACCATCCCACTTCCCTGAGTCATGAATTTACATATTAACTGATCAAGCTGTTTGGTTTTTATAGAAAATCTCTGTTAACGTCGTACCCTTCCAAAATCATAGTTTAATTTGTTAAACATAATATTGTTCAGACGTATGTCATGTGTGAAAATCACCCGAGGTTTTACTGTCTCTTTTTGAATATATACTTCATTCTAAAATCATTGTCTCGCAATATCATTTCACCGGAATAGTTAGTCTCCCCACCTCCACCGCTTATCAGTAGTGATTGCGCTTTATCACGTGCAACAATTTGAATATATATTTAGAATAGACATACAGCTTAGCCGCTGCCTACTTGCCCTTTGCTATTGTGCTTTCGAAAAATATGCAACAGTGTTGGCAAGTTGCGAGGTAAGTGGAAATTTTGATTAGGGTCAGATAACTGTTGTACTTCAATTATGCTTTTAATGTAAAGACAAGTTGCATTCAGATCAGAGACAGTTCATTTCAAATTAGGTTCTGTTTAGTCAAAGGTCAGCATACGAATTTAAGTTGGATAACAGTTTGTGGGGACATAATTTGGTAATTGGTAGACTTTTATAGAGTGGGAGCTAAAGTTAGGCTAAATTCCATACAGAAACAAAATATCGTGGGGAGATTACAATAGTGCCTCCCACGAATTTTACATTATGTCCTCAATATCCTGGTATCAGTTTCTCATTTAGGTCCTTTATGACTATAGGATCGAATTAAATCAGATGAAGGAATGGATAAGGGAGCTAAAGAAGTAGAATTGTTGTGGTATTTCGGTAGCAAAGTAGCTGATGATAGCATAAATAACGAGTAGATGTTAGTTACTTGTTCCACAACAAATTTTCACGATAAACGTTGTAATAATGGAATGTGTCACAGAACAACTATAGAAAACACACATATGATGACCATTTTTACGTATTTTTCGTAAAAATGGCTAATTATTTGTGCTCAAGAAATCTTTTGTGGAATAAAAGGAGCTGTTGAGGGGAACATCTTAAATCCACATTTGAAAACGCTTCTGTTATTTCTCAAATATTTTATTTCTAGGGTAGACTGGCAGAGTTTTGCACCTGCATGTTTCAACTCTTTCTCTGCCGAAGTTTGATTCATTGAAAGGTAATTCAGATTTATTTTTTTCCTTCAGAGTTGTGCATGTGAGTATTTGTGTTACTCTCTTTGAGACCAAGTTTCGTGAGTAAATAAATGTACAGTGAGGCAGTTGTTGCAGTTGGCTGCTGCTTGAAGAAATGTTTGCAAGATGTACACGTGTAAACTCCAAACATAATTCTGATTTCTTTTTCTGTGCAATGAGTATTTTCTGCCTAATTGAGGAATTTCCCAAGAATACTATTCCTTAAGGCATCATTGAATAAAGATATGAGAAATATGTGAACTTGCTGTCATATTTATACCCAAAGTTCGATATTATTCTCATGGAAGGGGAGCCAAACTTTATGTTTCAGTGTGCCTGCTATATGGTTTATTAGTTTAAGTTGTCATCAATATACACATCTAAGAACTTATGATTTTCTACCTTCTTTATAACTTCTTGTTAATAGGGTGAGTAAATTTTGCAGTAGAAAACCGGATGTATAGCGTTTTTTCAAAGTTTTCAAGCTGTGCAAGAACAGTAACTTCCACAAAATAAGTATGGGAAAACCGAAACAGTTTCTGATCGCAAGTATTTGTTTCATTCAATGACCGATTTCGATTGTTCCTATCGTCAGATTGATCTAAAAATGACATTAATGAATATCATCATTATGATATGTGATGAAAGCTAAATATCTTATATGTATCGAATTTATACAATTAAATAAAGACAAGTCGTTATCAAAGGTTGTTAGCAAAAACCTCAAAAAGTTCTTGATTAAGATATGGTAATAAACGTTCACAGAGACGCAGACTACATACTTTTTAAATATATGTGGCACATGATAATATATTTATATATATAATGCGGAAATGTTGTTAGAAAAGAATATCTGATAGTACTTGAACAGGCGTAGTGTACACATTTCATATACTATGTAGAGGAGAAATGTTAGCCAAAACATCGAGAAGTTCTTTACCGTATTCGTCTAACATATTCATCTACCATATTCATCTAACAAACAACTTGACATGTGTAAGCTACCAACTTCTATAATAATATGTTCTATATAAATGTACATATTTTTACATAAAGGGGAAAGATTGCAAGCAAAAACCTCGAAAAGTTCTTGACCAATTCACTTCAAAATATTATATAATACTCTAATAAAGATTAGGATGGACATGCCAATATTGTCTAAAATATTGATGTGTAGATTTTCTGTTAAAACCCAATGTGAGAGTGAAAATGTAGTTTTGTGCCAAGCTGTGAAAATGTCCATTTTCAGTTCCCTTCCCACAGTGAATCGTAACTACAATAGGACGGCATTTAAACGTTAGTCAAATTGACATAAATTTTTTCTGAGTATTTGCACCACATTATCATGTAAGAAACTATTTAGCGTAGTCTATTACATTATGACACAGTTAGATACTCAGAGGACCTCTATGTCAGATGATTCTGGCTGCATAGGCCTATACAATTAAATTGGACAAACTGTTCCTCACATAATTATTTTATTTGTTACACATAATTTTGAACAAAAACTGTATGCACAGATACGTGCTATTTAGTTTTTTTCCCTGCAGTAAATTTTAACAGAAATCAAGGAAGTGGTATTAACAGCTTATCGGCTTGTAATTAGAATATTGCTACTCAATCCGAACTGTCTGAATCTCTGTAATCCTACTCAATCATAGATTAAAACTATGCAAGATAATGTCACCGAGGCCGCCACCCTCACAGATGCAACAGCAAGGAAGGGTTATCATACCCTATAAAATATCTACCCATTCGTTTTAAACAGTTTCAATTCCAAACCAAAGTTTCGTAGGCAAAAACAATATACAAATCTCAAGATCAGAGAGAATGGAGAAGAGAAAATGCTTCTATGGGGGGGGGGGGGGGAGGATGAACATAGGCATAGTCAAGAAGGAGATATACCGAGAAAGGAGGTTGTAAGGGGTCCGCAGGCCCTTACTACTAGGTTTGCACTCACACAGGTCGACAGGGCAACTATCGATTAGTGTGTCGGGTCGCGAGAGCGAGAGTTGCGTCAAAGCAGTGTGTGTTGTAGGTTCCCGCGAGGCGGGCAGAGCTGAGCTGAGCAAAAGTCAGCAATTGATAGAAATTACCGACAAAGGGAGTGGCCATCGCCGCGGTTCAACCCCTTTTGTGTTAGTATTATACGGGAAAGTGGAAAAGTATTCTTAACAGAGTGATTCAGTGATATTTATGTGCCGTTATTGAGATTCCGCGTCTACCGCGCCGGCATTATTTGGATTGCAGTGTTGGATTGCAGTGTTGGATTGCAGTGATTTGGATTGGCGTGTGACGATAACGAATAGCGAGGAAGCCTGTGCTGAGATTAGCCATTATTAACAGTATATTGACGAAGGCAGTGGCTGTCTCCTTTTTCTTGTGTTTTCGAGTCGAATATAGATCTTGATTAGCGAAGCTGTGCTGACATTTCATTATTACAGCATTGAGAAGGACAGAATGGAATGTAACAACTCCGTAGCAGTCCATTCCGATTGCCAGCCCCATTAGGTACACGGTCACATTAATTAATTATTATCTGGGCTGCTATCAGATCCCGATCGAGCGGGAATGTAAAAATTAAAGGGAGTGTTACACCCTTGGCTTACCGTGAAAGGACTAGTGCAATTTTCGGACGAATAGTAAAGAACAATAGGTAATTTTACCTTGCTTAACGTGAGAGAATTTTTTTTTTTCAATTTGGATTAAGAGAGAGCATAAACTTTGAAATCGCGACAAGGAACAATGCATTATTGAACAATACGAAGTAATAGCTTCTTACGATTGTGAACAAACTTTTTTTTCTCGCCATATAAGATAAGAACAATAGTGTCAATAAACTGTGTTATAATGTGCAAATGCGTAAGTCCGCGCGAAAAACTGTGAAAAGTGAACACCAAAGAAAGACACGTGTGAACATTAAAATAGCAAAACGAGCCAAGAATTTGTCGCGAAAGTTTTAAAGAAGTGTTTAATAGTGACATTATGACTGAAATTGCTTTTTGAACGGTGAAAATCGGACAACTTTCTGTGGACCCATAAACTGTTACGCAAACGACAATTTATTGTTGCGATGCAATTGTTGAGTGACGTCACGCAGACCCGTGCAGCAGCCGCGCCAAAGAGCTTCGTTCCACGAGGTCATTTCACACGTCATCCCAACTACCTGTCCAAGGAGTAGCTTAGTCGCAGACGCACTTCACCGAGCGCCGACCCGTCATCTAGCGGCCGGACTACAAACTACGCCCGCCTGCAGCGCCACGGAGTGGACGGCTGAGAACTACGACGGCTCGCCACAGCAAGCAGCGCAACTACACGCGGATCCGGCGGCAGTACAGCGCCACGCCCACTTCAAACGTCAAAACATCGCAACTCGCGGTAACGTCGGTTGGTGAGTGAAGACGACTCGTTGGCATAACATTAAATTGTACTGTGCAGTTTTCGCGGTAAATAAACAATTTTGAACCCATTACATTAGGAAAAGTGCTCAATTATAGTAATTTCTGAAAAGTTTGCGAGATATACTCTAAAATATACCGTAACTACTTACACATACTGGGTTAATTAAATGGTAATTGTACAGATATGCTCACTGTTTTTGGGAATTTTACATTTATAGATTCAATGAATGAGGTGATTTGGCTTAGTTGAAATGTTTTAAGTAAACTGTGTATGTGAAAAGTGATATTTGATATTATTAAATTTTGAGGGTTGTTATGTTCGGTACTCATGCATATTGTATCAAATTGAGATTAACTGAGAATACTGCAGGTACTGTTTAATTAGTTCCATGGTAAATAGGAGTGTTTTGGGTGGCTAGAGGTTATTTTATATTACTTGCCTGAGCATTAAAAATAAACCAAACATGTCTACTGAAGATAAACAGGTTTGTGAGGCAGTAGTTGAAAGGAAAGAGGTAGGACAGGAAGACAGAGATGATTCGGGAATCAGTAGTTGTGGATTGTCATTAGATAGCCCATTAGCACATTCAACTAGTTATCCCGAGACACCGGGACAAACGACGAGAAATAAGTCAGTTTCAGAAGATGCAGATAGATGGTCGATGTTGGTAGACTTGATAAAGAAGACTAACGCATCATTAAAGGAAGATTTACGGGAAACTAGAGAAGAGGGAAGAATATCCCGAGAATCATTAGAGAAAAGTCTCAGAGAATCATTAGAGAAAAGTTTACGAGAAAACCATGCATCATTAAAGGAAGATTTACAAGAAACCAAAGAGAGCTTGGAGTCACTTAAGGAAACGATAGCACAGGAGATCAAAACATCGCAAATGAAGATAGAATGTAATCTGAAGAAGGAAATGCAGGAGTTACAAGAACAAATGAGAATGGACATCGACAAGAGAGAGAGTAAGCTACAGAAGAATATAGACCAAGTCCAGAGAGACATGGAGGAGATGGAAAGAAAGTTGACAAAAAAGATAGAAGACGATGTTGAAGAAGCTAAAGCCGAATTGGGAGAAAAGATCACCGAGGTGACGCAGATGCAGAAACAATGCAATGATGCGGTTAAGGGAATAGGAGATAGGCAAAACCAACTGGCTGTCAATCTGAGAAATGCTATAGCCGTGCAACGAGAAGAGGATAACAAGAGGGTTGCAATGGAGGTCACGCAATTACAACAGGGAGTGCAGCAATTGGAGAGCAAGACAGAAGAAATTGATAAACGAATTAGCAGTGCCACTTTAACCGTTGGGGAAGGTAAAGTCGTTACCTTGATGAGCAGTGATAATCGGTACGTCCAAAATAGTGCAGGGCAGAAATTTAGACCGAATGGAGGGTTGCACCCAATGATATTTATGAAATGGTTAAAAGGAGTTTTACCAGCACATCTTAGAGACTCGGACAAGATTCAATTTGCAATAGATAGGATGGAAGGTGAAGCCTTCACTTGGGGAGTCAGGAAGAAGGAAGGGACTACTAGTTTTGATCAATTTGAAGGAGAATTCTTGAAGAAATACTGGTCCAAAAGTCATCAGTGTGCAGCAATTGAGGACCTACTGCACCGCAAGTCACTTAGTACATGGAGAGGAACGTTGAGAGAGTTTGCCGAACATTTGTGGGAATTGAACGAGACCTTGGAACAACCCCTGAGCGATGACGTAATGATATCCGCAATAAAAAGAAGATTGAGCCGGAAAATGCAAGAAACTGTATCCGGGAGCCTGATTAAAGATAGGGAGGCCTTGATGGAGATACTGGAACAATTGGAGTCTGTTCGATCACAGGAACGCAATCAAGCTAATGATCAAAACCGAGGGGGAAGTAATGACCCAAGGAATGGCTTTGGTAATTCGTCTAATTATAGAGGAAGAGGTGGTGGCCATAGGTACAGGAACCATGGTGGTGAACGGCAATGGAGAAATGATTGGAGAAGGAGTGAAGGACCAAGAGATCATGAGAGAGGATGGGATAGGCGAATGGATAACACAGTGCACATAGAAGAGGCGGAGAGACCAGAAAACTGAATGGCACTCCAGATGAGGTCCGGTCAGGAGTGAGAACTACAAGGACCAGAGTAACCCTACTAAGACACGACAATGGTGGGGATCTGAGAGAAGATCTACTGGAGGAAGGCAGTAGGATTCCCAAAGAACCCATGCTCCCCATGATAGGGATTAAACTATGTGGACTGAATATCGAGGCATTAGTCGATACAGGAAGTGAAGCATGTGCAATATCCAAAAGGTTATATGAACAGGTACTAAAAACAAATAATAGCTTACCTAGTTTCCCGGTGAGTGGAGTGAGAATTGTGAATGCGTTGGGTGCAAGGAGTAAACCTATTAAAGAACAAGTGTTGATTACCTTCGAGATAGAGGGAGAAGAATACGAAGCAACATTTTTGGTGGTGGCTGGACTGAACACATCAGTTATTTTAGGGATAGATTGGTTGAATGAAGTTGATGCAGTAGTGAGTTTCGATGAAGGTACTATCAAGGTCAAAGGAAGAAAGGGAGAAGAGAAGAGGTTAAAGTTTGCTGAGGGGAGTGCAATCGAAGAAGAGGAGGAATTCAGAAGAATAAATTTATGTCATGAAGAGGAACCCACCATGGGATATGGGGAAGAGGAACTGGAAGAAGAAGTGTTGATATACCTTGAAGGATTAGCACGAGAGGATAGACATAAAGAGGATAAGATCAGTAAAAAGTTGGAGGAGATGACACACCTAGATGAGGGAACTAAGATGAAATTAGCCACAGTATTATACAGGCGTTGTAAGGTATTTTCTCAACGGCCAGGTATCATGAAAGGGGTGGAGTGTAAGCTAAAGATAAAGAACCATAAACCGTTCAATATAAAACAATATTCCATTCCCCAGGCGAAACGAAGAGCCGTAGATGAGGAGATACAGAGGATGATGGACCTTGGTGTTATAGAAAGGGCCAACAGTCAATATAACAACCCCCTATTTGTTGTTGATAAGAAGGATGGAAAGGTGAGGATAGTTCTGGATGCACGAACAGTGAATAAAATCATCGAGCCGGAGTGGGATAAACCTGAGACTATAGAAGAACTGATTCAAAAATTCCGAGGAGCAAAGGTGCTTAGTAGTATCGACTTAACTGCTGGTTACTGGCAAATACCATTGGCCACAGAGTCCCGCCAGTATACAGCATTTACTTATGGAGGGAGGTGCTATCAATTTAGGGTGTTGCCATTTGGGCTTAATGTGTCAGTGTCGGAATTCATAAGAGCGATGGATAAGATACTAGGCGAGGAGTTGCTTAAAAAGGTCACCGTCTATGTGGATGACCTCTTGATAGCGAGCGAATCATGGGAAGAACATTTGGATAGATTGGATGCAATCTTGGCATCTTTTGAAACCGCAGGGGTAACTGTAAACCTGGACAAGTCGGAATTTGGCAAATCAAAGATAAAATTCCTGGGCCATATAATATCAGAGGAGGGTATCTATCCTGATCCTAGTAAAATGGAGGCTATTAGAAATGTTCCGGCCCCCCATAGTAAGAAGCAGTTGCGAGCATTCTTTGGGGTTTGTGAGTTTTATAGAAAATTTGTCAAATGATCTGTACTTAATGCCTCAAATATGAGGGAATTGACCAAGGTGAGGATGCCGTGGCATTGGAGTGCAGAGTGCCAAACCGAGTTTGAAAATATCAAGGAAGCACTACATAGTGCAGACATATTGTACCACCCGGATTTTTCCAAGGATTTTTATTTAGGAGCAGACAGCTCTGACTATGGACTAGGAATACATCTGTACCAGATGGAGAGGAGCGGAAATGGTGAGAGTGTAAGAACGATAGCGTTCGGTAGCAGAAGTTTAAATGCTTGGGAGAGGAAATATTCGATTACTGAAAGGGAGGCATTGGCAATTGTGTGGGGATTTAAGCGTTTCCGGTATTATTTTGCCGGGAGGCATGTGAAAGTAGTGACTGACCATAAGGCCCTTACATTTCTGACCACAAGCAAGTTGAGACATAGCAGACTAACGCGATGGGCCCTGGCATTACAGGACTATGACTTCGAAATAATTTATGAACCAGGAGCAACACATATAATACCTGATGCCTTGTCAAGATTACCAGCTGACTCGAGAGGAATGTTGGTGGGCAGGCCAGAAGGAGAAGGAGTTAGAATTAATCTGATGAAGGGAGTACAGTATGAAGAATTCATAAGGAAGTTCCTAAAGAATGTGCGCAGGGAACAGAACGAGGATGAGAAATTAAAGACAATTAAAAACAAATACAGGTGTGCAGGAGAGGAAAGAATTCGCACATTTTATTATATTCACAATGGTATACTTTATAAAAGAAACAAGGAGAGTGAGGAGAACTGGAAACTCTGTGTGCCTGAGCATGTGGTAGAAAAGTTAATTTGGTATACGCACTATAGTAATGCGCATTATGGACCGAAGAAGTGTCTGGAAAAGTTGAAGGTAGATTGTGCCTTCAACAACATGGGAAGGCGTATACGCAAGATACTAAGTACATGTGACACCTGTCAAAAATCTAAAACGACTACAGTACAGCACAAAGGATATATGCATCCAATTGTACCAACAGCAATTAAGGACATAGTTGCAGTGGATCTTTTTGGGCCACTTCCTGCCTCACGAGGGAATTATACACAAATCTTGGTAGTGGAAGAACTGGTTTCCAAATACATAAAATTTTACCTGTTGAAGAAAGCCACGAGTAGAGCCATCATTAACCATTTTGAGAAAGACTATTTTCAGAAGGTGTGTATTCCTAAGCGAATTTTGAGTGATAATGGGCCACAATTTAGGTCAAAGGAGTGGACAGAGATGCTAAATGAGCACAGAATAGAACAAATTGCCATTTCTAGATATAGGCCAGCTTCTAACCCAGCAGAACGGACAATGAAGGAATTGAACCGTTTATGCCGAACATACTGTCATAGGAAGCATGGTTCATGGAAAGAATATCTGGAAGAATTTGAGCGGGTTAGGAATCACCTCCCACATGATTCTACAGGGTTTGCCCCATGTGAGGTATTGCTCAATCAAGAACCCAATAGTATTTTTCGTGAGTTGGTAGTCTACCCACCAGGAAGTTCATTGACCTGGGAAAGGAAATTGGAGCTAATGGAATTAAGTATGAAGGAGAAGGCTAGGAAAAGACAGGAAAGACACGACTAGCTAGTGAGACCGATAACTTACCGAGTGGGAGACTTGGTACTAGTAAAGGTTCATGCAAAATCAAAGAAAATAAACTCTGAAATACATAAATTCAACCACGTTTATAAGGGACCATACAGGATTATAAAAATTGGTCATCCTAACACTGTGGAGTTGGAATATGCACGGACGAAGAGAGTGCATGGTAAGGAACATGTGGAAAACATGAAACGGTACTACTCACACGAGAACAGGAATAACCCAGATGAGGAGGGAGAACTCGGTTAGGACGAGTGTATGAAATGAGAGGGTTCAAGCTCCTTGATGTAGGGGGAAGGACATGGTTAGAACATTTAGTTGTTAAACGAACATTTAAAAAAGGGAAATGTTTATTTACATTGTATTTTCTGATGTGTTATAACTAGAACTTCATATTTCATATCAACGATTATCTAAGAATGAGTATAAAACCTGTAATAACTAATTTGTAGTATAGTAATTCATATGTCCTGTGTTTAAGTGATACTTTTTGAGTGTATATATTGTGTGTTTCATTCAATATTGGACTAGAGAGGACTACTGCTGTTTGATATAAAAATTGTAATTTGGACAATGCCATGTTTATGAGATGTATAACCTTTTATAAAAATTATTGTGGAGGCAGCCCACTACCGGAGTCGAGGGATTATTTGATGAATTGTAATTTCATTAATTGTTAACACTGAGTGTTTGTTCAAATGTAGCAATGTTTCATTCCCTTGCAGATTCTTTTTCGCCTGCGGCTCTAAAGAAGTTTTCGAGGGCGGGGATGTAAGGGGTCCGCAGGCCCTTACTACTAGGTTTGCACTCACACAGGTCGACAGGGCAACTATCGATTAGTGTGTCGGGTCGCGAGAGCGAGAGTTGCGTCAAAGCAGTGTGTGTTGTAGGTTCCCGCGAGGCGGGCAGAGCTGAGCTGAGCAAAAGTCAGCAATTGATAGAAATTACCGACAAAGGGAGTGGCCATCGCCGCGGTTCAACCCCTTTTGTGTTATTATTATACGGGAAAGTGGAAAGTATTCTTAACAGAGTGATTCAGTGATATTTATGTGCCGTTATTGAGATTCCGCGTCTACCGCGCCGGCATTATTTGGATTGCAGTGTTGGATTGCAGTGTTGGATTGCAGTGATTTGGATTGGCGTGTGACGATAACGAATAGCGAGGAAGCCTGTGCTGAGATTAGCCGTTATTAACAGTGTATTGATGAAGGCAGTGGCTGTCTCCTTTTTCTTGTGTTTTTGAGACGAATATAGATCTTGATTAGCGAAGCTGTGTTGACATTTCATTATTACAGCATTGAGAAGGACAGAATGGAATGTAACAACTCCGTAGCAGTCCATTCCGATTGCCAGCCCCATTAGGTACACGGCCACATTAATTAATTATTATCTGGGCTGCTATCAGATCCCGATCGAGCGGGAACGTAAAAATTAAAGGGAGTGTTACAAGGTGCAGCTGAAGAGAGCTAAATGGCTAAATGGTATTAGGAGATGGACAGGCAGAGGGCGTAGGAGGTGACAGGAAGAGAGGGGGGGCAAGAGGAGGAGATGGACAAAGATAGGGGGAAGTGGAGATGAACAGAGTGGCAGCATAAGGAAGTTAGTGTGTATATCTAATTCTCACACATATTTAGCAATTGAAAAGCATTACAGGGATTGCTAGGTATGTATACATATGGCCACAGAATCATAAATGTGTGGTGTCTGTTCTTTCAGACATGCCCAAAAGGAGAGACACTACACATATAATAGTACTATGATAAGATAATAACACTATAATTAGTAACATTGATTCATTGATTCACAACTGTGTGAGAATCATTTAACAAGCAACATATGTAGCTCTTTGATGTTAGTAAAAGCGGCAGATAAATTACTCAAAAAAGTGCACATTCATTCTGAGTCAATCTGGTGATGGTCGTAACGATCAACACTGACCATTGAGTAAACCAAACATTTCCGATCAGAGACTTTATTGGTCTTCAAGTATCGGCAAACACTGGACCATTGTTATTTTCGAAGTAACTATGTCACAAAATGTTAGTTACTGTTTTCCTCTCATGGTGCTTCTTTGCTCGGCATACCAACAATACTTGTATCATCTACAAACAGGAGTAACTTTGCCTCCTGACTCAGATAAAATGGTAAACCAGTAACGTAAAGCAAGAATAGTTGGGGGCCAATGATTAAATCCTGTGGCACTCTCATTGTAATATCTCCCCATGCCGATGATGAAATGTCATCTCTTGAATTACACGAATGGCCTAGAGTCTTCCTGCATTCTTTTTCTTAAATAAGAACTAAAGCTGGCATGTGCTAAACTACATATTCCATATAAATGTGACGTCTGTAATGAAATGTTTTGACTGACACTATGAAATGTCTTCAGTAAGTTACAGAGGATTGGTGATATTCTGTCATTTAAAATTATGTAATGTTTTCAGTAAATGTATAAATATCTCAGTAGAGTGAGAGTTTTGAAATCTAAACTGTGTTTCGCTAACCATCCCTTTGCTACACAAGTGGGTGGTAATCCTGAATACATTATCTTTCCAAAAAAGTTAGTAAAGGATTTAACGAGTGACAAGGAGCGGTTGTTACAGATATCTGTGGTCCACCTTCTCATGCTGAAGTGTAACAACGTTATATCTTAATGTGTCAGGGAAAACATTCCGAATAAATGCCACAATGACTACGTGTTTAGAACGTTACGTATTATGAAGGCACAATATTTTAGTGTCTTATTGACGATATTAACAACCCCCGTATGAACTTTTACTTTTTAGAGTCATTTCAGACGGAGATGCGAGATTAATTTTTTTTATAAAATATCATCTGTATCGCCTCTTTGATGTTCTGATTTGCTGTCTCTTTATAATTATTTGTACCAATTTTCTCATATATTTTAAAAAAGTAAATATGACAAATATTTGCAACACATGAACTGAATGCGATTGCAGTCTTTCTCGGCGTATTCCGATGATGAATTCTTCTCGGGTTATCAGCCAAGTGGTGGCGTCGTCTTGTCGCAACGTTTCGATGGGTTTCGTACTCATCACTTCCTGAAGGGAATTTCCGGATCATTACTTGTTCTGGCTATTTTGATGTGAAGATACTCTGATATTTGTATTGATTCAAAATTTCATCGTTAATTTCTCATTGTTGCATTTGTCATTTAACAACTTTCAAAAATGAATACAAAATCATTAAAAACTAGGTTTCAGCATATACGTAGAGCTAGCATTAGGCTGCTTGTGAACTTCACCCAGTCAACTTTACTTAAGCTTTCCTCAAAATCTTCCGTTATTTTGTCATCAATCAGCCTCACTGTTCTCTTTGACTGCTTCGAAGTTGTACAGTACGTAATGTGGCTAACTGCGCATCGTCATCTGACTATCTGTTTACAAGAGAATAGTCACGATATTCTTTAAGTTTTACTTCTTGCGTGATTACTTCAGCTATGTTGAGCAACTCAGACAGAGAAATTTATGACTGACAGTAAATTATAAGTGAATAACGTCACTTCTACACCTCTTTTCCTATCAGATAGCTTCATGAAATTTACGTCTAAATCACCACAAATTAATAACTGCTTTTTTCTGTTTAACCTCACAATAAGCCACGATAATTCTTCATGAAAAGTCCCAGTTACCCAGTGGATATGTGTATGGTGTAACAATAAGAAGTATTAGATTTCGCTATATTAACTCACAATCGCATGCTAAAACGTCATGAACTACACAGAGTTTGCTTATTTATACACTTTAGATTTATTTTCCTTATTTATGAATGTGAAAACTCCATATTGTATCTAGATGAAATTGCAGATAACCTATAACAAATTACATTACGATTTTCTACCCCAGAAGCTATATAGTATTCAAACAAATGAGACAAGTTTCATTCCAACTATCAAGATCTTCCTAACTGTCCTTTTAAAGAGACACTAGGTATTCTCGCCATGGATGACTTGGCGAATTTCAAAACATATATCAGTCTGAAAACTGAAAAAAATTGCTGTAAATTTTCTGTAGACAACACTTTACGAGATCGCCAAGAAATCCTAAATATTTTAATTTTTTGTGTGGATGTTATTAACACCAAATCGTTTGTGTGGACTTCGTTCATAACAGAAACAGTCGGGTTCGACTACATAATTCCACCATTTTGCCGTCACAGTTATTCCAGAAATATAATATTTCTATAGGCTACCACAGAGCTTTACAACATGCTGGCCTCTCTGACGAACATAATTAACGGCGCTTCGCTGAATTTGTTTTACAGCCACCCATGTTTGTGCTAATTAAAGAGCAAACAATACAGAAGGTTGATGTTAGCAGTTAATTAAATGCAGCAAAGCGTTCGTAGTAGCAAGCAGTTACACCAAGCTTTGAAATGGCTAATGACCCTACCTGTTAAACACTACCTAAGGCACACCAGCAGATGCGCCAAGGTTAATTTGCAGCCTGCTGGTTGCACTGCATGATTTCATTACAGATAGTTTTTCATAGCTGAAGCAATTATGGTAGTCAGTCTCTGACAACGAATATAGAGTCCATGTTAGTTATCAGGCAAATGACATTGTGTAGTTAAAGTTTTCGAGGTTTGACGTTTATAAGAAATAGTACACTAACTGATGTAGGGACCAAGGTTTGTCCTTTGTGACACTGTAACCTCCATAGCTGTGTGTAAATTCACGGAAAGCATTAGTCATGAAAAGAAGACACTCCGTTATTTACCTACCTAGTGCCTCATTGTCCATCTCCTGTGTTGCTTAGGCGTTTTGCAGTGTAGTTCAACATCTATACACTCTTCTCGTCACCTTAGGGTGTGTGGTAGAGGGTACTACTTGTGGCACAATTTTCCCCGTTTCTCTAATCCAATCGCGACTGAAGTGTGCGACGAATGACTGTCGTCAAAAGTGCGTGTCACGTGTAATTTCCCTGATTTTCTCGTCAAGGTCATTTAATCAATTTCAGTCACATTTACACTCTATTGATTTACATCATATTTCATATCATATGAAAAAAATAGTGCGTTGTTAAGAGACAATGTACAGAAAACGCGTCCAAACAATGCACGTTATAGTGATTGCCGAAAACTGACGGGGATGACATCTCAGCGGAAAGGGAAACATCTGTGCAGAGACCAATAAACTAGCAACCAGTTAATGATGTATGTTAACAAAAAACTTTGTTTTGATAATGCAACTCAGTAGTTATCATGGTACCTTCTTAGCTATTACATACATATATATCGAATTTTACGAGATTTTGATGAAATGAGTTCTAATCACCTCAAGAAAAAGTAAAGTAATATTAAATTTTTTCAAGAAAATTTGCACAAATTGATGTGCTAATTTTCACGAACTTATCTCTTCCTGTAAGAGATCACATAATCGGTGAGTAGTACAGATTACATTTAGAAAACTAATAAATAATTACCATGAATATACTGTAATCGTGTAGGGTATATTTAATTTTCTTTGTTTATTTATTTACCTTCCGCAATGGCTAGGGGCTATCTTTTCAGTTTTCGGTTGTGAAGACACCTGTTACGTAATGTTTCACAACTCACGAACTGATATTTGTGCCGAGTTACTCTTTTGGAATCTACCGGTTCTCCTTTACAACACGAGATATCTCAATGGCAATTAGGAATGGACCTGAGTTAATAGAACAAGCCGCACTATCAGGGACAGTGGATGATGAAGACGGTGGTAGCTAGTCTTTGCCTGAACGCTGAACTTCGTCGTAAGCTTTCCGTCTGTTTCCAGCTAAGCAAATCATAATTTTCAGGTTAACTGTATGTTTGATCGTATAGTGAGTGTAAAACATTTATTTTGTTAAGAAATGTGCGTTACGTACGTGGGTGGAATATTTCTACCATGGGAACTTGTAAGATTTCTTTGAAGTGACAGAGGCAGTCCTTGAATGGATCGACAAAATAGATATTAATCTATAGAGGTTTTTTTTAATTATAAATTATGAAATTAACATATTTTTGTAAAACTATGTAATCCACAATTGCTAGTCGCTGTTTATATGTTATGCCATACGCTAAATAAATTAATAATTCTGAACGTTTAGAATACTGTCTCATAAAGCCCGTGCAATGTTTTAGGTTTATTTTTCTTACACTGGATCTCACGGTATCTGCTCTGGGTTCGCGGTAGCAAAATTGTGAACTCTACATCAGCCAATGCAATGAACTGGATACCAATCATCAAAACATACAGTAATACATTTTCAAAATGTGCATGTTCATCTGCCTGCCTAAACAGAAATGTAGTTTTTGGTAGTTGCAACGTACAACATTGTACCACTTTTAAGCTTTTAACATTGTGTGTCGTGTGGAGGAACGAACAACAGTACAAGCTGATCCTCTACTGTACTTCATTATCGTTAGAGGGTCGTGTTCAGCGTTTTGAACACAAAAGTGCAAAGTATGATTGCCTATTAACCTTCAACAGTATGAGATGGCCTCATCTGACAACAATAAAGAAAGTCAAACTGTTATGAGTTTTCGCTATGTCGTTCCAAAAACATCTTAAGTACCATTCTGCGGTTGCTGTTTTCAACACAGTGTACACTCAAACAATAGGTCGTAAATCGATAGACGTGATCTACACGTACAGACAAACAAATGATTTAAGTTTCAGAAAAACTGAATGATTTGTTCAAGAGAAAGAGCTTCAAAATTTGAGCAAGTCAGTTACAGACTGGTCAATCTCTGGCTCTTATGCAAGCATTTTTCTGTTTGGCACTGGCTGATGAGTTGCTGGATATCCTCCTGAGGAACTACAGCCAAATTCTGTCCAGTTGGCTTGTCAGATCGTCAGAATACCGAGCTGGTTGGAGGGCTCTGCCCATAACGATCCCAAACTTTCTCAACTAGGGAGAGATACGGCGACAATGCTGGCCAAGGTAAGGTTTGGCAAGCACGAAGTCAAGCAGTAGAAACTCTCGACTTGTGTGGACGGTCAGCATCTATCTGCGATGTAAGGCCAGGACGGCTTTCCATGAAGGGCAACGACGTATCGCTGTGCTGTAAGAGTGCCGCAGGTGGCAACCCAGACCATCACTCCTTACTGTCGATCCGTATGGCGGGAGACTGTCTGGCTGGTATGCCACTGCTGCCTGGGACACCTCCAGACATGTCTTCGATCTGGACATTCATTGGCTGGATTAGAATTGTCCTCAGATATGATTCCAGCTTCGAACTTAGCCCCAATGTAAAGCGAAGACCTGTATGGAGACGCCCTAGACAGTAATGGGATACCAACGTGACTGTCGCGCCGTACGGCCTGATTACCAGGACTGGTTGTCTGATCTGCCATTTCTTTACATAGCATGACCACGTTGAAAATATGCCTTTTGAAATTCTGTTGGAACGCACTGACTTTCAATGCAATCGTGTGCTGAAGGAGACGTTTCGCACTGCAGAAACCTTGGAAAGCTTCTACAAATATTTCCCACGTGAACAGTTTCCATTGTTATTTAAAATAGCTGCTCGTGTGTATAGTTTTCTTGGAACAACAAATGGAAATGAGCGTTTGGCATCATCGGCCTCGAGTCCCCTCGCGGGGCAGGTCAGGCCGTCCTGGTGCAGGTCTTATTAAATTCGACGCCACACTGGTCAACCTGCGCACCTGATGGGGATGAAATGATGATGAACACAACACAACACGCACTCCCTGAGCGGAGAAAATCCCCAACCCAACCAGGAATCGAACCCGGGCTCGTAGGACGGCAATCCGTCACGCTGACCACTCAGCTATCGGGGCGGTCTTTAGAACAAGATACTTGTGCGAAAGTGTTTTCTCCATAACAAAACTGACAAAATCGAAGCTTAGAAATAGTCTTGTTCATATTCATCTGACTGGTGCAGTGGGCCTAATGACCAGTAATTTCACACCAAATATCGAGATGCTGGTTCAAACTCATTGCAAAAATATCCAGGATGATGTCAACTAATGCCTATGTGCTATTCGTACGTAGTACCCCTCCTCTGAAATACACACGGCTGTGTAAATATAACGTAACATTTACAATACAAATGTGTTCGTTTCTTAATCCTTTACGTTTCTATCCTATTTGTGACCATGAAAGTAGAATATGTTACAGTGGTTCGAAACTGTTTTTCATCCGTACATGGCTAACCGTTGCATGGCACAGGGTACACAAACTTCGGGGTAAGCACGTTTGACACTTGCGTCCCACAGACACATGTTGCGCCACATGTGGTTGGCCTCCCGATAACCGCGTATCAGTGCCGGGTTCACGGACGCCACATACACGTGAAACGACCTCGGACGTACGTGTGTTCCACCTGCACTACGTACGTTAGCTTGTCTATACTCACAAGGGAACCTCCCCATCGCACCCCCCTCAGATGTAGTTATAAGTTGGCACAGTGGATAGGCCTTGACAAACTCAACACAGATCACTCGAGAAAACAGGAAGAAGTTGTGTGGAACTATGAAAAAATAAGAAAAATATACAAACTGAGTAGTCCATGCGCAACAGAGGGAACATCAAGGATAGTCTGAACTCAGGAGCGCCGTGGTCCCGTGGTTATCGTGAGCAGCTGCGGAATGAGAGGTACTTGGTTCAAGTCTTCCCACGAGTGGAAAGTTAATTTTTTTTATTTTCAGACAATTATCAAAGTTCAGGCACTCACACATAATGAATTTCGCTCTCCAAAATTCCAGGACATGTTCAGATTTGCTTGGACATATGCAGGATTTGACGGTCTACACACGGAAAAATTTGAAAACGTTAAAAACATATGTTTTGACAGGGGACAGGCAAAACTGTACGACTGTGAAATTGTTGCATTCATTTGTTGCAGTTTATGTGACAAACTCTAATGTTTTCATCACTTTTTTGGGAGTGATTATCACATCGACAAAAAAACCTAAATCGGGCAAGGAAGAAGAACCTTTTTACCCATTCGCTAAGTGTACAAGTTAGGTGGGTCGATAAAATACTCCTGTCATGTTACGCACATACCGTCACCAGTGTCGTATAGAACATATCAGACGTGTTTTCCTATGCAGGAATCGGTTGCGATCAAATGTTTTCGGTTCCCATTAGAGAGGTAAGGCCTTTCGTCTACTAATCGCACGGTTTTGCGGTGCGCTCGAAGCACACAGACACTAAACTTATTACAGTGAACAGAGACGTCAATGAACAAACGGAGAAATCATAACTTTGCGAGAATAAAGAAAGTAAACTTTTCATTCTAGGGAAGACTTGAACCAAGGACCTTTCGTTCCGTAGCTGCTCACGCTAACCACGGGACCACGGCGCTACTGAGCTCACATTCTCCTTGATGTTGCCTATCTTGCGCATGGACTACTCAGTTTGTATATTTTGCTAATTTTTTTCATAGTTTCACACAACTTCTTCCTGTTTTCTCGATTGATCTGTGTTCAGTTTGTCAAGGCCTATCCACTGTGCCAACTTACAACTAAATCTGAGGGGGGTGCGATGGGGAGGTTCCCTTGTCAGCTGTGTGAGCGAAGCGCTCTTACAGGGGCGCGGGAGCCCGCGTGCAGTGTGCATACTAGAGATGGGGGATCCGCTCTTGAACTGATTCATAGAGTTGAATCTTTCAAAGGAGTGAACAATCAGTGATTCAGGAAAGAAGAACAGTAGCTCCGGACGTTTCCCACGGCAGAGAGAGAGAGAGAGAGAGAGAGAGAGAGAGAGAGAGAGAGAGGGAGAGAGAGAGAGAGAGACGGAGCATATCAGCAGCACCTCTGCTGGTCACAGCACAGTGCACGCCACACAACACAGCCAGTGCCGGCCTCTGCCCTGCTTCTACCTTGGCTGCCTGCATTGTGCAGTGCCCCATTGGATTTTGTGTTTCACATATGCTGTGCTGTCTCTGTGCGTCGTCTGCCGCGTGCAGTGTCTGGCGCAGCACTCTGTCGACGATCGTTTCAGTCGCACGTCCTGCCCTCTGGGCAGTTGATGCGAGCAACAGGACAGAGAGCCACTTAGCGGATAACATAGGAACTACTTGCAACAACCTGCTCGCAAGGGAACGGACGATTTTTCTCGGAGCGGGTGAGTTCACCGCTCCCCCCACCCTCGGAACTCGCCCGCTCAACGCTCACCCCACCGTTCTCGACTCTAGCCAGAGCGTTGAGCAAAGCAACTCAAGTGTCACTCTGGTCTCTGCGGTCTTAGCTCACACAGTAATACAGCTTGCGGCTCGACCTGCTCGACTCAGTGCTTCTGCATTGGAGTTCATCTCTAGTGGATATTGTTCTTCATAGTAATACCGCTATGTATATTACATTATTATGTTATGTATAAATCATTTGTTTTTATTTTCTTTTTATTTGTTTAAACTGATCAGATTAGGTTCCTGACGACTCCTCTTACTATAGGATTTTTATTATGGACACTCGAATTTACGCTTTAATTACGAGCGAACCGATAAACGTATCGCAAAATGTGATACACCAATATTTTCCTTGTTTTATTCTGCGTAAGGCTATATGCAGCACTTAAGTTTTACAGTCAAATTTATATTTTTTTTTTCTTATTCTGGTACGTATTTTGCGATTTTAGGCGTCTTCGGAAGGAAACGTTCACTTTAAAAAGATATGGCTTGCGATGTATTTGTATGAGGTTAATTAAATTTTAATACATTATAGCCAAATATATTGTTAATGTAAATCTCAAGTTACAACATTTTCCGATCACCCAAAAAACCACGATAGTGCAAAATAAATCAATAATAAAAAACTTTGCCATATCGTGGAAATTTCAATAAACAATACAAAATTCTTACTCATTATCTGTGTTACTTCAAAAACTTTGCCATATCGTGGAAATTTCAATAAACAATACAAAATTCTTACTCATTATCTGTGTTACTTCAAAATAGGATCAAATAAGATCAAAATACAGGTATAGGACTGGAATAAACCAAGTTTAAAGGGCAATGTGCCTTCCATTTATTTTCTATTGTAAATGAGTGGTGAGTCATGAAAAAGAGCTAATTCATTTCAGGGAGTGAACAGTTCTGATCCGATCTCTGAAAAGAACAGTTTTGCCCATCTCTAGTGCATACCCAAGCGGCCAGCCACAGCGCAGAGCTCCGCTACCCGCACTGCGTGCCCTCACAGCTGCCCAGCGTTGCCCTCGCGGCTCAACGGTGCCCGCGGGCAACCAAGCGGACAGCTCTCGAGCCCACCCCTGTTACAGAACAAATGCTATACTGAGATTGTGTGCAGAGGCCGGTGAGCCGAATAGAGACGGAGCACAAGCTCGGATTGTGACCAGGGTGAGGAAGGAAATCAGCTGTGCCATTTCCAAAAAACAATCCCCGCATTTACCTGGAAGGATGTAGAAAAATCACGAAAAACGTAAATCTGGATGGCCGGCCGCGGGTTTGAATCGTCGTCATCCCGAATGCGAGTCTAGTGTCCTATCCACTGTGCCACCTCGCTCATTTGAGCAGCAGTTGTTTCCAGTAGCGCAGCACTTATTTCACAATAACTTCTGCAAACGTGGCTTCATTTTGAAGAATGTGAATTTAACTGCTTCTCGTTGCACTCGCAACGATTTTAGCTGTGCTCTTAGGTTCCTACGCAACCACATTTATTTCATTTGTCATTCTCTAATCAGACGGAAATGTAAATAACATGGAATATTGGAGAAGATACTTCTATTAAATTCGTAAGAAAGAATGTGTCAACAACGCTAAGATTAAAATAAAAACTGTTTTCATGTAGAGATACGAGCCTTCATTCTTCGACGCCATAAACGACGACGTTATCCAAAACGTTAACAGTTCGTCGTATGAAATTAGTTTACTGTCTTCGTCATCAAAGTATGTCTTCGAGGTTTACAAATGATTGAAATAGCTCCGAGCACTATGGTACTTATCATCTGAGGTCATCAGTCCCCTAGAACTTGGAACTACTTAAACCTAACTAACTTAAGGACATCACACACATCCATGCCCGAGACAGGATCCGAACATGCGACCCTTGCAGCAGCGCGGTTTCGGACTGAAGCGGCTAGAACCGCTCGGCCATAGGGAGGTTTACACCTTTGATGCATTAGTAACTGATATTTAATGGTGACATATTTGTGATACATTTGCATTGCACCTTTCCTTTAAACGACATTCTGCAAGTTACAATACAAGTCTGTTTAATGGTTAATTTGTAAATTATTCTGTGCGGCTGATCCCGGTGGAGGTTCGAATTCTCCCTCGCGCATGAGTGTGTGTGTTTGTCCTTAGGATAATTTAGGTTAAGTAGTGTGTAAACTTAGGGACTGATGACTTTAGGAGTTAAGACCCATAAGATTTCACACACATTTGAACATTTGTTTTGTAAATTATTGACCACAATAACTCACTCGTGAGAGACAACTCTTATATGAAAGTGTTAAGCGTCGACAAATCATTACGTGACGTTCAATTATAACAGTAAGTGTAATAAACAGTACGAAGGTCGGCGTGTTTTAATAAACGCCCGTTAGTGTGCATGAAACTTTGTAAGCTAGCGAAAGTCGATAGGATGTCCTGCAGTTCTCGATATTTCGTGTGACGTCATACAGAAAGACTTGTGAAACAAGTGTTATCCTGAAACTTCCTGACAGATTTAAACTGTATGTCAGACCGAGGGTCGAAATGGGGACCTTTGCCTTTCACGGGTAAGGTCCCGAGTTCGAGTCTCGGTCCAGCACACAGTTTTAATCTGCCAAGAAGTTATACACATTGGCGCACACTATGCTGCAGAGTGAAAATTTCATTCTCGAAACATCCGCTATGCTTTGGCTAAGCCATGTCTGTTCAGTCTCCCTGCAATATCTTTTCTCCCAGGAGAGCTAATTCTGAAAGTTTCGGAGTAGAGCTTCCATGAAGTTTGGAAGGTATGAGGCTAGGTACTGGCAGAATTACATGTATGAGGACGGGTCATCATGAGTCGTGCTTGCGCAGCTCAATCGATAGAGCACTTTCCCGCGGAGGGCAAGGGTTCCGAGTTCGAGTCTCGGTATGGCACACAGTATCAATTTGCCAGGAAGGTTCATATCAGACCACGCTCCGCTGCAGAGTGGAAATTTCGCTCTGGAGTGTTATCCTTTCCATTATTACCGGATTTTCCTGTAATAGTTTATATGCGTGGAACCTTGGAACGACTTTACAGAAACTGTCCGAGATGGACAGAACCGCCCAGTATACGTGCAAAACAGCACTTAAGAGATATAGGTGTGTCCCAACTCTGATATAAGGATATATTATTGTTATTAAGCATCTGGTTGTGAAGGGGAAGCAACACATACTTGTATTAAAAAATTACACTCCTGGAAATTGAAATAAGAACACCGTGAATTCATTGTCCCAGGAAGGGGAAACTTTATTGACACATTCCTGGGGTCAGATACATCACATGATCACACTGACAGAACCACAGGCACATAGACACAGGCAACAGAGCATGCACAATGTCGGCACTAGTACAGTGTATATCCACCTTTCGCAGCAATGCAGGCTGCTATTCTCCCATGGAGACGATCGTAGAGATGCTGGATGTAGTACTGTGGAACGGCTTGCCATGCCATTTCCACCTGGCGCCTCAGTTGGACCAGCGTTCGTGCTGGACGTGCAGACCGCGTGAGACGACGCTTCATCCAGTCCCAAACATGCTCAATGGGGGACAGATCCGGAGATCTTGCTGGCCAGGGTAGTTGACTTACACCTTCTAGAGCACGTTGGGTGACACGGGATACATGCGGACGTGCATTGTCCTGTTGGAACAGCAAGTTCCCTTGCCGGTCTAGGAATGGTAGAACGATGGGTTCGATGACGGTTTGGATGTACCGTGCACTATTCAGTGTCCCCTCGACGATCACCAGTGGTGCACGGCTATTGTAGGAGATCGCTCCCCACACCATGATGCCGGGTGTTGGCCCTGTGTGCCTCGGTCGTAGGCAGTCCTGATTGTGGCGCTCACCTGCACGGCGCCAAACACGCATACGACCATCATTGGCACCAAGGCAGAAGCGACTCCCATCGCTGAAGACGACTCGTCTCCATTCGTCCCTCCATTCACGCCTGTCGCGACACCACTGGAGGCGGGCTGCACGATGTTGGGGCGTGAGCGGAAGACGGCCTAACGGTGTGCGGGACCGTAGCCCAGCTTCATGGAGACGGTTGCGAATGGTCGTCGCCGATACCCCAGGAGCAACAGTGTCCCTAATTTGCTGGGAAGTGGCGGTGCGGTCCCCTACGGCACTGCGTAGGATCCTACGGTCTTGGCGTGCATCCGTGCGTCGCTGCGGTCCGGTCCCAGGTCGACGGGCACGTGCACCTTCCGCCGACCACTGGCGACAACATCGATGTACTGTGGAGACCTCACGCCCCACGTGTTGAGCAATTTGGCGGTACGTCCACCCGGCCTCCCGCATGCCCACTATACGCCCTCGCTCAAAGTCCGTCAAATGCACATACGGTTCACGTCCACGCTGTCGCGGCATGCTACCAGTGTTAAAGACTGCGATGGAGCTCCGTATGCCACGGCAAACTGGCTGACACTGACGGCGGCGGTGCACAAATGCTGCGCAGCTAGCGCCATTCGACGGCCAACACCGCGGTTTCTGGTGTGTCCGCTGTGCCGTGCGTGTGATCATTGCTTGTACAGCCCTCTCGCAGTGTCCGGAGCAAGTATGGTGGGTCTGACACACCGGTGTCAATGTGTTCTTTTTTCCATTTCCAGGAGTGTATAAACTCGCATCGATTGCGAAAAAACGCACCTGGAGTTAACCTAGGTTTCGGCGTAGGTGACTACACCTTCTTCAGAACAATAAAACCCACAAGTGCCTAAGAAGACCTTTGTCAATGATTAAAAGAACACCATAGCTATACATTTAGAAACGAAATAAAGGAAAACACAAACAGTACATATGTACAAAGTCTAAACCGTTACTTAACTTAATGCCACGACCCATGTATAAACTTTCACGTACTCGTATGCGCATGCGCTTTCAAGTAACTTCCCTTGTCTTGCGCATGTGCATAGGTGGCGGGTCGGGCTTGTAAGTGAGCGACCATTTGTAGCTGCAGTTTATGGCGGGTCATGGCCCATCGCACATAGGCCGGTGTGAGGTGGAGGTTACACCATTAAGTAACGGTTTAGACTTTGTACATATGTACTGTCTGTGTTTTCCTTTTATTCGTTTATAAATGTATAGCTGTGGTGTTCTTTGAATCATTGACAAAGGTCTTCTTAGGCACTTGTGGGTTTTATTGTTCTGAAGAAGCTGTAGTTATCTACGCCGAAACCTAGGTTAACACCTGGTGCTTTTTTTCGCAGTCGAGGCGGGTTTCAAATTTTTTAATATATTAACCAACGATTGCTGACGCGCTGCGATGTTGAAGATTCTTAAACACATACTTGCGTGGCTCCCTTTCCCGTTCAGAAAGTGCGGCGTACCATTGTGCAACAGTGAGGCATTGTGCGAGCGATGTGCCGTTGGAGAAGTAAAATACGCTAAGAAATTCGCGGACGTCACTCGCACTAAAGGCCGTACCTAAAGGCCAGTTTTAAACTGAGTACGAAGAATATTACAAAGGGGAAATGTAAGTAGTATATTAACGTCGGCCTCGACTGTTCTCTCCACACAATGACGCGTCGGACACGGTTGGCCCTGAAAAAAAACTTGGCACATAGAAAGTAAATGATTAAGCAGACACAAATTTAGAGGATTTGACACTATAATTACGAACGTGAACGTACATATAACATGTTAACACTTACGACAATAACAATGGCAGAGCTTGAGTGGTTTGAAAAATTTAGAAATCACGTAGAAATGTCCGTTCATTAACCACTCTGTGTTTTTAACACATACTAGTCTCACACGCAACAAAATAACAGGATTTATCAATAGCTTTAAACAAATTACAAATCTTATAATTATGCCTATGCAATGGTGCATCCGTGTTATACAGAAGATAAGAAGAGAGTGATATCGTCCGGCAGTGGACGATGGGTTGCGCGCTTGTTTTTTGTAACATTCAAATGTCTTCAGAGCCTGTCTTTAATATCGATGTTTTTACATGCGCGTTGAATTAGTCTATAGTGTCTTAGGCGCGTCAGTGGCGCTGGATTAATTTCTCCTTGTAAATCGTCAAAATACGTCATTACAATGCGCAGTTAAATATTATACATTGGCAAATAGGTGGCCCTTGGCCTCTTTCATTACTCAAATCAGTGTTTTATGTGACGAGATGTGGCGGTGTGAAAATACAACATCTCACAGCCGAGGATAATTTTAGTCTTGACAGTCTGCGACAAATTGTCATTTGAAGCACAAGTGTTATACCATTTTAAATGAGCACCATGATTTTAAGAAATATGATGGCTCTCGTGATTGTGATACTCCTTGACTAGACCGAGTGAAGTGGCGTAGTGGTTAGCACACTAGACTCGCATTCGAGAGGATGACGGCTCAAACCTTCGTTCGGCCATCCTGATTTAGGTTTTCCGTGATTTCCTTAAATCGCTTCACGCAAACGCCGAAATGGTTCCTTTGCAAGGGCACGGCCGACGTCCTTCTCCGTTCTTCCCTAATCCGTTTGGACCGATGACCTCGGTGTCTGGTTATCTCCCACAAATAAACCAACCAATCATCTTTGACGATAGTTGTAAGTTGACACTAATGTTCTATTCTTTCTCATCTCAGACATTGATAATAGTTAATTTTTTGCGAGAAGACGTCACAAATTACTGTCTTTAAAATTTGTGGTAAAACGGGGTTCGTAATTGTGGTGTCACCGCCAGACACCACACTTGCTAGGTGGTAGCCTTTAAATCGGCCGCGGTTCGTTAGTATACATCGGACCCGCGTGTCGCCACTGTCAGTGATTGCAGACCGAGCGCCGCCACACGGCAGGTCTAGAGACACTTCCTAGCACTCGCCCCAGTTGTACAGCCGACTTTGCTAGAGATGGTTCACTAACAAATTACGCTCTCATTTGCCGAGACGATAGTTAGCATAGCCTTCAACTACGTCATTTGCTACGACCTAGCAAGGAGCCATTATCATTTGCTATTTATCTTGTGATGCATGTACCGTCAGACTAATGTTCACCAATTATGGATTAAAGTTAAGTATTCCAGAAGATACGTACTTTTCTTCCTACTATAAACTCCTATAACTGTTCCAGACCTCACGCCAGCCTGCATGAGCTTAGATGCGTGCCTTTTGGCTACCAATCATAGTGGCTTGGCTGTCTTGCCAAGTCACAACAGTTTGGCGCCGAGGACTGGCGATGAGCCAATTCGCGTTTGTACTAATACTACCGCTCCTGCCCTGATTTACTTGTGTAATGGCTTCGCCACATTCTCCGGATGTACTGTCCGAATTTTATCGCTTGCAGAATCAGCAGACGCAGGCGTTATTGGATGCCCTTGGACAGCTCGTCCAGGGTCAACGTGCAATGCAAAACGATGTGGCAGCCGCCGCTACACCGCTACCACAGCAACAACACGCAGTTGCACCACCTTTCCGTCCTTTTGATGTGGCACTGGAAAGCTGGACAGAGTGGTCACGCCAATTTGGATTTCATCTCGCCGCCTACAGAATTCAAGGTAACGAGCGGAAGCCTTTTTTGTTAGCATCCGTAGGCGTCCAGACGTACCGTGTGATAGTGAAATTATTTCCCCGACGCGACGTAGCAACTCTGTCCTACGACGAAATTTTGTCTGCATTAGATGCATATTTCAAAGAATCAGTCAATGTAGTTGCCAAAAGGTACACCTTCTTTCGTACAAAACGTACGGCCGATCAGACTAATCGGGAGTGGGTTTCAACCTTGCAAGGCCTTACTAGGGATTGTGCTTTTGAGTGTCAATGCGGACTCCCTTATTCAGATACTATGGTGCGTGATGCAATTGCACAGAACTTTTCTGATGTTCGTATACGGGAACAGATTTTGAAACTAGTCAATCCCTCCCTTCAACAAGTGATGGACATATTGGATCGGCAGGACACACTTGACTTTGCTCAGGAATCATTTGAAACTTCGCCACCTGTGTGTCAAGTTAACCGGCCTGCCGGGCGAGCTGCACGGAACAGTAAACAGTCCTCGCGCCGGGCCGCGCCAATGCCGCCTGGCTCTCAGCCACATGTCCCGCGTCGGCAAACGAATGCAGTGAAATCATACCTGCGGTGTGCTACTAGACATTTGCGTGAGAATTGCCCATCACGCCAGGCTATTTGCTTTTATGTAATAAAAAAGGACATGTTCAAAGTGTTTGCCAGAAAAAGCTCCGATCGGACACTCACAACCATTCCAGGCCCTTTGCTTCGCTCCGGAATCGAACCAAGAATACTCGGGCTCGTGAACCTTCGCCCATGGAAATTCATGTCGTAAATTCCACTCTGCCCAGTGCCACTCTCTCTAACAGTGACTGTATTCGTCCCACAAAAAGTGTGCGTCGACATCGACGGAAATCCCGCAAAGTCGCCAGTGATTCTGTACCAGTGTCAGTTCACGTTGCACGAGACAGTCGCTCTTGTCGTCAGCAGGACAATAAACTTTTTGTGGACTTGGACATTAACGGTAAAGTGATACCGTTCCAGCTCGATACCGGAGCTGCAGTTTCACTACTCAATCACGACACGTACAAACAGCTGGGCACACCTCTGTTGCGTGCCGCAAATGTTAAGCTAACTAGTTATTCCGGACAGGCGATCCCTGTGTTAGGACAGTGCAGCCTTCTTGCAACATACAAGGGACAAACAAAACTTGTGTCATTTTAAATACTTCGTTCTTCTTCTGCAGTGAACTTGTTTGGTTTCGATTTGTTTCAGTTCTTTAACTTGTCTATAGTCAATCAGGTCCTATCAGTGAACCAGACTGTGCCTTCAGCCAGTGTTTCTCGTCTATGAGAAGAATTTGCGGACATTTTTGCACCGAGCCTTGGTTGCGCTAAGAACTATAAAGCACATTTGGAACTGAAAGTCAACGCGCAACCGAAATTTTTCAGAGCGCGCAATGTTCCCCACGCATTGCGTGATAAGGTCGCACAAACGTTACACGATTTGGAATCTCAAGGTGTAATTGAACGTTTGCAGGCTTCCCTCTGGGCATCACCCTTAGTCATTTTGCAAAAACCTTCCGGAAAATTGAGACTTTGTGTGGACTTCAAGGCAACAGTGAATCCACAAGTAGTGACTGCAACTTTTCCTTTACCCCACCCGGAACATCTTTTTGACAAACTGTGCCCGGGTAAATATTTTTCGAAGTTGGACCTAGCAGATGCGTACTTGCCAATACCGGTGGACGAAGAATCCCAGCGCGTGTTGGTGGTTAACATGCATCTTGGTTTGTACCGATTCAAACGACTGTCATTCGGGTGTGCATCCGCTCCTGCATTGTTTCAGCGATGTCTACAAACTGCTTGTGCGTCGGTCCCTACTGCAGCAAACTATCTGGACGATATTGTGATCTCCGGAAAGACGGACGAAGAACCTTTAGCCAATCTCAGAACATTATTTCAGGTCTTGCGACAAAATGGTCTTCGCTTACGGAAGGACAAATTTGTGTTTTTTGCTTTGTGACTTACCCTATCTGGGACACGTACTCAATGCCCAAGGCATACATCCCAGTCCAGAGCACCTCCGTGCCATAAAAGACATTTGCTTCGCCGCAGAATTTGAAGCAGCTACAGAGTGTGCTGGGTAAAATCAATTACTATAACAAATATGTTCCCCATGCCTCTTCCATTTCAGCTCCGCTTCATCGCTTACGCCATAAAGGTGTTCCGTTCGTCTGGACGACGGAATGCGAACGCGCCTTTCGCCAGTTGAAATCGGCGTTGCTTTCCAATACTTGCCTTACGCTATTCGATCCCCGGAAGCCCCTTTTGTTGATGGTGGATGCATCGGATTTCGGGATTGGTGCTGTGCTTGCGCACAAAGGTGGATCGCACGATGGCCCTATTGCCTTTGTGTCCAAATTTCTCTCGTCAGCGCAAAGAAAGTATTCACAGTTCGAGAATGAATCATTGGCTCTCGTATTTGGTGTTACAAAGTTTCATGATATCTTGTATGGTCGTCTCTTTACCATCATCACAGACCACAAACCTTCGCTTTTTCATCCGACCAAGCCTGTACCTCCACGTACAGCGCAGAAATTTATTCGCTGGTCTATTTTCCTCTCGCAGTACCGCTACGATATCTTGTGTCGGTCCACTGCTCAGCACGGAAACGCCGATGCGTTGTCCCGTTTGCCTGCTGCTGAGGATAGAGCATTCGATTCCTCCGAACTTGCCTGCATGTTCATTGATTCGGAAACTGATGACGTGGTAGACTCGTTTCCAATTGATTTTCGTCGTGTAGCTACAGCTACAGCTGCCGACTCTGTCCTTGCTACCGTTCTGCGTTTTGTTGCTACGCAGTGGCCCTTGTCAAAGCCACGGATCGAGGATCCGTTGGTTCGCCGATTTTTTGCTCACAAGGAGAGACTTTTTGTACGACGTGGTGTTTTGTTGTTGCGTTCAGATAATGATCAGTCCAGGGTCGTGGTCCCACGTTCGTTACAGTCCTCTGTCTTACAGCTTCTCCACCAAGGACATTGGGGTATAGTGCGAACGAAACAACTTGCTCGTCAGCACTGTACTTGGTTCGGAATCGATGCCGCGATTACGAATACGTGCTCTTCTTGCATGACGTGTGCCGAACAACAATCCACACCACCGCGGAAATTCTTTGCCTGGCCAAAAGCCACTTCGCCTTGGCAACGCTTACACATCGATTTTGCTGGTCCATTCTGGAATGCTCGATGGTTGGTTGTGGTCGATTCATTCAGTAATTTTCCTTTTGTTGTTCGGATGTCTTCCACGACGTCATCTGCCACCATCCAAGCGTTGTCCGCTATCTTTTGCATTGAAGGTCTACCACAGACTATTGTCTCCGACAATGGATCACAATTCATGTCCGCAGAATTTCAGTCATTCTGCAAGGCAATGGTATTCAACATCTGACGTCCGCGCCGTTTTCGCCACAGTCAAACGGTGCCGCTGAACGTTTGGTCCGGACTTTCAAGTCACAGATGTTGAAGTTGAAAGAGTCGCATTCTCGGGAGGACGCGTTATTGCTCTTTTTGTCCTCGTATCGCTCTCAGCCCCGAGATGGTCGCTCGCCGGCTGAGTTGCTTCACGGTCGCCCTCATCGCGTCTTGGTGTCTTTGCTACATCCGCCGCATCAGGTTCCTGTGCAGCCGCAGACGCCTGCGTTTGCCCCAGGCGATCTTGTCTACTACCGCAACTATCGAGGTTCACGGCATTGGCTCGCAGGGCGCATTCTTCGCTGCCTCGGCCGCGCTATGTATCTGGTTTTGGGGGCCTCTGGTGAAGTGCGTCGGCATCTCAATCAGCTGCGCGTCTGTCGTCGCACGAAATCTGCCACTCCCCGTCTCCTTTCAGCGACGGTGCCGTCCGGTCAGCGCCCTGGGGACCCATCTACTGGCTCGCCTCAGCCCCAGGTGTTACAGACGCTGCCTTCCATTTTGCCCCATGGCGACGCGCCGCCGCTGCAGCCGCCGCCGCCTGTTCTTCGGCCGGCGACGCCCGCAGTGGACGCGCCGCTGCAACCGCCGGGCGCCTCCCTGGGTCACGCGTCGCCGATCTGTCGTCTTCGTCCGTCGGGTGCTCCGGCTCGATGGAGGTCGATCCTTCGGCCCCTCCTGTCTCTCTACGGGCGCGTACACCGCATCTTGGCGTACACCCTGGACTAGGTTTTCAGGCGTTTCCTAGCTCCCCTCGGACCGAATGGCAGGGTGCGGGTGGCACAGCCTCGCCTGTTGTTAGGCTCCACACCTCGTCGCATACGTCAACATGGGGTCCACCCCACGGCGGGCGGAAGCCTTATAACACAACCGTACGCCGATTTGCGGGGGAGGAATGTGGTGTCACCGCCAGACACCACACTTGCTAGGTGGTAGCCTTTAAATCGGCCGCGGTCCGTTAGTATACGTCGGACCCGCGTGTCGCCACTGTCAGTGATTGCAGACCGAGCGCCGCCACACGGCAGGTCTAGAGACACTTCCTAGCACTCGCCCCAGTTGTACAGCCGACTTTGCTAGAGATGGTTCACTGACAAATTACGCTCTCATTTGCCGAGACGATAGTTAGCATAGCCTTCAGCTACGTCATTTGCTACGACCTAGCAAGGCACCATTATCATTTGCTGTTTATCTTGTGATGCATGTACCGTCAGACAGATGTTCACCAATTATGGATTAAAGTTAAGTATTCCAGAAGATACGTACTTTTCTTCCTACTATAAACTCCTATAACTGTTCCAGACCTCACGCCAGCCTGCGTGAGCTTAGACGCGTGCCTTTCGGCTACCAATCGTAGTGGCTTGCCTGTCTTGCCAAGTCAAAACAGTAATAGAATTGAATATCATTAACTTTAATGGATTAATCAAAGAGTAAAGACGATAACCTTTAAGCACGTCCTGTCCAATTTAATTTTCCACTCTTGCAAGTGGAAAGTTATTTTTCGAGTTATTATGAAGTCAATGTTCATTAATGCTGGCAGTCAAAGATCCTATACCTATGTTAATTGCTCATTCGATCTTATTAAAAATTGGGGTCGCTGTGGTGGACTGCGTACTGTGGCTATTGAAAATAATTAAAGTTCTCACAGTTTAAGCTTTGAATTAATTTCTGTCCAATGAAATTCCCTATTTCTCTTCCCTCAATTTTCTTAAAAATCTAATTATCAGTTCTTTTTCATAACAAGGTTTTCACTGTTGCAAAGATAATTACTTTCAGATAAAATTGAAGATACTTCTAAAATTAAAGGTTTGAATTCTTTCACACAATGTGTTTTCACCATAATCGGTTACACGAGCTAACACAATACCGATGACGTGAGGCAACATAAGCTGAGATAAACTGACAAAATACCAAAATGACAAAATGAGATCGAGACACTATTGTCTCGACTATTTATAATTTATACAAAAATCGAAAGAAGACATAACTTCTTAGGCCTATAAGTTCTTAGTACATCACGTATTCTTTGAAGTGGTTGTTTTCAAGTACAGCACAATTATACAAAAAATATTAACTAAATTAATTACCATCATAGTTCACGGCCGTATAAAAGTGGCCTGACAAGGTGATATGTTGATGGACAGATATTAAAGGACACTACTCGTTGTTCCACAATATCCCTGACCCTACGCTTAGAAATTGCCCTGTGAGTTTGATGTGTTTCGCCCTGAACTCTTTACTATTCTGAAAGCTGTGGATCAAAAGAACCTGGATCGCCGGCCGAAGTGGCCGAGCGGTTCTAGGCGCTACAGTCTGGAACTGAGCGACCGCTACGGTCGCAGGTTCGAGTCCTGCCTCGGGCATGAATGTGTGTGATGTCCTTAGGTTAGTTAGGTTTAAGAAGTTCTAAGTTCTAGGGGGCTGATGACATCAGAAGTTAAGTCCCATAGTGCTCAGAGCCATTTGAGCCAAATTACTGATCTGTTCCGGTTCACTCACTATTCCGCAGCCCTCCGGTATAAGTACCCAGCAAATAAAACAGTCATGGATGTCAGGACCAGCGGAAATTAGTGGAAATGAGTTAGCCGAGATGAATGTCAAGGAGGTACACTATGTGATCAAAAGTATTCGGACGCCCCCAAAAACATACGTTTTTCATATTAGGCACATTGTGCTGCCACCTACTGACAGGTAATCCATATCAGCGACCTCAGTAGTCATTAGACATCCCTAGGTCCGCTGTTTGCGATGTGATAGTGAAGTAGAAATGTGAAGGGACACGAACAGCACAAAAGCGTAAAGGCCGACCTCTTCTGTTGACTGACAGAGACCGTCAACAGTTGAAGAGGGTCGTAATGTGTGATAGGCAGACATCTATCCAGACCGTAATCCATATCAGCGACCTCAGTAGTCATTAGACATCCCTAGGTCCGCTGTTTGTGATGTGATAGCGAAGTAGAAATGTGAAGGGACACGAACAGCACAAAAGCGTAAAGGCCGACCTCTTCTGTTGACTGACAGAGACCGTCAACAGTTGAAGAGGGTCGTAATCTATCCAGACCATCACACGGGAATTCCAACCTGCATCAGGATCTCCTGCGAGTACTATGGCAGTTAGGCGGGAGGTGAGAAACCTTGTATTTCAAGGTAGAGCGGCTGCTCATAAGCCACACATCCCACCGGTAAATTTCGCTTGGTGTAAGAAGCGTAATTATTGGATGATTGATCAGCGGAATAACGTTGTGTCGAGTGACGAATCACGGTACATAATGTGGAGATCCGATGGCAGGGTGTTGGTATGGCCAGCGCCCGGTGAACTTCATCTGCCCGTGTGTGTAGTGCCAACAGTAATATTCGGAGGCGGTGGTTGTTATGGTGTGGTCGTGTTTTTCATGGAGGGGGCTTGCACCCCTTGTTGTTTTGCGTGGCACTATAACAACACAGGCCCACATTGATGTTTTAAGCACCTTCTTGCTTCCCACTGTTGAAGAGCAATTCAGGGATGGCGACTGGCTCTTTCAGTACGATCGAGCAACTGTTCATAATGCACGGCCTGTGGTGGAGTGGTTATACGATAATAACATCCCTGGCCTGCACAGAGTCCTGACCTGACTCCTATAAAACATCTTTGGTATGTTTTGGAACGCCGACTTCGTGTCAGGCCTCATTGACTGACATCGGTACCTCTCCTTAGTGCAGCACTCCGTGAAGAATGGGTTGCCATTCCCCAGGAAACCTTCCAGTACCTGATTGAACGTATGCCTGCGAGAGTGGAAGCTATCTTCAAGGCTAAGGTTGGGCCAACACCACATTTAATTCCAGCATTACCGATGGAGGGCGTCGCGAACTTGTAAGTCATATTCAGCTAGCTGTCCGGATACTTTCGATCATATGCTGTGTGTACCCTACCGAAAGGAGTCCAGTGCCGCTCCATTTGCGTGCCGAAATGCCGAAATATCGTTGCTGACCAGGTCTGCGATTCTTCTGTGCCGGCCAGGGCGCCCGAGCGGTTCTAGGCGCTACAGTCTGGAACCGCGCGACCACTACAGTCGCAGGTTCGAATCCTGACTCGGGCATGGATGTGTGTGTTGTCCTTAGGTTAGTTAGGTTTAAGTAGTTCTAATTTCTAGGGGACTGATGACCTCAGAATTTAAGTCCCATGGTGCTCAGAGCCATTTGAACCATTTGATTCTTCTGTGGGATGGAGAATTGCTGATATCGATGAACTGAACTGTAGGTCTGTGGTGCCCCTTCTCCACGCCTGTTAGAATTGATGAAGTCTGCTTGATACGTTTTCGAACAGGACATAGCCACCTGAAGCTCTGCTTTTGGATGTTTGTTTGTGGTAAGTTCCTATGGGATCAAACTACATGTACATCTACATTTATACTCCGCAAGCCACCCAACGGTGTATGGCGGAGGGCACTTTACGTGCCACTGTCATTACCTCCCTTTCCTGTTCCAGTCGCGTATGGTTCGCGGGAAGAACCACTGTCTGAAAGCCTCCGTGCGCGCTCTAATCTCTCTAATTTTACGTTCGTGATATCCCCGGGAGGTATACGTAGGGGGAAGCAATATATTCGATACCTCATCCAGAAACGCACCCTCTCGAAACCTGGCGAGCAAGCTACACCGCGATGCAGAGCGCCTCTCTTGCAGAGTCTGCCCCTTGAGTTTGTTAAACATCTCCGTAACGCTATCACGGTTGCCAAATAACACTGTGACGAAACGCGCCGCTCTTCTTTTGATCTTCTCTATCTCCTCCGTCAACCCGATCTGGTACGGATCCCACACTGATGCGCAATACTCAAGTATAGGAAGAACGAGTGTTTTGTAAGCCACCTCCTTTGTTGATGGACTACATTTTCTAAGGACTCTCCCAATGAATCTCAACCTGGTACCCGCCTTACCAACAATTAATTTTATATGATAATTCCACTTCAAATCGTTCCGCACGCATACTCCCAGATATTTTACAGAAGTAACTGCTACCAGTGTTTGTTCCGCTATCATATAATCATACAATAAAGGATCCTTCTTTCTATGTATTCGCAATACATTACGTTTGTCTATGTTAAGGGTCAGTTGCCACTCCCTGCACCAAGTGCCTATCCGCTGCAGATCTTCTTGCATTTCGCTACAATTTTCTAATGCTGCAACTTCTCTGTATATTACAGCATCATCCGCGAAAAGCCGCATGGAACTTCCGACACTATCTACTAGGTCATTGGTCAATGGTCCCATAACACTCCCCTGTGGCACGCCAGAGGTTACTTTAACGTCTGTAGACGTCTCTCCATTGATAACAACATGCTGTATTCTGTTTGCTAAAAACTCTTCAATCCAGCCACATAGCTGGTCTAATATTTCGTAGGCTCTTACTTTGTTTATCAGGCGACAGTGCGGAGCTGCTGAGGCCATCGGGCTATTGACTTACACATTCCTTAATCTAACTTCAGCTTACTTATGCTAAGAACGTCACACACACATGCCCGCGGTAGGACTGGAACCTCCGACGGGGGAGCCGCGCGAACCGTGGCAAGGCGCCCCCTAGACCGCGCGGCTACAGGCAATGCTTTCTCCTCAGACGTAGAGATTCGCCAATTTGTGATGCTCGTGACGTACTGACTACAATTCGCCTCATCTTCACCTGTGTGTAGTTTATACCACGACAAGGGGGTACAAGCCAGTTTATTGGTAGGCCTCCCACCAATTTCAAGAGTTTTAAGTGCCGGTGACACTGGTATTATGGGTGTTTTAAATTTTTTGTTTTGTCTGACATTTAATCTATGCTGTTGGAAAGTAAATTTTAATGTGTGCAGTGAATGGCGGGCTTGTACAATTATTCTGCAAGTAATGAGCCATCGACCACTTCCAGACTCGATGCTACGTGGCTTTTCTGGCCACCGTATTTTAAGAGTATGCTTTAAGAAACTGATTGTGTTAATAGTTCTCAATTTTGCTGACTGTATGTGCTCATCAGAGGAAGAGGGAGAGAGAGAGAGAGAGAGAGAGAGAGAGAGATCAAAATATTATGTAGCTTTCGGCATGTCTGAACTTGACATAACCACGACCGAGAAAGTGCAGTTCACTTTCGGTAAATTACGGCTAGTGCAACATTGTCCTACAATATGTATTTCATCTTGTAGGTGATAATACTTGTGCAATGACAATAAAATTAGGATTACTCATCTAGAACAGAGGCAATGACGACCGTCAGGCAAATCCAGTGCCTGCGGACGTTGAATTAGCAAACCATTCGTTGCAGCAGTTATCTCAGCGGCAACAGCTGAGCCAAGCACAGGGAGAGACACTCCACGCACAGCTGGAAATCAAACAGAAACAAATTCGAGAAGGGGAACAGCTGTTGATGACTCAACATCCAGCGTCGCTACTTCCTGTTGGCCGTCCAGCATTCGTCACTTTTGATGAGAAACAGGCGAAAGGGAAAACTTTAGAGTTCAGGACTATTTTTCATAGTTCCATTGTAATTTAACCTGAGTAAAAAAGATTTATTTCTTGGTCTCCAATTGATATTATTTTTTTATTGCGTAAGTTAAATCCCTTGGTAGGCTCCTGTGCCTTAACGTTTTCTCAGATCCGTGATTTCATTACGAAGACTGGTTCGATGCAGCTCTCCATGATACAACCTACGTTCTTCTGAATGTGCTCACTGCATTCATCTCTTCGTATCCCTCTACGATTCTTACCCCCCCCCCCCCAATACGCATTTTTCTTCCCTCCACACTAAACTGGTCATACCACGATGTCCCAGAACGTGTCCCATTAACTGATCCCTTCTTCTAGTCAGGTTGTGTCACAAGTTTCTTTTGTCCCCTAGTTCTATTCAGTACCTCCTCATTAACTACGTGATCAACCCACCTAACGTTCAGAATTCTTCTGTACCTCATTTCACAAGCTTCTTTCTCTTGTTGTCTAAACTGACTATCGTTCATGTTTCACTTCCCTGCAAGGCCACAATCCAGACAAATACTTGCAGAAAACACATCCTAAGACTTAATTCTGTGTAATTCGATGTTAAGAAATTTGTCTTCTTCAGAAAAGGTTTTCTTGCTACTGCCAGTCTAAAACATTTATAACCTCTCTACTTTGCCCATCATATTTTATTTTGCTGCCCAAATAGCAGTACATATCTACTACTTGGTCTCGTTCCCTAATCTAATTTCCTCAGCATCACCTGGTTTAATTCGACAACATTCCATTGTCCTTGTTTGCTTTTGTTGATATACATTTTATATAGGTGGGAATTTAAGGAGATGGGACCTGGATAAACTGAAAGAACCAGAGGTGGTACAGAGTTTCAGGGAGAGCATAAGGGAACAATTGACAGGAATGGGGGAAAGAAATACAGTAGAAGAAGAATGGGTAGCTATTGAGAGATGAAATAGTGAAGGCAGCAGAGGATCAAGTAGGTAAAAAGACGAGGGCTAGTAGAAATCCTTGGGTAACAGAAGAAATATTGAATTTAATTGATGAAAGGAGAAAATATAAAAATGCAGTAAATGAAGCAGGCAAAAAGGAATACAAACGTCTCAAAAATGAGATCGACAGGAAGTGCAAAATGGCTAAGCAGGGATGGCTAGAGGACAAATGTAAGGATGTAGAGGCGTATCTCACTAGGGGTAAGATAGATACTGCCTACACGAAAATTAAAGAGACCTTTGGAGATAAGAGAACCACTTGTATGAACATCAAGAGCTCAGATGGAAACCCAGATCTAAACAAAGAAGGGAAAGCAGAAATGTGGAAGGAGTATATAGAGGGTCTATACAAGGGCGGTGTACGTGAGGACAATATTATGGAAATGGAAGAGGATGTAGATGAAGATGAAATTGGAGATACGATACTGCGTGAAGAGTTTGACAGAGCACTGAAAGACCTGAGTCGAAATAAGGCCCCGGGAGTAGACAACAATCCATTAGAACTACTGACAGCCTTGGGAGAACCAGTCCTGACAAAACTCTACCATCTGGTGAGCAAGATGTATGAAACAGGCGAAATACCCTCAGACTTCAAGAAGAATATAATAATTTCAATCCCAAAGAAAGCAGGTGTTGACAGATGTGAAAATTACCGAACAATCAGTTTAATAAGCCACAGCTGCAAAATACTAACACGAATTCTTTACAGACGAATGGAAAAACTAGTAGAAGCCGACCTCGGGGAAGATCAGTTTGGATTCCGTAGAAACACTGGAACACGTGAGGCAATACTGACCTTACGACTTATCTTAGAAGAAAGATTAAGGAAAGGCAAACCTACGTTTCTAGCATTTGTAGACTTAGAGAAAGATTTTGACAATGTTGACTGGAATACTCTCTTTCAAATTCTAAAGGTGGCAGGGGTAAAATACAGGGAGCGAAAGGCTATTTACAATTTGTACAGAAACCAGATGGCAGTTATAAGAGTCGAGGGGTATGAGAGGGAAGCAGCGGTTGGGAAGGGAGTGAGACAGGGTTGTAGCCTCTCCCCAATGTTATTCAATCTGTATATTGAGCAAGCAGTAAGGGAAACAAAAGAAAAATTTGGAGTAGGTATTAAAATCCATGGAGAAGAAATAAAAACTTTGAGGTTCGCCGATGACATAGTAATTCTGTCAGAGACAGCAAAGGACTTAGAAGAGCAGTTGAACGGAATGGTTGGTGTCTTGAAGGGAGGATATAAGATGAACATCAACAAAAGGAAAACGAGGATAATGGAATGTAGTCGAATTAAGTCGGGTGATGCTGAGGGTATTAGATTAGGAAATGAGACACTTAAAGTAGTAAAGGAGTTTTGCTATTTGGGGAGCAAAATAACTGATGATGGTCGAAGTAGAGAGGATATAAAATGTAGACTGGCAATGGCAAGGAAAGCGTTTCTGAAGAAGAGAAATTTGTTAACATCGAGTATAGATTTAAGTGTCAGGAAGTCATTTCTGAAAGTATTTGTATGGAGTGTAGCCATGTATGGAAGTGAAACATGGACGGTAAATAGTTTGGACAAGAAGAGAATAGAAGCTTTTGAAGTGTGGTGCTACAGAAGAATGCTGAAGATTAGATGGGTAGATCACATAACTAATGAGGAAGTATTGAATAGGATTGGGGAGAAGAGAAGTTTGTGGCACAACTTGACCAGAAGAAGAGATCGCTTGGTATGACATGTTCTGAGGCATCAAGGGATCACCAATTTAGTATTGGAAGGCAGCGTGGAGGGTAAAAATCGTAGGATGAGACCAAGAGATGAATACACTAAGCAGATTCAGAAGGATGTAGGTTGCAGTAGGTACTGGGAGATGAAGAAGCTTGCACAGGATAGAGTAGCATGGAGAGCTGCATCAAACCAGTCTCAGGACTGAAGACAACAACAACAACAACATTTTATATCTTTCTTTCAAGAGACTGTCCATTCCGTTCAACTGCTCTTCCAAGTCCTAATCGTGATTTTATATTGGCTAATCTGGCTTGAATGATAAATTCTGCCGTCGCTAGTTATGGCGTCTGAAGCGTAAAATTCAGTGTCAGTGATACAAAGCATGATTTGTGGAATTAAAAGTGGCAAGTTGCGTCTGCCACCTTAAGTGCTTGAATTAAGAGAGCGGACCATCAAATTACTTAATCCATGGGGTTGTGGCGCTACGGTCGCAGGTTCGAATCCTGACTCGGACATGGATGTGTGTGATGTCTTAGGTTAGTTAGGCTTAAGTAGTTCTAAGTTCTAGGGGACTGATGGCTACAGCAGTCAAGTCCCATAGTGCTCAGAGCCATTTGAACCATGGCGTTGTGGTTGACAAGTCACGCTGAAATCACATGCAGCTAGCACGGGCTCAGTGCTCCTCTATAGGCCCCACGGTGCGTTTTGGCTTAATTAACCACCAAACGTCGTTACCCGCTTGGAATTGGGGTTCACACCTGTTACGTCGCACTTGGTGAGTGAGACCGAACCGCGTAGATAGCGAGTGATGAGGAACACCTGTTACTGGCGCGGATTCGCCACGTGAGCGCAGTGCTCTACTCCAAACCGTCGGCTGTCATTCGGCTGTGCCGCGGTAAGCCTAAGACGCCTCTCTAGTGGCCAGGGGTTAACATCCTAGCCTTAACTAGCAACGTAGGCAGCCCCCATTGTATTCCACAACATCTAGCTCTGGATTAAGTCCGGTATCAACATGGATTCCGGAAACAGCGATCTTGTCAGACCCAACTCGCTTTATTTGTTCATGAGACCCAGAAAATATTAGATACAAGCTCCCAGGTAGATGCCATTTTCCTTGACTTCCGGAGGGCGTTCTATACAGTTCCGCACTGTCGCCTGATAAACAAAGTAAGAGCCTACGGAATATCAGACCAGCTGTGTGGCTGGTTTTTAGCAAACAGAACACAGCATGTTGTTCTCAATGGAGACACGTCTACAGACGTTAAAGTAAGCTCTGGCGTGCCACAGGGGAGTGTTATGGGACCATTGCTTTTCAGAATATTTGTAAATGACCTAGTATATAGTGTCGGAAGTTCCATGCTGCTTTTCGCGGATGATGCTGTAGTATACAGAGAAGTTGCAGCATTAGAAAATTGCAGCGAAATGGAGGAAAATCTTCAGCGGACAGGCAGTTGGTGCAGGGGGTGGCAACTGACCCTTAACAAAGACAAATGTAACGTATTGCGAATACATAGAAAGGAGGATCCTTCATTGTATGATTATATGATAGCGGAACAAACACTGGCAGCAGTTACTTCTGTAAAATATCTGGGAGTATGCGTACGGAACGTTTTGAAGTGGAATGATCATTTAAAATTAATTGTTGGTAAAGCGGGTGCCAGGTTGAGATTGATTGGGACAGACCTTAGAAAATGCAGTCCATCAACAAAGGAGGTGGCTTACAAAACACTCGTTCGACCTATACTTGAGTATTGTTCATCAGTGAGGGATCCGTACCAGGTCGGGTTAACAGAGGAGATAGAGAAGATCCACAGAAGACCGGCGCGTTTCGTCACAGGGTTATTTGGTAAGAGTGATAGCGTTACGGTGATGTTTAGCAAACTCAAGTTTAGGCGCTCAGTCCGGAACCGCGCGACCGCTACGGTCGCAGGTTCGAATCCTGCCTCGGGCACGGATGTGTGTGATGTCCTTAGGTTAGTTAGGTTTAAGTAGTTCTAAGTTCTAGGGGACTGATGACCACAGATGTTAAGTCCCATAGTGCTCAGAGCCATTTGAACCAAACTCAAGTGGCAGAATCTGCAAGAGAGGCGCTCTGCATCGCGGTGTATCTTGCTGTCCAGGTTTCGAGAGGGTGCGCTTCTGGATGAGGTATCGAATATATTGCTTCCCCCTACTTATACCTCCCGAGGAGATCACGAATGTAAAATTAGAGAGATTCGAGCGCGCACGGAGGCTTTCCGGCAGTCGTTCTTCCCGCGAACCATACGCGACTGGAACAGGAAAGGGAGGTAATGACAGTGGCACGTAAAGTGCCCTCCGCCACACACCGTTGGGTGGCTTGCGGAGTATAAACGTAGATGTAGATGTATCTCGGCAGAGGCTTCCGTCTTATCGAGACTGTTTCCAGCTGCATTGACAGAAACTATCGTTATAAAAGGTATGTGTAACGATTCAGACATAGAATCCGACATATTCTTACGTTAGCGTGCAGCTTTAAGACTCTCTCGGCACCAGGAGAATTTATTTCAAGCAGCTTAGAGTTTTGCGTCTATCTCACCACATCCATTTTTAATAAATTCAGAAATGAGATACAAACAATATACACTGTAATTGTATTTGTTTATATATTTTCACAACTTCAATGAACGTTATTGGATTATTTCGTGATGCCTTCAGCTGACATTCTCTTTATTTGATGCAAGATTAAACAATTTCGGCCTAAGCTCATACTCAAGTACCTAAAACCGAAGCATTGAACACTGTATGCGTTAATATCACTTAAGAATAAAACATAGGAGTAAGTCATATTCAAATATATACTACGATTGTAACCTACTTTATGGACATTTCTATAATGGTCGGCAGAAGGCATCACGAATTCAGCCAAAAAAATCATTGCAGCTACAGACCCTATGACAATGAAGGTTAAAGAATCACTGAACTTTGTTTTGAATTTTTCTGAAGATTATAGAATCACTGACTCTGTTTTAAATTTCTTAGAAGTTGTAGTAACGGTAAATTGATACCTTCCAAAGACAGGCAGCACTGTAAGTTTGAACTGGTGGTATTGGCGTAACAAAACGCCAAGAATAAAAAAACTAAAAATTAGAAAAAAATATTTATTGTTGTCATTGGTGAATTTTGGGAATGTTCTACTCGTACGTGGCTGTAAGCGGATGTTGTTGTTGTTGTGCTCTTCAGTCCTGAGACTGGTTTGATGCAGCTCTCCATGCTACTCTATCCTGTGCAAGCTTCTTCATCTCCCAGTACCTACTGCAACCTACATCCTTCTGAATCTGCTTAGTGTATTCATCTCTTGGTCTCCCCCTACGATTTTTACCCTCCACGCAGCCCTCCAATACTAAATTGGTGATCCCTCGATGCCTCAGAACATGTCCTACCAACCGATCCCTTCTTCTGGTCAAGTTGTGCCACAAACTTCTCTTCTCCCCAATCCTATTCAATACATCTTCATTAGTTATGTGATCTAACCATCTAATCTTCAGCATTCTTCTGTAGCACCACATTTCGAAAGCTTCTATTCTCTTCTTGTCAAAACTATTTAGCGTCCATGTTTCACTTCCATACATGGCTACACTCCATACAAATACTTTCAGAAATGACTTCCTGACACTTAAATCTATACTCGATGTTAACAAATTTCTCTTCTTCAGAAACGCTTTCCTTGCCATTGCCAGTCTACATTTTATATCCACTCTACTTCGACCATCATCAGTTATTTTGCTCCCCAAATAGTAAAACTCCTTTACTACTTTAAGCGTCTCATTTCCTAATCTAATACCCTCAACATCACCCGACTTAATTCGACTACATTCCATTATTCTCGTTATGTTTTTGTTGATGTCCATCTTATATCCACCCTTCAAAACACCATCCATTCCGTTCAACTGATCTTCCAAGTCCTTTGCTGTCTCTGAAAGAATTACAATGTCATCGGCGAACCTCAAAGTTTTTATTTGTTCTCCATGGATTTTAATACCTACCCCGAATTTTTCTTTTGTTTCCTTTACTGCTTGCTCAATATACAGATTGAATAACATTGGGGAGAGGCTACAAGCCTGTCTTACTCCCTTCCCAACCACTGCTTCCCTTTCATGTCCCTCGACTCTTATAACTGCCATCTGGTTTCTGTACAAATTGTAAATAGCCTTTCGCTCCCTGTATTTTACCCCTGCCACCTTTGGAATTTGAAAGAGAGTATTCCAGTCAACTTTGTCAAAATCTTTCTCTAAGTCTACAAATGCTAGAAACGTAGGTTTGCCTTTCCTTAATCTTTCTTCTAAGATAAGTCGTAAGGTCAGTATTGCCTCACGTGTTCCAGTATTTCTACGGAATCCAAACTGATCTTCCCCGAGGTCGGCTTCTACTAGTTTTTCCATTCGTCTGTAAAGAATTCGTGTTAGTATTTTGCAGCTGTGGCTTATTAAACTGATTGTTTGGTAATTTTCACATCTGTCAACACCTGCTTTCTTTGGGATTGGAATTATTATATTCTTCTTGAAGTCTGAGGGTATTTCGCCTGTTTCATACATCTTGCTCACCAGATGGTAGAGTTTTGTCAGGACTGGTTCTCCCAAGGCTGTCAGTAGTTCCAATGGAATGTTGTCTACTCCGGGGGCCTTGTTTCGACTCAGGGCTTTCAGAGCTCTGTCAAACTCTTCACGCAGTATCGTATCTCCCCTTTCATCTTCATCTACATCGTCTTCCATTTCCATAATATTGTCCTGAAGTACATCGCCCTTGTATAGACCCTCTATATACTCCTTCCACCTTTCTGCTTTTCCTTCTTTGCTTAGAACTGGGTTTCCATCTGAGCTCTTGATGTTCATACAAGTGGTTCTCTGATCTCCAAAGGTCTCTTTAATTTTCCTGTAGGCAGTATCTATCTTACCCCTAGTGAGATACGCCTCTACATCCTTACATTTGTCCTCTAGCTATCCCTGCTTAGCCATTTTGCACTTCCTGTCGATCTCATTTTTGAGACGTTTGTATTCCTTTTTGCCTGCTTCATTTATTGCATTTTTATATTTTCTCCTTTCATCAATTAAATTCAATATTTCTTCTGTTACCCAAGGATTTCTACTAGCCCTCGTCTTTTTACCTACTTGATCCTCTGCTGCCTTCACTACTTCATCCCTCAAAGCTACCCATTCTTCTTCTACTGTATTTCTTTCCCCCATTCCTGTCAATTGTTCCCTTATGCTCTCCCTGAAACTCTGTACAACCTCTGGTTCTTTCAGTTTATCCAGGTCCCATCTCCTTAAGTTCCCACCTTTTTGCAGTTTCTTCAGTTTTAATCTACAGGTCATAACCAATAGATGGTGGTCAGAGTCCACATCTGCCCCTGGAAATGTCTTACAGTTTAATCTACAATATAATCTATCTGATACCTTTTAGTGTCTCCAGGGTTCTTCCATGTATACAACCTTCTATCATGATCGGATACAAAATATATATTATAGCCCTCTAAATAGAAACTCACGCATGGCTACACATGCAAACGTGTGAATGGAAATATTTAACGATCATGGGCCTAGACCACTTACTGCTGTTTTCTCCTTGGTGCTTTTCTTCTTCTCGCTGTAATCTATGAATAATAAGTAAGGTCTTCTAAATGTTTCATTAACTATAGGTTGGGGAAGCATACACGAAATGAGGATAAGTATACGGAAAAGCTAACTGGTATCACAGTAGTGAGGGTTGCCGTATTCAGTAACTGATTTAGTAATTGAATAGTCACAAACTGTAACTGACGCTTTAGTCACAAAGGTTTGTTTCAATAATTTGCTACCTGTTATCGTACTGTTCAGTCACATTGCTCACTTACTAGCACCCCGATCGTCAGGAAGCCGCTGATCAGAAAAATAGTTCTGCTTTTGGTAGTTAGCGCAATTCCTTGTAATTAGCAATAGGTAACACTATTGATGCTGGTGACCTCTATCTTAAGTGAAGGCGTAACTATTTCGCGATGCGGTAGGCTACAAGACGACACAGAAACGAAAACACACAGTCAAAGGTACACATGACATGAGAAATGGCAGTTAGTTTGGTATGTTTGTCACTAATGGCTCAAATGGCTCTGAGCACTATATGACTTAACATCTGAGGTCATCAGTCCCCTAGAACTTAGAACTGCTTAAACCTAACTAACCTAAGGACATCAGGCACATCCATGCCCGAGGCAGGATTCGAACCTGAGTCCGTAGCGGTAGTGCGGTTACAGACTGAAGCGCCCAGAATCGTTCGGCCACACAGGCCGGCTGTTTGTCACTATGAGCGTCTTTGTATGCCTCAACACATGAGTGATGCGTGTTCTTTGACTGCCAGGGGTTGTATTGATATTAGAGCACGAGCAAGTGTGTGAGTCGGCTGCAGAGGGCGAGATAGAGAGAGAGAGAGAGAGAGAGAGAGAGAGAGAGAGAGAGCTGAGTCGCTTCTGAATGAGGTGCTTTGATATCGGACGGCTCCATACAGAGAATGAATTTTATTTGAGACAATGCGGCTGAATATAGAGGCCGCATTTTTTTGATGATATTGTAGAGAGATTGCATTTCTGGAAAAAGGTAACATGCACTGAATTTTATTTGCTGCAAGCGCTACCCGAGTAGAGATTACGGTACATTGTGTTTAACAATACACCCGCTTTGGTGTCCAAGGTGAAATATCAGTCACGTGTTGATAATTTTAATTCTGCTGCATTATGAGCAGGTTATTCCAACCACGTCGGGATTTTGACGATCTAACGCGCCCTCTGGATAGAATTTGGTACGATATCCCTCACGAGGATATCTAGCAACTGTCAATCAACGCAAAGCCGAATAGCTGCTTGCGTAATGGCCAGAGGATGCCCATAATTTTTTCTGAAATTGCATGTACTTCACATGTTTTTTGTCTTATACTGTAATTTATACAATAGATGATTCGTTATGTGTTAAAAGAGAACATACATGAGAAAAAAACAAAACGGAATCAACTTTATCACTGCCTTCATTGTTCTGGAAAATTTGACACCGAGAAGAATGCGAGTGATGCAATTAAACTTTGAGCTACATACCAGGTACATGAAAATAGAGTAGGGCTGTAGAAATTTACATTATCTGTAGCACTGCGAGTTTAGAAAGAATGAAACCTCTAATTTCTGCAGCCCACAGCTCGTGGCCTCGCGGTCGTCTTCTCGCTTCCCGAGCACGGGGTCCCGGGTTCGATTCCCGGCGGGGTCTCGGATTTTCACCTGCCTCGAGATGACTGGGTGTTTGCGCTGTCCTCATCATTTCATCATCATTCATTACAGAGGCGAGATTGGACTGAGCAAATGTTGGGAATTTGTACGGGCGCTGATAACCGCGCGGTTGAGCGCCCCGCAAACCAAACATCATCATCATCATCATCATCATCATCACCTAATTTCTGCAGTCAGGGCCTGTCACGAAATGAAGGGGGCCGGTTACGATCTTAGGGTATAGCCTTGCATGCAGATCGTAAGTGATCATACATAAAGAGCAAGATACACGTATCATTCCATGCAGGCTTTCACGGCCGGCGTCTTAATCAGTAAACACTTCCGGGCTAAGTTGCCGTGGTCGATCTGTAGAACTTCTTCTCCCTGACGTTTCGTTCTCAACTACGGAGAACATCTTCCGAGGTGAGTCAACGACGTCAGGGAGAAGAAGTTCTACAGATCGACCACGGCAACTTAGCCCGGAAGTATTTACTGATGAAGATACACGCAATTAGTATGCCAGAGATCAATTGGGTGACATGCCGTTTGAACGTTTAGCCCAGAGGAAATGTGTACCATCCTTCTCGGAAGAAGACTTGATCGTTACTCGCTCCATATGTCGAAGCATTTTCCTGTTGAAATACGCTGACAGAGTTACCTGACAGAAGTGAAGAACATCGTCCTCTAAAATTTCCTCTTACTCCGATTGTAGTTTTGATTGCCGCCAAAATACACTCCTGGAAACTGAAATAAGAACGTGAATTCATTGTCCCAGGAAGGGGAAACTTTATTGACACATTCTTGGGGTCAGATACATCACATGATCACACTGACAGAACCACAGGCACATAGACACAGGCAACAGAGCATGCACAATGTCGGCACTAGTACAGTGTATATCCACCTTTCGCAGCAATGCAGGCTGCTATTCTCCCATGGAGACGATCGTAGAGATGCTGGATGTAGTCCTGTGGAACGGCTTGCCATGCCATTTCCACCTGGCGCCTCAGTTGGACCAGCGTTCGTGCTGGACGTGCAGACCGCGTGAGACGACGCTTCATCCAGTCCCAAACATGCTCAATGGGGGACAGATCCGGAGATCTTGCTGGCCAGGGTAGTTGACTTACACCTTCTAGAGCACGTTGGGTGGCACGGGATACATGCGGACGTGCATTGTCCTGTTGGAACAGCAAGTTCCCTTGCCGGTCTAGGAATGGTAGAACGATGGGTTCGATGACGGTTTGGATGTACCGTGCACTATTCAGTGTCCCCTCGACGATCACCAGTGGTGTACGGCCAGTGTAGGAGATCGCTCCCCACACCATGATGCCGGGTGTTGGCCCTGTGTGCCTCGGTCGTATGCAGTCCTGATTGTGGCGCTCACCTGCACGGCGCGAAACACGCATACGACCATCATTGGCACCAAGGCAGAAGCGACTCTCATCGCTGAAGACGACACGTCTCCATTCGTCCCTCCATTCACGCCTGTCGCGACACCACTGGAGGCGGACTGCACGATGTTGGGGCGTGAGCGGAAGACGGCCTAACGGTGTGCGGGACCGTAGCCCAGCTTCATGGAGACGGTTGCGAATGGTCCTCGCCGATACCCCAGGAGCAACAGTGTCCCAAATTTGCTGGGAAGTGGCGGTGCGGTCCCCTACGGCACTGCGTATTATCCTACGGTCTTGGCGTGCATCCGTGCGTCGCTGCGGTCCGGTCCCAGGTCGACGGGTACGTGCACCTTCCGCCGACCACTGGCGACAACATCGATGTACTGTAGAGACCTCACGCCCCACGTGTTGAGCAATTCGGCGGTACGTCCACCCGGCCTCCCGCATGCCCACTATACGCCCTCGCTCAAAGTCCGTCAACTGCACATACGGTTCACGTCCACGCTGTCGCGGCATGCTACCAGTGTTAAAGACTGCGATGGAGCTCCGTATGCCACGGCAAACTGGCTGACACTGACGGCGGCGGTGCACAAATGCTGCGCAGCTAGCGCTATTCGACGGCCAACACCGCGGTTCCTGGTGTGTCCGCTGTGCCGTGCGTGTGATCATTGCTTGTACAGCCCTCTCGCAGTGTCCGGAGCAAGTATGGTGGGTCTGACACACCGGTGTCAATGTGTTCTTTTTTCCATTTCCAGGAGTGTATTTGACTCACATACTGTATCCAATGAGGAAGAAATCATAGCAGTAGGCTTTTTGTTTTCGGTATGTCTGCCAGCAGTGCAGGTTGCCACCACAACAGAATCGTGTAGCTTGTGTTCATTACGCCATGGATGGCGTAAAGTGTTTATGGCAGGTAGAGAAAATTCGTTTATCGGCGTATTGGCGACAATGTTTGAATCTAGCTAATACTGTAGACGTTGTCCTATGACAATGCACTAAAGATGGCGGTTGAAACGTTGCGCGATCGCTAGGTACTGCTGCGCTCTCTGGTAGAATATCTTTGCATTAAGAGAGCGGGTCGCGCCGAGAACGGAAGCGAGAGGGCACTGACAGTGGTACCGAGAAGGTGGAACAGTTCGCTCAGGGCGACCCGGCCGAGTTGGAACCTGGCGGGAGGACGAGTTGTGTTCCAGCAATTGACGGCTGGTACAAGTTCTGAAGTTAACAGTCACCAGCTCTGAGCGTAGCAGCGGCAACAGGAAGAGACCTCAGGCTGGTTCCTAGATCGCGAATCATTATTACTTCGGTGACACCCGGCTGCAAACCTTTGGACACGTGGGGTGTTGTAGCCTTCTCCACCAGACATCAAGACGTCTAGAGTATCAGCAACCAAACTGACAGCCTGCAGCCGCGGGTTGCCCGCTTCGCAGGCACACCGAAGCACTACACAACCGAAAGGCAATATTGATGAACGGCCACAACAACAACAACAACACAGCAAAGACACCAGCGGCCACCAGGGGCCACACTACCGGCCCACATAAACATAAGGAAGAGGTCGCTGCAGATCCCGGAATTATTTTCACACGTCAAACCACGTGATGGAAAATAGTTCCGCGGTACTCATCCGACGAAGCGCTATAAAGGCCGGCGCTCGGCCGCACATCGGCCTACCCCGCCCTGTGGAAAACCTCCCGTATCCTGATGTTCCTTAAACCTGGCAAACCGCCGTCCGCCGTCTCCTCCTACCGTCCCATCAGCCTTACCTCGGTCTTCAACAAGGTCCTGGAATCTATCCTCACCCGCCGCATCCACCAGCATCTCCTCCAGCACGGCGTCCTTCCCGTTACCCAGTGTGGCTTTCAGCCGTCCTTCTCTTCTGACGATCTTCTCTTCACCTCACTCATCTCCTTTCCGACCAGCTTCATTCCCGTCGCTCCGCAATCTTCCTCTCCCTGGACCTCGAACGAGCTTATGACCGCGTATGGCATTCCGGTCTCCTCTTCAAGCTCCGAACCTTTGCCCTTCCCATTAACTACATCTGTCTGATCGGCTCCTTTCTCTCCCACTGTCCTTCCTACGTCACCATCCATAACACAGTCTCCTACACCTTTTTCCCCTCCGCTGGTGTGACCCAAGGCTCCATCCTCTCCCCCCTTCTGTACGTTTGGTACACGGCGGACATGCCGCGGCCGTCAACCCCCGTCCACCTTCTCCAGTTTGCCGATGACTCCTCCTTCCTTGCCCTTGCCCCCACCCTGCAGCGCTCCCAACACGTTCTCCAATCCCATCTTGACCAGTTCACCGCTTGGTGGTTGCCCAAGGTCAATCCCTCCAAAACCCAGGCGATCATTGTAGGCAAAACCACCCCTTCCTTCCGCCTCCTTGATTTCTATCTCACCATCTATGGCCGTCCTATCGCCCTCACTCCCACCCTTAAGTACCTTGGCGTCACCCTCGACCGTCGCCTCTCCTGGACTCCCCATCTCCGGACAATCCAAGCCACAGCAAGCTCCCGACTCTGTCTCCTCAAGTTCCTTTCTGGCCATACGTGGGGTCTGGACCCCTCCACCATCCTCCACACCTATAAATCCCTCATCCGCCCTATCCTTCGTTGCGCCCATCTGGCCTAGATCTCCGCCCCCCCCTACCTTTTATAAATCCCTACAAATCCTTGAACGCCATGCTCTCCGCCTCGCATGTCGCATCCGTCTCCCCTACGCGGATCCTGTATGATCTCATCCCCTTCCCCCACCTCCTCCTTTTCCTTGAAAGGATACGGATCCTGTACACCTCCCGCAAACTCCATCCTCCTCACCCGCTCGTCTCCCCCATCCTCTCCCACCCCCGCCCACTGCCGCGCCTGTATTCCCACGTCCCACCCGGTCTCCATCTCTCCACCCTCCTTACCCTCTCCCAAGGTGGCTTCAGTCAGCTCCCGCTCCCTGATGATGTCCTCCTCCCCTCCATCTACCCCTCCTATCAATTTTGATTCTGCTCCCCCCCGCCCCCCACTTCCAGTGTCCTTTCCTTTTGGCACCCTCCCTTCTCTTCCCTTCCCTTCTCTTTCCTTTTCTCCCGTCCCCTCCCTCCACCCCTCTACCCCTGGGCTTCCCCTCCCCCTATCTCCCTATCTCCCCTGCTCGTGGCATCTCTGCTCTCCCCTCTCGCTCTCCCATTCCCCTTCCTCATCCTCCTCTCTTGGCAGGTCCTCGGACTTGCACACGCACAGTGAACATTCGCGCGCCAGAGATCATCGCCATCAGTGTCTCGTGTGTGTGCCTTCGTTTGTGTTTAGTGTTTGTTCGCAGTCACGCCACCACTGTTCACGTGTACCGTCGCCATCATCCATGTTATGTGCGCCGTGTCAACCAGTGTTAGTGATGTTTCTCGTCCAGCGTGAACGGCTCCATGTTTTTTTGTTTTTTAGTGTCTACATTTTTTTTTGCCCGCCGTTTTGATTGTATTCTCTGTGCCACCTATATGTATTACTTATTGTACAACTCAAGGCTGAAGAGCGGCGTACTCTGCTGCTGACAGCCCGCCTTGTGTAAGGTGATCAAAATCACAATAAAGAAAAAAAAACCGCACATCGGCAGTTCATCGACCGCCGGCAGGCGTGGATAGCTGCCGCCCCAGCAGCCCGGCTTGGATCTTCTCGCTGATCTCTGGATTAGGCTTGGTATATCGGAGAAGTCTCTGGCGGAGACTAGTAGGAAATTATTTCAGTTGTTTTCTATATTATTCTCGTATGTAGTTGTGATTCGAAGACGGATCACTGTTTTGTTTTGGTGTTATACTTGGAGAATTTGTTTCGGTTAACTGAACAGTCCAATAAATTGTTTTCGGACTTTGATCGTTAATTTCTTCAGCTTACGCAGACATAACACGGGGCAGGTACTAAGAGAAACAGCGTGCTGTGTGCTTCAGCGACCGACCTGACCTGGAGGCGGACGGCGGGCGGCCGCTGTGTGTCGGTTCCACACTGTCCTCCGAGGAGCGTTGTTCGGGTATCTCTGGTGAGCTTCCGATTTGATTTATCGGGTGTGAGTGAGCCGAGAGTTCCCTGTAACCATAGCTATAATTACCATTTCCTGTACCAGTACTGTGACTGTTTAGTTCGGTAGTTTTCTGGCTGTTTCTTCGATTTTCACGTTCGCTTCCATATCAGACTTCTGGTTATTAATCCCGCTTCTGTCTCTAGACAGAAAAGTTGCGTGTGCGCTCCTATAAAGCTACTGGCTTTGCTTTTTATGTAACGCTACGATCTCAGTTTATTTGCGAAGCTCGGTCTCATTTTCCTAGTTACCTGCTGTAAAGCGTCGGATTCGTGGCGACGCGCATTTATGTATTAAATGGGTTCAGCCGCGCGGGATTAGCCGAGTGATCTAGGGCTCTGCATTCATGGGCTGTGCGGCTGGTCCTGGCGGAGGTTCGAGTCCTCCCTCGGGCATGGGTGTGTGTGTTTCTCCGTAGGATAATTTATGTTAAGTAGTGTGTAAACTTAAGGTCTGATGACCTTAGCAGTTAACACCCATAAGATTCCACACACATTTGAACATTTTTTAAATGGGTTCATTTCATGTGCCACGCCTTGCATGTACTGTTACTGGAGCCCAAAGGTTTACACTACTGGCAATTAAAACTGCTACACCACGAAGATGACGTGCTACAGACGTGACATTTAACCGACAGCAAGAAGATGCTATGATATGCAAATGATTAGCTTTTCAGAGCATTCACACAAGGTTGGCGTCGGTGGCGACACCTACAACGTGCTGACATGACCAAAGTTTCCAACCGATTTCTCATACACAAACAGCAGTTGACCGGTGTTGCCTGGTGAAAGGTTGTGATGCCTCGTGTAAGGAGGAGAAATGCATACCACCACTTTTCCGACCTTGATAAATGTCGTATTGTAGCCTATCGCGATTGCGGTTTATCGTATCGCGACATTGCTGCTCACGTTGGTCGAGATCCAATGACTGTTAGTAGAATATAGAATCGGTGGGTTCAGGAGGGTAATACGGAACGCCGTGATGGATCCCACCGGCCTCGTATCACTAGCAGTCGTGATGACAGGCATCTCATCCGTTTGACTGTAACGGATCGTGCAGCCACGTCTCGATCCCTGAGAGAACAGATGGAAACGTTTACAAGACAACAACCATCTGAACGAACAGTTCGACGACGTTTGCAGCAGCATGGACTATCAGCTGGGAGACCATGGCTGCGGTTACCCTTGACGCTGCATCACACACAGGAGCGCCTGTGATGGAGTACTCGACTACGAACGTCGGTGCACGAATAGCAAAACGTCATTTATTCGGATGAATCCAGGTTCTGTTTACAGCATCATGACGGTCACATCCGTGTTTGGCGATATCGCGGTCAACACACGTTGGAAGCGTGTATTCGTCACCGCCAAACTGGCGTATCACCAGGCGTGATGGTATGGGGTGCCATTGGTTACTCGTCTCGGTTACCTCTTGTTCGCACTGACGGCGCTTTAAACAGTGGACGTTTCATCTAAGATGTGTTACGATCCGTGGCTCTACCCTTCATTCGAGCCCTGCAAAAACCTACACGTCAGCAGGATAATGCACTACCGCATGTTGCAGGTCCTGTACGGGTCTCTCTGGATACAGAAAATGTTCGACTGCTGCCCTGGCCAGCACATTCTCCAGATCCTTCACCAACTGAAAACGTCTGGTCAGTGGAGGCCGAGCAACTGGCTCGTCACAATACGCCAGTCACTACTCTTGATGAACTGTGGTATCGTGTTGAAGCTGCATGGGCAGCTGTACCAGTACATGCCATCCGAGCTCTGTTTGACTCAATGCCCAGGCGTATCAAGGCCGTTATTACGGCCAGAGGTTGTTGTTCTGGGTACTGATTTCTCTGGATCTATGCACCCAAATTGCGTGAAAATGTAATCACATGTCAGTTCTAGTATAATACATTTGTCCAATGAATACCCGTTTATCATCTGCATTTCTTCTTGGTGTAGCACGTTGGATGGCCAGTAGTGTATTTATTATCTTATTGGGTCTTTATACTACCGAGTATGACGGTGTTTCTTTTATTCGTTCTAATGGTGCCGCTTATTTGTCTTTATGAAGCTTTTCTCAGAATGGACTTTGTTTTGCGTTTGTCTTATATGTGGCTGTAGTGTTATTCAACAGGTTCGTTCTGTCTGCTGACAGTCGGGGATTCGTTAGCCAAACTAGCACGTTTTCTTGAGGTTTAGTACTCCGTCCAGCGTTGCAGTTACTTGTTACCTCTCGCCCACGTGCCGCGAGTTTTGTACAACTTCCTGCTCGGTAACTGTGTTTGGAATTGTGTTTAGATTTTGATCGCCTTACACTTTTCATTGATAACTCACTGAAAAGATATTTACTTTTCTTGTTTCTGTAATTTTGACTGTCGTTTAGCGGCGTTCGGTCTATAGTAGACACCTGGCCAATTACTGAACTAAATTATATTTTCTGGTGTTAGGCTCTCATTTTTGGTTCTCTTAGTGGGACTTGGCGTGAAAGCTGCCTGTTTGGTAGAGCAGCCGTACCGCTTAGTCTTTCCGAGTCCTCTGCACCTTGCCAAGACAGAAATGTCTAGCAAGTCGGTGTATTCATTTGTTTCTTAACCACTGCGCGCCTATAGGAGCTCACCTTTTAATTTTATATTTCTAGCTCTTGTAAATTATTGTATTGTTAACTGGTTAATTTGCCAGCTGAGTAATTATTAGGTTTATTTATTTGAAAGTGTTTATGCAAGTGTTGCTCGGAGTACTGCATGGTTATTAATCTCACTCCCTGTATGCACTGTTGGTTTTTGAACCGGCCAATCACTAGGAGATTTAGGATATGTTAATTTCATAAAGGCTCTCATTGGCTGTTTTGTACCATTTAGTACAGAATATTTATCATCACTTTTGTGTGGTTATTTCTCTTGCACGTCTTGCGCAGCTATGCTGTCCGGCAGTATAATAATTTTCTCACGTGGTGCTTATTTCCGGAATATACTTCTATTTTTGGTCATAAATCTCAGTTTCTTTCTACAAAGAATTTTTAGCTCTTTTATTATACTGCTACAATTTTTATTATTGCATTTAATCTGTTTGCTATTAATCATTTTGGTACTGTTTTATGACTGTAAATTATTCTGTTTGTTAGTAGTCAATACCACTGTAGGTGTTTTTCCTATATATGTGGAATAAGTCTCACTTAGTGTGTTTGGTTAAAAGAAAGAGAAAGTTCACAACACAAATGATATTCAATGTCCCTTTGGCCCTTTTCTTCCTATCAGAGACAACCTGACATGGGTATTGGATGCCAAAAGTCATCCGATGATATGGTCACATTACCAATTCCAGTGTCCGTTCATCGCCTAGATATCAGACTACTGGTTTTACACTAGCGTCACTGTCATAACAACATGTGCTACACGACCAGTAATGTCGCACCATGATAAATCATAAGACCAAAAGACATTGTCCTGACGTGCTGTAATTGCATCGTCATGGGACAGTGGCGTTTACTTTCGGGTTTCCACTTATTTTGACTCTTTATTGGCTGAGATTGACTTAACACTGCCAGAGGTTGGCTGTTAAACTATTTCGCTAACAGTTTGATAATGAATCGAGCTGGGTGGGGCATATCATAGAACTATTGAAACACTTGAATGTTTATTTTCTATGCAGATATTGTAGATGAGGATACTGTAAAAATCAAATTCTTAGCATATTTCACAACCTTTCATTACATAACGTCGTGGAGAAACACTGTTTGGATCAACTCACCAAACCAAGCTAAAGTTTTCCCGGTACAAAAGCGAGTAATACTAATTGTGTCTGGTATTAACTCAAGACCCATCGGCGTTGGCGCAATATTAAGACTGGTTCCCGTCAGATCCCGGAATTTAGGGGATGTGAGGCTTGGTTAGCACTTGGATGGGTGACCATCCAAGTCCACCTAGCGCTTTTGGCACTTAACCCATCTGAGGCCAACTGAGGAGCTATTTTATTGAGAAGTAGCGGCTACGATCGCGAATACTGACAACGGCAGGGGGAGCGGCGTGCTGGCTACAGGCCCCTCCGTACCCACAACCGGTGACGCCTGTGGTCTGAGGACGACACGGTGGTAGGTCGGTACCATTGGAGCGCCTATTAGACGGAGGGGGTCCGACAGCCAATCAGTTCCAGTCATTCCTCCAGAAATGCGGTAAACTGCTCGTGTTGTCTGTAGTTCAAATGTGCCTAGACGATCAGTACCGCAGTTCGACCGTGTCCGCATTGTTACTTTGTGCCAGGAACGGCTCTCAACAAGTAAAGTGTCCAGACGTCTCGGAGTGAACCAAAGCAATGTTGTTCGGACATGGAGGAGATACAGAGAGACCGGAACTGTCGATGACATGCCTCGCTCAGGCCGCCCAAGGGCTACTGCAGAGGATGACCGCTACCGCCGAATTATAGCTCGGAGGAACCCTGATAGCAACCACACCATGTTGAATAATGCTTTTCGTGCAGTCACAGGAAGTCGTGTTACGACTCAGACTGTGCGTGATAGGCTGCATGATGCGCAACTTCACTCCGGACGTCCATGGCGAGGTCCATCTTTGCAACCACGACACCACGCAGCGCGGTACAGATGGGTCCAACAACATACCGAATGGACCGCTCAGAACTGGCATCGTGTTCTCTTCACAGATGAGTTTCGCATATGCCTTAAACCAGCCAATGTTTGGAGGCGACCCGTTCAGGCTGAGCGACTTAGACACACTGTCCAGCGAGTGCAGCAAGTTGGAGGTTCCCTGCTGTTTTGCCGTGCCATTATGTGGGGCCGACGTACGCCGCTAGAGGTCACGAAAGGCGCCGTAACGGGTGTACGATACGTGAATGCCATCCTCCGACAGACAGTGCAATCATATCGGCAGCATACTGGCGAGGCATTTGTCTTCATGGGCGGCAATTTGCCCCCACATCGTGCACATCTGGTGAATGACTTCCTTCAGGATAACTACAAAAATGGTTAAAAAAATGGCTCTGAGCACTATGGGACTCAACTACTATGGTCATAAGTCCCCTAGAACTTAGAACTACTTAAACCTAACGAACCTAAGGACAGCACACAACACCCAGCCATCACGAGGCAGAGAAAATCCCTGACCCCGCCGGGAATCGAACCCGGGAACCCGGGCGTGGGAAGCGAGAACGGTACCGCACGACCACGAGATGCGGGCGGATAACTACATCGCTCGACTAGAGTGGCCAGCATGTTCTCCAGACATGAACCCTGTCGAACACGCCTGGGATAGATTGAAAAGGGTTGTTTATGGATGACGTGGCCCACCAGCCGCTGTGAGGGATCTACGCTGAATCGCCGTTGAGGAATGGGACAGTCTGGACCAACAGTGCCTTGATGAAGTTGTGGATAGTATGCCACGACGAATACAGGCGTACATCAATGCAAGAGGACGTACTGCTGAGTATTAGAGGTACTGGTGTGTGCAGCAATCTGGAACACAACCTCTGAAGGTATCGCTGTATGGTGGCACAACATGCAATGTGTGGTTTTCATGAGTAATAAAAAGGGCGGAAATGATGTTTATGTTGATCTCTATTCCATTTTTATGTACAGGTTCCGGAACTCTCGAAACGAAGGTGATGCTAAACTTTTTTTGATGTGTGTGTATCATTTTTTCAAAAGACCACCTTACATCACGAAATACCCTCTAAGAATAAGAATAAGCTTCACAATTATTTAAAGTCATTTACTTTGGTCAGGAAAGTGTCCTTTATTTTGAAATAAATTGATAGGAGCCGTAAAAAATTTAAGTTCAAATAAAGTTCACTTTGAGGAGAGTCTAAAAAGACTCATTAATACCCAACTCCTTCATTAACGAAGATCTTATTAGAACCTATGCAATTCCATTCGTGACGAGTGAAATAAAGCTGATTCACAAGATTATTACTATGTTCAACTAGTGAAAGAAATGGTCGAAAGTTAAAAAGAAATGTATCAGAGAAAGGTTGGGAGATTCTTAATGAAAGTTTGTGGAGAATTAACATTTCGTTAACTTACATTAACAATGAAATAATTTTGTAGCTATTAAAGCCATTTCAATCAAAGGCAGAAAGTCAATTGTTCAAGTTAAATGTCGTTCCCTATCTATTTTTACGAAGATATAGACAAAGTATGTAGTTAATAATAAAATTTATCTGAACTAAAATTTAGTAATATATGATCTATATAATATACTTTGTGGTGTCACCGCCAGACACCACACTTGCTAGGTGGTAGCCTTTAAACCGGCCGCGGTCCGTTAGTATACGTCGGACCCGCGTGTCGCCACTGTCAGTGATTGCAGACCGAGCGCCGCCACACGGCAGGTCTATAGAGGCTTCCTAGCACTCGCCCCAGTTGTACGGATGACTTTGCTAGCGAAGCTACACTGACAATTACGCTCTCATTTGCCGAGACGATAGTTAGCATAGCCTTCAGCTACGTCATTTGCTACGACCTAGCAAGGCGCCATTACCAGCTTATATTGAGATTATAAATCATGTATCAACAAGAGCGATGTTCACCAATTATGGAATAAAGTTAAGTATTACTTCAACTACGTACTTTTTTTGCTATATTAATTACATTGTAATGTTCCAGACCTCACGCCAGTCTGCGTGAGCTAAAAGCGTGCATTTCGGCCTCCTCTAGCAACACGGTGTTGGCTCTTCTGCCAACACAATATACTTTATAGTACCTAAGTCACAGAACCACTGCATGTTTCCATAGCTACAGAAAACTTAATAATTCGAAAAGAAAGTTTTCACCTTCCAGATTCTTATTCGGCTATTGTATAATCATCCAAGGAAGCCTAGGAAGAATATGTGACGATAGATGAAGAGAACAGGTCAATAACAAAGCTATGAAGAAAGTTTACAAAAAAAATTCTAGTGGTCACTCCTAACAACGTAGTAAACACGAGAACGAAGTCTCACATTTGCTTCAGTTGCATTTTTCCGCTTATTGTTACTGCAGTGCTCCTGGATCTGATGGGAAAACTACAATATAATAATACCATAATACGTATTATGAATTCTTGTTTTATGACGCCTTCTACACCCTTGAGGATCCACTCACTATGGATCTATGGGAAAAGCACATTTAATGTAACCTACCATCTCACAACAGAGGGCCGTTATCCAACGCTGTATGCATTTCTTATGTCCCGCAAGACAAGATCGCTGTAATAGACAGCTTGATGGTCCACACCGAAACCCAAGTTACGATGTTTGGAAACGCACAGAACTGTATTCTGCTCCACTGAAGCTGGTAACTTGTACAACTCGGTCGAAGGGATGAAGTGAGGTTGCAGTTTAAGAATTGATGGCGACGACATTGAAATTTGGCTAAGTAGTGGGAAGGAATCAGCAGCTGTCTATTAAAAGAAACCGTCGCGATATATAATTGAACTAGTGAAGGCTAACTACGGAAAATTTAAATCAGGATGGACAAGTAAGAATTTGGTCCGTATTCAACAGAAACATGAGTCTAGTTTCCACTTTCCTTTGTTCCACTCTGTCCATACATCCGATGAAAATCTTATAATATTTTCTCACAACCTACACCATGAAGATAAGTTTAAGGAAATCCTAATTCTACAATGTCTCGTGATGACCGTCGATAGGTTGCAAATTTTATACCAGCGTCAAAATAACCAGTGCATTTCCTAATGAGTCTGAAATGAAGATGTATAAGGTAAGTCAGAATAACAGCTCTAATGGATATATGCTCTCATTCTTCCGACCTTTTGTTGACAGAAACTGTGACAAATTTTATAATATTAAAGAATATAAAGTAGCATGTGCCTCGAACACTATAGTCATCTGTACAGTATGCATGTAATGTTGGCGAAAATATCGGAAGTAATTTTGGGTCGGTATTTCGATTACACGGCGTCTACGGAGCTCTGTACAATTCGATGTGTTAATGTTTCGCAGAACATCCAATGTTCAGCTAACGCCTGCTGCTATGTCAACCTAATATATATGTATCTGACACGAAGGCAAATAGTTCTATTAGTCACCGGTTACTACTTTTTCCTGCAAATACATATTCTAACTGCGTGTGTGTTTTTTTTTTTTGTTTTTTGTTTCTGTAATGTATCCCTCTTGCCTTTTAAACCTTTGATTGAATGCCCTGTTTATTTTTTCGTTTCTTCTTTAAGCTGTAATGTACATATGTAACTTTTACTACTGTATAGAGTACTTTTGTAAGTCTTTTTGTCTTTACTTTTCCTTTTGTTCTTCTTGCTGTAGGCCTTAAAGGCCCGATAAGGCAATAAATGATGATGATGATGATGATGATGAAATACATATTCTAACACACACACACACACACACACACACACACACACACACAGAGAGATAGAGAGAGAGAGAGAGAGAGAGAGAGAGAGAGAGAGAGAGAGACCGTTAAAATGCAAGTTATTCATGGCGCAGCAGTTACCTTTTACAAATGTGTTCGCTGCATAGCAGCCGTTTGCGAAACTTGTAACTACTATATTGCCTAGTTGGTCATAAAAGTTTGTGAAATCGCTGTAGTATGACTCACGGTGCCATAAAAACTTTAAAAATCGTATCTTTAAAAACTTTTATAGGTGCACCCAGTCTTCCATTAGCGGAAGAGCGGACTTGATATGACGTTGCACTATGACGAGGCACTACACGTGTAATAAATGTTAGTTAGAAAAATGTGGCATTGCGTCATTAATTTTCTGAATACTAATTAACGTCAAATATATATTGTAAAGAATTACGCTTGAATACAAATGGTTCAAATGGCTCTGAGCACTATGGGACTCAACTTCTGAGGTCACCAGTCCCCTAGAACTTAGAACTACTTAAACCTAACTAACCTAAGGACATCACACACATCCATGCCCCAGGCAGGATTCGAACCTGCGACCGTAGCGGTCTCGCGGTTCCACACTGAAGCGCCTAGAACCGCTCGGCCACTCCGGCCGGCTGCTTGAATACATTCATCTCCAACGTCAGTGTCGACTGAACACACTAATATAGTGGTGTTGGACCGGGAATCAGCCGGCTACAAATCTGGTATTGGAATCAAATTTCATCGTCCTGACTTGGCTCCCTAGTGGACAAAGAGCGATTCCACACAACTGCTGATGATCAGGCTGTGTGCCGTTGTTTCCTGTCCTAAACAGTTCAGCAACGATGACAAACTGTTTTGCTGCAATTGGAGAGCAGTATCACATATGACACCACCTCTATTCCTTCTCTGAGTTTCATTTCCAAAAGCATTTCAAAGATTGTGTTACATTCGACAGGCAGGCATCTAGTTACTTTTCACACACAGGTAGCGAAATGACATTGCATACTCCGGTATCTGGCCGAAACGACACTGACAGTTTGAGGCCGCTAGCGATCGTATAGAAATTGAAGTGATCTTGCACCACCTCATTTGCCTAACGTTGAAAGTTTATTAATATTGACGTTGAAATGGAATGCTGCTGTGGTGTCATCAACAGGCCTGCTATCGACAGCTTAAAGATGCTTTTTTCTTATCGGGGCACTGACGGCTACACCAATGAGACGGAAGCAGCATGACACGCCCACAGAAGTTCTCGGCACCGCCGTCGTTGTTCTGCTCTGACATAGACAGATACACGGACATGAGGTCACTTGTACGCCATGCTACGTCCGAGTTGACGCCGAATGCGCAGCAAGCAGCGAGAAGAGTACCGTGTCAGGCGACAATAGAGTTAGACAAAACCAGTTGGACTCTTCAAGTTACTCTGCAAGTCCTTGCATATGTTTCTGAGCTTTGTGTTTAAACACTACTATGGGGAATTCTGACATTACGGCTAATAATGGAAGCAAGGCTAAAGAAAAATCAAGACACTTTCATAGGATTTGTCGACCTGGAAAAAGCGTTCGACAATATAAAATGGTGCAAGCTGTTCGAGATTCTGAAAAAAGTAGGGGTATGCTATAGGGAGAGACGGGTCATATACAATACGTACAACAACCAAGAGGGAATAATAAGAGTGGACGATCAAGAACGAAGTGCTCGTATTAAGATGGGTGTAAGACAAGGCTGTAGCCTTTCGCCCCTACTCTTCAATCTGTACATCGAGGAAGCAATGATGGAAATAAAAGAAAGGTTCAGGAGTGGAATTAAAATACAAGGTGAAAGCATATCAATGATACGATTCGCTGATGACATTGCTATCCCGAGTGAAAGTGAAGAAGAATTAAATGATCTGCTGAACGGAATGAACAGTCTAATGAGTACACAGTATGGTTTGAGAGTAAATCGGAGAAAGACGAAGGTAATGAGAAGTAGTAGAAATGAGAACAGCGAGAAACTTAACATCAGAATTGATGGTCACGAAGTCAATGAAGTTAAGGAATTCTGCTACCTAGGCAGTAAAATAACCAATGACGGACGGAGCAAGGAGGACATCAAAAGCAGACTCGCTATGGCAAAAAAGGCATTTCTGGCCAAGACAAGTCTACTAATATCAAATACCGGCCTTAATTTGAGGAAGAAATTTCTGAGGATGTACGTCTGGAGTACAGCATTGTATGGTAGTGAAACATGGGCTGTGGGAAAACCGGAACAGAAGAGAATCGAAGCATTTGAGATGTGGTGCTATAGACGAATGTTGAAAATTAGGTGGACTGATAAGGTAAGGAATGAGGAGGTTCTACGCAGAATCGGAGAGGAAAGGAATATGTGGAAAACACTGATAAGGAGAAGGGACAGAATGATAGGACATCTGCTAAGACATGAGGGAATGACTTCCATGGTACTAGAGGGAGCTGTAGAGGGCAAAAACTGTAGAGGAAGACAGAGATGTAGATGTAGATGTAGAATGGAATACGTCAAGCAAATAATTAAGGACGTAGGTTGCAAGTGCTACTCTGAGATGAAGAGGTTAGCACAGGAAAGGAATTCGTGGCGGGCCGCATCAAACCAGTCAGTAGACTGATGACTAGGAAAAAAAATGGGGAACAGTTTATACTGAACAGTATTTTGAGTTCGCGCAGCAGTCAGACTGGTTTTATCAGTGTATGTAAATGTGCCTCCGCTCTGATCCACTACCACAGCAATGAAGAAGTATAACAAAAGATAATTCTTCATTTTGTCTGTAAATATATTTCAGTTCTTGCATTTTACGCTTGCAACACTCGTGTCACTTACCACGTGATCAGCAACCAATTCACTTCTGACAACCTGTCGCAACAGTTGCCGCTTATTACGTTAGAATACAGCAACGATGTAAGTTAAATAATCATGATACGATACATAGCAAACTTGTAATCCAAAGTGAGATCGTCACAGCTGTTACTAGTCAAAACAGATTTATAATCAAACAGGACAATGCTCGTTACATTTAGTGAGTAATAAGAGTATGATCGTTGAGTTTGGCCACTATGCACAACAACAAACCTAGGGGTAGCACCAGGTTACATTTAATATTAGTGAGTCATCATGGAGAGGATAAATTATAAGACAAGTTATAGGATCTGGAAATCTAAGTCAAGACAGTGAGTAACCCATTTTATTTAATACAATGACTGAAAAAATTCAGAATAAAAATAACAGAGATCAAAGGTCACTACAAAATTACGCTAACACTGAGGGGAGGTACCATAAAGTGTGGAAGATTGTATGGAGAAAGCGCAGAAAGGTGTGCTCATCTCGACACCAAGATACAACAAGAAGTCACAAATTATAAACAAATGAAGAAATAAAAATTCCGTGGCAAAGTCAGCGAGTAACGAGGTGCTCAGAAGGTGGCGAGAATATTGCTTATTTCATGAAAAACCAGGGGGACGCATCAAAAACCGCCCACTCTTGGTGTACAAAACATACATTAACTAACATGGGGTTGATACTGGGCTGTAGCAGTATCTCGCTGACAGGTCAGCTTCTTCACGCCAAGCATAGCTGCAGGACAGTTCAATTCGACTGGAAGACCAGAATCCTGGAGTAAAAGCAATTGCTTTTCTCACGCTGCCCAGATGGCACTGTGGCGTCTCGACCTTTGATGTTTGTGGAGAAAAACAAAAATTGTCGAACACAGCTATTGTCTGCGGTACAGCACCGCCCTGCATTCGTCTAGATGAGCTACTGGCACTGCTCGTAAAAGCCTGAAATAAACCACAGCTTCACCTCCGTGAAAACTGCCCATACCACTGGGGAGGTTCGGTTTTCTTAATGAGATTCACTGACTGCCTTGTGCCAACAACATGACCCTGAGACCAAACTGTGAGTGCACCTTTCTAGTGCGAAAACGCAAAGCTATCCTTCCAAGACCACGTGTCCTGCACAATTAAATAACCACCAAAAAGTGACAGGAAATGAAACAATATTGCCTAGCGACGTATGACAGTAAAGTCGAAGTGTCATATCACAAAAAGGTGCATTGAGCTGTCCTAAAAGACTCTAAATAGGGCGTTCAGTCTACAAAAGCCATTGTTTTTATTGCGACTACTCTCTGAACGCATGGTACGTTGTGCACAATCACGCACCTTTGCACTTCGCTTTTGGGCTTCCACTGGGACTACTGATCCTGCTGGGTGTTATCACAGGTAGCTTGAAAGCTTTTTCACACATCTCGGAAAACGTCAGTGACAAACCGTTTCCACTGCACCTTTTGCCAGGGAGATAGTTTGTGATTCCTCCAGTCTAATATGCACGGCTGATGTTTACCATTACCGCAATCCGAGCTGAATATCTCAGATCCCACACTGAACGTAAGCACGTTCCTGTGCACACCGTCACTTACATTTACAGAATGATACGATTACACTTACATTGATACTTCGCTTGCCACCTTACATCTATACGGAGCATTCAAATGAAACCAGGTCAATAGTGTAAAGTAACGGTAACGATTTTATTAACTCAATAAACAGAGTTATATACAGTACACATACTCAAAAATAGTCGCCAAAACTGTCGGCACATTTGCCGGAAGGTGTGGCCGAGCGCTTCTAGGCGCTTCAGTCTGGAACAGCGCGACCAGTACGGTCGCAAGTCCGAATCCTGCCTCGGGCATGGATGTGTGCGATGTCCTTAGGTTAGCTAGTTTTAAGTAGGTCTAAGTTCTAGGGGACCGATGACCTCAGATGTCGAGTCCCATAGTGCTCAGAGCCATTTGAACCATTTTTTTGTTGGCACATTTATCCCATTGCGGCACTAGCCGGTCGATCCGATGCCTCAAGAAGCTGGTGGGCTTCTGTCGGAACCAGGCCTGGACCCAGTCACACACTTCGTCGTCCGCTGCGAATCGATGTCCGCGAATAGCTTGTTTTAGATTCTAAACACATGAAAGTCACATGATGAAAGGTCGGGACTGAACGGTGAATGTTCCAGCGTTTCCCACCGAAACTGCTGCAATGTCGTCTTTGCCGCATTGGCCGTGTGTAGGTGGGCATTATCATGCATGAGGATTACGCCATTGGACAACATGCATCGGCGTTTGGACTTGGTGGCTCGTCTAAGGCTCTGTAAAGTGGCTCGATAACGCTGGGTATTGATGGTGGTTCCTCCTTCCAGGTATTCGACAAGCAATGGGCCCTTGTGGTCACAAAAGAAGGACATCATGCCCTTACGATAATTGGCGTGCACGGCCTTTGATTTCTTTGGAGGTGGCGAAGTCGCATGTTTCCACTAATTGCTCTGACACTTGCTTTCCGGTTCAAAATGGTGACGCCATGTTGCGTCACCTGTGACGCCACGTGACAGATAGCTGTATTCCTCCTTACGACAACGTTGCAGGTGACTCAAAAACAACACCATTCGAGCACTGCGCTGTTCGGCGTTCAGTTTGTGAGGAACCCACTGCGCACACATTTTTCGGAAGTGCAAGTGTTGATGAATTATGCTGTGGGCGGTGCCCGTGCTAATACCCAGTAAATGATGGATATCGTCGACGGTGATTCTGCGGTTGTCCAAGACTAAGGTATTCACTTCCGCAACCATTTCCGGTGTGATGACGCGATGAGCCTGTCCAGGACGAGCATCGTCTTCCAGTGACTCGCGCCACTCAAGGAATCGTTTGCACCATTCCACAACACTTGAACGACTCAGACTGTATTCACCGTACTCAGCCTTCATCCGTCGATACATTTCACGGCCTGCAACTCCCTCCGCCGCCAAAAATCGAATCACTCCTCGTTGTTCCTGCTTACTTGCCTGCATGTTCGGTAGCGGACGATAACTTGTGAAACCACCTTCTCTTAGGCGTGAAACCACTTGGGCGCTATGCAATATCACGCGCCAGTCTTTCTGCCAATAGATGGTGCCACCATACCTGCAGTTACGTGGTGCCACCTTACATGTGTGGCAAAGGTAGACGCACTGACCAGGTTTCATGTGAATGAACCTCATACATATTCATCTACATGATTACTTTGCAGTTAACAATTGAGTTCCACTCTCGAACAGCACGCGGGAAAATGAACACTTAAAACTTTCCGTACGACCTCTAATTTACCTTCTTTTGTTATCATGATGATCCCTCCTTAGTAATTGACATTTCATGAGAAGATCCTGCAGCAACGAAAAACTCCTTTGTTTTAATGTTTGCCACCCCAGTTCGCAGATCATATCCGTGACACTATCTCCCCTACTTCGCTATAGAACAAAACGAGCTGCCTTTCTTTGAACGTTTTCGATGTCCTCCCTCAATCCTATTTGGTGCAGATCCTACACCGCGTAGCAGTACTCTAGAAGAGGGCTGACAGCGTAGTCCAAGCAGTCTCTATTTCATTTTCTACGTCTTCTGCCAATAAAGCGCAGACTTTGGTTTCCTTTCCCCCACAACATGATCTATACGAAAGCTGAAATTCAGGTTATTCGTAATTCTAGTAGATAAGTATTTAATTATTATGGTGAGTGGTGGAGCGTCTTTTGTGTACCACTGTCATTTCAGCCCCTTTCCTACTGCAATCACGAATGGAGGGACGGAAGAACGATAATGTGTGAGGTCGAATCCCTCTAATTTTACATTCATGGTCTTTTCATGAGATATTAGTAGTTCGATAGAACATATTAGTTCATCCTTTTAGGAAAATACGGGGCTTGTTTTTTAAGTAAGTACCGCTTTAAAATTAAAAAAACACTTGCTAAGATAACTCAATAATTTTATTTTTACAGGAAAGCCTGCACCTTAATAATACATTTCTACCTAACTTCCATCAATATTGAGGCACCGAGCGAGGTGGTGCAGTGGTTAGACACTGGACTCGCCTTCGGGAGGACGACGGTTCAATCCCGCGTCCGGCCATCCTGATTTAGGTTTTCCGTGATTTCCCTAAATCACTCCAGGCAAATGCCGGGATGGTTCCTCTGAAAGGGCACGGCCGACTTCCTTCTCCATCCTTCCCTAATCCGATGAGACCGATGACCACGCTGTCTGGTCTCCTTCCCCGCAACAACCAACCAACCAATATTGAGGCACTAGTCATAACGTTGTACCAAATTTTGAATACCCTCCTCATAGAAGTCTGCCGCCTGACTTGTTAACCACTGCATCACCACTGTTTTGACTTCGTCATCGTCTTGAAGACGCTGACCGCCCAGGTGTTTCTTTAAGTGCAGAAACACATGGTAGTCACTGGACGCAAGATCGGGGCTGTACGAAGGATTATCCAGAGTTTTCCATCGAAAAGGTGTGATGAGATCTTTGGTCTCATTCGCCACATGCGGACGGACATTGTCTTGCAGCAAAACGATGCCCTTGGTCTACTTCCATGGACTGTTGCTTTGATTCTGGTGTGACGTAGGCCACCCATGTTTCATCGCCCGTAACAATTTGGCTTCAGAAATCGTCACCGTCGTTGTGGACTGTCAATGCACTGTCTAAACGTTTGGTTTTGTGCACATCCGTCAACATTTTCAGTACCCAACATGCGCACAATTTTCGGTAATTCAAGTGCTCGGTCACAATGCCATACAAAACACTACGCGAAACATCAGGAAAGTCATCCCGCAAGGAGGAAATCGTAAAGCGTCTGTTTTCTCCCACCTTATTGCCCACTTCCTGCATCAAACTTTCATTAACGACCGAAGGACGCGCACTCCGTTTGTCATCATACACATTTGTGCGGCCATCTTCAAATGCTCTCACCAACTTTCTTACCATTTCATCACTCATAATGTTTTCTCCGTAAACTGCACAGATCTCACGATGAATGTCGATCGCTTTTTGGCCTAGAGCACTAAGAAATCTTATAACACCCCGTACTTCACAGTCGGCGGGACTCATGATTATCGGAGACACCTTAAACACTCAGCACACAACGTAAACAAGAAAGAATCATACTGTAATGGCGTCGAATCGTAGATTAAGGTACAGGCTTTGATGTAAAACTAAAATTATTGAGATATGTTAGCATGTCTCTTTTTAATTTCAAAACGGCACTTACTTAAAAAAACACGGCTGCTACGTTCAGAGAATTGTAATAGTAAACCAAACCATTTTGGATAACATGAAATGTGGACAGCCAACAGCTATGCAATGGAATGACGACAATTAAATTTTGTGCCTGACCGGGACTCGAACCCGGATATCCCGCTTATCCCGAACGGTCGCCTTACGACGTTTTTTCGTGTTAAGGAATCTTCCTGGCGCCCGAAGGGAAGTGTGGGGCCAAAGTTGGCAGGGGTCGCGACCCGAGGCCTGGCTGCCATGTCCCGTTCCCACCCTCCACGAACCAAGGAATGTTAGTTTATGGAACGTGGAGTGTAGGTCCATAGAACATCAAAGATTTACCTGTTTAGTAATTTCCTTTGTTTTTTTTAAATGGTTTTTGTGAACATTCCTATGACCAGAGAATAACCAGTCCTAAGAGTGGGAGTGGCTTGAATCAACTCCTTATTGCAGTAAGTTAAGAAAGACAATACGAATGAAATTCGAGAAAAAAATGCCTGTATTTGGAATGCGGACAGCTGCACAATAGCGTTCATTAAGGAAGTGGCAAAAATCAAGTACACTCCTGGAAATAGAAAAAAGAACACATTGACACCGGTGTGTCAGACCCACCATACTTGCTCCGGACACTGCGAGAGGGCTGTACAAGCAATGATCACACGCACGGCACAGCGGACACACCAGGAACCGCGGTGTTGGCCGTCGAATGGCGCTAGCTGCGCAGCATTTGTGCACCGCCGCCGTCAGTGTCAGCCAGTTTGCCGTGGCATACGGAGCTCCATCGCAGTCTTTAACACTGGTAGCATGCCGCGACAGCGTGGACGTGAACCGTATGTGCAGTTGACGGACTTTGAGCGAGGGCGTATAGTGGGCATGCGGGAGGCCGGGTGGACGTACCGACGAATTGCTCAACACGTGGGGCGTGAGGTCTCCACAGTACATCGATGTTGTCGCCAGTGGTCGGCGGAAGGTGCACGTGCCCGTCGACCTGGGACCGGACCGCAGCGACGCACGGATGCACGCCAAGACCGTAGGATACTACGCAGTGCCGTAGGGGACCGCACCGCCACTTCCCAGCAAATTAGGGACACTGTTGCTCCTGGGGTATCGGCGAGGACCATTCGCAACCGTCTCCATGAAGCTGGGCTACGGTCCCGCACACCGTTAGGCCGTCTTCCGCTCACGCCCCAACATCGTGCAGCCCGCCTCCAGTGGTGTCGCGACAGGCGTGAATGGAGGGACGAATGGAGACGTGTCGTCTTCAGCGATGAGAGTCGCTTCTGCCTTCTTACCAATGATGGTCGTATGCGTGTTTGGCGCCGTGCAGGTGAGCGCCACAATCAGGACTGCATACGACCGAGGCACACAGGGCCAACATCCGGCATCATGGTGTGGGGAGAGATCTCCTACACTGGCCGTACACCACTGGTGATCGTCGAGGGGACACTGAATAGTGCACGGTACATCCAAACCGTCATCGAACCCATCGTTCTACCATTCCTAGACCGGCAAGGGAACTTGCTGTTCCAACAGGACAATGCATGTCCGCATGTATCCCGTGCCACCCAACGTGCTCTAGAAGGTGTAAGTCAACTACCCTGGCCAGCAAGATCTCCGGATCTGTCCCCCATTGAGCATGTTTGGGACTGGATGAAGCGTCGTCTCACGCGGTCTGCACGTCCAGCACGAACGCTGGTCCAACTGAGGCGCCAGGTGGAAATGGCATGGCAAGCCGTTCCACAGGACTACATCCAGCATCTCTACGATCGTCTCCATGGGAGAATAGCAGCCTGCATTGCTGCGAAAGGTGGATATACACTGTACTAGTGCCGACATTGTGCATGCTCTGTTGCCTGTGTCTATGTGCCTGTGGTTCTGTCAGTGTGATCATGTGATGTATCTGACCCCAGGAATGTGTCAATAAAGTTTCCCCTTCCTGGGACAATGAATTCACGGTTTTCTTATTTCAATTTCGAGGAGTGTATATATCTGTCGCCGCCTGCAGACAAGTAGTAAATGCGTTCCACAAATCCACTTCACAGAGCTCGTCTTTGCTTGCAGAAAGTATCCCGAGTCCGGAAAACGGAGCAGTAGAGGATTTATCTGGTCAGGAATCGTACGGGGAATTAGGGCCAGCATCTGTTGCATCAAGAAACCACACCCCTAAAGCCCATCCGCACACCAGGCGATGCTCGCCCGTAACCAGAACATCACAGGCGGTACACAACGGGGTGTCTGCAAGATGAATCCCGTGAAGAGTGAAGATTTTACCGGCGTACTTGCTTCCCATTGACAGTGAGGTACTGGACGTCAGTGGCAAGATGAGGCGCGCACACTCATCACCAGAGCGCAAGCCAGTCGATGTGGGGATGCTTCCCCTCAACCACATACGGTGACCTGTGTTGCTGACGAAAGCTGTAGTTCGCCTTCATGGATGTCAAGCGCGTTGGAAGTATGGCATTACAGACGTAGCTAAGTTCGAGGAAAAATTGGCGACAGTAAAAGAAGCTTGGTAGGTGCTGAGAGAGAATGTGGTGCAAAGGCTTCCTGCAACAGGCAGGTGTAGTAGGACAACGGTGCCACAGCGCCATGCGAGAGATGATGAGAAGGGCTATCGCTCTGTCAGGCACGTGACACGAGCCTAAACTGCCCCTACACCACGGGAGGGTGTATGACTTGTGAGGTTACTCTATTGAGGTTCTAATAATTTTACCACAATGGCATATAACGACCTTGCCTAAAATCAAAATACCTATTAGCATAAATACATATTTTCTGTATGCGTCCCTAAATTGACGAATTAAATCGTCCAAATTAGGCTTATAATATCATAATTCTTCTAAAACAATAACAGCTGCTGAATAATTAATCCTATTGCCATAAAATGTTATAGCTAATTCATCATTCGTAAAGATACCACAACTGCAACCACTTTTTCTTTCTTAAATTAAAGTATCGCTGATGACACCTACTATTACTTGGTAACTCTTCTAATTGCAAATAACGAAGTTGAAAAGCATCCAACAACTCTCCGAAATTAGGTTTCTCTCCCCACATCTCAGAAGAGCAGACTATGAAAGCCTTAGCAATAATCACCAACAAACCCCAAGTGATGAACATAACACAGTTAATTCTCCACCGCAGCACGGGACAAGTGAAGACTCTACACAATTAGAATTTAACGACGGATGGGAAGTGTCGCTGACCCGCATGGTAGCGTACCTACTCGGAACTGCAGCGGCAAACAAACGAAGCAAATGCTGCTAGAATGCGCGTGCCATAGACGGAGAAATATGAAGTGCCTGTGCCACGTGGGACATACGTGACGCCAAATATACATTTACACACTGTATGCGTTGCAGAAGATCGAGGGCCCGTCAACCATGATCTAGGAGCCCAGCTCGTTGTTGGACAGTAGGCACCGAGAGGTGAGGGCAATCGTGGGCCGCATTATCACTTGTGAAGTCGAGTCCTAAGCAACTGCACGCAATGGAGCAGCGCTGTCTGCAGGAAGCGCCGCGCCTACAGCCATGGCACTCGATTTTCGGACGTTAAGGCAGCTACCAGAAGCGTCGCCGTAGGCGGTAACCCGTGCAGGTCGCAACGAAGAGCGATTGTGAGGTCGACCGCATAAGCAGTGCACCTGTGTATATGGCCACCGAGAGACATCCTAGACAGGCGTTGACGGAGGCGGGAGAGCAGTGGTTTCATGGCGAAAGCATACAACAGTGCAGACGGTGGGCAACACCGAGCGAGGTGGCGCAGTGGTTAGCACACTGGACTCGCATTCGGGAGGACGACGGTTCAGTCCCGCGTCCGGCCATCCTGATGTAGGTTTTCCGTGATTTCCCTAAATCGCTCCAGGAAAATTCCGGGATGGTTCCTTTGAAAGGGAACGGCCGACTTCCTTCCCCGTCCTTCCCTAATCCGATGACACCGATGACCTCGCTGTTTGGTCTCTTCCCCAAACAATCCAATCCAAAACTTCCTGGCAGATTAAAACTGTGTGCCCGACCGAGACTCGAACTCGGGACCTTTGCCTTTCGCGGGCAAGTGCTCTACCATCTGAGCTACCGAATCACGACTCACGCCCGGTACTCACAGCTTTACTTCTGCCAGTATCTCGTCTCCTACCTTCCAAACTTTACAGAAGCTCTCCTGCGAACCTTGCAGAACTAGCACTCCTGAAAGAAAGGATACTGCGGAGACATGGCTTAGCCACAGCCTGGGGGATGTCTCCAGAATGAGATTTTCACTTTGCAGCGGAGTGTGCGCTGATATGAAACTTCCTGGCAGATTAAAACTGTGTGCCCGACCGAGACTCGAACTCGGCACCTTTGCCTTTCGCGGGCAAGTGCTCTACCATCTGAGCTACCGAAGCACGACTCACGCCCGGTACTCACAGCTTTACTTCTGCCAGTACCTCGTCTCCCACCTTCCAAACTTTACAGAAGCTCTCCTGCGAACCTTGCAGAACTAGCACTCCTGAAAGAAAGGATATTGCGGAGACATGGCTTAGCCACAGCGTGGGGGATGTTTCCAGAATGAGATTTTCACTCTGCAGCGGAGTGTGCGCTGATATGAAACTTCCTGGCAGATTAAAACTGTGTGCCCGACCGAGACTCTGAATCCAATCCAATCCAGAGGGTGGGCAGCCTTGACGCGCCAAACGCCGGATCAAGATGGGAGGCGTAAGACGGCCTATTGTAGAGAACGCGAAAAGTAGCACGAAGGAGACGCATTCCAAAGTCACTTTTGTATCAGGGTATCCCTTACGGCGGAGCACACGTTCCAGATAGTCGTGATCGACCGGGTCACATGTATGGCTGAAGAGCTGCCAAAAGTCTAGGCACACATGCAGCGTGAACAAGAACAATTATCCAGAATGAGATTTTCACTCTGCAGCGGAGTGTGCGCTGATATGAAACTTCCTGGCAGATTAAAACTGTGTGCCCGACCGAGACTCGAACTCGGGACCTTTGCCTTTCGCGGGCAAGTGCTCTACCACCTGAGCTACCGAAGCACGACTCACGCCCGGTACTCACAGCTTTACTTCTGCCAGTAGAGCACTTGCCCGCGAAAGGCAAAGGTCCCGAGTTCGAGTCTCGGTCGGGCACACAGTTTTAATCTGCCAGGAAGTTTCAAGAACAATTATATCTCGGTAGGGACACAGAGCAGTGTGGATTTTATTGTCACCTCCCAGAGAAGTTTGATCAGGGAAGCCACGTTCGTTTCAGCCGTGCAGCCAAAGGCTGGGTAAAGATCTTTGTGTCGCTGAAGAGCAACGTCATGCGGTGGTAATCGCGTATCTGTGATGTACCCCAAGCCTTATGGATGGAATTGATGAGACCGCCGAGGGAACCGTTTGGGATCTGCACGAGAGGCGACATAAGATCCCGACAAATTTCCGTCCATCCCCTAGAACTTAGAACTACTTAAACCTAACTAACTTAAGGAAATCACACACATCCATGCCCGAGGCAGGATTAGAAGCTGCGACCGTACCGGTCGCACCGTTCCAGACTGTAGCGCCTAGAACCGCTCGGCCACTCTGGCCGTAACTTCATCGTAGAACCCGCCTGGATAGCGTCTTCGTGGCGTCGGCAACCAGGTCCATAGTTCAATTTCTAGGATCAGAGCCAAAGCGGAGTCGGAAGCACGCCACAATGTTCGTAGGGTGGTGACGTCTGCAGAGTAAAGCGTAACATAATAGGAGTGGAGGTCACACACGTTTTCAATTGGTAAGGTATCTGGAGAATGTGCTGGCCAGGGCAGCAATCGAACCTTTCCTGTACCCAGAAAGGCTCGTACAGGACCTGCAACATGCGGTCGTGCATTATCCTCCTGAAATGTAGGGTTTTGCAGGGATCGAATGAATGGTAGATCCACGGGTCGTAAAAGATCGGAAATGTAACGTTCACTGTTCAAAGTGCCGTCAATGCGAACAAGAGGTGACAGAGACGTCTAACGAATGACACTCGATACCATCACGCCGGGTGATACGGCAGTATGGCGATGACGAATACACGCTTCCAATGTGCGTTCACCGCGATACCGCCAAACACGTATGCGACTATCATGATGCTGTCAACAGAACTTGGATTCATACGTTCGTGACCCCCAGGTTCGTCGTTGAGTGCAACATCGCAGGCGCTCCTGTCTGTGAGGAAGCGTCAGGGGTAACCGCAGCCGTGCTCTCCGAGCTGACAGTCCATGCTGCTGCAAACGTCGTCGAACTGTTCGTGCAGATGATTGTTGTCTTGTAAACGTCCCCATCTGTTGACTCAGAGATCGAGACGTGGCTGCACTCTCCGTTACAGCGAAGAGAAAAATGACTCTGAGCACTATGGGACTCAACTTCTGGTGTCATCAGTCCCATAGAACTTAGAACTACTTAAACCTAAGCAACCTAAGGACATCACACACAGCCATGCCCGAAGCAGGATTCGAACCTGCGATCATAGCGGTCGCGCCGTTCCAGACTGTAGCGCCTAGAACCGCTCGGCCAGCCCGGCCGGCACAGCAATGCGGATAAGATGTCTGTCATCTCGACTGCTAGTGATACGAGGCCGTTGGGATGCAACACAGCGTTCCGTATTACCCTCCTGAACCCACCGATTCCATATTCTGCTAACAGTCAAGGATCTCGACCAACGCGACAGGCTACAATCCAACCTGTATCAAAGTTGGAAACGTTATGATACGCATTTCTCCTCCTTACGCGAGGCATCACAACAACGTTTCACCAGGCAACGTCGGTCAACTGCTGTTTGTGTATGAGAAATCGGTTGGAAACTTTCCTAATGTCAGCACGTTGCAGGTGTCGCCACCGGCGCCGACCTCGTGTGAATTCTCTGAAAAGATAATCATTTGCATATCACAACATCTTCTTTCTGTCGGTTAAATTTCGTGTCTGTACCACGTCATCTTCATGGTGTAGCCATTTTAATGCCCAATAGTGTAATATCGTACCACAGTACATTCCCGGAGAATGGTGAAATAGAAATCCCGGGATCGTCGCTATATCCCGTGACCTCCCTTCTCTAACCAACCGTGGCCTTGCGGACGGCAGGATCAGCGCAGAGCACCTACCTTGACAGGGCAGATTTATTTTCATCACGGCGTCGATGACAAGCTGTCCACCCAGTATCGATGAGCTACCGGCATTAGGGATAACTAAGATGTATCATGTTCAGTTTCCATGGCCCCAGCCACGCTTCACCCTTCGGCGGCAGAGATTGATGGTACAGACACTTGCTTCATGGTCAGAGAACGCAACAGACCAGACTTCAACGGGAGGTACCCCGCAGACAATATCGTGGGAGGTATAAACACGATCAAGGAGGCTGGAAGAATAGCTTGTGAAATGCTTAAGCCCCGGACGATCACCATGAATATGCTCCTATGAATGCAGAAGGTTGAGATGCTGGAGAATCGCCTCAAGCGCCGTGCAGGGAAAGTGACACGGCAGTTGGTCATAGCGCTCCTGTAGCATTTGAAATTGCCTCCCATGATCAGTGCATCCTGCCGACTCAGGAAAAGAGCCGTGACTGCCTTGGGGAAGAAGGATGTACGTTCGCGGCGACGACCCAAACCAGATGGCGCATAGACATTTATGATCCAGACACCACTAAACCTCAGAGCCGTATCTCTGGCATCAGCGAGATAGGGAACTGTATTAGCAAGGATACCGTCACTAGAAGGTTCGCCATCCCACTACCAGTAGGGAAAGCATGGGAGCCATGTAATGTGAAAGCATGGGGAACACAAAAAGTTGCAATGTGCATCTCCTTGTAACATCCCCCTCACTTATCGACCTTAATGACAGTGAAAAATTAAACCTCGTGTACCTAATGGAAATTTGGGAAAAGCAATCGTCACTGAAGTTAATTTGTCGGTAAAGAGGGAGGAAAGGGTTACATCTAAATGAAAGGAAAAATGCTAATGAAACTGGTGGAAATTAATTTTGAAAAGGGGTAAAGTTAATAAAGAAAGTAAATGTGCGGCCGTTACGTTAACAGTTAACTAGCGGTAATTAGATATTTGAGATTTGGGGGAAATTACGGTCGCCAGGCCTCAGGACAATTACTATAGTAACTGAAAAAGAAAGGTTATTACACATATAATTAGCACTAGAAGCGTGGCAACTGAAGGTTGACACGGGTAGTGTGCAAACTGAAAGTCTGTCACAATTAATAAACTTCACTACACTCTGACTTAATCTAGCAAAAGAATTAATAAAGCCAGAAAATTGAAAGTTAATTTAGTGACTGAAATTAATAGTGGGCTTTGTTTCTGAAGCACATCGAAATTCAGTAAAATACGGTTAGTCTTGGGCTACCTCAACAATCATTTCAAAAGCTACTTGAATCTACGCAATTTAGAAATAAGAGATTTAACTTTGAGCTTGAATTAAATGAGTCTGAACAATTAACAATAGTAAAATTTAGTACATACCAAGCTGAGCTGCAGTCACAAGTAAGCTAAAATATGGTAACAAAACTCGCACTCTTAATTTGTGCTTGTGTAACCTAAATATTGTAACCAGGTATGAATACCTCAACTGAACTTTGAAATTAAAGCAGTGAAATCGAATGATGCTGGCGTTTGAATTTCAACGACACTCGGGTTCATTCCGGAAAAGGAAGGGACCCTGCTTGGTGATGCAATTGGGACAATGAGCAACAAAGGTTAATGCTACGTTGCTGAAATTTTGTGATTTGAACAGTTTGAAAAGCTGAGGCCTGCCATACAGTTCTAAAACTTTACGTGCTTCCAGTCTTCCTTGTTGGTTGATTGAAGGTTTGAAGCCGTCGATCAGGGAGGTGGCGACAGTCACTCATTGTCGGCCGTCGCAGTTGCAGAAGCTGGATGTTGGCGCGCCTTCTTCTCGACACGGTCACCACGCGAAACGGGCTCTTGATGTGCGCCAGCTAATGCTTCCCGTCCGCGACACCGTGTCAGAAACTATCATAGCACGTCGAGCGCAATTACATGCTGCCCAACCCCGAAAGCGCGGCAACTCGCGGGAGCGTCACACAACACACCTGCTCCACTGCACTCCCCCAGCCAGACTCCCTCTGTTCTGCCCGCGCTCCACGCGGCAGAGTTAACACTAGCAAAGATCCTAAACACTTTGGTTCTCCACACGACCTATCGATGTATTTGTTCGATAGCATAGTTTTCCCTAGGCCAGACCCAGTGTATAAATACAAATAATATTCACAAAACAAACCAACATAAATGCATATATATATATATATATATATATATATATATATATATATATATATATATATATATAAACAGTAAAACAATTACAATATATAAAGACACAGAAATGTCATATCTTCAGGTATCAAAATAAGGAAAAAAAATTTATAGTGCAGCAGATGGAAATAGGTGGATATGCATTTCCGGCGTTACATCCTGTAGGAGGACAACGTCGACGTTCGCAGCATGCAGTATTTCATGGCTTTCTGTGTTATAACCATATGTGCTGCATTCACCTGTTTCAGAGTTCATCTCTGGTGATTAGCGTAGGGCCACAGTGCTGGTAATCTGGCAGACCTGGGGCAAACGGCTGACATCCTGTGACACCAAGAAGGCACCTGTTCGTACAGCAACATGTGGTTGTGCATTTTCTTTCTGAAACATGGCGTCTGGGGTGTTGTGCAGGAAGGGTATGGCTATTAGTCGTAGGACGTCATTCACGTAGGTCATACTAGTCACAGTGCCGTGGGCACCCACCAACTGTGATTTGTGATTGTACCCAATAGCACCATATGCCATAAGACTTTAAGTTGGCGCTGTGTGTCTCGTGTGAATGCAGTCACTGTGATGCAGTTCATCCGTTCTGCAGCGAACCAAAACGCGGCCATCATTTTCAGGAAAACAGAACATGGATTCGTCTCAAAGCACTATCTGATGCCATTCCTGTCCACAGTCTAGCATGTTTCTGTACATTGCAGAGCCGAGGAGCACGCAAATCTGTCCAGCAATGCCATTCGGACAAGGTGTTGATCCACTCGGGGGCTGGTGCGACCTGACCCATCCCGTCGTGTTCCACGGCCTTTCGTGAACCATTCTGCGCACACCCGTTGCACTGCCGAAACACTTAGTCCCACACGAGCAGCAGTTTCCTGCATCGATCCATCACATTCTCCCATGCTAAAAATGCGCCCTCTTTGAAACTCACTGATTTGACAGTACGGCTCAAGGATGCGTCTGCGAGGCATCACGGATATCTTCTCAAGTCACACTGATCCATTACCTTCGGTTTATTGTGAAGGCAGTGTAATGTCTCTTGCAGCGGTCTCCCCGCGATATTTTCAGAAATTTTATAAATTATATAACTCAGTACATATCTCGAAATATCTCTTCTTATCTTACCGATTATCAATGCAAAGTAGTTTCAAACACAATTATTCCCTGGAGCGTCCATTTACTCCGTGGAATAGCTTCTCTGCTATCTGTGTTTTCTCTTATGAAAAGAATGAAGGAATGCTTGCCGATTAGTCGTGAAAGAAGGAGGATGTATATATATGTATTGTTGAGCTAATCGCCATCTTGATGAGATTCTGTATGAGAAGGAATTTAATACATGAACTAAACTAAAGTAAGTGTTTTCGCGTATTATTTAACTGATTATTATTGACAGTGTCTGTTTACTACGCTGTGTTGCACGGGATCAGTGGGGAACGTCTGATTTACACTGGACGAACCTGCCGTTTCGTATGCTCAAGATATCCAGCTACTTCAGATAAACAGGCTAACACGGTCTTACCAGCAGATCTCCGGTCTTCCCCATGTGATCACCGAAAGTTAATAATTATTACTAATGTTCTCAGGAGATGTACTGACAATTTTCGTCGCACCGAGACTTCGCAATTGCTTCACTGCCTTATGAAATTTAGGTTAAGCTCAATTTAATCAGGATGGAACAGTATTGAACTGTGTGAATGTGATAAGCCTGCTTTGTGAATGAAAATTCCCTTAACATACGCATGTTTTTACTATCCTGATCAGCGGAAGCTAAATCAGGCCGGTGTGAGAGAGGTTGCTAAATTTTAGATCCCACAAAAAAAATATTAAAGCACATTTTAACTGTAGGTGATATCGCACCGCGATATCGATGTTAACCTTGAACACGTGGGCCAACGTGGTTCAACTCTTAATCATTCCTGCAGAACATACTAATGTACATGACCTTTGAATATGAACGTACAGGTTCGAATCCTGCCTCGGGCATGGATGTGTGTGATGTCCTTAGGTTAGTTACGTGTAAGTAGTTCTAAGTTCTAGGGGACTGATGACCACAGATGTTAAGTCCCATAGTGCTCAGAGCCATTTGATCCATTTGATTCATGTCTGGACAACATGCTGGCCACTCTAGTCGAGCGATGTTGTTATCCAGAACCAAGTCATTCACGAGATGTGAACAATGGGGGCGCAAATTATCGTCCACGAATGCCTCGCCAATAAGCAGCCGATATGGCTTCACTATCGGTCTTAGGATGACATTCACGTATTTTACAGCCGTTACGGCGCCTTCCATGACCACCAGCGCCGTACGTCGTCCCCACATAATACCATCCGAAAACAGCAGAGAACCTCCACCTTGCTGCACTCGCTGGACAGTGTGTCTGACGCGTTCAGCCTGACCGGTTTGTCTCCAAACACGTCTCAGACCACTGTCCGGTTGAAGACATATACGAAATTCACCGATGAAGAGAACATGATGCCGATCCTGAACGGTCCATTTGGTATGTTGTTGGGCCCATTTGTACCGCGCTGCATGGTGCCGTGATTGCAAAGATGGACCTCGCCATGGACATCCGGAGTGAAGTTGTGCATCATGCAGCCTACTGTGCAGAGTTTGAGTTGTAACACGACATCCTTCCGCTACACGAAAATCATTATTCAGCATGGTGGCCGTTGCTGTCAGGGTTCCTCCTTGACATAATCCGTAGGTAGCGGTCACTCACTGCAGTAGTTGCCCTTGGGCGGCCTGAGCGAGGCATGTCATCGACAGTGCCTCTTTCTCTGTATTTCCTCCTCGTCCGAACAACATCACCTTGGTGCACTCCGAGATGCCAGGACACTTTCCTTGCTGAGAGCCCTTCCTGGCATAAAGTAACAATGCGGACGCGATCGAATCGAGGTATTGACTGTCTAGACATGTTTGAACTACAGACAACACGAGCCATGTCCTCCTTCCTGGTGGAATGGTTGCAACTGTTCGACTGTCAGACCCCCTCCGCCTAATACGTGCTGCTCATACATGGTTGTTTACATCTTTGGGCGGATTTAGTGACATTTCTGAACAGTCAAAAGAACTGTGTCTGTTATACAATATCCACAGTGAACGTCTATTTTCAGGTGTTCTGCAAACCGGGGTGAAGCAAAACTTTTTTGGATGTGTACATCGATAATCCAATGACGAAAATAAAACAAAGACTGCAGACTGTTGTTAAAAATCTGTGTGAAAGGATATCTATGACGCAGTCTGTTGGAAACATTGCTGTCTCAGCAGCGATAGAATGTAAATCGTAGAAAGGCGAAAGTAATGAGAAGTAGCAGAAATGAGATTAACGATAAACTTACCATCAAAACTAGTGACTTCAGACTAATCGAATTCGGCTACCTTGGAAGTAAAATAACACTTGAACGGGGACGACATAAAAAGCAGACTGACACAGGCATACTTCCCCAAAAGAAATCTACTAGTATCGAACATACACTTTGATCTGAAGAAGAAAAATCAGAGAATGTAAGCTGCAGCACATCACTCTATTCATGTGAATCACGGATCGTTGGAAAACTGGAAAAGAATAGATCTAAACGTTTGAGATGTAATAATCTAGAAGGATGTTGGAAATTACGTGCACTGATAAGGAGGTCCTCCGCAAAAGCGGCGAAGAAAGGTACATTTGGAAAGCACTGAGAACAGGAACGAATAGGATGACAGGAAAGTGTTAAAACAACAAGGAACAGCTTCCATGGTACCAGAGGAAGCTGTAGGGGGTAAACACTGTAGCGGAAGAGAGAGATTGTAATTCATCGAACAAATAATTCAGTAGAACTAAAAACCAGTACAAGTTGCAAATTTTTACTTTTTGTTCATTCGACTAGTTAGAATAACAGAATGGAAAATGGCATTCCGAAGATGTCAAAAATGAGCAGTGAACATTTACATTTATATTTTTGACATCTTCGGAAATGCCATTTTCCACTATGTTATCATGATTCGAAAACAGGTATTGGGCGAACCTAGACATCGAAGGAAAAAAAATTGCAACTTGGACTGGTTATTTGTCCTTTTGATTAACAGAAGTAGCTGACCAAAGCTGCTCCAGCATACTGGAAGTTCGTGAACTAACAGTTGAGGACACAGGGTACACGTGCTACTCCGAGATGAGGAGGTTGCCGGAAGAGAGGAATTCGTGGCAGACCGCATCAAGACAATCAGAAGATTCATAACTTTGTTACCTTTTTTGGATGTTCTATTACACAAAAAAGGAAATGGTTACCTTGGGTCATGGCGGATACTACACTCCTGGAAAGTGAAATAAGAACACCGTGAATTCATTGTCCCAGGAAGGGGAAACTTTATTGACACATTCCTGGGGTCAGATACATCACATGATCACACTGACAGAACCATAGGCACATAGACACAGACAACAGAGCATGCACAATGTCGGCACTAGTACAGTGTATATCCACCTTTCGCAGCAATGCAGGCTACTATTCTCCCATGGAGACGATCGTACAGATGCTGGATGTAGTCCTGTGGAACGGCTTGCCATGCCATTTCCACCTGGCGCCTCAGTTGGACCAGCGTTCGTGCTGGACGTGCAGACCGCGTGAGACGACGCTTCATCCAGTCCCAAACATGCTCAATGGGGGACAGATCCGGAGATCTTGCTGGCCAGGGTAGTTGACTTACACCTTCTAGAACACGTTGGGTGGTACGGGATACATGCGGACGTGCATTGTCCTGTTGGAACAGCAAGTTCCCTTGACGGTCTAGGAACGGTAGAACGATGGGTTCGATGACGGTTTGGATGTACCGTGCACTATTCAGTGTCCCCTCGACGATCACCAGTGGTGTACGGCCAGTGTAGGAGATCGCTCCCCACACCATGATGCCGGCTGTTGGCCCTGTGTGCCTCGGTCGTATGCAGTCCTGATTGTGGCGCTCACCTGCACGGCGCCAAACACGCATACGACCATCATTGGCACCAAGGCAGAAGCGACTCTCATCGCTGAAGACGACTCGTCTCCATTCGTCCCTCCATTCACGCCTGTCGCGACACCACTGGAGGCGGGCTGCACGATGTTGGGGCGTGAGTGGAAGACGGCCTAACGGTGTGCGGGACCGTAGCCCAGCTTCATGGAGACGGTTGCGAATGGTCCTCGCCGATACCCCAGGAGCAACAGTGTCCCTAATTTGCTGGGAAGTGGCGGTGCGGTCCCCTACGGCACTGCGTAGGATCCTACGGTCTTGGCGTGCATCCGTGCGTCGCTGCCGTCCGGTCCCAGGTCGACGGGCCCGTGCACCTTCCGCCGACCACTGGCGACAACATCGATGTACTGTGGAGACCTCACGGCCCACGTGTTGAGCAATTCGGCGGTACGTCCACCCGGCCTCCCGCATGCCCACTATACGCCCTCGCTCAAAGTCCGTCAACTGCACATACGGTTCACGTCCACGCTGTCGCGGCATGCTACCAGTGTTAAAGACTGCGATGGAGCTCCGTATGCCACGGCAAACTGGCTGACACTGACGGCGGCGGTGCACAAATGCTGCGCAGCTAGCGCCATTCGACGGCCAACACCGCGGTTCCTGGTGTGTCCGCTGTGCCGTGCGTGTGATCATTGCTTGTACAGCCCTCTCGTAGTGTCCGGAGCAAGTATGGTGGGTCTGACACACCGGTGTCAATGTGTTCTTTTTTCCATTTCCAGGAGTGTATAAAGCCACACATACGGACCGCTATTTTCTCTTCAAGCTTAGCGGATATACCGATCATCATCCGCCCCCGGTAGCTGAGTGGTCAGGGCGACAGAATGTCAATCCTAAGGACACGGGTTTGATTCCCGGCTGGGTCGGAGATTTTATCCTCTCAGTGACTGGGTGTTGTCCTTATCATCATCATTTCATCCGCATCGCCGAAGTGGCGTCAAATCGAAAGACCTGCACCAGGCGAACGGTCTACCCGACGGGAGGCCCTAGCCACACGGCATTTACATTTATTTACCGATTATCAAATTAATCGTGGTTTTCAGTTTGGACCATCAAGTGAACCAGTTGCTTTTCTACCATTAGCTGGAAGCATTTCTTCAAAACTTTCTAGAATTCTCAGGAAATAAGACATTAAAAGTGTTCTTTTGCCTGTGGCCAAAACTAGAACCCTGTCTGAACCTGTTAAAGACTATTTGGGATTGAGAAAGCCTGGAGTTTACAAAATTCCCTGTCATTGTGGAAAGGCCTATATCGACAGTCTCTTCGCACTGTTCACGACCGATATGTGCAACATCAGCGTCACATACGTTATCTCCAGCCTGAAAAATTTGCCATCGCCGAACATCGTCTCAATGAAGCGCATAACATGTCGTTTAAAGAGACGCAAATTATTGCTGCGGCTTCTCGTTACTGGTATTGTGCGCTCAAGGAAGCCAGCGAAATACGATTATCTGATGACAGCATTAACAGAAATAAAGGTTTTCCTTTAAGCGAGACATAGAACCCTATTTTTTCTGACATAAAACAATAACGGTCTGATTTTCTTAAGCTACATTGTAATTTGTGATTTATCACTTTCACCAGTTTCTACCGCCGACTGGGCTGAAACTCGAAAACGACAGCTCTTCCGCTTCTCGCGCAAGCGTAGTGGCCTGGACCCGGTGTATTAAGGAGCCGCCGTTTCTAATGTTCATTCAGTTCCGACGTGATTGTATACTTAACGATCGCACATGAAGATGGCGGGCAGATGGATCGCCGAAATATCGTGCAGTGAAAACGATTATATGCAGCAGCGTATCTTGAAGGGCATAGACATGTAAGTCGTCGGGAAAATTATCGGAATTACATACACGTCATACTAATTTGGACCGAACAGTAGGTAATTTCAAACTGCCTTAAAAAGGCATCTAGATAACTTTAAGTTGAACAAGATGGAAAAATATCATTAGGTCTTTGGTTCACAAAAAAAGAGACACGGTCCCACTAGAACAGGACAATATTTGTGTATCATTCATCAAACATTACCTGATAACACATTGTTGAAGAACAACTTTAGCTGACGGCCAAAACTTTTCTCTAGAATTTTACAAAAAATATTGATAGTGAAATCTACAAATAAAAGTAATAAAGAGTCAACAGTCTGAAACTTTGTATAATTTCTGACAATCCAAGATAATAATCCACGTAACTTCCTATGATTTGTAATGAGTAATGTCCTGTTTTTGTACTGTATCAACTTACTGGATCAGTATCTGAATTATTGTGCAGGAAACTGTTATGTCAGGTGGCCACTTGTTACGACATCTGAAGTACTTCTGATGACAGTTTGCTACTTGTTACGACCTCTGCAGTGCTCGTTAGCAGCAGACACAGTGGCTTCGCCAAAGACTGAGACGGCGTGGAGTTTTACAATTATTTATTGAGCTTTCTTTACAATTTCTCCCTCGTCGTCGCTGCCCAGCCCTGCGGATCCTTCCGCCTGGCTGCTGTTGTGTAGATTCTCCGACAACGCGCGCCACCTGTGCTCCTCAGGATGCCCTGTGGTTGAGATGAACTCGCCGCCGCTCGGCAGCCCAGTATGGCACCCCCACGGAGCCGCGTCGCCGTGAGGTCAGCTGCCGCCGCCTGCTGCACCGGCGGCTGGGAAGCCGTCACTCGCGATGTCCGCGAGCTCCCGTCACGGACGGACCAAGCGCCGTGGGGCCGGGTTGTCGTGGAGTCCGGGCGTCAATCACCGGTGGCGCCTGTGGCAAGGCCGCGCTGAGGTCGGTCCTGCTGGAAGTTCTCGCTGTAGTTAGTCAGCCATGGTGCCGACCGGACTCGGGCCGACCCCCAGAGCTGAAGTAGTCATCTGGGGGCGAACGGATTACTCCTGCGAGCTGGAACAGACTTCCGGAATCGTCACCTACGAAGATTGAACATTCGGACACGGACCACGTCCGTCCTCAGATCCGAACTGCTTCCTAATGGCTTCAGTCCGTTGCTGCCTGCGCTCCACTATTTATATCCCACAGGAGGACGTTGTTTACCGTCGGTGGCAGCTTCTTATTACTCCCGCAGTATATTGCACTGTAACTTAGCGTGCTGGCCTCACTTCCCTTACTCAGCACTGTCCAGGCTTCGCTCGGCCCTCGGTCTGCGTGCGTTCTTCCGTCAGCCGATTGGTAGACTGCAACTGTCAGCAAGTCTATCTGTGCCGCACCTACTTCGCAATGCCGCGATCGCCGGCTGTCTCTGTTTTGCCATTCTCCACTGCATGAAGCAACGCTTACTACATGTGGCCGCAACGAAAATGGTCGTCCGAATAAGATCACTCATTGACTGTCTGCATTATTTCAGTTAGAGACGTCCATAACATCGTTAAGGTAGAAAAAATTGACGGTTGTTATTCTGTTGTTTACCTAAACTGGGTCCATTTTTGTAAGCTATACTCTTTATAAGGCGTGATTGGAGAGATTATTTTTTCCGTTGCTTGTTTTGTTAAGCACCACCTATGGGAGGCAACTTATGTTGTATCTTTATTATACTACTCAGCTTGAAAAGTTAATATATTATAACGAAAATTATTAGTCGTAAACAGTGCCCTCGAGTGTGGCACGTGCAGTCAACGTGAAGCAAAAATACAAATAAATTTCCATATAGGTGACCTATTTTGAATCGCATCTAAACTGATTCTATTGACCACTCAGAAAGTTAATGGGTTACTAAATACGTAAGTTGCTGATATATCTCTAAATAACACATATTCATGAAATGCCCATTGTTTTAATCAAAACCCCAGTGTGGCTTTCCTGGGTGTGAGTCATTACTTTTATACAAACAACAAAACGTCAGCCACAGTTATTTGGATGCTTTACTGCAGATTATTACCCAGTGGTGCATTCTGTAGCAGCGTCGACTGCCAGGAATCTTAAATCATCTGCATCGACTGCAAGCCGCGGCTGTTGTGTGTGCGTGAGCAGGCGTTTAAGTGCATAATGTCAGGTAGTCAGGGGCAGAGCAGATTAATTTAAAATAACACTATTACTTCTCCTCTCCTCTCTCTATATGAACCCTTCCTCTTTTCCCATACTAAAAGAATTATGGCCAGAAATTGTTTCCTTAAAAGAATTTAAGTTCAAGCCTTAGTTTGCAAATATCTCCCCAGAAACTGTAAGTCCTATGTTCCATTCAAGTGAAAAATCATGTAAAGGCTTAGACACACCACTATCGGCAGGTGTCAAACTCTAACACACTAATTAACTTAGTAAGCTATTAAAAGTATGCCGTCGAAAAGAATCAAGTCACCTTATTTACTTTGGTTCCAATACCTGCTATGCAACTGTTAATTATTACAACTACGGCTCCGTTAGAACTCTAAGTTTTCGCCAAAAATTAAAATTTATTGTTTCGTCATGACTTACCAGTCTCTAATGGAGAAGCCATTTTAATATCAGCCGAAAAGCAATATTTTTAATTTTTGGTAAAAGCTTGCGGTTCGCCGAAAATATGGTTTTAACTTCCAGCAAGCAAACGAATACACTGCTTGATCAAAAGTATCGGGACACACCCAAAAATATACGTTTTTCGTATTAGGTGCATTGTGCCTCTACCTACTGCCAGGTAGTAGTCTTTAGAAGACGTGAGAGAGCAGAATGGGTAGCTCCGAGGAACTCACGGACTTCGAACATGGTCAGGTGATTTGGTGCCACTTGTGACATACGTCTGTGAGCGAGATTTCCAACCTCCTAAACATCCCTAGGTCCATTGTTCCCGATGTGATAGTGAAATGGAAACGTAAAGGGACACGGACAGCACAAAAGCAAACAGGCCGACCTCATCTGTTGACTGACAGAGGCCGCCGACAGTTGAAGAGGCTCGTAATGTGTAATATACAGATATCTATCCACACCATCAGACAGGAGTCCCAACCTGCATCAGGATTCACTGCAAGTACTACAACAGTTGAGCGGAAGGTGACAAAACTTGGATATCATGATCAAGCGGCTGCTCACAAGCCACACATCACGCCGGTAAATGCCAAAGGACGCCTCGCTTGGTGTAAGAAGCGTAAACACTGGATGACTGAACAGTGCGAAAACGTTGTGTAGAGTTATGAATCACGTTACACAATGTGGCGATATGATGGCAGGGTGTGGGTATGGCTAATGCCCGGTGAACGTCATATGCCAGCGTGTGAAGGGCCAACAGTAAAATTCGGAGGCGGTGGTGTTATGATGTGGTCGTGTTGTTCATGGAGGGAGCTTGCACCCCTTGTTGTTTTGTGTGGCACTCTCACAACACAGGACTACTTGATGTTTTAAGCACCTCCTTGCTTCCCACTGTTGAAGAGCAATTCGGGGATAGCGACTGCATCTTTCAACACGATGGAGCACATGTTCATAATGCACCGCTTGTGACGGAGTGGTTACAGAACAACATCCCTGTAATGACTGGCCTGCACAGAGTCCTGACCTGAATCCTATAGAACACGTTTGAGATGTTTTGGAACGCCTTCATGCCAGGCCTCACCCACCGACATCCATACTTCGCCTCAGTGCAGCACTCCTTGATGAATGGACTGCCATGCCCCAAGATACCTTCCAGCACCAGACTGAACGTATGCCTGCGAGAGTGGAAGCTGTCGTCAAGGCTAAGGGTGGGCCAACATCATATTGAATTCCAGCGTTACATATGGTGGGCACCACGAATTTGTTAGTCATTTTCAGACAGGTGTCCGGATACATTTGATCAGATAGTGTATGTATTAAAACTGACGAAAAGACCATGTGAAGACGCATATTTCTTGATAATATACACTGAAGCGCCAAAGAAACTGGTATAGGCATGCGTATTCAAATACAGAGATTTGTAAACAGGCAGAATACGGATCTACGGTCGGCAAAACCGATATAAGACAGCAAGTGTCTGGTGCAGTTGTTAGATCGGTTACTGCTGCTACAATGGCTAGTTATCGTGAGTGTGTTTCAACGTCGAGATATAGTCGACGCACGAGCTATGGGACACAGCATCTCAAAGGTAGCGATGAAGTGAGGATTTTCCCGTACAACCATTTCACGAAAGTTCCGTGAATAGCAGGAATCCGGTAAAACATCAAATCTCCGACGTCACTGCGACCGGAAAAAGATCCTGCATGAACGGGACCGACGACGACTAAACAGAATCGCTCAACGTGACAGAAGTACAACCCTTCCACAAATAGCTGCAGATTTCAGTGCTGGGCCATCAACAAGTGTCAGCGTGCGAACAATTTAACGAAACATCATCAACATGGACTTTCGGAGCCGAAGACCCACTCCTGTATCCTTGATGACTGCACGACACAAAGCTTTACGCCTCGCGGGGCCCGTCAACTTCGACGTTGGACTCTTGATGACTGGAAACATGTTGCCTGGTCGGATGAATCTCGTTCCAAGTTGTCTCGAGCCGATGGGCGTGAATGGGCACGGAGAGAACCTCATGAATCCAAGGACCCTGCATGTCACCAGGGGCCTTCTGAACCAGGTGGAGGCTCTTTAATGCTGTGGGGTGTGTGCATATGGTGTGGTATGGGAGCCCAGATACGTCCAGATACGACTCTGACGGGTGACGCGTATGTGAGCATCCTGTAAGATTGCCTGCATCCATTCATGTCCATTGAGTATTCCGACGGACTTGGGCAATTCCAGCAGGACAATTCGACACCCCACACGTTCAGAATTGCTGTAGAATGGCTCCAGGAGCCCTCTTCTGGTTTAAAGACTTCTTATGGCCACCACACTCGCCAGACATGAACATTATTGAACATATCTGGGATGCCTTGCAACGTGCTGTTCGGAAGAGCTCTACACCCCGTTGTACTCTTACGGATCTATGGACAGCCTTGAAGGATCCATGGTATCAGTTCACTCCAGCACTACTTCAAACATGTCGAGTCAATGCTACGTCGTGTTGCGGCACTTCTGCGTGCTTGCGGGAGCCCTACACGATATTAGGCAGGTGTACCAGTTTCTTTGGCCCTTCAGCGTAGCAGTATAATGCCCTCCATCCTAGACGGTGTGCTGAAAAGTATTGCCTCTGAATTTTTGAGAGAAATCGCCTACATTTTTTTAAAAATAAAACAAACGTTATTAACATTATACATAATTATTCTTCATGACTCCTAGTTTACAGCGCTTTGCGCTAGAGACCTCCGAATTGTAACACGGCGATGTGTAACGCAACTATGTTAAATGCGCGAGACAAAACATGCTGTTGCAACCGAGTTTCGATTTGAAAGAGCTCGCCTTTACATGGAACAGCCTCTCGTTCAGTGTGACAATACCAGACCACATCTACAAGTCGACGCTTTGGGTTCACTGAAATCGATCATCGTCCACAGAGTCCAGATTTAGCCATTTGCAATTTTCATCTGTTTCCAAAACTTAAATAACAGATTCTAGGACTTCACTTTGATATTGATGAACCAGTGGATGCAAAGGTGAGGTTTGGGCTCCGCCAACAAAGTCAAACATTCTACAGTGATGGTATCAGCAAACTGGTCTCTCGTTGGGAGAAATGTCTTCGTGTTGAGAAGTAAGTATATAGACACGAAGGAAAAAAGACGTGGAATGTTAATAACGTCTTCTTTATTTAAAAAGCTTAAAGATTTTTTTGCGTAAAAATTTCTGAGGGATCACTCTTCAACACTCCCTCGTGAAACTAAAATTCATCTCCTAAAGACCTGCTACGATGAAAGTTTGTAGGTCGTCATATTCCTCGCAGCAACGGAGTATGACCTTGTTATGTCCGCACTGTAACACAACAAATATTCCGTGATAACCGAATTTATTTGACCTTTTGTCACTCAAAAAAAACTTAAGTTCGACTACACAACACTTCGCTGGCTGTAGCGCCAGGGAGAAATCAGAGTCACTAATAGAGAATACAAGTCCAAACCACTGCCAACCAGTCGATACCGACGCGTCGCAAGTTTCCAGCCAGGGAGGCCACGGTACGGTTCGGTCGTCGTGAATCCAGCAGCCGGGTAGTAACACAGCCATCGGCGAAGATTGAACTGGTTAAACGGGCTCAGGGAGCTCGCTTAAATCCGCAGGTCCGGCCAATCAGAGTGTTGGTAGATGGCGCCCTTATACTGTTGCTCACTCTGGTGGCAAGGGCAGCGCCGCCAGGGTAATCCGTATCGATAGTGGTGTGTACGCTGGCGCTAACCCCGCGACGACGCGTTCACTGGCGCCAGTTGTTGACATCGTGTGCGGCGCCAGCGGTACTCGCTGTGTTGTAGCACGCCGCGCCGAGTTTACGGCTGCTGTGCGTCGGCCGATACGACAGACCTGTATGAATTGTAAATCTCGATGCACTTTCGTCAGTGACACACAACACAGCAAGACAGAATTCTCAATTAACGTAGGCCCTCACAAAGGGTGCTATGTGAGACACTTTGTCACTCTTTGCTAAGAAATGTTAGACCAAATGACAAACATATTTTACGAAATATCGATGATGCTAGCAGCAGATATTGCAACGTGGATAATATTATATTATATTTTAGTTACCTTGGTTCGCGTAATGCATCTCTTATACTGCAAAGTATATGAATGTGCACTGAAAAATTATGTTATTGCCTTAAGCTCAGGGCTGACAGGCTCTGCTTTGTAAAACCACTTGCATAACGAACAATTTACGCCGCCTGAAGATGAGGTTCGTCTGTCTAAACTTGTAGTCACATAAATAGAGTCCGCAGCTCGTGGTCGTGCGGTAGCGTTCGCGCTTCCCGCGCTTGGGTTCCCTGGTTCGATTCCCGGCGGGGTCAGGGATTTTCTCTGCCTCGTCATGACTGGGTGTTGTGTGATGTCCTTAGGTTAGTTAGGTTTAAGTAGTACTAAGTTCTAGGGGACTGATGACCATAGATGTTAAGTCCCATAGTGCTCAGAGCCATTTGAACCATTTTTGAACATAAATAAACAACATTTAAAGTTACTGATAGCTGTTCAAATTTATCATTGATTCTGTGGTCTTCTGCTGAGGAGACCAATTCTGTCAACGGAACTGTTATTTCAGAACTTTTCAGCAAGTGTTTCCAGCGGTCTAGTGGCGCTTGCAAGTGGCGCGTGTAATTATTCGTGGCCCTTTATTATCTCGGGCGCGACCCGCACGTCCCTGTTGCCAGCGCTCTAACTTTTGCAATCTGCGGAGTAATTGCAGCAAAAACACATCTGGCGTTGCCGCCAGTGGGTCTCTCGTCTAACCTCGTCGCTAATGGGTTGGAGTGTGGGGACAAAATACGTCACCGCAGGAAGAACAACCTGTCCGTGTCACGCGGGGCTGACAGGCGCATGCATGATGGCGCCGATATTACACAACGCCATAGTAGATCGGGTTGACTTCCAGAATAAGTTACAAACATTGTTATTACGAAACAGATCGCATCTTACAGGGATTTTTATATAGATGTTAAGTCGGAGATTTCGTAGGCAAGTAATTCACTCGAGCTCGTTAACACCGTTCCCAGTTGTATATGCCAAAGGAATTAATAAAGAATAAGAATGTGGCAATACTAAAAAGAATTTGTAAAGACTTGTCAAAAAATATGCAGCGTAGAAGAAACCCTACCAACGTGTTAAATTGACCTCAAATGGCTCTGAGCACTATGGGACTTAACATCTATGGTCATCAGTCCCCTAGAACCTAGAACTACTTAACCCTAACTAACCTAAGGACATTACACAACACCCAGTCATCACGAGGCAGAGAAAATCCCTGATCTTGCCAGGAATCGAACCCGGGAACCCGGGCGCGGGAAGCGAGAACGCTACCGCACGACCACGAGCTGCGGACTGAATTGACCTCACCCAATACCTTGTACTCCATGGACCGTGGAGACATCGAAGTTTTTGTCTTACTGATGGGGACTGAGATATCGAGGTAAGTAAATAAACTGATTAATGAAGGGAACAAGGGACACGACAGACCAGTAACAGACGGGCAATGGTTATTAAGTCCATACGGTTATAAAATTGGATCTACGTACGTTTGTTCCACATCTAAACCACTGGATCGATTTCGAACAAACATGGAACACTTATTTCTTACTATCTGGAAAGAAATACAGTAGGAGTAAGATCCACCAATTTTCTGGCGGGGTGGTGGTGATGACGTGGGGAGAGGAGGGGTAAGGAGAAAATGGTCAGGTAGAAAGGGGAAGGAGGAGATAGAGATAGAGGAGAGGAGGAGATCAACAGAAAGAGGAGAAAGGAAGAGACGGACAGTCAGACGGGAGGAGGAGGTGGAAAAAGATAGAGGAGGAGAAAATGGATGGAGAAAGGGAAGAGGAGGAGATGAGCAGCGAGGGAGTAGACGAGGAGATGGACAGATAATGCAAAGAGTCTGACATGAACAGAGAGAAGGTTAGAGATGGACGGAGGGGGAAGGAGCAGATGGATAAAGAAAGTTGCAGGAGTAAGTGGAGAGAGGGCGAGGGTTGGAGGAGGTGCATAGAAAGAGGGTGGAGGAGGAGATGGACAGACAGGAGAAAGGAGGAGATGACAGAGAGAGGGTGAAAGAGGTTTGGGTTGTTTGGTGGAGGAGACAAGACAGCGAAGTCATCGGTCTCATCGGATTAGGGAAGGACGGGGAAGGAAGTCGGCGGTGCCCTTTCAAAGGAACCATCCCTGCGCTTGCCTGGAGCGATGTAGAGAAATCACGGAAAACCTAAATCAGGATGGCCGGACGCGGGAGTGAACCGTTGTCCTCCCGACTGCGAGTCCAGTATGCTAGATGAAGGAGGCTGTGGACTAATAGGAGACTGAAATAAATACGTACCCTGGCAGTTGAGTACTCAACTAGTCTGATATATTCTAAATGAAACTCAAAAATGGAAGACAATCTCTTTATATTAAGTGGGAGTTTGTCAGCCCACCACTTTCGACTACGCTGTGATCCGTAGGATTGATGCGGCTCGAGTCAAATGAACCTGAAAAGACACAGGTGCACTTTAGAAATAATAGTGTTAACATTTGCAGCAATTCTCCTCAGTATCTATTTTAATTATGATTTACCACGCACATAACAAAATCCCGTCTTTTGCCGATAAATTAAGTTGCAAAAGACGGGATTTTTCTTATCTGTATGCAAAAACATAATTAGAAATAAAGATAATTTTTCCAGACCTTAGAAAAGGAACTGATCAGAAAATCAGAGAAGAATCTTGAGAATTTAGAATCAACAACGAAAGTAACTAACCGTGAGTATTCACTCAGAGGTAATACGACAAAATTTATCGCTGGCACATTGGAGGTACCGTGAAGCTATTTTATCGCAAGTCGCGTATTTGAAACTAAATCAAGGACGGATGAGCATTTTCCGCTAATGTCTTGACTAAACCTGAACGTAACTGTGCGTGGTTGCTCTCATGGTGGTGAAAAGCAACTAATGCATATCAAAACCGGCTGCAATTACTTCACTAGTGCCAGCCACAATGTGATGCCTAACAAGAGCAGTAATGAACTGAGACCGAGATAGCGCCTCCTAGCCGGTTTGTGTCCTCACACGCAGCGCAGTATGGTCGCAGGTTCGAATCCGAATAACAGTATGAATGATCTGACTGCACCACCACAGTTTTATCCCTAGAAATCCTTAACTTATATAGCTGTAGGTCTATAGACGGAACTGCGGATATAATAAGAAAGAGTTTAATAAAAATCTGACGAGTGGAAGTAAGACTCCTGGTATGATTGTTCCGTCCCGAGTTATGTATATTTAGATATATAATAATAACGTCGGCCGGGTGGCCGAGCGATTCTAGGCGCTACGGTCGCAGGTCGCAGGTTCGAATCCTGCCTCGGGCATGGATGTGTATGATGTCCTTAGGTTAGTTAGGTTTAAGTCGTTCTAAGTTCTAGCGGACTGATGACCTCAGAAGTTGTCCCATAGTGCTTATAGACATTTGAACAGCACAGTAGTATGGAGCTTCCCATTGAAAAACGACCTTGTAGCCAACTTGACTCAGGGAGGCAGTTCGGACGGTCACCGTGGCTTCATCCTGCGGGCAGTTCGGCCCACCCAAAGCACAGGTTGATGGTTCTGGAGTGGCGCCACTCCACTGACCGTGGGACGGGCCAATATCCCCACGCACCGCCGTTGCCTTGGCTTGAATCTAAAGTTGATAACCCCTGGAAGTTTCGTTTATGTATGCTATGCGGTGTATTTCATGAATTTAGCGATTGGTGATCATGAAAATTGCACCAGACCCTCCAATCGATAGCCCTCTACTTACGGCAACTGCCGGTAGCTATGTGTCTGGGGAAAATTACTTTTAATGTATGAATAAGCAGATCAAATTCAATCACTTTTTTTATTAACTGAGTTACAGGACTGTACCTTCTCCCATTTAACACGGAACTACATCAGCAGTACGATTCTGTGAAAAGAAGTTCGGGTACAGAATTATTTAAATATCTTCCTTTGCAATGGGACTGGACTGCATAGCTGCTCGGACTCCGTCACGTGATCTGAACGCCCCTGAAAAATCGCTGGCTTACAATATGGTGTTGTTGCGTGTGAGAGCCGAAAGAGCTGTTCAGCGGTCTAATCAGAAAGTCTTTCTCCGCGGAAAGTGACCCCTTTCCACTCACCGTATGTAAGTTACGTGTGATGTGCATCTGTTGGGCGTAGCCGACTCTAATCAACGCTGTAATCTCACAAGGACTCAAACTCTGCCCTTTAAAATACTTATACTAGAGAAGAGTGTTGGAGCTTAAAGCACTTTTTAGACTTTCGTCTCTTACCAGTTCTGTTATTGAAATTTAATACGTGTTCTTATTCCATTTTAAAATGATGGCTCTCACTTGTGCGTCGCAATAGTTTTCTCAAAACTGCAAAATTTGCTCTGGGAAATTAAAGTTCCTGCTAACGTAAAAAAAAAGAATGTTCAGAGGCACAACACTGTCTTGTACCTAGGAACAAATACGTTACTCAAATGTAAAAGCGCTGTCGTGGAGAAAATCCTGAGCAATAATCAGTGACAGGCATTACATTAAGTAGAAGTATTACAAAAAATTAGTTACAGGTTTAATACACTTTTTTTTGGTCATCAGTCTACTGACTGGTTTGATGCGGCCCGCCACGAATTCCTTTCCTGTGCTAACCTCTTCATCTCAGAGTAGCACTTGCTACCTACGTCCTCAATTATTTGCTTGACGTATTCCAATCTCTGTCTTCCTCTACAGATTTGCCCTCTACAGCTCCCTCTAGTACCATGGAAGTCATTCCCTCATGTCTTAGCAGATGTCCTATCATCCTGTCCCTTCTTCTTATCAGTGTTTTCCACATGTTCCTTTCCTCTCCGATTCTGCGTAGAACCTCCTCATTCCTTACCTTATCAGTCCACCTAATTTTCAACATTCATCTATAGCACCACATCTCAAATGCTTCGATTCTCTTCTGTTCCGGTTTTCCCACAGTCCATGTTTCACTACCATACAATGCTGTACTCCAGACGTACATCCTCAGAAATTTCTTCCTCAAATTAAGGCCGGTATTTGATATAAGTAGACTTTTCTTGGCCAGAAATGCCTTTTTTGCCATAGCTAGTCTGCTTTTGATGTCGTCCTTGCTCCGTCCGTCATTGGTTATTTTACTGCGTAGGTAGCAGAATTCCTTAACTTCATTGACTTCGTGACCATCAATCCTGATGTTAAGTTTCTCACTGTTCACATTTCTACTACTTCTCATTACCTTCGTCTTTCTCCGATTTACTCTCAAACCATACTGTGTACTCATTAGACTGTTCATTCCGTTCAGCAGATCATTTAATTCTTCTTCACTTTCGCTCAGGATAGCAATGTCATCAGCGAATCGTATCATTGATATCCTTTCACCTTGTATTTTAATTCCACTCCTGAACCTTTTTTTTATTTCCATCATTGCTTCCTCGATGTACAGATTGAAGAGTAGGGGCGAAAGGCTACAACCTTCTCTTACACCCTTCTTAATACGAGCACCTCGTTCTTGATCGTCCACTCTTATTATTCCCTCTTGGTTGTTGTACATATTGTATATGACCCGTCTCTCCCTATAGCTTACCCCTACTTTTTTCAGAGTCTCGAACAGCTTGCACCATTTTATATTGTCGAACGCTTTTTCCAGGTCGACAAATCCTATGAAAGTGCCTTGATTTTTCTTTAGCCTTGCTTCCATTATTAGCCGTAACGTCAGAATTGCCTCTGTCGTCCCTTTACTTTTCCTAAAGCCAAACTGATCGTCACCTAGCGCATTCTAAATTTTCTTTTCCATTCTTTTAATACACTACTGGCCATTAAAATTGCTATGCCAAGAAGAAATGCAGATCATAAACGGGTATTCATTCGACAAATATATTATACTAGAATTGACATGTGATTACATTTTCACGCAGTTTGGGTGCATAGATCCTGATAAATCAGTACCCAGAACAACCACCACTGGCCGTAATAACGGCCTCGATACATATGGGCATTGAGTCAAACAGAGCTTGGATGGCGTATACAGGTACAGCTGCCCAAGCAGCGTCAACGCGATACCACAGTTCATCAAGAGTAGTGACTGGCGTACTGTGACGAGCCAGTTACTCGGCCACCATTGACCGGACGTTTTCAGTTGGTGAGAGATCTGGAGAATGTGCTGGCCAGGGCAGCAGTTGAACATTTTCTGTATCCAGAAATGTCCGTACAGGACCTGCAACATGCGGTCGTGCATTATCCTGCTGAAATGTAGGGTTTCGCAGGGATCGAATGAAGAGTAGAGCCACGGGTCGTAACACATCTGAAATGTAACGGCCACTGTTCAAAGTGCCGTCAATGCGAACAAGAGGTGGCCGAGACTTGTAACCAATGGCACCGCATACCATCACGGCGGGTGATACGCGAATATGGCGATGACGAATACACGCTTGCAATGTGCGTTCACCGCGATGTCGCCAAACACTGATGCGATCATCATGATGCTGTAAACAGAACCTGGATTCATCCGAAAAAATTACGTTTTGCCATTCGTGCACCCAGGTTCGTCGTTGAGTACACCGTCGCAGGCGATCCTGTCTGTGATGCAGCGTCAAGGGTAACCGCAGCCACGGTCTCCGTGCTGATAGTCCATGCTGCTGCAAACGTCGTCGAACTGTTCGTGCAGATGGTTGTTGTCTTGCAAACGTCCCCATCTGTTGACTCAGGGATCGAGATGTGGATGCACGATCCGTTACAGCCATTCAGATAAGATGGCTGTCATCTCGACTGCTAGTGATACGAGGCCGTTGGCATCCAGCACGGCGTTCCATATTACACTCCTGAACCCGCCGATTCCATATTCTGCTAACAGTCATTGGATCTCGACCAACGAGAGCAGCAATGTCGCGATACGATAAACCGCAATCGCGATAGGCTACAATCTGACCTTTATCAAAGTCGGAATCGTGATGGTACGCATTTCTCCTCCTTACACGAGGCATCACAACAACGTTTCACCAGGCAACGCCGGTCAACTGCTGTTTGTGTATGAGAAATCGGTTGGAATCTTTCTTCTTGTCGCCGGCCGCGGTGGTCTAGTGGTTCTAGGCGCGCAGTCCGGAACCGCGGGACTGCTACGGTCGCAGGTTCGAATCCTGCCTCGGGCATGGATGTGTGTGATGTCCGTAGGTTAGTTAGGTTTAATTAGTTCTATGTTCTAGGCGACTGATGACCTCAGAAGTTAAGTCGCTTAGTGCTCAGAGCCATTTTTTTCTTCTTGTCAGCACGTTGTAGGTGTCGGCACCGGCGCCAACCTTGCGTGAATGCTCTGAAAAGGTAATCATTTGCATATCACAGCATCTTCTTGTAGTCGGTTAAATTTCGCATCTGTAGCACGTCATCTTCGTGGTGTAGCAATTTTAATGGCCAGTAGCGTATATTATGAGACACAAGCTATTGGAAACTAACACAAACTTCCACTTCCAGTTAATGTAAAAATGGTAAGTGATTACAGACACTGAGTTCAGTTGTGTCACAAGGTCCATAGTGAATGACTTCCGTCCGCTTCAAGGAACAAGATTGTGCACGACCAACAAAGTACTCCGAAGCGTCAAAAGTCATCAGATTGCTCCTAATATCATGTCAGACCTCCTTTTGCTCGGCATAATGACAAGTCGGAAGTCCTCTGCAGAAATATTGTTCCATGATGCTTCGACAGCCGTCCTTAATTGCCAAAGTGTTACCGATGCAAGAAACGTGTCAGCAGTTGAAATTACGACATAAAAGTAATAACAGATAAAATAAAATAAGTTTACGTAAACGCAGTCAACAATATAACTTAGGTATCAGCTTAATTTTTCAGGGTATTCTCGACAGAATAGAAGAAGTGACTCATGGGGAATGAGGAAAATCTTCATTTCTGATTTGAAAGCGCTTGGATTACTACTTAGGTTTTTGAATTCTTGTGTTTTCTTATTCAAGATGGATACAGCAATTTACTGCACATCTTTCTGCGCAGGAGTCAAGGAAGTGCGATCCAAATCCAGATTGGATTTCTGCCTAGTATTAAGTTAGTAGAAGCTGCTAATTCTTGGGAATAAGCTGATACTGTTAACAAGAAACGACAGTAAAGAATATATATATATATATATATTGAGAAGCCAATGTCGGAATACCCAGACTAGTGAACAGGGGTCGACAAGAGGTTCGAGAACTTAGCACCACTTATTGCCTGACCTGCCCGTTTCTGATACAAAAATATCCTTTGTGAATCGGAAGAGTTACCTCAAAATATGATACCATACGACATAAGCGGATGAAAATAAGCAAAGTAGACTTATTTTCGTGTCGAACGATCACTTGCTTCAGATACCGTTCGAAGAGTAAAAATGGCAGCATTAAGTCTTTGAACAAGGTCCCGAACGTGGGCTTTCCAGGACAGTTTACTATCTATTTGAACATCTAGACATTTGAAATGTTCAGTTTCACTAATCATATGCTCATTTTGTAAAATTAATACGTCGGGTTTTGTTGAAGCGTGTATTAGAAACTGTAAAAAACTGAGACTTACTGTGACTTAGCGTTTTTTTTTTTTTTTTCAGAAAAGCTCTGAACCCAAGAGCATTATTAAAGAAGCAGTGCAACCGAAAAAACTCTTCCGTAACATAAGTATTTTTTTTTTGACTGTGGTAAAAAAATATACAGTTGGACGCGAGCAGGCGACTACAAGTTTTTTTTTATTTTTATTTTATTTTGTTTATTTTCTAAAGCTAACTAGGACGGCCGTTCGCCACCACTTCAGGTGCCACCAACAAACAAAAATTAAATATGCCTCTGAACTTTGTGTAAAAAAATAAAATAAAAGGAAAAGGAAAGGGTATAATACTTTATTATTTTTTTTATTTGTTGTTCATTTTGTTCTTATTTTGTTCTTGTGTATTTATTTGGATACGAACGCAGGTCTCCTGTCCACTTTTTTTAATCTTTTTTTTTTATTTATATAGATATCAATGTGCGAACAGTCATAGTTAATCAAGCCTGGAAAACTGAAACAGAATGAAGACGCCATCGAAGATATGAAACATAAATAACATGAAAAGAAAGCTACCACGTCGTAGTGAGGCTTCCCAGCGACTGCGCCCACTGATAAAGATTGTTCAATATATGCTCGTTTGCGGTTCGTTCTGACCTCAACTGCCACTGCCGGGAACATTCCAGCTGCACGGCGGGCTGTGAAAGGCACTCCATAGGTAGTTCGCGAAGCACTGTCGATATCTGGTATGCCCGGAAATAGCATGATGTCTTTCTTGCAAATAGAGCCAGAAGTCAAGGAAATTCTTGTGTCCGTCACGACAGAGGTAATGGACTGCATGTCCACGTATCCAGGTGACAGAGTTGGTTCGAGTCTTGGGGTAAAATGTCTCATCCGGGAACAATAACGTGCGTGCAGATGTATGCTCCGGCCGAACTCGCAAGAGATAAGCCAGCATCTGCCGCACTAGGTGCCAAACCGCTTCCGCCTCTCCACAGCTGAGGCGGTGTTCGTCAGATTCTACTGTATTACAACCCACACAATTGGGAGATTCTGCCATGTGGATATTGTAGAGACGTTCTTGCGTCACCAGCTTTCCATTAACGACTACGTACCATTGGGAAACAACATCGGAATCAAGCATGGCGTCGTGTACAGTCTTCCACACCACGCGCCACCGTACGTCAGGATATTTTAGTTCGACCACATTAAGGGGGTGGCGTTGCAGCATGTCATAATAGAGGCGTCGAGTCGTGGCCATTTGTGGTGTCGTGAGCGCGACACTGCAATAACTTTGTTCTAAATAGAAACGTCCTATATAAAAGAGGGGCGCTGGGATATCCTGCAGTGGCACCGGCGCTCTTAGTGAAGCAGGTCGTAGCGCCGTCAGAAGCAGACTCGTGAGGCTCGTAGGACAACGGCGCAGCAGACATAAATGTGAGCTAACATAGAGGGCAATGGCCCTATCATGGACGTTTACTAGGCCGAGACCACCTTTTTCCTTGGGGAGGGTAAGAGATACGTATCTGATCTTCAGTAACATACCAGCAGTGACGAAGTATCCCAGCGCTGCCATAATGCTACGAGCCAAGGGCTTCGGAATGGGTAGTGTTTGGGCGACATGCGGTATGCGGGACGCAAGGTATACATTGGCATAATACGCCCGCTGAACCATGTTGAGGGATCGCAAACGCTGATTTGCAATTCCGGCCCTAATTTGGTTAAGAAGGCGTCGATAATTGAGCGTCGTCGCGCGTCGCATGTCGTTCATGAAATCTAAGCCCAAGCAGCGTACAGTATTACTGAAGCGTAATGGGGCAATGTGTTCCTGCGGTAGCCCAATTCCGATGCTCAAGGCGACGGACTTGTCAACGTTGATTTGGCTACCAGAAGCTGTACCGTAGGTTGAAATCCAGTCCAATGCCGCGGTCATGTCGTCAGCTCCACGTATGACGATCATCAAATCATCCGCATATGCGGTGCAACGATAGATGGAGCCGCCGAACTGTAGCCCAGTGAGTCTGTCTCGGAGACCACACAACAAAGGTTCTAAGGCCAATGCAAATAACAATGTTGATAATGGACATCCCTGTCGTACTGATCGGCGGATCGGCATGGGTGCCGTCAGTCTTCCATTGACAAGAACGCGAGAAGTTGCACCATGTAGTAGGCGTGTCAGCACTGTGATAAAGGGGTCGGGGTATTCCATGCGCCGTAGAACGGCCGTGAGGAAAGCGTGGCCCACACGGTCAAAAGCCTGGCTAAAGTCGATAGACGCGAGGGCTGCCGGCAAACGTCTCACCCGTGCAAGGGAGATGAGATCTCTGTAACGACATAACGCAGTTCTGATGTTGTTGGGTCCCCCCAAGGACGTCTGATCACCGGACAAGACGTGCAATAGTGTGCCGCGAATACGTTCCGATAGCAGCCTCGAAAAGATCTTGAAGTCGCTGTTCAATAACGTTAAGGGACGATAATCACGGACATGATTCCGTCCCTTCGGCTTGTGGATGGGGACAATCAGACCTTCCAAGAATGGCGCAGGCAATGTTATACCCGGGGACATCAATTCCTGGCAAATTTCAATCAAACACGGTAGCAGCAGGTGTTTAAAGGTTCGATAGAACTCTAATGGTAATCCATCGATTCCCGGTGATTTATGGGGAGCACCTTTACCAATGGCGTCGAGCACTTCCTCTTCTGTCACTTCTCCCAGTAAAGTCGGTACCATGTCTGATGGAACTGTACCGTGGACATGTGATGAAACGGTGTCTACCGTTGCCATATCAGGGAGCACTGCTGAATAAAGTTGAGCGTAATGCCCATAGAAGGCTTCTGCTATATCTGCTTGTTCCACCACGTGTCGACCGTCGTCGGTTATCATGTCGGTTACCAGTGCCCTACGGCGCCTCCTGCGTTCTAGGAGCACATGGTGCATAGATGGCCTTTCTGATTGTATCCTGCCTGGAGCACGCGACCGTATAACAGCGCCTTGTAAATGATGGCGTGCTAAGGAGACGAGCTGCGCTTTCGCGCGATTGACTATGATCTGCCTGTCAGGTGAGGGCTCCATAGCAAGACATTCCCGTAGGACGGTGTAATAAAAGTTTTCCGTGCTCCTCCTCCATGCCGCTGCTTCCCGGCCGTAAGCCATGAAGGTGCGCCTGAGAGCAGGCTTCGCACATTCAATCCACCAACTGAGGGTCGATCGGTAACGACCACGACGCTGTAAGGACCTGTTCCACGACTCTTCGACAGCACCTTTACATGCCGGCTCGTCCAGATGGGCGACGTTCAGTTTCCAGGGGGGCCTACTGCGCCACACACGTGCAGGTTGGAGGGCAATGGTGCAAATATAGGCTGTGTGGTCGGTGAATGCAGTGGGCCAGAGCTCTGCTCCTCTCGTCGCCGACGAAAGGGTGCTTGTGACGTAAATCCTGTCCAACCGACTTGATGAATGGCTTGTATAATGCGTGTAACCAGGAGCTGGGCCATGGATGTGGCGCCACGTGTCAATCAGGTGGAGGTCACGCACTAGCATTTCCAATTCCGCACACGGGACGTGATGTGGCTGCTGATCAGACGGAGATAATGTACAGTTAAAATCTCCTCCGATCACCATATCGTCTATGCGACCCATAAATAGACGCGTAATATCTTCGGAAAAAAAGCGGGCCCGATCTCTCCGTCTCCCTGATCCTGAAGGGGCATATACATTGATGAGTCGTACACCGTTGACAGTTATTGCCATGGCTCTTGCACTCGGTAAGTACAGTACGTCCGTAGCCGCTAAACCGTCCCGTAGCAGAACAGCCACACCACAATCGGTAGAAGAGGCGTGGGAGATGTGGGCGGTATATCCGTAGAAGTCAGGGAAACTAGCGACACATACTTCCTGTAAGAGGGCCACGTCGATGTCCGCCGCATCAAGCATGCGTTGTAGCATTGTCAGTTTGTGTGGTGCCCTTATCGCGTTGATATTGATTGTGGCAAGGCGAAAGGTGTGCTGCCTAGCCTCTTCACCTAGGGTAGACGCCATTGCAATCAAAGCTGACCGCAAGAGATGCCGGACCCACCAAACCCGTCACAAATTATGAGTCTTTCACGCTAGGAGTGGCATCCGCAATGCCGCCCCCTCCCTTGTCACCCGTGCCCTCGTCAGGAAGTTCCTCAACATCGTCCGACCACAGTGGGTGCAACACGACGCTGTGTAGCTGATCGGCACCTAAATCGCTCTCACGTACGTCGTCTGTGTTAGAGGTAGACTGAGCGCCATCCATCGACGCGACCTGCCGCGTGTGTGGTGCAAGATGTAACTGGGCACTCGTAGTATGGGCAAGTGAATCGTCTACACCACTTAGATCCTCAGCAGGCGCAGCATCCATGCCGTCTGATGAGATGTCACCTTCTTGACCGGCCCTGTGTAGGAGGCAATCGTCAGAAGGGGTCCGCCGACGTCGCTTGCGTCGTCGAGGCGAACGTTGCTTTCGAACGTGGACATCCGTATCCGAATGTGGGAGGCAATCCTGCGTCGTATCACCTTCCGCTAGGAAAGCCGCGGTCGGGACGATGTTCGCGTCCACGTCCATCGCGTTCTGAATGTTATGTTGCGTCTGGAGTTCGTGAGACTGTTGCAGCTGTTGTTGCTGTGGAGGGGGCGACATATGGGTTGGCACCAAGGGTCCTTCCTCTTCCACCCTTGGTACTCGTGGCGTCGATGGATGTGTCTGCTCGCCCGTTTCGTCCTCAACTACGGTGCGCATCGTCGTCTGTGCGTACGTCAGGGGCAGGATTGTCCTCCCCGTCGGGGAAACGGAGTCTCCCACTGGTATCTGCGTAATTCTACGTTGTAAGCAGCTCGATCGAACATGGCCTTCCTGCCCACATCCGGAACAGGTACGCGGTTGACCGTCGTACATGATGATTGCACGACAGCCACCGATGTTCAAATAGGACGGCACATGTTTCTTGAGCTCAAGTTTAATTTGGCGCACACCATTATAGACCTTATACGTCGAGAAAGTTTGCCACTTTTCTGCAACGTGGCTGATAACATTGCCATATGGTCGGAAGGCGTCCTTGACAACTTCCTCTGGGACCTCGAAGGGGAGCTCAAAAACCCTTACAGTCCTTAGGCCCATGCCTGCATGATCCACCGTCACTGCACCGATATGCCCATCAGAATGTTTGAATCTGAGTGAGTTCGAGTATTTAGACACCACAGTCGCGCAGACCTCTGCACTGGTCATTTTAACATAAACCACGCTCGCCGTTATAGAAAAATGTATTCCGACGACAGTCGCCGGATCTAAACGTAGATCGTCGCGTATGAACTGTTCTATTTCATAGGCTCGAGGACGCGCGTGATCTGGTTGGAAAGTAATTTTGATCGTATCGTGGCGCCATGTGTGTGCCATAGTCGCACTGAACTTAGAACAAATACAACTCGCGCCGCGAGAAGGTAAACACAAGCAAGCGCTCACGGTCGCGCACGGCGGGGCGCAGCGGACGTCCTCGCCCCACCGCAGCCGAAAGCAGACTGACCACTCAGCTATAGGGGCGGTCTTTAGAACAACATACTTGTGCGAAAGTATTTTGTCCATAACAAAACTGACAAAAGCGAAGCATAGAAATAGTCTTGCTCATATTCATCTGACTGGTGCATTGGGCCTAATGACCAGTAATTTCACGCCAAATATCGAGATGCTATTTCAAAATCATTACAAAAACATCCAGGATGATGTCAACTAATTCCTATGTGCTATTCGTACGTAGTACCCCTCCTCTGAAATACACACGGCTGTGTAAATATAACGTAACATTTACAATACAAATGTGTTCGTTTCTTAATCCTTTACGTTTCTATCCTATTTGTGACCATGAAAGTAGAATATGTTACAGTGGTTCGAAACTGTGTTTCATCCGTACATGGCTAACCGTTGCATGGCACAGGATACACAAACTTCGGGGTAAGCATGTTTGACACTTGCGTCCCACAGACACATGTTGTGCCACATGTGGTTGGCCTCCCGATAACCGCGTATCGGTGCCGGGTTCACGGACGCCACATACACGTGAAACGGCGTCGGACGTACGTGTGTTCCACCTGCACTACCTACGTTAGCTTGTCTATACTCACAAGGGAACTTCCCCATCGCGCCCCCCTCAGATTTAGTTATAAGTTGGCACAGTGGACAGGCCTTGAAAAACTGAACACGGATCACTCGAGAAAACAGGAAGAAGTTGTGTGGAACTATGAAATAATAAGAAAAATATAAAAACTGAGTAGTCCATGCGCAACAGAGGGGACATCAAGGATAGTCTGAACTCAGGAGCGCCGTAATCCCGTGGTTATCGTGAGCAGCTGCGGAATGACAGGTACTTGGTTCAAGTCTTCCCACGAGTGGAAAGTTAATTTTTTTTTATTTTCAGACAATTATCAAAGTTCAGGCACTCAAACATAATGAACTTCGCTCTCCAAAATTCCAGGACATGTTCAGATTTGCTTGGACATATGCAGGATTTGACGGTCTACACACAGAAAAATTTGAAAACGTTAAAAACATATGTTTTGACAGGGCACAGGGAAAACTGCACGACTGTGAAATTGTTGCATTCATTTTTTGCAGTTTATGTGACAAACTCTAATGTTTTCATCACTTTTTTGAGACTGATTATCACATCGACAAAAAAACCTAAATCGGGCAAGGAAGAAGAATCTTATTACCCATTCGCTAAGTGTACAAGTTAGGTGGGTCGATAACATACTCCTGTCATGTGATGCACATACCGTCACCAGTGTCGTATAGAATATATCAGACGTGTTTTCCTGTGGAGGAATCGGTTGACCTATGACCTTGCGATCAAATGTTTTCGGTTCCCATTGGAGAGGCACGTCCTTTCGTCTACTAATCGCACGGTTTTGTGGTGCGGTCGCAAAACACAGGCACTAGACTTATTACAGTGAACAGAGACGTCAATGAACAAACGGACAAATCATAACTTTGCGAGAATAAAGAAAGTAAACGTTTTACTCTAGGGAAGACTTGAACCAAGGACCTCTCGTTCCGCACCTGCACACGCTAACCACGGGACCACGACGCTCCTCAGCTCTAACTCTCCTTGATGTTGCCTCTGTTGCGCATGGACTACTCAGTTTGTATATTTTGCTTTTTTTTTTCACAGTTGCACACAACTTCTTCCTGTTTTCTCGGTTGATATCTGTGCTCAGTTTGTCAAGGCCTATCCACTGTGCCAACTTATAACTAAATCTGAGGGGGGGTGCGATGGGGAGGTTCCCTTGTCAGCTGTGTGAGCGAAGCACTCTTACAGGGGCGCAGGAGCCAGCGTGCAGTGTGCATACTAGAGATGGGGGATCCGCTCTTGAACTGATTCATAGAGTTGAATCTTTCAAAGGAGTGAACAATCAGTGATTCAGAAAAAAAGAACGGTAGCTCCAAACGTTTCCCACGGCAGAGAGAGAGAGAGAGAGACGGAGCATATCAGCAGCGCCTCTGCTGGTCACAGCACAGTGCACGCCACACAACACAGCCAGCGCCGGCCTCTGCCCTGCTTCTACCTTGGCTGCCTGCATTGTGCAGTGCCCCATTGGATTTTGTGTTTCACATATGCCGTGCCATCTCTGTGCATCGTCTGCCGTGTGCAGTGTCTGGCGCAGCATTCTGTCGGCGATCGTTTCAGTCGCACGTCCTGCCCTCTGGGCAGTTGATGCGAGCAACAGGACAGAGAGCCACCTAGCGGATAACATAGGAACTACTTGCAACAACCTGCTCGCAAGGGAACGGACGATTTGTCTCTGAGCGGGTGAGTTCACTGCTCCCCCCACCCTCGGAACTCGCCCGCTCAACGCTCACCCCACCGTTCTCGACTCTAGCCAGAGCATTGAGCAAAGCAACTCAGGTGTCACTGTGGTCTCTGCGGTCTCAGCTCACGCAGTAATACAGCTCGCGGCTCGACCTGATCGACTCAGTGCTTCTGCATCGGAGTTCGTCTCTAGTGGATATTGTTCTTTGTAGTAATACCGCTATGTATATTACATTATTATGTTATGTATACATCATTTGTTTTTATTTTCTTTTTATTTGTTTAAACCGATCAGATTAGGTTCCTGACGACTCCTCTTACTATAGGATTTTTATTATGGACACTCGAATTTACGCTTTAATTACGAGCGAACCGATAAATGTATCGCAAAATGTGATACACCAATATTTTCCTTGTTTTATTCTGCGTAAGGTTATATGCAGCACTTTCGTTTTACAGTCAAATTTATATTTTTTTTTCTTATTCTGGTACGGATTTTGCGATTTTAGGCGTCTTCGGAAGGAAACGTTCACTTTAAAAATATATGGCTTGCGATGTATTTGTATGAGGTTAATGAAATTTTAATACATTATAGCCAAATATATTGTTAATGTAAATCTCAAGTTACAACATTTTCCGATCACCCAAAAAACTACGATAGTGCAAAATAAATCAATAATCAAAAACTTTGTAATATCGTGGAAATTTCAATAAACAATACAAAATTCTTACTCATTATCTGTGTTACTTCTAAACAGGATCAAATAAGATCAAAATACAGGTATAGTACTGGAATAAACCAAGTTTAAAGGGCAATGTGCCTTCCATTTATTTTCTATTGTAAATGAGTGGTGAGTCATGAAAAAGAGCTAATTCATTTCAGGGAGTGAACAGTTCTGATCCGATCTCTGAAAAGAACAGTTTTGCCCATCTCTAGTGCATACCCAAGCGGCCAGCCACAGCGCACAGCTCCGCTACCCGCATTGCGTGCCCTCTCAGCTGCCCAGCGTTGCCCTCGCGGCTCAATGGTGCCAGCGGGCAACCAAGCGGACAGCTCTCGAGCCCACCCCTGTTACAGAAAAAATGCTATACCGAGATTGTGTGCAGAGGCCGGTGAGCCGAATAGAGACGGAGCACAAGCTCGGATTGTGACCAGGATGAGGAAGGAAATCAGCTGTGCCATTAACAAAAATCTATCCCCGCATTTACCTGGAGGGATGTAGAGAAATCACGAAAAACGTAAATCTGGACGGCCGGCCGCTGGTTTGAATCTTCGTCATCCCGAATGCGAGTCTAGTGTCCTATCCACTGCGCCACCTCGCTCATTTGAGCAGCAATTGTTTCCAGTAGCGCAGCACTTATTTCACAATAACTTCTGCAAACGTGGCTTCATTTTGAAGAATATGAATTTAACTGCTTCTCGTTGCACTCGCAACGAATTCAGCTGTGCTCTTAGGTTCCTACGCAACCACATTTATTTCATTTGCCATTCTCTAATCAGTAATGGACTACCTCTGTCACTTCAAAGAAATCTTCCAAGTTCCCATGGTAGAAATATTCCACCCATGTACGTAACGCACATACCTTGACAAAATAAATGTTTTACACTCACTATACGATCAAACATACAGTTAACCTGAAAATTATGACTTCCTTAGCTGGAAACGGACGGAAAGCTTACGACGAAGTTCAGCGTTCAGGCAAAGACTAACTACCACCGTCTTCATCATCCACTGTCCCTGATAGTGCAGCTTGTTCTATGAACTCAGGTCCATTCCTAATTGCCATTGAGATATCTCGTGTTGTAAAGGTGAACCGGCAGATTCCAAAAGAGTAACTCGGCAGAAATATCAGTTCGTCAGTTGTGAAACATTACGTAACAGGTGTCTTCACAACTGAAAACTGAAAAGATAGCCCCCAGCCATTGCGGAAGGTAAATAAATAAACAAAGAAAATTAAAAATACCCTACACGATTACAGCATATTCATGGTAATTATTTCTTAGTTTTCTAAATGTAATCTGTACTACTTACCGATTATGTGATCTCTTACAGGAAGAGATAAGTTCGTGAAAATTTGCACATCAATTTGTGCAAATTTTCTTGAAAAAAATTAATATGACTTTACTTCTTCTTGAGGTGATTAGAACTCATTTCATCAAAATCTCGTAAAATTCGATATAAATGTATGTAATAGCTAAGAAGGTACCATGATAACTACTGAGTTGCATTATCAAAACAAAGTTTTTTGTTAACATACATCGTTAACTGATTGCTAGTTTATTGGTCTCTGCACAGATGTTTCCCTTTCCGCTGACATGTCATCACCGTCAGTTTTCGGCAATCACAATAACGTGCATTGTTTGGACGCGTTTTCTGTACGTTGTCTCTTAACAACGCACTATTTTTTTCATATGATATGAAATGTGATGTAAGTCAATAGAGTGTAAATGTGACTGAAATCGATTAAATGACCTTGACGAGAAAATCAGGGAAATTACACGTGACACGCATCTTTGACGACAGTCATTCGTCGCACGCTCCAGGCGCGATTGGATTAAAGAAACGGGGAAAATTGTGCCACAAGTAGTACCCTCTACCACACACCCTAAGGTGACGAGAAGAGTGTATAGATGTTGAGCTACGCTGCAAAACGCCTAAGCAACACAGGAGAAGGACAATGAGGCATTAGGTAGGTAAATAATGGAGTGTCTTCTTTTCATGACTAATGCTTTCCGTGAATTTACACACAGCTATGGAGGTTACAGTGTCACAATATCATGGAATATCGGAGAAGATACTTCTATTAAATTCGTAAAAAGGAATGTGTCAACAACGCTAAGATCAAAATAAAAACTGTTTTCATGTAGAGACACGAGCCTCCATTCTTCGACGCCATAAACGACGACGTTATCCAAAACGCTAGCAGTTCGTCGTATGAAATTAGTTTACTGTCTTCGTCATCATAGTATGTCTTCGAGGTTTACAAATGGTTAAAATAGATCCAAGCACTATGGTACTTATCATCTGAGGTCATCAGTCCCCTAGAACTTAGAACTACTTAAACCTAACTAACCTAGGGACATCACACACTTCCATGCCCGAGACAGGATCCGAACATGCGACCCTTGCAGCAGCGCGGTTTCGAACTGAAGCGGCTAGAACCGCTCGGCCATAGGGAGGTTTACACCTATGATGCATTAGTAACTGATATTTAATGGTGACATATTTGTGATACATTTGCATTGCACCTTTCCTTTAAACGACATTCTGCAAGTTATAATACAAGTCTGTTTTATGCTTAATTTGTAAATTATTCTGTGCGGCTGATCCCGGTGGAGGTTCGAATTCTCCCTCGGGCACGGGTGTGTGTGTTTGTCCTTAGGATAATTTAGGTTACGTAGTGTGTAAGCTTAGGGACTGATGACTTTAGCAGCTAAGACCCATAAGATTTCACACACATTTGAACATTTGTTTTGTAAATTATTGACCATAACAACTCACACGTGAGAGACAACTCTTATACGAAAGTGTTAAGCGTCGATAAGCGTCGACAAATCATTACGTGACGTTCAATTATAACAGTAAGAGTAATAAACAGTACGAAGATCGGCGTGTTTTAATAAACGCCCGTTAGTGTGCATGAAAATTTGTAAGCTAATGAATGTCGATAGGATGTCCTGCAGTTGTCGACATTTCGCGTGACGTCATACAGAAAGACTTGTGAAACGAGTGTTATCCTGAAACTTCCTGACAGATTTAAACTGTATGCCAGACCGAGGGTCGAAATGGGGACCTTTGCCTTTCACGGGTAAGGTCCCGAGTTCGAGTCTCGGTCCAGCACACAGTTTTAATCTGCAAAGAAGTTATACACATTGCCGCACACTACGCTGCAGAGTGAAAATTTCACTCTCCAAACATTCGCTATGCTTTGGCGAAGCCATGTCTCTTCAATCTCCCTGCAATATCCTTTCTCCCAGGAGAGCTAATTCTGAAAGTTTCGCAGTAGAGCTTCTATGAAGTTTGGAAGGTATGAGGCTCGGTACTGGCAGAATTACGGGTATGAGGACGGGTCATAATGAGTCGTGCTTGCGCAGCTCAGTCGATAGAGCACTTTCCCGCGGAGGGCAAGGGTTCCGAGTTCGAGTCTCGGTATGGCGCACAGTATCAATTTCCCAGGAAGGTTCATATCAGACCACGCTCCGCTGCAGAGTGGAAATTTCGCTCTGGAGTGTTATCCTTTCCATTATTACCGGATTTTCCTGTAACAGTTTATATGCGTGGAACCTTGGAACGAGTTTACAGAAACTGTACGAGATGGACAGAACCGCTCAGTATACGTGCAAAACAGCACTTAAGAGATATAGGTGTGTCCCAGCTCTGATATAAGGATATATTATTGTTATTAAGCATCTGGTTGTGAAGGGGAAGCAACATATATTTGTATTAAAAAATTATAAACTCGCCTCGATTGCGAAAAAACGCACCTGGAGTTAACCTAGATTTCGGCGTAGGTGACTACACCTTCTTCAGAACAATAAAACCCACAAGTGCCTAAGAAGACCTTTGTCAATGATTAAAAGAACACCATAGCTATACATTTATAAACGAAAAAAAGGAAAACACAAACAGTACATATGTACAAAGTCTAAACCGTTACTTAACTTAATGCCACGACCCATTTATAAACTTTCACGTACTCGTATGCGCATGCGCTTTCAAGTAACTTCCCGTGTCTTGAGCATGTGCATAGGTAGCGGGTCGGGCTTGTAAGTGAGCGACCATTTGTAGCTGCAGTTTATGGCGGGTCATGGCCCATCGAACATAAGCCGGTGTGAGGTGGAGGTTACACCATTAAGTAACGGTTTAGACTTTGTACATATGTACTGTCTGTGTTTTCCTTTTATTCGTTTATAAATGTCTAGCTATGGCGTTCTTTGAATCATTGCCAAAGGTCTTCTTAGGCACTTGTGAGTTTTATTGTTCTGAAGAAGGTGTAGTTATCTACGCCGAAACCTAGGTTAACACCTGGTGCTTTTTTTCGCAGTCGAGGCGGGTTTCTAATTTTTTTAATATATTAACCAACGATTGCTGACGCGCTGCGATGTTGAAGATTCTTAAACATATACTTGCGTGGCTCCCTTTCCCGTTCAGAAAGTGCCGCGTACCATTGTGGAACAGTGAGGCATTGTGCGAGCGATGTGCTGTTGGAGAAGTAAAATATGCTAAGAAATTCGCGGACGTCACTCGCACTGGAAATGTACCCGTACCTAAAGGCCAGTTTTAAACTGAGTACGAAGAATATTACAAAGGGGAAATGTAAGTAGTATATTAACGTCGGCCTCGACTGTTCTCTCCACACAATGACACGTCCGACACGGTTGGCCCTGTAAAAAAACTTGGCACGTAGAAAGTAAATGATTAAGCAGACACAAATTTAGAGGATTTGACACTATAATTACGAACGGGAACGTACATATAACATGTTAACACTTACGACAATAACAATGACAGAGCTTGAGTGGTTTGAAAAATTTAGAAATCATGTAGAAATGTGCGTTCATTAACCACTCTGTGTTTTTCACACATACTAGTCTCACACGCAGCAAAATAACAGTATTTATCAATAGCTTTAAACAAATTACAAATCTTATAATTATGCCTATGTAATGGTGCGTCCGTATTATACAGAAGATAAAAAGAGAGTGATACCGTCCGGCAGTGGACGATGGGTTGCGTGTTTGTTTTTTGTAATATTCAAATGTCTTCAGAGCCTGTCTTTAATATCGATGTTTTTACATGCGCGTTGAATTAGTCTATAGTTTCTTAGGCGCGTCAGTGGCGCTGGATTAATTTCTCCTTGTAAATCGTCAAAATACGTCATTACAATGCGCAGTTAAATATTATACATTGGCAAATAGATGGCTCTTGGCCTCTTTCATTACTCAAATCAGTGTTTTATGTGACGAGATGTGGCGGTGTGAAAATACAACATCTCACAACCCAGGATAATTTTAGTCTTGACAGTGTGGCGACAAACTGTCATTTGAAGCACAAGTGTTGTACCATTTTAAATGAGCACCATGATTTTAACAAATATGATGGCTATCGTGATTTTGGTACTCCTTGACCAGACCGAGCGAAGTGGCGTAGTGGTTAGCAGACTAGACTCGCATTCGAGAGGATGACGGCTCAAACATGCGTACGGCCATCCTGATTTAGGTTTTCCGTGATTTCCCTAAATCGATTCACGCAAACGCCGAAATGGTTCCTTTGCAAGGGCACGGCCGACGTCGTTCTCCATTCTTCCCTAATCCGTTTGGACCGATGACCTCGATGTCTGGTTATCTCCCCCAAATCTACCAACCAATCATCCTTGACGATAGTTGTAAGTGGACACTAATGTTCTATTCTTTCTGATTTTTTGCGAGAAGACGTCACAAATTACTGTCCTTAAAATTTGTGGCAAAACGGGGTTCGTAATAGAATTGAATATCATTAACTTTAATGGATTAATCAAAGAGTAAAGACGATAATCTTTAAGCACGTCCTGTCCAATTTAATTTTACACTCTTGCAAGTGGAAAGTTATTTTTCGAGTTATTATGAAGTCAATGTTCATTAATGCTGGCAGTAAAAGATCCTATACCTATGTTAATTGTTCATTCGATCTTATTAAAAATTGAGGTTCGCTGCGCTGGACTGCGTACTGTGGCTATTGAAAATAATTAAAGTTCTCACAATTTAAGCTTTGAATTAATTTCTGTCCAATGAAATTCCCTATCTCTCTGCCCTGAATTTGCTTAAAAATTTAATTATCATTTCTTTTTCATCACAAGGTTTTCACTGTTGCAAAGATAATTACTTTCAGATAAAATTGAAGATACTCCTAAATTAAAGGTATGAATTCTTTCACACAATATGTTTTCACCATAATCGGTTACACGAGCTAACACAATACCGATGACGTGAGGCAACATAAGCTGAGATAAACTGACAGGCCGGCCGCGGTGGTCTAGCGGTTCTAGGCGCTCAGTCCGGAACCGCGGGACTGCTACGGTCGCAGGTTCGAATCCTGCCTCGGGCATGGATGTGTGTGATGTCCTTAGGTTAGTTAGGTTTAAGTAGTGCTAAGTTCTAGGGGACTGATGACCAAAGATGTTAAGTCCCATAGTGCTCAAAGCCATTTGAGCCATTTGAACCAGATAAACTGACAAAATACCAAAATGACAAAATGTGATCGAGACACTTTTGTCTCGACTATTTATAATTTACACAAAAATCGAAAGAAGACATAACTTCTTAGGCCTATAAGTTCTTAGTACATCACGTAATCTTTTGAAGTGGTTGTTTTTAAGTACAGCACAATGATACAAAAAATAGTAACTAAATTAATTACCATCATGGTTCACGGCCGTGTAAAAGTGGCTTGACAAGGTAATATGTTGATGGACCTATATAAGAGGACACTACTCGCTTTTCCACAATATCCCTGACCCTGCGCTTAGAAATTGCCCCGTGAGTTTGATGTGTTTCGCCCTGAACTCTTTACTATTCTGAAAGCTGTGGATCAAAAGAAATTACTGATCGCCGGCCGGAGTGGCCGAGCGGTTCTAGGCGCTCAGTCTGGAACCGAGCGACCGCTACGGTCGCTGGTTCGAGTCCTGCCTCGGGCATGAATGTGTGTGATGTCCTTAGGTTAGTTAGGTTTAAGTAGTTCTAAGTTCTAGGGGACTGATGACCTCAGAAGTTAAGTCCCATAGTGCTCAGAGCCATTTGAGCCAAATTACTGATCTGTTCCGGTTCACTCACTATTCCGCAGCCCTCCGGTATAAGTACCCAGCAAATAAAACAGTCATGGATGTCAGGACCAGCGGAAATTAGTGGAAATGAGTTAGCCGAGATGAATGTCAAGGAGGTACACTATGTGATCAAAAGTATTCGGACGCCCCCAAAAACATACGTTTTTCATATTAGGCACATTGTGCTGCCACCTACTGACAGGTAATCCATATCAGCGACCTCAGTAGTCATTAGACATCCCTAGGTCCGCTGTTTGCGATGTGATAGTGAAGTAGAAATGTGAAGGGACACGAACAGCACAAAAGCGTAAAGGCCGACCTCTTCTGCTGACTGACAGAGACCGTCAACAGTTGAAGAGGGTCGTAATGTGTGATAGGCAGACATCTATCCAGACCATCACACAGGAATTCCAACCTGCATCAGGATGTCCTGCGAGTACTATGGCAGTTAGGCGGGAGGTGAGAAAACTTGTATTTCAAAGTCGAGCGGCTGCTCATAAGCCACACATCCCACCGGTAAATTCCAAATGAGGCCTCGCTTGGTGTAAGAAGCGTAATTATTGGATGATTGATCAGCGGAATAACGTTGTGTCGAGTGACGAATCACGGTACACAATGTGGAGATCCGATGGCAGGGTGTTGGTATGGCCAGTGCCCGGTGAACTTCACCTGCCCGTGTGTGTAATGCCAACAGTAAAATTCGGAGGCGGTGGTTTTTATGGCGTGGTCGTGTTTTTCATGGAGGGGCTTGCACCCCTTGTTGGTTTGCGTGGCACTATAACAACAGAGGCCTACACTGATGTTTTAAGCTTCCCACTGTTGAAGAGCAATTCAGGGATGGCGATTGGCTCTTTCAGTACGATGGAGCAACTGTTCATAATGCACGGCCTGTGGCGGAGTGGTTATACGATAATAACATTCCTGGCCTGCACAGAGACCTGACCTGAATCCTATAAAACATCTTTGGTATGTTTTGGAACGCCGACTTCGTGTCAGGCCTCATTGACTGACATCGGTACCTCTCCTCAGTGCAGCACTCCGTGAAGAATGGGTTGCCATTCCTCAAGAAACCTTCCAGTACCTGATTGAACGTATGCCTGCGAGAGTGGAAGCTATCTTCAAGGCTAAGGTTGGGCCAACACCACATTTAATTCCAGCATTACCGATGGAGGGCGTCACGAACTTGTAAGTCATATTCAGCCAGCTGTCCGGATATTTTCGATCATATGGTGTATGTACCCTACCGAAAGGAGTCCAGTGCCGCTCCATTTGCGTCCCGAAATACCGAAATATCGTTGCTGACCAGGTCTGCGATTCTTCTGTGCCGGCCAGGGCGCCCGAGCGGTTCTAGGCGCTACAGTCTGGAACCGCGCGACCACTACAGTCGCAGGTTCGAATCCTGCCTCGGGCATGGATGTGTGTGATGTCCTTAGGTTAGTTAGGTTTAAGTAGTTCTAAGTTCTAGGGGACTGATGACCTCAGAATTTAGGTCCCATAGTGCTCAGAGCCATTTGAACCATTTGATTCTTCTGTGGGATGGAGAATTGCTGATATCGATCAACTGAACTGTAGGTCTGTGGTGCACCTTCTCCACGCCTGTTGGAATTGATGAAGTCTGCTTGATACGTTTTCGAACAGGACATAGCCACCTGAAGCTCTGCTTTTGGATGTTTGTTTGTGGTAAGTTCCAATGGTCCAAATGGTTCAAATGGCTCTGAGCACTATGGGACTTAACATCGATGGTCATCAGTCCCCTAGAACTTAGAACTACTTAAACCTAACTAACCTAAGGACAGCACACAACGCCCAGCCATCACGAGGCAGAGAAAATCCCTGAACCCGCCGGGAATCGAACCCGGGAACCCGGGCATGGGAAGCGAGAACGGTACCGCACGACCACGAGATACGGGCAGTTCCTATGGGATCAAACTGCTGAGGCCATCGGGCCGCTGACTTACACATTCCTTAATCTAACTTCAGCTAACTTATGCTAAGAACGACACACACCCACGCCCGCGGGAGGACTGGAATCTCCGACGGGGGAGCCGCGCGAACCGTGGCAAGGCGCCCCAGACCACGCGGCTGCAGCCACTGCTTTCTCCTCAGACGTAGAGATTCGCCAATTTGTGATGCTCGTGACGTACTGACTACAGTTCGCCTCATCTTCACCTGTGTGTAGTTTATACCACGACAAGGGGGTACAAGCCAGTTTATTGGTAGGCCTCCCACCACTTTCAAGAGTTTTAAGTGCCGGTGACACTGGTATTATGGGTGTTTTAAATTTTTTGTTTTGTCTGACATTTAATCTATGCTGTTGGAAAGTAAATTTTAATGTGTGCAGTGAATGGCGGGCTTGTACAATTATTATGTAAGTAATGAGCCATCGACCACTTCCAGACCCGTTGCTACGTGGCTTTTCTGGCCACCGTATTTTAAGAGTATGCTTTAAGAAACAGATTGTGTTAATAGTTCTCAATTTTGCTGACTGTATCTGCTCATCAGAGGAAGAGGGAGAGAGAGAGAGAGAGAGAGAGAGAGAGAGAGAGAGAGAGAGATCAAAATATTATGTAGCTTTCGGCACGTCTGAACTTGACATAACCACGACCGAGAAAATGCAGTTCACTTTCCGTAAATTATGGCTAGTGCAACATTGTCCTACAACATATATTTCATCTTGTAGGTGACAATACTTGTGCAATGACAATAAAATTAGGATTACTCATCTAGAACAGAGGCAATGACGACCGTCAGGCAAATCCAGTGCCTGCGGACGTTGAATTAGCAAACCATTCGTTGCAGCAGTTATCTCAGCGGCAACAGCTGAGCCAAGCACAGGGAGAGACACTCCACGCACAGCTGGAAATCAAACAGAAACAAATTCGAGAAGGGGAACAGCTGTTGATGACTCAACATCCAGCGTCGTTACTTCCTGTTGGCCCTCCTGCATTCGTCACTTTTGATGAGAAACAGGCGAAAGGGAAAACTTTAGAGTTCAGGACTATTTTTCATAGTTCCATTGTAATTTAACCTGAGTAAAAAAGATTTATTTCTTGGTCTCCACTTGATATTATTTTCTTATTGCGTAAGTTAAATCTCTTGGTAGGCTCCTGTGCCTTAACGTTTTCTCAGATCCGTGATTTCATTACGAAGACTGGTTCGATGCAGCTCTCCATGATACAACCTACGTTCTTCTGAATGTGCTCACTGCATTCATCTCTTCGTATCCCTCTACGATTTTTACCCCGCCCCCTCTCCCAACACACAAGCACTTCCCTTCCCTCCACACTAAACTGGTCATACCACGATGTCCCAGAACGTGTCCCATTAACTGATCCCTTCTTCTAGCCAGGTTGTGTCACAAGTTTCTTTTGTCCCCTAGTTCTATTCAGTACCTCCTCATTAGCTACGTGATCTACCCACCTAACGTTCAGAATTCTTCTGTACCTCATTTCAAAAGCTTCTTTCTCTTGTTGTCTAAACTGACTATCGTTCATGTTTCACTTCCCTGCAAGGCCACAATCCAGACAAATACTTTCAGAAAACACTTCCTAAGACTTAATTCTATGTAATTCGAGGTTAAGAAATTTGTCTTCTTCAGAAAAGGTTTTCTTGCTACTGCCAGTCTAAAACATTTATAACCTCTCTACTTTGGCCATTATAAGTTATTTTCTGCCCAAATAGCAGTACATATCTACTACTTCAAGTGTCTCGTTCCCTAATCTAATTTACTCAGCATCACCTGGTTTAATCCGACAACATTGCATTGTCCTTGTTTGCTTTTGTTGATATACATTTTATATCTTTCTTTCAAGAGACTGTCCATTCCGTTCAACTGCTGTTCCAAGTCCTAATCGTGATCTACTGTTGGCTAACGGCCGTGATTTAGTATTGGCTAAAATGGCTTGAATGATAAATTCTGCCGTCGCTAGTTATGGCGTATGAAGCGTAAAATTCAGTGTCAGTGACACAAAGCATGATTTGTGGAATTAAAAATGGCAAGCTCCGTCTGCCACTTTAAGTGCTTGAATTAAGAGAGCGGACCATCAAATTACTTAATCCATGGGGTTGTGGCGCTACGGTCGCAGGTTCGAATCCTGCCTCGGACATGGATCTGTGTGATGTCCTTAGGTTAGGTAGGTTTAAGTAGTTCTAAGTTCTAGGGGACTGATGACCACAACAGTTAAGGGGCTCCGGAACGCCCTATACTTGCAGTGTTAAAATAACGCTTATAAATTACATCTTTCCTCACAAAGTATTTGAGGTAGGAAGTTAAACTTTTTACAGATTATTTATTGGAATATGGGCTACAACTTAACACAGGGATTTTACAAAATTTTAGTTCAGTTATTAACGATGATTTTTTTTCAATTGCAATGAAAATTCACAACATTTTTTGCAATTTTTTATTTATATATTCAAAAATATACAGTTTTTTGGAAAAAGGCTGTGTTAAATTATGCAGAAGGTACTGTGTAACATTTACTGAAAGTTTGAAACAAATATGTTTGGAAGATCCTTAGAAAACATGTAATTAGTATGAGAAAATAAAAGTTTTGGGAATCGAGCGACAAAGATTGGATTAACTTTTTAGTGCATTCCAGGTCCATAGGATGGATTATTTTCATCCTCTGCAAACTTTATCTCACATCACTAAAATGTACCTGATGAACACGGACGTTAATAATAACACCATTTGACAGCAGTTTAACAGCGCCACAGTGGGTCACGCCCATGTAGAACACATTTCAAAAAAAATTTAAAAATAGTTGTAGTCTTCGGAATTGAATAAATTATTTATCTATTAAAAGGTAATAGTCTGCAGATTCAGAAAACGCAAAAAAGAAAAAATTGAACTTTTCATGATTTTGAGCCTTTCCGGAGCCCCTTAAGTCCCATAGTGCTCAGAGCCATTTGAACCATGGCGTTGTGGTTGACAAACGCTGAAATCACATGCAGATAGCACGGGCTCAGTGCTCCTCTATAGGCCTCACGGTGCGTTTTGGCTTAATTAACCACCAAACGTCCTTACCCGCTTGGAATTGGGGTTCACACCTGTTATGTCGCACTTGGTGAGTGAGACCGCACCGCGTAGATAGCGAGTGATGGAGAACACCTGTTACTGGCGCGGATTCGCCACGTGAGCGCAGTGCTCTACTCCAAACCGTTGGCTGTCATTCGGCTGTGCCGCGGTAAGCCTGAGACACCTGTCTAGTGGCCAGGGGTTAACATCCTAGCCTTAACTTGCAACGTAGGCAGCCCCCATTGTATTCCACAACACCTAGCTCTGGATTAAGTCCGGTATCAACATGGATTCTGGAAACAGCGATCGTGTCAGCCCCAACTCGCTTTATTTGTTCATGAGACCCAGAAAATTTTAGATACAAGCTCCCAGGTAGATGGCATTTTCCTTGACTTCCGGAGGGCGTTCTATACAGTTCCGCACTGTCGGCTGATAAACAAAGTAAGAGCCTATGGAATATCAGACCAGCTGTGTGGCTGGTTTTTAGAAAACAGAACACAGCATGTTGTTCTCAATGAAGACACGTCTACAGACGTTAAAGTAAGCTCTGGCGTGCCACAGGGGTGTGTTATGGGACCATTGCTTTTCACAATATTTATAAATGACCTAGTAGATAGTGTCGGAAGTTCCATGCTGTAGTATACAGAGAAGTTGCAGCATTAGAAAATTGTAGCGAAATGCAGGAAGATGTGCAGCGGATAGGCAGTTGGTGCAGGGGGTGGCAACTGACCCTTAATATTGACAAATGTAACGTATTGCGAATACATAGAAAGGAGGATCCTTCATAGTATGATAATATGATAGCGGAAAAAACACTGGCAGCAGTTACTTCTGTAAAATATCTGGGAGTATGCGTACGGAACGTTCTGAAGTGGAATGATCATATAAAATTAATTGTTGGTAAGGCGGGTGCCAGGTTGAGATTGATTGGGACAGCCCTTAGAAAATGCAGTCCATCAACAAAGGAGGTGGCTTACAAAACACTTGTGCGACCTATACTTGAGTATTGTTCATCAGCGGGGGATCCGTACCAGGTCGGGTTGACAGAGGAGATAGAGAAGATCCAAAGAAGACCAGCGCGTTTCGACACAGGGTTATTTGGTAAGCGTGATAGCGTTACGGTGATGTTTAGCAAACTCAGGTGGCAGAATCTGCATCGCGGTGTAGCTTCCTGTCCAGGTTTCGAGAGGGTGCGCTTCTGGATGAGGTATCGAATATATTGCTTCCCCCTACTTATACCTCCCGAGGAGATCACGAATGTAAAATTAGAGAGATTCGAGCGTGCACGGAGGCTTTCCGGCAGTCGTTCTTCCCGCGAACCATACGCGACTGGAAGAGGAAAGGGAGGTAATGACAGTGGCACGTAAAGTGCCCTCCGCCACACACCGTTGAGTGGCTTGCGGAGTATAAACGTAGATGTAGATGTATCTCGGCAGAGGCTTCCGTCTTATCGAGACTGTTACCAGCTGCATTGACAGCAACTATCGTTATAAAAGGTATGTGTAACGGTACAGGCATAGAATCCGACATATTCTTACGTTAGCGTGCAGCTTTAAGACTCTCTCGGCACCAGGTGAATTCATTTTAAGCAGCTTAGAGTTTTGCGTCTATCTCTCCATTTTTAATAAATTCAGAAATGAGATACAAAACAATATACACTGTAATTGTATTTGTTTATATATTTTCACAACTTCAATGAACTTATTGGATGATTTCGCGATGCCTTCAGCTGACATTCTCTTTATTTGATGCACAATTAAAGAATTTCGGCCTAAGCTCATACTCAAGTACCTAAAACCGAAGCATTGAACAATGTATGCATTAATATCACTTAAGAATAAAACATAGGAGTAAGTCATGTTCAAATATATACTACGATTGTAACCTACTTTATGGACGTTTCTATAATGGTCGGCAGAAGGCATCACGAATTCAGCCAAAAAAATCATTGCAGCTACAGACCCTATCGCAATAAAGGTTAAAGAATCACTGAATTTTGTTTTAAATTTTTCTGAAGATTATAGAATCACTGAACTCTGTTTTAAATTTCTCAGACGTTGTAGTAACTGTAAATTGATGCCTTCCAAAGACAGGCAGCACAGTAAGTTTGAACTGGTGGCGTACCAAAACGCCAAGAATAAAAAAATTGAAAAAAAAGAAAAAACATTTATTGTTGTCATTGGTGAATTTTGGGAATGTTCTACTCGTAAGTGGCTGTGGGCGGATACAAAATATATATTGCAGCCCTCTAAACAGAAACTCACACATGGCTACACATGCAAACGTGTGAATGGAAATATTTAACGATCATGGGCCTAGACCACTTACTGCTGTTTTCCCCTTGGTGCTTTTCTTCTTCTCGCTGTAATCTATGAATAATAAGTAAGGTCTTCTAAATGTTTCATTAACTATAGGTTGGGGAAGCATACACGAAATGAGGATAAGTATACGGAAAAGGTAACTGGTATCACAGTAGAGATGGTTGCCGTGTTTAGTAACTGATTTACTAATTGAATAGTCACAAACTGTAAATGACACTTTAGTCACACAGGTTTGTTTCAATAATTTGCTACCTGTTATCGTACACACATTGTTCACTTAGTAGTGCCCCGTTCCTCAGAAAGCCGCTGATCAGAAAAATAGTTCTGCTTTTGGTAGTTAGCGCAATTCCTTGTAATTAGCAATAGGTAACACTATTGATGCTGGTGACCTCTATCTTAAGTGAAGGCGTAACTATTTCGCGATGCGGTAGGCTACAAGACGACACAGAAACGAAAACACACAGTCAAAGGTACAGATGACATGAGAAATGGCAGTTAGTTTGGTATGTTTGTCACTAATGGCTCAAATGGCGCTGAGCACTATATGACTTAACATCTGAGGTCATCAGTCCCCTAGAAATTAGAACTGCTTAAACCTAACTAACCTAAGGACATCAGGCACATCCATGCCCGAGGCAGGATTCGAACCTGCGACCGTAGCGGTAGTGCGGTTACAGACTGAAGCGCCCAGAATCGTTCGGCCACACAGGCCGGCTGTTTACCACTATGAGCGTCTTTGTATGCCTCAACACATGAGTGATGCGTGTTCTTTGGCTGCCAGGGGTTGCATTGATAGTAGAGCACGAGCAAGTGTGTGAGTCGGCTGCCGAGGGCGAGAGATTGACAGAGATAGATAGAGAGAGACAGACAGAGAGAGAGAGAGAGAGAGAGAGAGAGAGAGAGAGCTTAGTCGCTTCTGAATGAGGAGCTTTGATGGCGGACGGTTCCATACAGAGAATGAATTTTATTTGAGACAATGTGGCTGAATATAGAGGCCGCATTTTTTTTTGATGATATTGTAGAGAGATTGCATTTCTAGAAAAAGGTAACATGCACTGAATTTTATTTGCTGCAAGCGCTACTCGAGTAGAGATTACGGTACATTGTGTTTAACAATACACACGCTTTGGTGTCCAAGGTGAAATATCAGTCACGTGTTGATAATTTTAATTCTTCTGCATTATGAGCAGGTTATTCCAACCACGTCGGGATTTTGACGATCTAACGCGCCCTCTGGATAGAATTTGGCACGATATCCCTCATGAGGATATCTAGCAACTGTCAATCAACGCAAAGCCGAATACCTTTTCGTGTAGTCACAGGAAGTCGTGTTACGACTCAGACTGTGCGTGACAGGCTGCATGATGCGCAACTTCACTCCGGACGTCCATGGCGAGGTCCATCTTTGCAACCACGACACCATGCAGCGCGGCACAGATGGGGTCCAACAACATACCGAATGGACCGCTCAGAACTGGCATCGTGTTCTCTTCACAGATGAGTGTCGCATATGCCTTAAACCAGCCAATGACGTGTTTGGAGGCGACCCGTTCAGGCTGAACGGCTCAGACACACTATCCAGCGAGTGTAGCAAGTTGGAGGTTCCCTGCTGTTTTGCAGTGCCATTATGTGGGGCCGACGTACGCCGCTAGTGGTCACGAAAGGCGCCGTAACGGGTGTACGATACGTGAATGCCATCCTCCGACAGACAGTGCAATCATATCGGTAGCATACTGGCGAGGCATTTGTCTTCATGGACGGCAATTTGCCCCCACTTCGTGCACATCTGGTGAATGACTTCCTTCAGGATAACTACATCGCTCGACTAGAGCGGCCAGCATGTTCTCCAGACATGAACCCTGTCGAACACGCCTGGGATAGATTGAAAAGGGCTGTTAATGGATGACGTGGCCCACCAGCCACTCTGAGGGATCTACGCTGAATCGCCGTTGAGGAATGGGACAGTCTGGACCGACAGTGCCTTGATAAACTTGTGGATAGTATGCCACGACGAATACAGGCGTGCATCAATGCAAGAGGACGTTACTATTAGAGGTACCGGTGTGTGCAGCAATCTGGAACACCACCTCCGAAGGTATCGCTGTATGGTGGAACAACATGCAATGTGTGGTTTTCATGAGTAATAATAAGGGCGGAAATGATGTTTATGTTGATCTCTATTCCATTTTTATGTACAGGTTCCGGAACTCTCGAAACGAAGGTGATGCTAAACTTTTTTTGATGTGTGTGTATCACTTTTTCAAATGACCACCTTACATCACGAAATACCCTCTAAGAATAGGAATAAGCTTCACAATTATTTAAAGTCATTTACTTTGGTCTGGAAAGTCTCCTTTATTTTGAAATAAATTGATAGGAGCCGTAAAAAATTTAAGTACAAATAAAGTTCACTTTCAGAGGAGTCTAAAAAGACTCATTAATACCCAACTCCTTCATTGACGCATATCTTATTAGAACCTATTCAATTCCACATATTTTAATAATGCCAAATAATGTGAGTGTTAAATGCAATGTGAGCCGGCCACTGCGGCCGAGCGGTTCTAGGCGCTTCAGTCCGTAACCGCGCTGCTGCTGCGGTCGCAGGCTCGAATCCTGCTTCGGGCATGGATGTGTGATGTCCTTAGGTTAGTTAGGTTTAAGTAGTTCTAAGTTCTAGGGGACTGATGACCTCAGATGTTACGTCCCATAGTGCTTAGAGCTATTTTTTGCATACCTTCAGTGCAATAATGTGACTAATATTAATATGCACTGTAAACTGGTTTTCCCGTTAACGATACATGGCTACAAAGGCCTACGAATTCCCATATGAACCTCGGTGTGCTGTACATTTCCATATTCCGAGACAAATTTTTTTATCACCTCCTGACCGCAAAAAATGTAAGATTTGTTGAAATTCCACATCCGTGAGGACCATTTCACATAAGATTTATGGTAGAAACATTAGCACATCACTTTTATTTTGGTTAGATATTGCAGCATGCCAAACTTTTGAGGCACTACTTTCCTTGAGAGCTGAGCGACCTTAAGTGAATTTGTCTCATTTTTAAGTAGTTCATTTAGTCCATTAGGATCAACGTAAGAAATGAAATGTGTCTGTTATTTCTACCGTATGTCACCGGGTGAGATCGGTCGAAATTAGCGTCGGACACTCCCTTTGTATCGGCTCTCATTAGTGCTGGTGGCGGAAAATCCATGGGCCGACGGCCAACCTGCAGAAGAAGACGCTGCTGTATTCGTCTGCGTCGCTAATGTTTGATTACTGCACATCGTTTAAGAAAGTAGAAATGTGTTCCATTACGGCTTATGGATGAGTTTTTGAGACTTCTGTCTGTCTGTCTGTGTATAGCTGTCAAACCGTAAACCCTGCTTTATCTATCAAGCTATGAAGAATATTGAAAGTATCATATTTGATTAAGCAGAAAATTTTTGTATATTGTGTGTAATTACTCGTGACGAATGAAATAAAGCTGATTCACAAGATTATTACTATGTTCAACTAGTGAAAGAAATGGTCGAAAGTTAAAAAGAAATGTATCAGAGAAAGGTTGGGAGATTCTTAATGAACGTTTCTGGAGAATTAACATTTCGTTAACTTACATTAACAATGAAATAATTTTGTAGCTATTAAAGCCATTTCAACCAAAGGCTGAAAGTCAATTGTTCAAGTTAAATGTCGTTCCCTATCTACTTTTACGAAGATATAGACAAAGTATGTAGTTATTAATAAAATTTCTCTGAACTAAAATTCAGTAATATATGATCTATATAATATACTTTATAGTACCTAAGTCACAGAACCACTGCATGTTTCCATAGCTACAGAAAACTTAATAATTCGAAAAGAAAGCTTTCACCTTCCAGGTTCTTATTCGGCTATTGTATAATCATCCACAGAAGCCTAGGAAGAATATGTGACGATAGATGAAGAGAACAGGTCACTAACAAAGCTACGAAGAAAGTTTACAAAAAAAATTCTAGTGATCACTCCTAACAACGTAGTAAACACGAGAACGAAGTCTCACATTTGCTTCAGTTGCATTTATCCGCTTATTGTTACTGCAGTGCTCTTGGATCTGATGGGAAAACTACAATATAATAATATCATAATACGTATTATGAATTCTTGTTTTATGACGCCTTCTACACCCTTGAGGATCCACTATGGATCTATGGGAAAAGCACATTTGATGTAACTTACCATCTCACAACAGAGGGCCGTTATCCAACGCTGTATGCATTTCTTGTGTCCCGCAAGACAAGATCGCTGTAATAGACAGCTTGATGGTCCACACCGAAACCCAAGTTACGATGTTTGGAAACGCACAGAACTGTATTCTGCTCCACTGAAGCTGGTAACTTGTAGAACTCGGTCGAAGGGATGAAGTGAGGTTGCAGTTTAAGGATTGATGGCGACGACATTGAAATTTGGCTAAGTAGTGGGAAGGAATCAGCAGCTGCCTATTAAAAGAAACCGTCGCGATATATGATTGAACTAGTGAAGGCTAACTACGGAAAATTTAAATCAGGATGGACAAGTAAGAATTTGGTCCGTATTCAACCGAAACATGAGTCTAGTTTCCACTTTCCTTGGTTCCACTCTGTCCATACATCCGATGAAAATCTTATTATATTTTCTCACAACCCACACCATGAAGATAAGTTTAAGGAAATCCTAATTCCACAATGTCTCGTGTTGACGGTCGATAGGTTGCAAATTTTATACCGGCGTCAAAATAACCAGTGCATTTCCTAATGAGTCTGAAATGAAGATGTATCAGGTAAGTCAGAATAACAGCTCTAATGGATATATGCTCTCATTCTTCCGACCTTTTGTTGACAGAAACTGAGACAAATTTTATAATATTAAAGAATATAAAGTAGCATGTGCCTCGAACACCACAGTCAACTGTACAGTATACAGGAAATATGAATGTAATGTAAGCGAAAATATCGGAAGTAATTTGGGGTCGGTATTTCGATTACACGGCGTCTACGGAGCTCTGTACAATTCCATGTGTTAATGTTTCGCAGAACATCCAATGTTCAGCTAACGCCTGCTGCTATGTCAACCTAATGTATATGTATCTGACACGAAGGGAAATAGTTCTATTAGTCACCGGTTACTACTTTTTCCTGCAAATACATATTCTAACACAGAGAGAGAGAGAGAGAGAGAGAGAGAGAGCGAGAGAGAGAGAGAGAGAGAGAGAGAGAGAGATAGAGACCGTTAAAATGCAAGTTATTCATGGCGCAGCAGTTACCTTTTACAAATGTGTTCGCTGCATAGCAGCCGTCTGCGAAACTTGTAACTACTATATTGCCTAGTTGGTCATACAAGTTTGTGAAATCGCTGTAGTATGACTCACGGTGCCATAAAAACTTTAAAAATCGTATCTTTGAAAACTTTTATAGGTGCACCCAGTCTTCCATTAGCGGAAGAGCGGACTTCATATGACGTTGCACTATGACGAGGCACTACAGGTGTAATAAATGTTAGTTTGAAAAATGTGGCATTGCGTCATTAATTTTCTGAATACTAATTAACGTCAAATAGATTCGTAAAGAAGTACGCTTGAATACAAATGGTTCAAATGGCTCTGAGCACTATGGGACTTAACTTCTGAGGTCATCAGTCCCCTAGAACTTAGAACTACTTAAAGCTTACTAACCTAAGGACATCACACACATCCATGCCCCAGGCAGGATTCGAACCTGCGACCGTAGCGGTCGCGCTGTTCCAGACTGAAGCGCCTAGAACCGCTCGGCCACTTCGGCCGGCTGCTTGAATACATCCGTCTCCAATGTCAGTGTCGACTGAACACACTAATATAGTGGCGTTGGACCGAGAATTAGCCGGCTACAATTCTGGTATTGGAATCAAATTTCATCGTCCTGACTTGGCTCCCTAATGGACAACGAGCGATTGCACACAACTGCTGATGATCAGGCTGTGTGCCGTTGTTTCTTGTCCTAAACAGTTCAGCAACGATGACAAACTGTTTTGCTACAGTTGGAGAGCAGTATCACATATGAAACCACCTCTACTCCTTCTCTGAGTTTCATTTCCAAAAGCATTACAAAGATTGTGTTACATTCGACAGGCAGGCATCTAGTTACTTTCCATACACAGGTAGCGAAATGACATTGCATACTCCGGTATCTGGCCGAAACGACACTGACAGTTTGAGGCCGCTAGCGATCGTATACAAATTGAAGTGATCTCGCACCACCTCATTTGCCTAACGTTGAAAGTTTATTAATATTGACGTTTAAATGGAATGCTGCTGTGGTGTAATCAATAGGCCTGCTATCGGCAGCTTAAAGATGCTTTTTCTTATTGGGGCACTGACGGCTACACCAATGACACAGAAGTAGCATGACACGCCCACAGAAGTTCTCGGCACCGCCGTCGTTGTTCTGCTCTGACATAGAAAGATACACGGACATGAGATCACTTGTACGCCAGGCTACGTCCGAGTTGACGCCGAATGCACAGCAAGCAGCGAGAAGAGTACCGTGTCAGGCGACAATAGAGTTAGACAAAACCAGTTGGACTCTTCAAGTTACTCTGCAAGTCCTTGCATATGTTTCTGAGCTTTGTGTTTAAACACTACTATGGGGAATTCTGACATTGCGGCTAATAATAGAAGCAAGGCTGAAGAAAAATCAAGACACTTTCATAGGATTTGTTGACCTGGAAAAAGCGTTCGACAATATGAATTGGTGCAAGCTGTTCGAGATTCTGAAAAAAGTAGGGATAAGCTATAGCGAGAGACGGGTCATATACAATATGTACAACAACCAAGAGGGAATAATAAGAGTGGACGATCAAGAACGAGGTGCTCGTATTAAGAAGGGTGCAAGACAAGGCTGTAGCCTTTCGCCCCTACTCTTCAATCTGTACATCGAGGAAGCAATGATGGAAATAAAAGAAAGGTTCAGGAGTGGAATTAAAATACAAGGTGAAAGGATATCAATGATACGATTCGCTGATGACATTGCTATCCTGAGTGAAAGTGAAGAAGAATTAAATGATCTGCTGAACGGAATGAACAGTCTAATGAATACACAGTATGGTTTGAGAGCAAATCGGAGAAAGACGAAGGTAATGAGAAGTAGTAGAAATGAGAACAGCGAGAAACTTAACATCAGGATTGATGGTCACGAAGTCAATGAAGTTAAGGAATTCTGCTACCTAGGCAGTAAAATAACCAATGACGGACGGAGCAAGGAGGACATCAAAAGCAGACTCGCTATGGCAAAAAAGGCATTTCTGGCCATGAGAATTCTACTAATATCAAATACCGGCCTTAATTTGAGGAAGAAATTTCTGAGGATGTACGTCTGGAGTACAGCATTGTATGGTAGTGAAAAATGGACTGTGGGAAAACCGGAACAGAAGAGAATCGAAGCATTTGAGATGTGGTGCTATAGACGAATGTTGAAAATTTGGTGGACTGATAAGGTAAGGAATGAGGAGGTTCTACGCAGAATCGGAGAGGAAAGGAATATGTGGAAAACACTGATAAGGAGAAGGGACAGGGTGATAGGACATCTGCTAAGACATGAGGGAATGACTTCCATGGTACTAGAGGGTGCTGTAGAGGGCAAAAACTGTAGAGGAAGACAGAGATTGGAATACGTCAAGCAAATAATTGAGGACGTAGATTGCAAGATCTACTCTCTGAGATGAAGAGGTTAGCACAGGAAAGGAATTCGTGGCGGGCCGCATCAAACCAGTCAGTAGACTGATGCCCAAAAAAAAAAAATAATAATAATAATGGGGAACAGTTTATACTGAACAGTATTTTGGGTTCGCGCAGGAGTCAGACTGTTTTTATCAGTGTACGTAAATGTGCCTCCGCTCTGATCCACTACCACAGGAATGAAGAAGTATAACAAAAGATAATTCTTCATTTTGTCTGTAAATATATTTCAGTTCTTGCATTTTACGCTTGCAACACTCGTGTCACTTACCACGTGATCAGCAACCAATTCACTTCTGACAACCTGTCGCCACAGTTGCCGCTTATTACGTTAGAGTACTGCAACGATGTAAGCTACATAATCATGATACGATACATAGCAAACTTGTAATCCAAAGTGAGATCGACACAGCTGTTCCTAGTCAAAACAGATTTATAATCAAACTGGACGAGCCCATGCAATGCTCGTTACATTCAGTGAGTAATAGGAGTATGATCGTTGGGTTTGGCCACTGTGTACAACAACAAACCTAGGGGTAGCACCAGGTTACATTTACTATTAGTCGGTCATCATGGAGAGGATAAATTATAAGACAAGTTATAGGATCTGGAAATCTAAGTCAAGACAGTGAGTAACCCATTTTATTTAATATAATGACTGAAAAAATTCAGAATAAAAATAACAGATTAAAGGTCACTACAAAATTACGCTAACACTGAGGGGAGGTACCATAAAGTGTGGAAGATTGTATGGAGAAAGCGCAGAAAGGTGTGCTCATCTCGACACCAAGATACAACAAGAAGTCACAAATTATAAACAAATGTAGAAATAAAAATTCCGTGGCGAAGTCAGCGAGTAACGAGGTGCTCGGAAGGTGGCGAGAATATTGCTTATTTCACGAAAAACCAGGGGGACCCATCAAAAACTGCCCACTCTTGGTGTACAAAACATACATTAACAAACATGATGTTGATACTTGGCTGTAGCAGTATCTCGCTGACAAGTCAGCTTCTTCACGCCAAGCATAGTTGCAGGACAGTTCAATTTGACTGGAAGACCAGAATCCTGGAGCAAAAGCAATTGCTTTTCTCACGCTGCCCAAATGGCACTGTGGCGTCTCGACCTTTGATGTTTGTGGAGAAAAAGTAAAAATTGTCGAACACAGCTATTGTCTGCGGTACAGCACCGCTCTGCATTCGTCTAGAAGAGCTACTGGCACTGCTCGTAAAAGCCTGAAATAAACCACAGCTTCACCTCCGTGAAAACTGCCCATACCGCTGGGGAGGTTCGCTTCTCTTAATGAGATTCACTGACTGCCTTGTGCCAACAACATGACCCTGAGACCAAACTGTGAGTGCACCTTTCTAGTGCGAAAGCGCAAAGGTATCCTTCCAAGACCACGTGTCCTGCACAATTAAATAACCACCAAAAAGTGACAGAAAATGAAACAATATTGCTTTACTGTCATAAAGTCGAAGTGTCATATCGCAAAAAGGTGCATTAAACTGTCCTAAAAGATACTAAATAGGGTGTTCAGTCTACAAAAGCCATTGTTTTTATTTCGACTACTCACTGAACGCATGATACGTTGTGCACAATCATGCACCTTTGCACTTCACTTTTGGGTTTCCACTGGGGCTACTGATCCAGCTGGGTGTTATCACAGGTAGCTTGAAACCTTTTTCACACATCTCGGAAAACGTCAGTGACAAACCGTTTCCACTGCACCTTTTGCCAGGGTGATAGTTTGTGATTCCTCCATTCTAATATGCACGGCTGATGTTTACCATTACCACAATCCGAGCTGAATATCTCATCTCCCACACTGAACGTAAGCACGTTCCTGTGCACACCGTCACTTACATTTACATAATGATACGATTACACTTACACTGATACTTCGCTTGGCACCTTACATCTATACGGGGCATTCAAATGAAACCAGGTCAATAGTGTAAAGTAACGGTAACGATTTTACTAACTCAATAAATAGAGTTATATACAGTACACATACTCAAAAATAGTCGCCAAAACTGTCGGCACATTTGCCGGAAGGTGTGGCCGAGCGGTTCTAGGCGCTTCAGTCTGGAACCGCGCGACCAGTACGGTCGCAAGTCAGAATCCTGCCTCGGGCATGGTTGTGTGTGTGATGTCATTAGGTTAGTTAGTTTTAAGTAGTTCTAAGTTCTAGGGGACCGATGACCTCAGATGTCGAGTCCCATAGTGCTCAGAGCCATTTGAACCACTTTTTTGTTGGCACATTTATCCCACTGCGACACTAGCCGGTCGATCCGCTGCCTCAAGAAGCTGGTGGGCTTCTGTCGGAACCAGGCCTGGACCCAGTCACACACTTCGTCGTCCGCTGCGAATCGATGTCCGCGAATAGCTTGTTTTAAACCCATGAAAGTCACATGATGAACGGTCGGGACTGTACGGTGAATGTTCCAGCGTTTCCCACCGAAACTGCTGCAATGTCGTCTTTGCCGCATTGCCCATGTGTAGGTGGGCATTATCATGCATGAGGATTACGCCATTGGACAACATGCATCGGCGTTTGGACTTGATGGCTCGTCTAAGGCTCTGTAAAGTGGCTCGATAACGCTGGGTATTGATGGTGGTTCCTCCTTCCAGGTATTCGACAAGCAATGGGCCCTTGTGGTCACAAAAGAAGGACATCATGCCCTTACGATAACTGATGTGCACGGCCTTTGATTTCTTTGGAGGTGGCGAAGTCGCATGTTTCCACTAACTGCTCTGACACTTGCTTTCCGGTTCAAAATGGTGACGCCATGTTTCGTCACCTGTGACGCTACGTGACAGAAAGCTGTATTACTCCTTATGACAACGTTTCAGGTGACTCAAAAACAACACCATTCGAGCACTGCGCTGTTCAGCGGTCAGTTTGTGAGGAACCCACTGCGCACACATTTTTCGGAAGTGCAAGTGTTGATGAATTATGCTGTGGGCGGTGCCCATGCTAATACGCAGTAAATGATGGATATCGTCGACGGTGATTCTGCGGTTGTCCAAGACTAAGGTATTCACTTCCGCAACCATTTCCGGTGTGATGACGCGATGAGCCTGTCCAGGACGAGCATGGACTTCCAGTGACTCGCGCCACTCAAGGGATCGTTTGCACCATTCCACAACACTTGAACGACTGAGACTGTATTCACCGTACTCAGCCTTCACCCGTCGATATATTTCACGGCCTGCAACTCCCTCCGCCGCCGAAAATCGAATCACTCCTCGTTGTTCCTGCTTACTCGCCTGCATGTTCGGTAGTGGACGATAACTTGTGAAACCTGTAAGTAGGCTGTTTAGGTTTTTATACTGGTAACGCCGCCGCCACGTAGCGCTCTCTGTATGAAAATCACTGGCTGTGCTGTGTGCAGTCTGTGGCTAGTTTGCATTGTTGTCTGCCATTGTAGTGTTGGGCAGCTGGACGTGAACAGCGCGAAGCGTTGCACAGTTGGAGGTGAGCCGCCAGCAGTGGTGGATGTGGGGAGAGAGATGGCGGAGTTTTGAAATTTGTGGTACTGGATATTATGAACTGCTATGATGTATATCTTATTTCGATTCTTTTGTAAAGCCTGTATTACTACAAATGTTATCTGTATTATTATGTTTTAATGATGTTTTCTGTACCTTTGTAATTGTATTCTCATGTTATAAAATTGTAATTGACACCAGTTCATCAAATTAAGTAACTTGTAAGTTACATTTCACTGCACACGTTTCTGTTGGTCATACTATATGGACAATATGTGAGAAGTAGGGACTGATAGTGTTTGCACGTGTGTTAATAATTCAGCAAGGGACTGGATAACAGCATTGCTGGTTCGAAGGACATTTCAAAAAAAATTTTTGTGAGTGCTCAAGTGGTGGTTCATGGACTTGCTATATTGTCCACAAGACTCTTCGATGGTGATTGTGGCACCTGCACAGTCGCAGCAGATGGCTGCTGGCCACCTCTACAAGGACTACAGTGAGTCTACACCTTTGATGACCCACCAATACCATTATTTCTACAAGGACTACAGTGGGTCTGCACCTTTGCTGACTCACCAGTACCATAATTTCTACAAGGACTGCAGTGGGTCTGCACCTCTGGTGGCCCACCAATACCGTAATCTCTACCAGGACTACACTGGGTCTACTCTGTGATGACCTACCTACCAATATTCTTCAAAACTTCGACTGACTCTGCTGTGGGTTTGCTCTGTTGTGGCCCATTACCTGTCTGCAGGTCAAGAGTCAGCACTGTCTTTCCGTTGGAAGAACAACACTACTTCTTCAAGACTGCATGGAAATCCACTACTTCTGTGTGCAATTTCTTTTACTAATGAGACTTTGTGAAAAAAACTGTAATTACTATTACGATGAATGATCAGGACTATCTTTATGGACTGTGAGAAAATTTTAGCTTTTGACCAACATTGTAATACTGGATATTATGTACTGCTATGTATATTATGATTATTCAACACTATTAAGGTAAATACATTGTTTGTTCTCTATCAAAATCTTTCATTTGCTAACTATGCCTATCAGCAGTTAGTGCCTTCTGTAGTTTGAATCTTTTATTTAGCTGGCAGTAGTGGCGCTCGCTGTATTGCAGTAGTTAGAGTAACCAAGATTTTTGTGAGGTAAGCGATTTGTGAAACGCATAGGTTAATGTTAGTCAGGGCCATTGTTTTGTAGGTATTTCTGAAAGTCAGATTGCGTTGCGCTAAAAATATTGTGTGTCAGTTTAAGCACAGTCATGTATAATTGTTCTAAGGGGACGTTTCAAACCACCTTCTCTTAGGCGTGAAACCACACTGGCGCTATGCAATATCACGCGTCAGTCTTTCTGCCAATAGATGGTGCCACCATACCCGCAGTTACGTGGTGCCACCTTACATGTATGGCAAAGGAAGACGCACTGACCAGGTTTCATGTGAATGAACCTCATACATATTCATCTACATGATTACTTTGCAGTTAACAATTGGGTTCCACTCGAACAGCACGCGGGAAAATGAACACTTAAAACTTTCCGTACGACCTCTAATTTCCCTTCTTTTGTTATCATGATGATCCCTCCTTAGTAATTGACATTTCATGAGAAGATCCTGCAGCAACGAAAAACTCCTTTGTTTTAATGATTGCCACCCCAATTCGCAGATCATATCCATGACACTCTCTCCCCTACTTCGCGATAGAACAAAACGAGCTGCCCTTCTTTGAACTTTTTCGATGTCCTCCCTCAATCCTATTTGGTGCAGATCCTACACCGCGTAGCAGTACTCTAGAAGAGGGCTGACAGCGTAGTCCAAGCAGTCTCTATTGCATTTTCTAAGTCTTCTGCCAATAAAGCGCAGACTTTGGTTTCCTTTCCCCCACAACATTATCTATACGATAGCTGAAATTCAGGTTATTCGTAATTGTAATAGATAAGTATTTAATTATTATGGTGAGTGGTGGAGCGTCTTTTGTGTACCACTGTCATTTCAGCCCCTTTCCTACTGCAGTCACGAATGGAGGGCGGAAGAACGATAATGTGTGAGGTCGAATCCCTCTAATTTTACATTCATGGTCTTTTCATGAGATATTAGTAGTTAGGTAGAACATATTAGTTCATCCTTTTAGGAAAATGCGGGGCTTGTTTTTTAAGTAAGTACCGCTTTAAAATTTAAAAAAGACTTGCTAAGATAACTCAAAAATTTTATTTTTACAGGAAAACCTGTACCTTAATCTACATTTCTACATAATTTCAATCAATATTGAGGCACTTGTCATAACGTTGTACCAGTTTTTGAATACCCTCCTCATAGAAGTCTGCCGCCTGACTTGTTAACCACTGCATCACCACTATTTTGACTTCGTCATCGTCTTGAAGACGCTGACCGCCCAGGTGTTTCTTTAAGTGCAGAAACAGATGGTAGTCACTGGGCGCAAGATCGGGGCTGTACGAAGGATGATCCAGAGTTTTCCATCGAAAAGGTGTGATGAGATCTTTGGTCTCATTCGCCACATGCGGACGGCAATGTCTTGCAGCAAAACGATGCCCTTGCTCAACTTCCATGGACTGTGGCTTTGATTCTGGTGTGACGTAGGCCACCCATGTTTCGTCGCCCGTAACAATTTGGCTTCAGAAATCGTCACCGTCGTTATGGACTGTCAATCCACTGTCTAAACGTTTGGTTTTGTGCACATCCGTCAATATTTTCAGTACCCAACATGCGCACAATTTTCGGTAATTCAAGTGCTCGGTCACAATACCATACAAAACACTACGGGAAACATCAGGAAAGTCATCCCGCAAGGAGGAAATCGTAAAGCGTCTGTTTTCTCCCACCTTATTGTCCACTTCCTGCATCAAACTTTCATTAACGACCGAAGGACTCGCACTCCGTTTGTCATCATGCACATTTGTGCGGCCATCTTTAAATGCTCTCACCAACTTTCTTACCATTCCATCACTCATAATGTTTTCTCCGTAAACTGCACAGATCTCACGATGAATATCGATCGCTTTTAGGCCTTTAGCACTAAGAAATCTTATAACACCCCGTACTTCACAGTCGGCGGGACTCACGATTATCGGAGACATCTTAAACACTCGGCACACAACGTAAACAAGAAAGAATCATACTGTAATGGCGTCGTATCGTAGATTAAGGTACAGGCTTTGATGTAAAACTAAAATTATTGAGATATGTTAGCATGTCTTTTTTTTTATTTCAAAACGGCAGTTACTTAAAAAACACGCCTGGTACGTTCAGAGAATTTTAATAGTAAACCAAACCATTTTGGATAACATGAAATGTGGACAGCCACCAGCTATGCAATGGAATGACGACAATGAAAATTTGTGCATGACCGGGACTCGAACCCGGATATCCCGTTTATCCCGAACGGTCGCCTTACGACGTTTTTTCCTGTTAAGGAACCTTCCTGGCGCCCGAAGGGAAGTTCAAAAATGGCTCTGAGCACTATGGGACTCAACTGCTGTGGTCATAAGTCCCCTAGAACTTAGAACTACTGAAACCTAACTAACCTAAGGACAGCACACAACACCCAGCCATCACGAGGCAGAGAAAATCCCTGACCCCGCCGGGAATCGAACCCGGGAACCCGGGCGTGGGAAGCGAGAACGCTACCTCACGACCACGAGATGCGGGCCCGAAGGGAAGTGTGGGGCCAAAGTTCGCAGGGGTCGCGACCCGAGGCCTGGCCACCATGTCCCGTTCTCACCCTCCACGAACCAAGGAATGTTAGTTTATGGAACGCGGAGTGGAGGTACACAGAACATCAAAGATTTACCTGTTTAGTAATTTCCTTTGTTTTTTTAAATGGTTTTTGTGAACATTCCTATGACCAGAGAATAACCAGTTCTAAGAGTGGGAATGGCGTGAATAAACTACTTATTGCAGTAAGTTAAGAAAGACAATAGGAATGAAATTCGAGAAAAAAATGTCTGTATTTGGGAATGCGGACAGCTGCACAATAGCGTTCATTGAATAAGTGGCAAAAATCAAGTATATATTTGTCTCCGCCTGCAGACAAGTAGTAAATGCGTTCCACAAATCCACTTCACAGAGCTCGTCTTGGGTTTGCAGAAAGTATCCCGAGTCCGGAAAACGGAGCAGCAGAGGATTTATCTGGTCAGGAATCGTACGGGGAATTAGGGCCAGCATCTGTTGCATCAAGAAATCACACCCCTAATACCCATCCGCACACCAGGCGATGCTCGCCCGTAACCAGAACATCACAGGCGGTACACAACGGGGTGTCTGCAAGATGAATCCCGTGAAGAGTGAAGATTTTATCGGCGTACTTGCTTCCCATTGACAGTGAGGTACTGGACGTCAGTGGCAAGATGAGAAGCGCACACTCATCACCAGACCGCACGCCAGTCGATGCGGGGATGCTTCCCCTCAACCACATACGGTGACCTGTGTTGCTGAAGAAAGCTGTAGTTCGCCTTCATGGATGTCAAGCGCGTTGGAAGAACGGCATTACAGACGTAGCTAAGTTCGAGGAAAAATCGGAGACAGTAAAAGAAGGGCGGCAGGGCTTCCGAAAACTTTGTAGGTGCTGAGAGAGAATGTGGTGCAAAGGCCTCCTACAACAGGCAGGTGTAGTAGGACAATGGTGCCACAGCGCCATGCGAGAGATGATGAGAAGGGCTATCGCTCTGTCAGGGACGTGACACGAGCCTAAACTGCCCCTACACCACGCCACGGGAGGGTGTATGACTTGTGAGGTTACTTTATTGAGGTTCTAATAATTGTACCACAATGGCCTGCATAAAATCAAAATACCTGTTAGCACACCTTCACCATTCGGTATAAATACATATTCTCTGTACGCGTCCCTAAATTGACGAATTAAATCGTCCAAATTAGGCTTATAATACCATAATTCTTCTACAACAATAACAGCTGCTGAATAATTAATCATGTTGCCATTATATGTATAGCTAATTCATCATTCGAACCGCGCGACTGCTACGGTCGCAGGTTCGAATCCTGCCTCGGGCATGGATGTGTGTGACGTCCTTAGGTTAGTTTAGTTTAAGTAGTTCTAAGTTCTAGGGGACTGATGACCACAGATGTTAAGTCCCATAGTGCTCAGAGCCATTTTTGAACCATCATTCGTAAAGGTACCACAACAGCAACCACTTTTTCTTTCTTAAATGAAGGTATCGGTGATGACACCTACTATTATTTGGTAACTCTTCTAAATGCAAATAACGAAGTTGAAAAGCATCCAACAACTCTCCGAATTTAGGTTTCTCTCCCCAAATCTCAGAAGAGCAGACTATGAAAGCCTTACCAATAATCAGCAACAAACCCAAAGTGATGAACACAACACAGTTAATTCTGCACCGCAGCACGGGACAGGTGAAGACTCTACACAATCTGAATTTAGCGACGGATGGGAAGTGTCGCTGTCGCGCTTGCCAGCGTACCTACTCGGAACTGCAGGGGCAAACATACGAACCAAATGCCGCTAGAATGCGCGTGCCATAGACGCAGAAATAGGAAGTGCCTGTGCCACGTGGGACATACGTGACGCCAAATATACATTTACATACTGTATGCGTTGCAGAAGATCGAGGGCCCGTCAGCCATGATCCAGGAGCCCAGCTCGTTGTTGGACAGTAGGCACCGAGAGGTGAGGGCAATCGTGGGCCGCATTATCACTTGTGAAGTAGAGTCCTAAGCAGCTGGACGTAATGGAGCAGCGCTGTCTGCAGGAAGCGCCGCGCCTACAGCCATGGCACTCGATTTTCGGACGTTAAGGCAGCTACCAGAAGCGTCGCCGTAGGCGGTAACCCATGCAGGTCGCAACGAAGAGCGATTGTGAGATCGTCCGCATAAGCAGTGCAGCTGTGTATATGGCCACCGAGAGACATCCTAAACAGGCGCTGACGGAGGCGGGAGAGCAGTGGTTTCATGGCGAAAGCATACAACAGTGCAGAGGGTGGGCAACACCGAGAGAGGTGGCGCAGTAGTTAGCACACTGGACTCGCATTCGGGAGGATGACGGTTCAATCCCGCGTCCGGCCATCCTGATCTAGGTTTTCCGTGATTTCCCTAAATCGCTCCAGGAAAATTCCGGGATGGTTCCTTTGAAAGGGAACGGCCGACTTCCTTCCCCGTCCTTCCCTAATCCGATGACACCGATGACCTCGCTGTTTGGTCTCTTCCCCAAACAATCCAATCCAAAACTTCCTGGCAGATTAAAACTGTGTGCCCGACCGAGACTCGAACTCGGGACCTTTGCCTTTCGCGGGCAAGTGCTCTACCATCTGAGCTACCGAAGCACGACTCACGCCCGGTACTCACAGCTTTACTTCTGCCAGTATCTCGTCTCCTACCTTCCAAACTTTACAGAAGCTCTCCTGCGAACCTTGCAGAACTAGCACTCCTGAAAGAAAGGAAACTGCGGAGACATGGCTTAGCCACAGCCTGGGGGATGTTTCCAGAATGAGATTTTCACTTTGCAGCGGAGTGAGCGCTGATATGAAACTTCCTGACAGATTAGAACTGTGTGCCCGACCGAGACTCGAACTCGGGACCTTTGCCTTTCGCGGGCAAGTGCTCTACCATCTGAGCTACCGAAGCACGACTCACGCCCGCTACTCACAGCTTTACTTCTGCCAATATCTCGTCTCCTACCTTCCAAACTTTACAGAAGCTCTCCTGCGAACCTTGCAGAACTAGAACTCCTGAAAGAAAGGATACTGCGGAGACATGGCTTAGCCACAGCCTGGGGGATGTTTCCAGAATGAGATTTTCACTCTGCAGCGGAGTGTGCGCTGATATGAAACTTCCTGGCAGATTAAAAGTGTGTGCCCGACCGAGACTCTGAATCCAATCAAGTCCAGAGGGTGGGCAGCCTTGACGCGCCAAACGCCGGATCGAGATGGGAGGCGTAAGACGGCCTATTGTAGAGAACGCGAAACGTAGCACGAAGGAGACGCATTCCAAAGTCACTTTTGTATCAGGGTATCCCATACGGCGGATCACACTTTCCAGATAGTCGTGATCGACCGGGTAGAATGTATGGCTGAAGAGCTGCCAAAAGTCTGGGCACACATGGACCGTTAACAAGAACAATTATATCTCGGTTGGGACATAGAGCAGTGTCGATGTTATTGTCACCTCCCAGAGAAGTTTGATCAGGGAAGCCACGTTCGTTTCAGCCGTGTAGCCAAAGGCTGGGTAAAGATCTTTGTGACGCTGAAGAGCAACGGCATGCGGTGGTAATCGCGTATCTGTGATGTACCCCAAGCCTTATGGATGGAATTGCTGAGACCGTCGAGGGAACCGTTTGGGATCTGCACGAGAGACGACGTAAGATCCGGACAAATTTCCGTCCATCCCCTAGAACTTAGAACTACTTAAACCTAACTAACTTAAGGAAATCACACTCATCCATGCCCGAGGCAGGATTAGAACCTGCGACCGTACCGGTCGCGCCGTTCCAGACTGTAGCGCCTAGAACCGCTCGGCCACTCTGGCCGTAACTTCATCGTAGAACCCGCCTGGATAGTGTCTTCGTGGCGTCGGCAACCAGGTCCATAGTTCAATTTCTAGGGTCAGAGCCAAAGCGGAGTCGGAAGCACGCCACAATGTTCGTAGGGTGGTGACGTCTGCAGAGTAAAGCGTAACATAATAGGAGTGGTGGTCACACACGTTTTCAATTGGTAAGGTATCTGGAGAATGTGCTGGCCAGGGCAGCAATCGAACCTTTCCTGTACCCAGAAAGGCTCGTACAGGACCTGCAACATGCGGTCGTGCATTATCCTCCTGAAATGTAGGGTTTTGCAGGGATCGAATGAATGGTAGATCCACGGGTCGTAAAAGATCGGAAATGTAACGTTCACTGTTCAAAGTGCCGTCAATGCGAACAAGAGGTGACAGAGACGTCTAACGAATGACACTCGATACCATCACGCCGGGTGATACGGCAGTATGGCGATGACGAATACACGCTTCCAATGTGCGTTCACCGCGATACCGCCAAACACGGATGCGACTATCATGATGCTGTCAACAGAACTTGGATTCATACGTTCGTGACCCCCAGGTTCGTCGTTGAGTGCAACATCGCAGGCGCTCCTGTCTGTGAGGAAGCGTCAGGGGTAACCGCAGCCGTGCTCTCCGAGCTGACAGTCCATGCTGCTGCAAACGTCGTCGAACTGTTCGTGCAGATGATTGTTGTCTTGCAAACGTCCCCATCTGTTGACTCAGGGATCGAGACGTGGCTGCACTCTCCGTTACAGCGAAGCGAAAAATGACTCTGAGCACTATGGGACTCAACTTCTGGTGTCATCAGTCCCATAGAACTTAGAACTACTTAAACCTAAGCAACCTAAGGACATCACACACAGCCATGCCCGAAGCAGGATTCGAACCTGCGATCATAGCGGTCGCGCCGTTCCAGACTGTAGCGCCTAGAACCGCTCGGCCAGCCCGGCCGGCACAGCCATGCGGATAAGATGTCTGTCATCTCGATTGCTAGTGATACGAGGCCGTTGGGATCCAACACAGCGTTCCGTATTACCCTCCTGATCCCACCGATTCCATATTCTGCTAACAGTCAAGGATCTCGACCAACGCGACAGGCTACAATCCAACCTGTATCAAAGTTGGAAACGTTATGATACGCATTTCTCCTCCTTACACGAGGCATCACAACAACGTTTCACCAGGCAACGTCGGTCAACTGCTGTTTGTGTATGAGAAATCGGTTGGAAACTTTCCTAATGTCAGCACGTTGCAGGTGTCGCCACCGGCGCCGACCTCGTGTGAATTCTCTGAAAAGGTAATCATTTGCATATCACAGCATCTTCTTTCTGTCGGTTAAATTTCGTGTCTGTACCACGTCATCTTCATGGTGTAGCCATTTTAATGCCCAATAGTGTAATATCGTACCACAGTACATTCCCGGAGAATGGTGAAATAGAAATCCCGGGATCGTCGCTATATCCCGTGACCTCCCTTCTCTAACCAACCGTGGCCTTGCGGACGGCAGGATCAGCGCAGAGCACCTACCTTGACAGGGCAGATTTATTTTCATCACGGCGTCGACGACAAGCTGTCCACCCAGTATCGATGAGCTACCGGCATTAGGGATAACTAAGATGTATCATGTTCAGTTTCCATGGCCCCAGCCACGCTTCACCCTTCGGCGGCAGAGATTGATGGTACAGACACTTGCTTCATGGTCAGAGAACGCAACAGACCAGACTTCAACGGGAGGTACCCCGCAGACAATATCGTGGGAGGTATAAACACGATCAAGGAGGCTGGAAGAATAGCTTGTGAAATGCTTAAGCCCCGGACGATCACCATGAACATGCTCCTATGAATGCAGAAGGTTGAGATGCTGGAGAATCGCCTCAAGCGCCGTGCAGGGAAAGTGACACGGCAGTTGGTCATTGCGCTCCTGTAGCATTTGAAATTGCCTCCCATGACCAGTGCATCCTGCCGACTCAGGAAGAGAGCCGTGAGTGCCCTGGGGAAGAAAGCTGTACGTTCGCGGCGACGACCCAAACCAGATGGCGCATAGACATTGATGATCGTGACACCACTAAACGTGAGAGCCATATCTCTGGCATCAGAGAGATAGGGAACTGTATTAGCAAGGATACCGTCAATAGAAGGATCGCCATCCCACTACCAGTAGGGAAAGCATGGGAGCCATGTAATGTGAAAGCATGGGGAACACAAAAAGTTGCAATGTGCATCTCCTTGTAACATCCCCCTCACTTATCTACCTTAATGACAGTGAAAAATTAAACCGCGTGTACCTAATGGAAATTTGGGAAAAGCAATCGTCACTGAAGTTAATTTGTCGGTAAAGAGGGAGGAAAGGGTTACATCTAAATGAAAGGAAAAATTCTAATGAAACTGGTGTAAATTAATTTTGAAAAGGGGTAAAGTTAATAAAGAAAGTAAATGTGCGGCCGTTACGTTAACAATTAACTAGCGGTAATTAGAAATTTGAGATTTGGGGAAAATTACGGTCGCCAGTCCTAAGGACAATTATTGTAGTAACTGAAAAAGAAAGGTTATTACACATATAATTAGCACTAGAAGCGTGGCAACTGAAGATTGTCACGGGTAGTGTGAAAACTGAAAGTTTGTCAGAATTAATAAACTTCGCTACACTCTGACTTAATCTAGCAAAAGAATTAATAAACCCGGAAAATTGAAAGTTAATTTAGTGAATGAAATTAATAGTGAGCTTTGTTTGTGAAGCACATCGAAATTCAGTAAAATACGGTTAGTCTTGGGCTACCTCAACAATCATTTCAAAAGCTACTTGAATCTACGCAATTTAGAAATAAGAGATTTAACTTTGAGCTTGAATTAAATGATTCTGAACAATTAAGATTAGTAAAATTTAGTACGTATCAAGCTGAGCTGCAGTCACAGGTAAGCTAAAATACGGTAACAAAACGCGCACTATTAATTTGTGCTTGTGTAACCTAAATATTGTAGCCAGCTATGAATACCTCAACTGAACTTTGAAATTAAAGCAGTGAAATCGAATGATGCTGGCGTTTGAATTTCAACGACACTCGGGTTCATTCCGGAAAAGGAAGGGACCCTGCTTTCTAATGCGATTGGGACAATGAGCAACAAAAGTTCATGCTACGTTGCTGTAATTTTGTGATTTGAACACTTTGAAAAGCTGAGGTCTGCCATACAGTTCTAAAACTTTACGTGCTTCCAGTCTTCCTTGTTGGTTGATTGAAGGTTTGAAGCCATCGATCGGGGAGGTGGCGACAGTCACTCATTGTCGGCCGTCGCAGTTGCAGAAGCTGGATGTTGGCGCGCCTTCTTCTCGACACGGTCACCAGGCGAAACGGGCTCTTGATGTGCGCCAGCTAATGCTTCCCGTCCGCGACACCGTGGCAGAAACTATCATAGCACGTCGAGCGCAATTACATGCTGCCCAAGCCCGAAAGCGCGGCAACTCGCGGGAGCGTCACACAACACACCTGCTCCACTGCACTCCCCCAGCCAGACTCCCTCTGCTCTGCCCGCGCTCCACGAGGCAGAGTTAACACTAGCAAAGATCCTAAACACTTTTGTTCTCCACACGACCTATCGACGTATTCGTTCGATAGCATAGTTTTCCCTAGGCCAGACCCAGTGTATAAATACAAATAATATTCACAAAAGAAACCAACATAAATGCATATATATATATATATATATATATATATATATATATATATATATATATATATATAAACAGTAAAACAATTACAATATATAAAGACACAGAAATGTCATATCTTCAGGTAACAAAATAAGGAAAAAAATTTATAGTGCAGCAGATGGAGATGGAAATAGGAGGATATGCATTTCCGGCGTTACATCCTGAAGGAGGACAACGTCGACGTTCGCAGCATACAGTATTTCATGGCTTCCTGTGTTATAACCATACGTGCTGCATTCACCTGTTTCAGAGTTCATCTCTGGTGATTAGCGTAGGGCCACAGTGCTGGTAATCTGGCAGACCCGGGGCAAAAGGCTGACATCCTGTGACACCAAGAAGGCACGTGTTAGTGCAGCAACACGTGGTTGTGCATTTTCTTTCTGAAACATGGCGTCTGAGGTGTTGTGCAGGAAGGGTACGGCTATTAGTCGCAGGACGTCATTCACGTAGGTCATACTGGTCACAGTGCCGTGGGCACCCACCAACTGTGATTTGTGATTGTACCCGATAGCACCATATGCCATAAGACTTTAAGTTGGCGCTGTGTGTCTTGTGTGAATGCAGTCACTGTGATGCAGTTCATCCGTTCTGCAGCGAACCAAAACGCGGCCGTCATTTTCAGGCAAACAGAACATGGATTCGTCTGAAAGCACTATCTGATGCCATTCCTGTCCACAGTCTAGCATGTTTCTGTACATTGCAGAGCCGAGGAGCACGCAAATCTGTCCTGCAATGCCATTCGGACGGGGTGTTGATCCACTAGGAGGGTGGAGCGACCTCACCCATCCCGTCGTGTTCCACGGCCTTTCGTGAAACATTCTGCACACACCCGTTGCGCTGCCGAAACACTTCATCCCACACGAGCAGCAGTTTCCTGCATCGAACCATCACATTCTCCCATGCTAACAAAGCGCCCTCTTTCAAACTCACTGATTTGACAGTACGGCTCAAGGATGCGTCTGCGAGGCATCACGGATATCTTGTCAAGTCACACTGATCCATTACCTTCGGTTTATTGTGAAGGCACTGTAATGTCTCTTGCAGCGGTCTCTCCGCGATATTTTCAGAAATTTTATAAATTATATAACTCAGTACATATCTCGAAATATCTCTCCTTATCTTACCGATTATCAGTGCAAAGTAGTTTCAAGCCCAATTATTCCTTGGAGCGTCCATTTACTCCATGGAATAGCTTCTCTGCTATCTATGTTTTCTCTTATGAAAAGAATGAAGGAATGCTTGCCGATTAGTCGTGAAAGAAGGAGGATTTATATATATGTATTGTTGAGCTAGTCGCCATCTTGATGAGATTCTGTATGAGAAGGAATTTAATACATGAACTAAACCAAAGTAAGTGTTTTCGCGTATTATTTAACTGATTATTATTGACAGTGTCTGCTTACTACGCTGTGTTGCACGGGATCAGTGGGGAACGTCTGATTTACACTGGACGAACCTGCCGTTTCGTATGCTCAAGGTATCCAGTCACTTCAGATAAACAGCCTAACACGGTCTTACCAGCAGATCTCCGGTCTTCCCCATGTGATCACCGAAAGTTAATAATTATTACAAATGTTTCCAGGAGATCGACTGACAATTTTCGTCGCACCGAGACTTAGAAATGGCTTCACTGCCTTATGAAATTTAAGTTAAGCTCAATTTAATCAGGATAGAACAGTATTGAACTGTTTGAATGTGATAAGCCTGCTTTGTGAATGAAAATTCCCTTAACATACGCATGTTTTTACTATCCTGATCAGTGGAAGCTAAATCAGGCCGGTGTGAGAGAGGTTTTTAAATTTTAGATCCCACAAAAAAAAATATTAAAGCACATTTTAACTGTAGGTGATATCGCACCTCGATATCGATGTTAAGCTTGAACACGTGGGCCAACGTGGTTAAACTGTTAATCATTCCTGCAGAACATACTAATGTACATGTCCTTTGAATATGAACGTACTAGCTCTAATCGACCAAGGTGTTCTGTTATTCTGAACATGAGTGTACTTGTGTCCAGTAGTCAGCACAACTCCCTGTGCGAAGGCGTTTTACACATACTTGTTCACAGGGTGCGATCCATCTCCGGCCAAGAAGTGTTCCAAACGAGCTGAAGCGCCTGGAGACGGATGGCCTGGCACTGCACACCGGTACATCACGACATAGAGCAAGGCGGTGAGATGGGTCTACGGTGGTGAAAATATGAACTATAACCCCCTCCCCTCCTCCCACCCCTACTGTTTCCACAGCCCAGCAATGCCAGGAAAGTGTGAGGACTATAACAGAATCAGCTTAACAGCTCATCACCGAAGTTTCTGACAAGATTAATATAACTAAGACTGGAAAAGAAAACCGAGGATCTATTAGATAACGATCCGTTTGGTATAGGAAATGTGAAGGCACCAAGATACAATTATTACGTCGAGCTTCATAATGGACGTAAGGCTTGAGAATAATCAGGACAGCTTCATGGAATCGACGATGTACGGTGGTGCTAGAAATTAGAAATTCTGAGGAAAAGAGGAGTAAGATATAGGGAAAGAAGTGTAAGATAATATATGTACAAGGACCAAGAGAACAACAGGAATGGAAGACCAATAAGTGCTCCGATTGTAAAGAATTTAAGATAGGGATGCATTCTTTCGACCCATGTATTTAAAATATGCACACATCAAAAAAATGTTTTGCATCACCTCGGTTCCAAGAGCTCAGAAACCCGTACAGAAAATTGGAATATATATCAACATAAACATCATTTCCGCCCTTTTTATTGCATGTTATACCACCATACAGTGTGACCTTCATAGGTGGTGGTCCAGATTGCTGTACACACAGGTACTGCTAATACCCAGTAGCACGCCCTCTTGCAGTGATGCATGTCTGCATTCGTCGTGGCATACTATACACAAGTTCATCAAGTCACTGTTGGTCCAGATTGTCCCACTCATCAACGCCGATTCGGCGTAGATCCGTCAGAGTGGCTGGTGGGTCACGTCGTCCATAAATAGCCCTTTTCAATCTATACCAGGCATGTTCGATAGGATTCATGTCTGGACAACACGCTGGCCACTCTAGTCGAGCGATGTTGTTATCCAAAACCAAGTCATTCACGAGATGTGCACAATGGGGGCGCAAATTATCGTCCACGAATGCCTCGCCAATAAGCAGCCGATATGGTTTCACTATCGGTCGGAGGATAGCATTCACGTATTTTACAGCCGTTACGGCGCCTTCCATGACCATCAGCGCCGTACGTCGTCCCCACATAATACCATCCCAAAACAGCAGAGAACCTCCACCTTGCTGCACTCGCTGGACAGTGTGTCTGAGGCGTTCAGCCTGACCGGTTTGTCTCCAAACACGTCTCCGACCACTGTCCGGTTGAAGGCATATACGAAATTCATCGATGAAGAGAACATGATGCCGATCCTGAACGGTCCATTCGGTATGTTGTTGGGCCCATCTGTACCGCGCTGCATGGTGCCGTGGTTGCAAAGATGGACCTCGCCATGGACATCGGGAGTGAAGTTGTGCATCATGCAGCCTACTGCGCAGAGTTTGAATTGTAACACGACATCCTTCCGCTACACGAAAATCATTATTCAGCATGGTGGCCGTTGCTGTCAGGGTTCCTCCTTGACATAATCCGTAGGTAGCGGTCACTCACTGCAGTAGTTGCCCTTGGGCGGCCTGAGCGAGGCATGTCATCGACAGTGCCTCTTTCTCTGTATTTCCTCCTCGTCCGAACAACATCGCTTTGGTGCACTCCGAGATGCCAGGACAGTTTCCTTGCTGAGAGCCCTTCCTGGCATAAAATAACAATGCGGACGCGATCGAATCGAGGTATTGACTGTCTAGACATGTTTGAACTACAGACAACACGAGCCATGTCCTCCTTCCTGGTGGAATGGTTGGAACTGTTCGACTGTCAGATCCCCTCCGTCTAATACGTGCTGCTCATACATGGTTGTTTACATCTTTGGGCGGATTTAGTGACATTTCTGAACAGTCAAAAGAACTGTGTCTGTTATACAATATCCACAGTCAACGTCTATTTTCAGGAGTTCTGCAAACCGGGGTGATGCAAAACTTTTTTTGATGTGTACATCGATAATCCAATGACGAAAATAAAACAAAGACTGCAGACTGTTGTTAAAAATCTGTGTGAAAGGATATCGATGACACAGTCTGTTGGAAACATTGCTGTCTCAGTAGCGATAGAATGTAAATCGTAGAAAGGCGAAAGTAATGAGAAGTAGCAAAAATGAGATTAACGATAAACTTAACATCAAAACTGGTGACTTCAGAGTAATCGAATTCGGCTACCTTGGAAGTAAAGTAACACTTGAACGGGGACGACATAAAAAGCAGACTGACACAGGCATACTTCCCCAAAATAAATCTACTAGTATCGAACATACACTTTGATCTGAAGAAGAAATGTCAGAGAATGTAAGCTGCAGCACATCACTCTATTCATATGAATCACGGTTAATTGGAAAACTGTAAAAGAATAAATCTAAACGTTTGAGATGTAATAGTCTAGAAGGATGTTGGAAATTACGTGCACTGATAAGGAGGTCCTCCGCAAAAGCGGCGAAGGAAGGTACATTTGGAAAGCACTGAGAACAGGAAGGAATAGGATGACAGGAAAGTGTTAAAACAACAAGGAACAGCTTCCATGGTACCAGAGGAAGCTGTAGGGGATAAACACTGTAGCGGAAGAGAGAAATTGGAATTCATCGAACAAATAATTCAGTAGAACTAAAAACCAGTACAAGTTGCAAATTTTTACTTTTTGTTCATTCGGTTAGTTAGGGGACGAGACCCCGTTTTCGAATTATCATAACAGAATGGAAAATGACATTCCGAAGATGTCAAAAATGAGCAATGAACATTTACATAGGGTACACGTGCTACTCTGAGATGAGGAGGTTGCCGGAAGAGAGGAATTCGTGGCAGACCGCATAAAGACAATCAGAAGATTCATAACTTAGTTACCTTTTTTGGATGTTCTATTACACATAAAAGGAAATGGTTACCTTGGGTCATGGCGTATGCTATAAAGCCACACATACGGACCGCTATTTTCTCTTCAAGCTTAGCGTATATACCGATCATCGTCCTCCCCCGGTAGCTGAGTGGTCAGGGCGACAGAATGTCAATCCTAAGGACACGGGTTTGATTCCCAGCAGCGTCGGAGATTTTATCCGCTCAGCGACTGGGTGTTGTCCTTATCATCATCATTTCATCCCCATCGCCGAAGTGGCGTCAAATCTAAAGACCTGCACCAGGTGAACGGTCTACCCGACGGGAGGCCCCACTCACACGACATTTACATTTATTTACCGATCATCAAATTAATCGTGTTTTTCAGTTTGGACCATCAAGTGAACCAGTTGCTTTTCTACCATTAGCTGGAAGCATTTCTTCAAAACTTTCTAGAATTCTCAGGAAATAAGACATTAAAAGTGTTCTTTTGCCTGTGGCCAAAACTAGAGCCCTGTTTGAACCTGTTTAAGATGATTTGGGATTGAGAAAGCCTGGAGTTTATAAAATTCTCTGTCATTGTGGAAAGGCCTATATCGACAGTCTCTTCGCACTGTTCGCGACCGATATGTGCCAACATCAGCGTCACATACGTTAGCTCCAGCCTGAAAAATTTGCCATCGCCAAACATCGTCTCAATGAAGCGCTTAACATGTCGTTTAAAGAGACGCAAATTATTGCTGCGGCTTCTCGTTACTGGTATTGTGCGCTCAGGGAAGCCATCGAAATACGATTATCCGATGACAGCATTAACAGAAATAAAGGTTTTCCTTTAAGCGAGACATAGAACCCTATTTTTTATGACATAAAACAATAACGCTCTGATTTTCCTACGCTACATCTTAATTTGCGATTTATCACTTTCAACAGTTTCTACCGCCGACTGGGCTGAAACTCGAAAACGACAGCTCTTCCGCTTCTCGCGCAGGCGTAGTGGCCTGGACCCGTAAAAAGGAGCCGCCGTTTCTAATGTTCATTCAGTTCCGACGTGATTGTATACTCAACGATCGCACATGAAGATGGCGGGCGGATGGATCGCCGAACTATTGTGTAGTGAAAATGATTATATGCAGCAGCGTATCCTGAAGGGCATAGACATGTAAGTCGCCGGGAAAATTATCGGAATTACATATACTTCATACTAATTTGGACCGAACAGTAGGTAATTTCAAACTGCCTTAAAAAGGCATCTAGATAACTTAAAGTTGAACAAGGTGGAAAAATATCATTAGGTCTTTGGTGTACAAAAAAGAGACACGGTCCCACTAGAACAGGACAATATTTGTGTATCATTCATCAAACATTACCTGATAACACATTTTTGAAGAACAACTTTAGCTGACGGCCAAAACTTTTCTCTAGAATTTTACAAAAGATATTGATAGTGAAATCTACAAATAAAAGTAATAAAGAGTCAACAGTCTGAAACTTTGTATAATTTCTGCCAATCCAAGATAATAATCCACGTAACTTCCTATGTTTTGTAATGAGTAATGTCCAGTTTTTGTACTGTATCAACTTACTGGATCAGTATCTGAATTATTGTGCAGGAAACTGTTATGTCAGGTGGCCACTTGTTACGACATCTGAAGTACTTGTTATGGCAGTTTGCTACTTGCTACGTCCTCTGCAGTGCTCGTTAGCAGCAGACACAGTGGCTTCGCCAAAGACTGAGACGGTGTGGAGTTTTACAATTATTTATTGAGCTTTCTTTACAATTTCTCCCTCGTCGTCGCTGCCCAGCCCTGCGGATCCTTCCGCCTGGCTGCTGTTGTGTAGATTCTCCGACAACCCGCGCCACCAGTGCTCCGCTGAAGTCAGGATGCCCTGTGGTTGAGATGAACTCGTCGCCGCTCGGCAGCCCAGTATGGCACCCCCACGGAGCCGCGTGGCCTTGAGGTCAGCTGCCGCCGCGTGCTGCCACCGGCGGCTGGGAAGCCGTCAGTCGCGATGTCCGCGAGCTCCCGTCATGGACGGACCACGCGCCGTGGGGCCGGGTTGTCGTGGAGTCCGGGCGTCAATCCCCGGTGGCGTCTGTGGCAAGGCCGCGCTGCGGCCGGTCCTGCTGCAAGTTCTCGCTGTAGTTAGTCAGCCATGGTGCCGACCGGACTCGGGCCGACCCCCAGAGCTGAAGTAGTCACCTGGGGGCGAACGGATTACTCCTGCGAGCTGGAACAGACTTCCGGAATCGTCACCTACGAAGTTTGAACATTCGGACACGGACCACGTCCGTCCTCAGATCCGAACTGCTTCCTAATGGCTTCTGTCCGTTGCTGCCTGCGCTCCACTATTTATATCCGGCAGGAGGACGTTTTTTACCCGTCGGTGGCAGCTTCTTGTTACTACTCCCGCAGTATATTGCAGCGTAACTTAGCGTGCTGGCCTCACTTCCCTTACTCAGCACTCTCCAGGCTTCGCTCGGCCGTCGGTCTGCGTGCGTCCTTGCGTCAGCCGGTTGGTAGACTGCAACTGTCAGCAAGCCTATCTGCGCCGCGCTTACTTCGCAATGCCGCGATCGCCGGCTGCCTCTGTTTTGCCATTCTCCACTGCGTGAAGCAACGCTTACTACATGTGGCCGCAACGAAAATGGTCGTCCGAATAAGATCACTCATTGGCTGTCTGCATTATTTCAGTTAGAGACGTCCATAACATCGTTAAGGTAGAAAAAATTGACCGTTGTTATTCTGTTGTTTACCTAAATTGGGTCCATTTTTGTAAGCTATGCTCTTTATAAGGCGTGCTTGGAGAGATTATTTCGTCCGTTGCTTGTTTTGTTAAGCACCACCTATGGGAGGCAACTTATGTAGTATTTTTATTATACTACTCAGCTTGAAAAGTTAATATATTAAAATGACATTTATTAGTAGTAAACAGTGCCCTCGAGTGTGGCACGTGCAGTCAACGTGAAGCAAAAATACAAATAAATTTCCATATAGGTGACCTATTTTGAATCGCATCTAAACTGATTCTATTGACCACTCAGAAAGTTAATGGGTTACTAAATACGTAAGTTGCTGATATATCTCTAAATAACACATATTCATGAAATGCCCATTGTTTTAATGAAAATCCCAGTGTGGCTTTCCTGGGTGTGAGTCATTACTTTTGTACAAACAACAAAACGTCAGCCACAGTTATTTGGATCATTTACTGCAGATTATTACCCAGTGGTGCATTCTGCAGCAGTGTCGACTGCCAGGAATCTTAAACCATCTGCATCAACTGCAATCCGCGGCTGTTGTGTGTGCGTGAGCAGGCGTTTAAGTGCATAATGTCAGGTAGTCAAAGGCAGAGCAGATTATTTTAAAATAACACTATTACTTCTCCTCTCCTCTCTCTATATGAACCGTTCCTCTTTTCCCATACTAAAAGAATTGTGGTCAGAAACTGTTTCCTTAAAAGAATTTAAGTTCAAGCCTTAGTTTGCAAATATCTCCCCAGAAACTGTAAGTCCTATGTTCCATTCAAGTGAAAAATCATGTAAAGGCTTAGACACACCACTATCGGCAAGTGTCAAACTCTAACACACTAATTAGCTTAGTAAGCTATTAAAAGTATGCCGTCGAAAAGAATCAAGTCACCTTATTTACTTTGGTTCCAATACCTGCTATGCAACTGTTAATTATTACAACTACGGCTCCGTTAGAACTCTAAGTTTTCGCCAAAAATTAAAATTTATTGTTTCGTCATGACTTACCAGTCTCTAATGGAGAAGCCATTTTAATATCAGCCGAAAAGCAATATTGTTAATTTTTGGTAAAAGCTTGCGGTTCGCCGAAACTATGGTTTTAACTTCCAGCAAGCAAACTAATACACTGCTTGATCAAAAGTATCGGGACGCACCCAAAAATATACGTTTTTCGTATTAGGTGCATTGTGCCTCTACCTACTGCCAGGTACTCCATATCAGCGACCTCAGTAGTCATTAGAAGACGTGAGAGAGCAGAATGGGGTGCTCCACGGAACTCACGGACTTCGAACATGGTCAGGTGATTTGGTGCCACTTGTGACATACGTCTGTGAGCGAGATTTCCAACCTCCTAAACATCCCTAGGTCCATTGTTCCCGATGTGATAGTGAAGTGGAAACGTGAAGGGACACGGACAGCACAAAATCAAACTGGCCGACCTCATCTGTTGACTGACAGAGACCGCCGACAGTTGAAGAGGGTCGTAATGTGTAATATGCAGATATCTATCCAGACCATCAGACAGGAGTCCCAACCTGCATCAGGATCCACTGCAAGTACTACGACAGTTGAGCGGAAGGTGACAAAACTTGGATTTCATGATCAAGCGGCTGCTCATAAGCCACACATCACGCCGGTAAATGCCAAACGACGCATCGGTTTGTGTAAGAAGCGTAAACAATGGATGACTGAACAGTGCAAAAACGTTGTGTAGAGTTATGAATCACGTTACACAATGTGGCGATATGATGGCAGGGTGTGGGTATGGCTAATGCCCGGTGAACGTCATATGCCAGCGTGTGAAGGGCCAACAGTAAAATTCGGAGGCGGTGGTGTTATGATGTGGTCGTGTTGTTCATGGAGGGAACTTGCGCCCCTTGTTGTTTTGTGTGGGTCTCTCACAACACAGGCCTACTTGATGTTTTAAGCACCTCCTTGCTTCAGAGCAATTCGGGGATGGCGACTGCATCTTTCAACACGATAGAGCACCTGTTCATAATGCACCGCCTGTGACGGAGTGGTTACACAACATCCCTGTAATGGACTGGCCTGCTCAGAGTCCTGACTTGAATCCTATAGAACACGTTTGAGATGTTTTGGAACGCCTTCATGCCAGGCCTCACCCACCGACATCCATACCTCGCCTCAGTGCAGCACTCCTTGATGAATGGACTGCCATTCCCCACGAAACCTTCCAGCACCAGACTGAACGTATGCGTGCGAGAGTGGAAGCTGTCATCAAGGCTAAGGGTGGGCCAACACCATATTGAATTCCAGCGTTACAGATGGAGGGCACCACGAACTTGTTAGTCATTTTCAGACAGGTGTCCGGATACATTTGATCAGATAGTGTATGTATTAAAACTGACGAAAAGACCATGTGAAGATGCATATTTCTTGATAATATACACTGAAGCGCCAAAGAAACTGGTATAGGCATGCGTATTCAAATACCGAGATTTGTAAACAGGAAAAATACGGATCTACGGTCGGCAAAACCTATATAAGACAACAAGTATCTGGCGCAGTTATTAGATCGGTTACTGCTGCTACAATGCCTTGTTATCGTGAGTGTGTTTCAACGTCGAGATATAGTCGGCGCACGAGCGATGGGACACAGCATCTCCAAGGTAGCGATGAGGATTTTCCCGTACAACCATTTCACGAAAGTTCCGTGAATATCAGGAATCCGGTAAAACATCAAATCTCCGACGTCACTGCGACCGGAAAAAGATCCTGCATGAACGGGACCGACGACGAATAAAGAGAATCGCTCAACGTGACAGAAGTACAACCCTTCCACAAATCGCTGCAGATTTCAGTGCTGGGCCATCAACAAGTGTCAGCGTGCGAACAATTTAACGAAACATCATCAATATGGACTTTCGGAGCAGAAGACCCACTCCTGCATCGTTGATGACCGCACGACACAAAGCTTTACGCCTCGTGGGGCCCGTCAACTTCGACATTGGACTGTTGATGACTGGAAACATGTTGCCTGGTCGGATGAATATCGTTCCAAGTTGTCTCGAGCCGATGGGCGTGTATGGGCACGGAGAGGACCTCATGAATCCAAGGACCCTGCATGTCAGCGGGGGCCTTCTGAACCAGGTGGAGGCTCTTTCATGCTGTGGGGTGTGTGCAGATGGTGTGGTATGGGAGCCCTGATACGTCCAGATACGACTCTGGCGGGTGACGCGTATGTAAGCATCCTGTAAGATTACCTGCATCCATTCATGTCCATTGAGTATTCCGACGGACTTGGGCAATTCCAGCAGAACAATTCGACACCCCACACGTTCAGAATTGCTGTAGAATGGCTCCAGGAGCACTCTTCTGGTTTAAAGACTTCTTATGGCCACCACACTCGCCAGACATGAACATTATTGAGCATATCTGGGATGCCTTGAAACGTGCTGTTCGGAAGAGCTCTACACCCCGTCGTACTCTTACGGATCTATGGACAGCCTTGAAGGATCCATGGTGTCAGTTCACTCCAGCACTACTTCAAACATAAGTCGAGTCAATGCAACGTCGTGTTGCGGCACTTCTGCGTGCTTGCGGGAGCCCTACACGATATTAGGCAGGTGTACCAGTTTCTTTGGCCCTTCAGCGTAGCAGTATAATGCCCTCCATCCTAGACGGTGTGCTGAAAAGTATTGCCTCTGAATGTTTGAGAGGAATCTCTTACATTTTTTAAAAATAAAACAAACGTTATTAACATTATACATCATTATTCTTCATGACTCCTAGTTTACAGCGCTTTGCGCTAGGGACCTCCGAATTGTAACACGGCGGTGTGTAATAGAACTATGTTAAATGCGCGAGACAAAACATGCTGTTGCAACCGAGTTTCGATTTGAAAGAGCTCGCCTTCACATGGAACACCCTCTAGTTCAGCGTGACAATACCAGACCACACACAAGGACAGCGACATCTACAACAAGTCGACGCTTTGGGTTCACTGAAATCGATCATCGTCCACAGAGTCCAGATTTAGCCATTTGCAATTTTCATCTGTTTCCAAAACTTAAATAACAGATTCGAGGACTTCACTTTGATACTGATGAACCAGTGGAGGCAAAGGTAAGGTTCTGGCTCCGCCAACACAGTCAAACATTCTACAGTGATGGTATCAGCAAACTGGTCTCTCGTTGGGAGAAATGTCTTCGTGTTGAGAAGTAAGTATATAGACACGAAGGAAAAAAGACGTGGAATGTTAATAACGTCTTCTTTATTTAAAAAGCTTAAAGATTTTTTTGCGTAAAAAATTCTGAGGGATCACTCTTCAACACTCACTCGTGAAACTAAAATTCATCTCCTAAAGACCTGCTACGATGAAAGTTTGTAGGTCGTCATATTCCTCGCAGCAACGGAGTATGACCTTGTTATGTCCGCACTGTAACACAACAAATATTCCGTGATAACCAAATTTATTTGACCTTCTGTCACTCAAAAAAAACTTAAGTTCGACTACACAACACTTCGCTGGCAGTAGCGCCAAGGAGAAATCAGAGTCACTAATACAGAATACAAGTACAAACCACTGCCAACCAGTCGATACAGACGCGTCGCAAGTTTCCAGCCAGGTAGGCCACAGTACGGTTCGGTCGTCGTGAATGCAGCAGCCGGGTAGTGACACAGTCATCGGCGAAGATTGAACTGGTTAAACGGGCTCAGGAAGCTCGCTTAAATCCGCAGGTCCGGCCAATCAGGGTGTTGGTAAATGGCGCCCTTATACTGTTGCTCACTCTGGTGGCAAGGGCAGCGCCGCCAGGGTAATCCGTATCGATAGTGGTGTGTACGCTGGCGCTAACCCGGCGACGACGCGTTCACTGGCGCCAGTTGTTGACATCGCGTGCGGCGCCAGCGGCACTCGCTGTGTGCCGCGCGTGTTGTAGCACGCCGCGCCGAGTTGACGGCTGCTGTGCGGCGGCCGATACGACAGACCTGTATGAATTGTAAATCTCGATGCACTTTCGTCAGTGACACACAACACAGCAACACAGAATTCTCAATTAACGTAGGCTCTCACAAAGGGTGCTATGTGAGACACTTTGTCACTCTCATCATCATCATCATCATCATTTAAGACTGATTATGCCTTTCAGCGTTCAGTCTGGAGCATAGCCCCCCTTATACAATTCCTCCATGATCCCCTATTCAGTGCTAACATTGGTGCCTCTTCTGATGTTAAACCTATTACTTCAAAATCATTCTTAACCGAATCCAGGTACCTTCTCCTCGGTCTGCCCCGACTCCTCCTACCCTCTACTGCTGAATCCATGAGTCTCTTGGGTAACTTTACTTCTCCCATGCGTGTAACATGACCCCACCATCTAAGCCTGTTTGCCCTGACTGCTACATCTATAGAGTTCATTCCCAGTTTTTCTTTGATTTCCTCATTGTGGACACCCTCCTGCCATTGTTCCCATCTAGTACCTGCAATCATCCTAGCTACTTTCATATCCGTAACCTCAACCTTGTAGATAAGGTAACCTGAATCCACCCAGCTTTCGCTCCCATACAACAAATTTGGTCGAAAGATTGAACTTAGTCTTGGTACTGACTTCCTTCTTGCAGAAGAGAGTAGATCGTAGCTGAGCGCTCACTGCATTAGCTTTGCTACACCTCGCTTCCAGTTCTTTCACTATGTTGCCATCCTGTGAGAATATGCATCCTAAGTACTTGAAACCGTCCACCTCTTCTAACTTTGTTCCTCCTATTTGGCACTCAATCCGTTTATATTTCTTTCCCACTGACATTACTTTCGTTTTGGAGATGCTAATCTTCATACCATAGTCCTTACATTTCTGATCTAGCTCTGAAATATTACTTTGCAAACTTTCAATCGAATCTGCCATCACAACTAAGTCATCCGCATATGCAAGACTGCTTATTTTGTGTTCACATATCTTAATCTCAGCCAGCCAGTCTATTGTTTTCAACATATGATCCATAAATAATATGAACAACAGTGGAGACAGGTTGCAGCCTTGTCTTACCCCTGAAACTACTCTGAACCATGAACTCAACTTACCGTCAACTCTAAATGCTGCCTGACTATCCATGTAAAGAACTTCAATTGCTTGCAAAAGTTTGCCTCCTATTCCATAATCTTGTAGAACAGACAATAATTTCCTTCTAGGAACCCGGTCATATGCCTTTTCTAGATCTATAAAGCATAGATACAATTCCCTGTTCCACTCATAACACTTCTCCATTATTTGCCGTAAGCTAAAGATCTGGTCCTGACAACCTCTAAGAGGCCTAAACCCACACTGATTTTCATCCAATTGGTCCTCAACTAATACTCGCACTTTCCTTTCAACAATACCTGAGAAGATTTTACCCACAACGCTGATTAAAGAGATACCTCTGTAGTTGTTACAATCTTTTCTGTTTCCATGTTTAAAGATTGGTGTGATTACTGCTTTTGTCCAGTCTGATGGAACATGTCCCGACTCCCAGGACATTTCAGTTATCCTGTGTAGCCATTTAAGACCTAACATTCCACTGTATTTGATGAGTTCCGACTTAATTTCATCCACCACAGCCGCTTTATTGCACTGCAATCTATTGACCATTTTCTCCACTTCCTCAAATGTGATCCTATTTCCATCGGGATCACTCTGTGCTAAAATATGTTAGACCAAATGACAAACACATTTTACGAAATATCGATGATCCTAGCAGCAGATTTGGAACGTGGATAATATTATATTATATTTTTAGTTACCTTGGTTCGCGTAATGCATCTTTTATACTGCAAATTATATGAATGTGCACTGAAAAATTATGTTATTGCCTTAAGCTCAATGCTGACATGCTCTGCCTTGTAAAAACATTTGCATAACGAAGAATTTACGCCGCCTGAAGATGAGGTTCGTCTGTCTAAACTTGTAGTCACATTAATAAAGTCCGCAGCTCGTGGTCGTGCGGTAGCGTTCTCGCTTCCTACGCCCGGGTTCCCGGGTTCGATTCCCGGGGGCGTCAGGTATTTTCTCTGCCACGTGATGACTGGGTGTTGTGTGATGTCCTTAGGTTAGTTAGGTTTAAGTAGTTCTAAGTTCTATGGGACTGATGACCATAGATGTTAAGTCCCATAGTGCTCAGATTCCTCCGACCAGCTTCTCTCGATCCACCGATCAATGTGGCACCTATTTCTCCATTATTGTACTACGTCGCCAATTGTTTCATAGAACTCAGCTACGTTCGGGCCGATCTTCCAGTCACCCGTCCTCCCCGTACAAAAGATTATTATCGTTTGTTTATGCTGTCCAACCCTTGCGACCCCATGGTGCTACAGCATCCTGACATTAACTGGCGCACGGTTTGGGGGTGTGTGCATGCACCCTTTTTACCGTCGTCTGTGTCTGCACTCTGGTATGTTTTAGTCTATGGAAAATCCGCGACTACTATTCGACTTTATCGCATAGGACTGGCCACCTCCCCACTCTGCCCTGACTGTCAGCTCGAAGACACCGACGAGCACCGTCTTACGTGCCCCCTGAAACAAAACGTATGGTTCCTCATCCAACGAATCGTGGGATTTTACCTCCGTGCCCCACCAACGACGGTAACCCCGGATTTCCTGTTGTTGCCCCAGACATTTCACTACCCTTGCTAAGCACCATACCCTAATCTGGTTTCGAGGACAGGCTTTAGAATATCTCTTTCAGAGTGGTCCGCATACAGTCCTTGACTTCTGGTATAAAGTTGTGACCGCGCATAGCACCCTCACCCGAAAACCATCTTACCGACAAACCTTTGCCGGTTATCTCCGCAGCGTCTACCTTGACCCCCCTCAAAGTTGGGGTGTACCATGCCTACCTGTCACATGATGCAACACCCTTATCCGCGTTCTCATGCATCGACCAAAAACAAACACAAATTAAAAAAAAAACAAACAAACAAGGAAGAAGACAAAATATGTTATATTTTGTTGTATTTAATGTTTTTCTTTTTTAATATTTTTTTGTTTAACTAACAGTCATTTGTATGTTTTTAAATGGTACCTTGAAGAACTCTTGCATAGTGAATATATATGTACATTTATTTTGTTCAATACAAATTTTTAAACAAAAACAAAAAAAAAGGAAAACAGGATATGTTCTATTTTGTTGTTTTTCATGTTATTCTAATAATTTGTTTACCTAACACTCATTTGTATATGTTTAACTGGTACCTTGAAGAACTTTTGCTTTGTGTATATATATGTACTCTCCGTTTGTTCAATAATAAAGATTAAAAAAAAGTTGGGAGAGCGTTAGACTGAAGATCTAAAGGTCCCTGGTTCGATCCCGGGTTTCGGCAGGTATTAAAAAAAAAAAAAGAGCCATTTGAACCATTTTTGAACATAAATAAACAACATTTAAAGTTACTGATAGCTATTCAAATTTATCATTGATTCTGTGGTCTTCCGCTGAGGAGACCAATTCTGTCAACGCAAGTGTTATTTCAGAACTTTTCAGCAAGTGTTTCCAGCGGTCTAGTGGCGCCTGCAAGTGGCGCGTGTAATTATTGGTGGCCCTTTATTATCTCGGGCGCGACCCCCACGTCCCTGTTGCCAGCGCTCTAACTTTTGCAATCTGCGGAGTAATTGCAGCAAAAACACATCTGGCGTTGCCGCCAGTGGGTCTCTCGTCTAACCTCGTCGCTAATGGGTTGGAGTGTGGGGACAAAATAAGTCACCGCAGGAAGAACAACCCGTCCGTGTCACGCGGGGCTGACAGGCGCATGCATGATGGCGCCGATATTACACAGCGCCATGGCAGATCGGGTTGACTTCCAGAATAAGTTGCAAACATTGTTATTATGAAACAGATCGCATCTCACAGGGATTTTTATGTAGATGTTAAGTCGGAGATTTCGTAGGCAAGGTATTCACACGAGCTGGTTAACACCGTTCCCAGTTGTATATGCCAAAGGAATTAATAAAGAATAAGAATGTGGTAATACTAAAAAGAATTTGTAAAGACTTGTCAAAAAATATGCAGCGTAGAAGAAAGCGTTATACTATAGATCTCTGATCTTTGTGAAACTGAACTGGATGAAATAAATGGGCTCTGACTCTCTCTGTTTCCCCTACCAACGTGTTAAATTGACCTCACCCAATACCTTGTACTCCATGGACCGTGGAGACATCGAAGTTTTTGTCTTACTGATGGGGACTGAGATATCAAGGTAAGTAATAAACTGATTAATGAAGGAAACAAGGGAGACGACACACCAGTAACAGACGGGCAATGGTTATTAAGTCCATACGGTTATAAAACTGGATCTACGTACGTTTGTTCCACATCTAAACCACTGGATCGATTTCGAACAAACATGGAACACTTATTTCTTACTATCTGGAAAGAAATACAGTAGGAGTAAGATCCACCAATTTTCTGGCGGGGTTGTGGTGATGACGTGGGGTGAGGAGGGGTAAGGAGAAAATGGTCAGCTAGAAAGGGGAAGGAGGAGATAGAGATAGAGGAGAGGAAGAGATCAACAGAAAGAGGAGAAAGGAAGAGACAGACAGTCAGCCGGGAGGAGCAGGTGGAAAAAGATAGAGAAGGAGAATATGGATGGAGAAAGGGAAGAGGAGGAGATGAGAAGCGAGGGAATAGACGAGGAGATGGACAGATAATGGAAAGAGTCTGACATGAACAGAGAGAAGGTTAGAGATGGACGGAGGGGGAAGGAGCAGATGGATAAAGAAAGTTGCAGGAGTGGGTGGAGGGAGGGCGAGGGTTGGAGGAGGTGCATAGAAAGAGGGTGGAGGAGGAGATGGACAGACAGGAGAAAGGAGGAGATGACAGAGAGAGTGTGAAGGAGGTTTGGGTTGTTTGGGGGAGGAGACGAGACAGCGAAGTCATCGGTCTCATTGGATTAGCGAAGGACGGGGAAGGAAGTCGGTCGTGCCCTTTCAAAGGAACCATCCCGGCCCTTGCCTGGAGCGATGTAGAGAAATGACGGAAAACCTAAATCAGGATGGCCGGACGCGGGAGTGAACCGTTGTCCTCCCGACTGCGAGTCCAGTATGCTAGGTGAAGGAGGCTGTGGACTAATAGGAGACTGGAATAAATACGTACCGTGGCAGTTGAGTACTCAACTAGTCTGATATATTCTAAATGAAACTCAAAAATGGAAGACAATCTCTTTATATTAAGTGGGAGTTTGTCATCCCACCACTTTCGACTACGCTGTGATCCGCAGGATTGATGCGGGTCGATTCAAATGAACTTGAAAAGACGCAGGTGCACATTAGAAATAATAGTGTTAACATTTGCAGCAATTCTCCTCAGTATCTATTTTAATTATGATTTACCACGCACATTACAAAATCCCGTCTTTTGCCGATAAATTAAGTTGCAAAAGACCGGCTTTTTCTTATCTGTATGCAAAGACATAATTAGAAATAAAGATAATTTTTCCAGACTTTAGAGAAGGAACTGATCAGAAAATCAGAGAAGAATCTTGAGAATTTAGAATCAACAATGAAAGTAACTAACCGTGAGTATTCACTCATAGGTAATACGCTGGGTCATTGAAGGTACCGTGAAGCTATTTTATCGCAAGTCGCGTATTTGAAACTAAATCAAGGACGGATGAGCATTTTCCGCTAATGTCTTGACTAAACCTGAACGTAACTGTGCATGGTTACTTTCATGGCCGTGAAAAGCAACTAATGCATATCAAAAACCGGCTGCAATTACTTCACTAGTGCCATCCACAATGTGATGCCTACCAAGAGCAGTAATGAACAGAGACCGAGATAGCGCCTCCTAGCGGCTTTGTGTCCTCACACGCAGCGCAGTATGGTCGCAGGTTCGAATCCGAATAACAGTATGAATGATCTGACTGCACCACCACACTTTTATCCCTAGAAATCCTTATGTATATTTAGATATATAATAATAACGCCGGCCGGGTGGCCGAGCGGTTCTAGGCGCTACAGTCTGGAACCGCGCGACCGCTACGGTCGCAGGTTCGAATCCTGCCTCGGGCATGGATGTGTATGATGTCCTTAGGTTAGTTAGGTTTAAGTCGTTCTAAGTTCTAGCGGACTGATGACCTCAGAAGTTGTCCCATAGTGCTTATAGACATTTGAACAGCACAGTAGTATACAGCTTCCCATTGAAAAACGTTCTTGTAGCCAACTTGACTCAGGGAGGCAGTTCGGACGGTTACCGTGACTTCATCCTGCGGGCAGTTCGGCCCACCCAAGGCACAAGTTGATGGTTCTGGAGTGGCGCCACTCCATTGCCTTGGCTAGAATCTAAAGTTGATAACCCCTGGAAGTTTCGTTTATGTATGCTATGCGATGTATTTCATGAATTTAGCGATTGGTTATCATGAAAATTGCTCCAGACCCTCCAATCGATAGCCCTCTACTTACGGAAACTGCCGGTAGCTATGTGTCTGGGGAAAATTACTTTTAATGTATGAATAAGCAGATCAAATTCAATCACTTTTTAATTAACCGAGTTACAGGACTGAACCTTCTCCCATTTAACACGGAACTACGTCAGCAGTACGATTCTGTGAAAAGAAGTTCGGGTACAGAATTATTCACACATCTTCCTTTGCAATGGGACTGGACTGCATAGCTGCTCGGACTCCGTCACGTGCTCTGAACGCCCCTGAACAATCGCTGGCTTACAATATGGTGTTGTTGCGTGTGTGAGCCGAAAGAGCTGTTCAGCGGTCTAATCAGAAAGTCTTTCTCCGCGGAAAGTGACCCCTTTCCACTCACCGTATGTAAGTTACGTGTGATGTGCATCTGTTGAGCGTAGGCGACTCTAATCAACGCTGTAATCTCACAAGGACTCAAACTCTGCCCTTTAAAAAAACCTCTACTAGAGCAGAGCGTTGGAGCTTAAAGCACGTTTTAGACTTTCGTCTTTTACCAGTTCTGTTATTGAAATTTAATGCGTGTTCTTATTCTACTTTCAAATGATGGCACTCACTTGTGCGTCGCAATAGATCTCTCAAAACTGCAAAATTTGCTCTGGGAAATTAACGTTCTTGCTAATGTAAAAAAAAGAATGTTCAGAGGCACAACACGGTCTTGTACCTAGGAACAAATACGTTACTCAAATGTAAAAGCGCTGTCGTGGAGAAAGTCTTGATCAATAATCAGTGACAGACATTACATTAAGTAGAAGTATTACAAAAAATTTGTTACATATTTAATACACATTTTTTTTTTTTTTTTTTTTTTTTTTTTTTTTTTTTTTTTTTTTTTTTTTTTTTGTCATTAGTCTACTGACTGGTTTGATGCGGCCCGCCACAAATTCCTTTCCTGTGCTAACCTCCTCATCTCAGAGTAGCACTTGCAACCTACGTCCTCAATTACTTGCTTGACGTATTCCAATCTCTGTCTTCCTCTACAGTTTTTGCCCTCTACAGCTCCCTCTAGTACCATGGAAGTCATTCCCTCATGTCTTAGCAGATGTCCTATCATCCTTCTCCTTATCAATGTTTTCCACATGTTCCTTTCCTCTCCGATTCTGCGTAGAACCTCCTCATTCCTTACCTTATCAGTCCACCTAATTTTCAACATTCGTCTGTAGCACCACATCTCAAATGCTTCGATTCTCTTCTGTTCCGGTTTTCCCACAGTCCATGTTTCACTACCATACAATGCTGTACTCTAGACGTACATTCTCAGAAATTTCTTCCTCAAATTAAGGCCGGTATTTGATATTAGGAGAGTTCTCTTGGCCAGAAATGCCTTTTTTGCCATAGTGAGTCTGCTTTTGATGTCCTCCTTGCTCCGTCCGTCATTGGTTATTTTAATCCCTAGATAGCAGAATTCCTTAACTTCATTGACTTCGTGACCATCAATCCTCATGTTAAGTTTCTCGGTGTTCTCATTTCTACTACTTCTCATTACCTTCGTCTTCCTCCGATTTACTCTCAAACCATACTGTGTACTCATTAGACTGTTGATTCCGTTCACCAGATCATTTAATTCTTCTTCACTTTCACTCAGGATAGCAATGTCATCAGCGAATCGTATCATTAATATCTTTTCACCTTGTATTTTAATTCCACTCCTGAGCCTTTCTTTTATTTCCTTCATTGCTTCCTCGATGTACAGATTGAAGAGTAGGGGCGAAAGGCTACCACCTTGTCTTACACCCTTCTTAATACGAGCACTTCGTTCTTGATCGTCCACTCTTATTATTCCCTCTTGGTTGTTGTACATATTGTATATGACCCGTCTCTTCCTATAGCTTACCCCTAGTTTTTTCAGAATCTCGAACAGCTTGCACTATTTTATACTGTCGAACGCTTTTTCCAGGTCGACAAATCCTATGAAAGTGTCTTGATTTTTCTTTAGCTTTGCTTCCATTATTAGCCGTAACGTCAGAATCGCCTCTCTCGTCCCTTTACTTTTCCTAAAGCCAAACTGATCGTCACCTAGCGCATTCTCAATTTTCTTTTCCATTCTTTTAATACACTACTGGCCATTAAAATTGCTATGCCAAGAAGAAATGCAGATCATAAACGGGTATTCATTCGACAAATATATTGTACTAGAATTGACATGTGATTACATTTTCACGCATTTTGTGTGCATAGATCCTGAGAAATCAGTACCCAGAACAGCCACATTTGGTCGTAATAACGGCCTCGATACGTATGGGCATTGAGTCAAACAGAGCTTGGATGGCGTGTAGAGGTATAGCTGCCCATGCAGCTTCAACACCATACCACAGTTCATCAAGACTAGTGACTGGCGTATTGTGACGAGCCAGTTGCTAAGCCACCACTGACGTTTTCAGTTTTTTAAGAGATCTGGAGAATGTGCTGATCAGGGCAGCAGTCAAACATATTCTGTCTCCAGAAAGGCCCGTACAGGACCTGCAACATTCGGTCGTACAAAATGCGGTCGTGCTTCATCCTGCTGAAATGTAGGGTTTCACATCGATCGAATGAAGAGTAGAGCCACGGGTCGTAACACATCTGAAATGTAACGGACAATGTTCCAAGTGCCGTCAATGCGAACAAGAGGTGGCCGAGACGTGTAACCAATGGCACCGCATACCATCACGCCAGGTGATACGCAAGTATGGCGATGAGGAACACACGCTTCCAATGTGCGTTCACCGCGATGTCGCGAAACACGGATGCGATCATCATGATGCTGTAAACAGATCCTGGATTCATCCGAAAAAATGACGTTTTGCCATTCGTGCACCCAGGTTCGTCGTTAGGTACACCGTCGCAGGCGATCCTGCCTGTGATGCAGCGTCATGGTAACCGCAGCCATGGTGTCCGAGCTGATAGTCCGTGCTGCTGCAAACGTCGTCGAACTTTTCGTGCAGATGGTTGTTGTCTTGAAAACGTCCCCATCTGTTGACTCAGGGATCGAGACGTGGCTGCACGATCCGTTACAGCCATTCAGATAAGATGCCTGTCATCTCGACTGCTAGTGATACGAGGCCGTTGGCATCCAGCACGGCGTTCCGTATTACACTCCTGAACCCACCGATTCCATATTCTGCTAACAGTCATTGGATCTCGACCAACGCGAGCAGCAATGTCGCGATACGATAAACCGCAGTCGCGATAGGCTACAATCTGACTTTTATCAAAGTCGGAAACGTGATGGTACGCATTTCTCCTCCTCACACGAGGCATCACAACAACGTTTCACCAGGCAACGCCGGTCAACTGCTGTTTGTGTATGAGTAAGATTGGAATCTTTCTTCATGTCAGCACGTTGTAGGTGTCGGCAGCGGCGCCAAACTTGTGTGAATGCTCTGAAAAGCTAATCATTTGCATGTCACAGCATCTTCTTGTAGTCGGTTAAATTTCGCGTCTGCAGCACGTCATCTTCGTGGTGTAGCAATTTTAATGGCCAGTAGTGTATATTATGAGACACAAGCAATTGGAAACTAACACAAACTTCCACTTCCAGTTAACGTAAAAATGTTAAGTAATTACAGACACTGAGTTCAGTTGTAAGTGTCACAAGGTCCATAGTGAATGACTTCAGTTCGCTTCAAGGTAAAAGATTGTGCACGACCGTCAAAGTACTCCGAAGCGTCAAAAGTCATCAGATTGCTCCTAATATCATGTCAGACCTCCTTTTGCTCGGCATAATAACAAGTCGGAAGTCCTCTGCAGAAATATTGTTCCATGATGCGTCGACAGCCGTCCATAATTGCCAAAGTGTTACCGATAAGAAATGTGTCAGCAGTTGAAATTACAACATAAAAGTAATAACAGATAAAATAAAATAAGTTTACGTAAACGCAGTCAACAATATAACTTAGGTATCAGCTTAATTTTTCAGGGTATTCTCGACAGAATAGAAAGAGTGACTCATGAGGAATGAGGAAAGTCTTCATTTCTGATTTGAAAGCGCGTGGATTACTACTAAGTTTTTTGAATTCTTGTGTTTTCTTATTCAAGATGGATACAGCAGTTTACTGCACATCTTTGTGCGCAGGAGTCAAAGAAGTGCGATCCAAATCCAGATTGGATTTCTGCCTAGTATTAACTTAGTAGAAGCTGCTAATTCTTGGGAATAAGCTGATATTGTTAACAAGAAACGACAGTAAAGAATATATATATATTGAGAAGCCAATGTCAGAATACCCAGACTAGTGAACAGGGGTCGACGAGAGGCTCGAGAACTTACACCACTTATTGCCTGACCTGTCCGTTTCTGATACCAAAATATCCTTTGTGAATCGGAAGAGTTACCTCAAAATATGATACCATACGACATAAGCGGATGAAAATAAGCAAAGTAGACTAATTTTCGTGTCGAACGATCACTTGCTTCAGATACCGTTCGAATAGTAAAAATGGCAGCATTAAGTCTTTGAACAAGATCCCGAACGTGGGCTTTCCAGGACAGTTTACTATCTATTTGAACATCTAGGCATTTGAAATGTTCAGTTTCACTAATCATATGCTCATTTTGTAAAATTAATACGTCGGGTTTTGTTGAAGCGTGTATTAGAAATGTGAAAACTGAGACTTACTGTGACTTACCGTTAGTTTATTTTCTGTAAGCCATGCACTTATGTCATGAACTGCACTATTTGAAACATACCAGTGTTGCACACAACATCCTTTACTACCAAGCTAGTGTCGTCAGCAAATAGAAATATCTTACAATTACCTGTAATACTACAGGGAATATCATTTATATAAATAAGGAACAGGAGTGGCCCCAACACTGACCTCTGTGGCAAGCCCCATTCGACTGTGTCCCACCCAGGCCTCACATCACAGCCATTCTCAACTGTGTGAATAATGAACTTTTGCTGTCTGTTGTTAACCCATGACTGAGCGCTCTTGTATATAAACTGCGCCAACCGCAACGCACAGTTCCATTATTGTTTTACAATAGCAAGCCTCAACCTATTCTTACATTAATGTTTCAGCCAGCATAGTGAGAAGCTGTGTTGTCATGGGTTCTCTTGAGCTACAGTAATTTAAAATAAACTGCGAGTGTGTCATCTTAATGTACAAAGTACGCCACGCGCCCGGTCATGTAAATAATTTTTCCTTCGCTTTTATTTCGTTCCTTTTTAATCGAATCAAAAGACAACTCGTAAAAAGAGGGTATATCACTGTGCAGGGCGAGACCAAAGCTGATGGACAACGAGCTTGATTGGTTACTCAACGAGGATCCAGAGTTTAACTCTGTGTCAGAGAACGAAAACGATGACGATTCTGAAGAAGAAGAGGAACTTATCACACGAAGTGACGATTCAGATTCTGTTCAAGTCCACGATTCAGATGATGACTGAAGAGCCACTCTCCAAAGGTGCTATTTTTATTGGAGGGGACTAAACTTGTAAATTGAATAAAATATATCTTAATGTGACTTCGAAAACAAAAAGAAAGAATATTGTGACAATATTCCCTGGGACTACACGTGTTTGCCAGAGGAGTTACAAGTGAAACAGAGGCTTTACGGACAAAGCTTGGAAATTATTGATGAAGTTGTTAAACACACAAACGTATACATTAAATCTAAGAAAGAACGTGTATAATATTCCAGAGAAAATGAGTCTACGGAAACCACAAGGTGTGAAATAATGGCGTTATTGAGATTGCTGTATCTCATAGGGACTGAGAAAGCAAACCACACAAACGGCATTGAACTATGAATAGCAGATGGTACTGGTATGGAGATTACGAGAGCTGTGATGAGCTACGGAAGATTTCTGTTCCTTTTACGATGTATCCGTTTTGACAAGAGTAAAAGGCAAGAAAGAAGAGTAACTGGTAAACTTGCTGCATAAGGCAAACATTACATGCCTTTGTGGTGAATGGAAGAACGCTTATAGTGTAGGACAATTCGTGACAGTAGATGAAAAACTGCAAGCTTTCCGGGGTCGCTGTTCTTTTGTTCAGTATATCCCGAACAAACTAGCAAAGTACGGGATGAAGAATTTTGTTTTAATAGATGCTCAAACATTCTTCACTAGTATACTTGACGTGTACTTTGGAAAACAACCTAAATGACCATACGCTATTTCTATTTCACGCTGTGATATTGTAGGAAGGCTAGTTACTCACACTGAACGCTCTGGAAGAAACGTTATGATGGATGATTGGTACACTAGCCATTCCTTAGCCAATTCTCTTAAAAAAAAAGCGGCTAACATGCATCGGCACGTTGAGGAAAAACAAATGTGAGTTCCCACAAGAATTTTTACCTGGGAAATGTAGGGCTATTCACTCCTCTTCGTTTTCAGAACGATATAATGCTAGTTTCGTATGTTCCGAAACAAAACAAGGCACTTATATTCCTTTCAACTATGCATAATTTTGGAACCATTGACGAAGTTACAGTAAACCAGAGATAGTTTCGAATTTTCACATAACAAAGGGAGAAGTCGACACACTCTATCAACAGGGAGGTGCGTATTCCGTCGCACGAGTGACAAGAAGATGGCCATTGGTTGTGTTCTATGCTCTAATGCATATAGAAGGAATTAACGCTCAAATAATTTTACATGCAGATGAGACAAATCCAAAAAAAAAAAAGAAAAGAATTTTCTTGAAAAATTTAGCACTGTCTCTTATGAAGCTTTGACTAGTGGACTTCCTGCCGACATTGCAACTTTCCTCGTGAAATAAAAGATCAATGTGTTGAAAGAACTGAGGTACCTACCACCATGAAAACAGGTCGGTTTGTAAGGTGTGGAAGGGCAAGAAACACGTCTACTATAATAGGCTGTAGCTCATGCTATTGCTCTGTTTGCGAAAGACATGTAAAGCAGTGCATGCATGTGAAAAGTGTAAAGTATTTCCCGAAAATGCGCAAGACAATTAACTGCGTAGCTGGAAGAAAATTTGTGATAACTGATACTTCATCACTACATAAAGCTTTTTATATTTCAATGAAAGAGTGTTTTTTGTTCAGTATGTGCTTAAAAATGTCTTGGAATAGATTGATATGTCAGCTGCGGCAATAGAATTATATGAAAGCTTCTTACTTGTTTAATCAAATAGTAAATAAGCGATGTAATATAGATTCCTTGTACTGTTGTTTAAGTTAACTAAAATTAAACTGTGATTTTGCTCATACGTGTTTCCCTTGGTAGCATAATAACAGCTTTTGACTACAGGTGTACAAACCGCACCGCGCGCCCGCTCGTGTTATGAAAATCGGCCCATTTGCTCAAGGATTAAAGTAAGAGGTGAACCAATTGTGAGCTACTCCACGTGTTCCATAATAGTCCAACTCGTGGAGCAATATTTTGTGATCAACACAATCAAACGCCTTAGTTAAATCAAAGAAGATGTCTGGCAATCAAAATCTTTTTTTTTTAATCCATGCAGTACCTAATAGAGAAAAGAGAGTATAGCATTTTCAGTAGTTAAACCACTTCTAAAGACGAACTGTACGTTTGATAGCAAATTATATGATATAAAATGATCAGTTATCCTTACATGCACAGCCTTTTCAATAACTTCAGCGAACACTGATGGCGTATAAACGGGTCTAAAATAGTCTACATTATCCCTTTCTCCCTTTCTATAGAGCGGCTTTACTACTGAGTATTTTAATAGTTCACGAAACTGACCATTCCTAAAGGAAAAATTGCAAATATGGCTACATACAGGGCTAACATGTGCAGCACAGTACTTTAAAATTCTGCTGGGCACTGCATCATATCCATGAGAGTCAGTGATTTAATTATTGACTCAATCTCCCCCTTGTCAGTATCACAGAGGATTATTTCAAACATCAGTCTGGATTTCCGAAAACACTCCACATAGAGAACTCTCAAAAAGTTAAAACGACAATAATATCTCGCTATTTCCATAAGTCAATTGCAAAATTCTCTTCTCTCCTTACAGCCTGCCTCCGGAAGTCGGGCAAATGCTCCTGCTCCAATCCTATCGCTGTAGGTGGCAAGGAATAGACACCCACTGGCACGTTTCCTGACGTCATAGTCGGCACGTGGGAAGCAGCATTGTGAGAATCCATGCGTGAATAAAAACGCTTGAGCTGTCCTGGCGACAATGCGACGGGTGTCGTGCCATTCCGGCCCTTTTCAATCACCGTGGTGCAATGTTTCTTTTTGATGCTAGCAGGTATGAATCTCGGTAGGAATGTCCACTGGAAACGTCAAGCGGATACCTGCAGATCCAGAAGCGTGCTCTGCCCGCAGGCAGGAACTACACTCCTGGAAATTGAAATAAGAACACCGTGAATTCATTGTCCCAGGAAGGGGAAACTTTATTGACACATTCCTGGGGTCAGATACATCACATGATCACACTGACAGAACCACAGGCACATAGACACAGGCAACAGAGCATGCACAATGTCGGCACTAGTACAGTGTATATCCACCTTTCGCAGCAATGCAGGCTGCTATTCTCCCATGGAGACGATCGTAGAGATGCTGGATGTAGTCCTGTGGAACGGCTTGCCATGCCATTTCCACCTGGCGCCTCAGTTGGACCAGCGTTCGTGCTGGACGTGCAGACCGCGTGAGACGACGCTTCATCCAGTCCCAAACATGCTCAATGGGGGACAGACCCGGAGATCTTGCTGGCCAGGGTAGTTGACTTACACCTTCTAGAGCACGTTGGGTGGCACGGGATACATGCGGACGTGCATTGTCCTGTTGGAACAGCAAGTTCCCTTGCCGGTCTAGGAATGGTAGAACGATGGGTTCGATGACGGTTTGCATGTACCGTGCACTATTCAGTGTCCCCTCGACGATCACCAGTGGTGTACGGCCAGTGTAGGAGATCGCTCCCCACACCATGATGCCGGGTGTTGGCCCTGTGTGCCTCGGTCGTATGCAGTCCTGATTGTGGCGCTCAGCTGCACCGCGCCAAACACGCATACGACCATCATTGGCACCAAGGCAGAAGCGACTCTCATCGCTGAAGACGACACGTCTCCATTCGTCCCTCCATTCACGCCTGTCGCGACACCACTGTAGGCGGGCTGCACGATGTTGGGGCGTGAGCAGAAGACGGCCTAACGGTGTGCGGGACCGTAGCCCAGCTTCATGGAGACGGTTGCGAATGGTCCTCGCCGATACCCCAGGAGCAACAGTGTCCCTAATTTGCTGGGAAGTGGCGGTGCGGTCCCCTACGGCACTGCGTAGGATCCTACGGTCTTGGCGTGCATCCGTGCGTCGCTGCGGTCCGGTCCCAGGCCGACGGGCACGTGCACCTTCCGCCGACCACTGGCGACAACATCGATGTACTGTGGAGACCTCACGCCCCACGTGTTGAGCAATTCGGCGGTACGTCCACCCGGCCTCCCGCATGCCCAACAATACGCCCTCGCTCAAAGTCCGTCAACTGCACATACTGTTCACGTCCACGCTGTCGCGGCATGCTACCAGTGTTAAAGACTGCGATGGAGCTCCGTATGCCACGGCAAACTGGCTGACACTGACGGCGGCGGTGCACAAATGCTGCGCAGCTAGCGCCATTCGACGGCCAACACCGCCGTTCCTGGTGTGTCCGCTGTGCCGTGCGTGTGATCATTGCTTGTACAGCCCTCTCGCAGTGTCCGGAGCAAGTATGGTGGGTCTGACACACCGGTGTCAATGTGTTCTTTTTTCCATTTACAGGAGTGTATTATCGGGGCACTGGGCCAACGCGACTCGGCTGAAGAAGTTGTAAAAGTTCAGTACAGAGCCTCTGGGGCAATGCACCGCGGAGAGCTAAGGGCGCCTCTCTCTCTGAGGCTAGGTGATTCCCGCTGCTCGGTCCACGTACACCTGTGTGAGTTCGTAAAGATGCCTCCGGAGCTCCCAGGCCCAGCCTACATACCGGGTCCGCTACCGTCCCTGTTCCACGAAGTGAAGCGACTTTTTCCGCCATCTACTTGCTGGGAGCTTTCCTTTGCTAGCTGCAGCCGTAACTGTCTACCTTCCAACTGTCTGAGATACATTAAAAGGAGACTGTCAAATGAAAATTTTTCTGAGCACTCCTGAGTACATGTCTGCTCGACATCATTTTCGTACACCAGCAATTTTCAATATATCTCGTGCAGTGTATGAACTTTTAGTACTGAACATTGCGTAAGTTCACTCGGGTGTCGTGCCATTCCGGCCCTTTTCAATCACCGTGGCGAAATGTTTCTTTTTGATGCTAGCAGGTATGAATCTCGGCAGGAATGTCCACTGGAAACGTCAAGTGGATACCTGCAGATCCAGAAGAGTGCTCTGCCAGCAGGTGTTTTAAGCAACTAGATGCTGTAATTACTTTATTTGGGCTACATCATGTATTTTCCTCAGATACCACTAAAGATGGACAGTTCTGAAACCTCTTCTGATGCAATAAAAGGATGGATCAGGATCTAAAAATTATAAAGACTGTAGGAACCAGTCTCTGAAATATAATTTATTTATCTTGTTGCAAATCGATTTCGACTGATATCAGTCATCATCGGTGCATTTTTCTAACCGATACATGCCACAAGTAGAAGTACTGTCCTTGGCAGATTTCTATCATGATGTGACCTCCTATTTAGGTTGGTGGTGGAGCTGAAGTAGGTTTTTGCCACTGTGTTTCTGAGTAACCTAGCTAATTTGTCAGACATTGTACCAAGATATGACATTCTTACATATTTCGATGCTAGGGTACTGTCAACTGTCAGTGTAGTTTGTTGTTGTTTGTTCAGTTTTTATATGTTGTGACCCTTTATTAATGAGCCAAGGATCATATTCATTGTTTGTTGCATTACGTCTCTTTCTTCTTCTTTTTCTTGCAGCTTTGTCTTGAATCTGCGCAGAAGCTGCATGGCTGTTAATGGACTGAATGTATACAGGGTGTTACAAAAAGGTACGGCCAAACTTTTAGGAAACGTTCCTCATACACAAAGAAAGAAAATATGTTATGTGGACATGTGTCCAGAAACGCTTACTTTCCGTGTTAGAGCTCATTTTAGTTTCGTCAATATGTACTGTACTTCCTCGATTCACCGCCATGATTTCATACGGGATACTCTACCTGTGCTGCTAGAACATGTGCCTTTACAAGTACGACACAACATGTGGTTCATGCACGATGGAGCTCCTGCACATTTCAGTCGAAGTGTTCGTACGCTTCTCAACAACAGATTCGGTGACCGATGGATTGGTAGAGGCGGACCAATTCCATGGCCTCCACGCTCTCCTGACCTCAACCCTCTTGACTTTCATTTATGGGGGCAGTTGAAAGCTCTTGTCTACGCAACCCCGGTACCAAATGTAGAGACTCTTCGTGCTCGTATTGTGGACGGCTGTGATACAATACGCCATTCTCCAGGGCTGCATCAGCGCACCAGGGATTCCATGCGACGGAGGGTGGATGCATGTATCCTCGCTAACGGAGGACATTTTGAACATTTCTTGTAACAAAGTGTTTGAAGTCACGCTGGTAAGTTCTGTTGCTGTGTGTTTCCATTCCATGATTAATGTGATTTCAAGAGAAGTAATTAAGCGTTTCCGGACACATGTCCACATAACATCTTTTCTTTATTTGTGTGTAAGGAATGTTTCCTGAAAGTTTAGCCGTACATTTTTGTAACACCCTGTATACCCCCATGTAAAAGTGAGGGAAAATTTTATAAGTGGAATAATATAATTAAGATGTCACATAGGTACCAGCCCAGTATTCTCCTAGTGGGATGTGGGAAGCCAACTAAAAAGCACACCCAAGCTTGCCAGCACACTAATCCTCTTCGTTCATCCGCCAGGTGATTCGATCCTGGCCCAGAGCACTTTCCTGTCCCACAAGTGCGGCTGTCTGGACAGGTTTATGGTTTCTGTTTCTTGGGGCAGGAAATTGTGTGGACTGTATAGCATTGATCTACATACGGCTTTTTTGTTGGAGGTTGGATGTGCAGAACAGTTTGATATAGTGGTGTCTGTATCAGTAGGTTTTCTGTGAACATTGAAAGACACCTGCTGGTTCTGTTTTGACCTTTTTGCTGGAAGAAAAGATATATATATTCAGGGGTAAACTGGAGGTTTTTATACAGACTACTTAATCTGTTAAAAACGGTCGTTATTTCACCATCTGTTCCATCACATACACTCCTGGAAATTGAAATAAGAACACCGTGAATTCATTGTCCCAGGAAGGGGAAACTTTATTGACACATTCCTGGGGTCAGATACATCACATGATCACACTGACAGAACCACAGGCACATAGACACAGGCAACAGAGCATGCACAATGTCGGCACTAGTACAGTGTATATCCACCTTTCGCAGCAATGCAGGCTGCTATTCTCCCATGGAGACGATCGTAGAGATGCTGGATGTAGTCCTGTGGAACGGCTTGCCATGCCATTTCCACCTGGCGCCTCAGTTGGACCAGCGTTCGTGCTGGACGTGCAGACCGCGTGAGACGACGCTTCATCCAGTTCCAAACATGCTCAATGGGGGACAGATCCGGAGCTCTTGCTGGCCAGGGTAGTTGACTTACACCTTCTAGAGCACGTTGGGTGGCACGGGATACATGCGGATGTGCATTGTCCTGTTGGAACAGCAAGTTCCCTTGCCAGTCTAGGAATGGTAGAACGATGGGTTCGATGACGGTTTCGATGTACCGTGCACTATTCAGTGTCCCCTCGACGATCACCAGTGGTGTACGGCCAGTGTAGGAGATCGCTCCCCACATCATGATGCCGGGTGTTGGCCCTGTGTGCCTCGGTCGTATGCAGTCCTGATTGTGGCGCTCACCTGCACAGCGCCAAACACACATACGACCATCATTGGCACCAAGGCAGAAGCGACTCTCATCGCTGAAGACGACACATCTCCATTCGTCCCTCCATTCACGCCTGTCGCGACACCACTGGAGGCGGGCTGCACGATGTTGGGGCGTGAGCGGAAAACAGCCTAACGGTGTGCAGGACCGTAGCCCAGCTTCATGGAGACGGTTGCGAATGGTCCTCGCCGATACCCCAGGAGCAACAGTGTCCCTAATTTGCTGGGAAGTGGCGGTGCGGTCCCCTACGGCACTGCGTAGGATCCTACGGTCTTGGCGTGCATCCGTGCGTCGCTGCGGTCCGGTCCCAGATCGATGGGCACGTGCACCTTCCGCCGACCACTGGCGACAACATCGATGTACTGTGGAGACCTCACGCCCCACGTGTTGAGCAATTCGGCGGTACATCCACCCGGCCTCCCGCATGCCCACTATACGCCGTCGCTCAAAGTCCGTCAACTGCACATACGGTTCACGTCCACACTGTCGCGGCATGCTACCAGTGTTAAAGACTGCGATGGAGCTCCGTATGCCACGGCAAACTGGCTGACACTGACGGCGGCGGTGCACAAATGCTGCGCAGCTAGTGCCATTCGACGGCCAACACCGCGGTTCCTGGTGCGTCCGCTGTGCCGTGCATGTGATCATTGCTTGTACAGCCCTCTCGCAGTGTCCGGAGCAAGTATGGTGGGTCTGACACACCGGTGTCAATGTGTTCTTTTTTCCATTTCCAGGAGTGTAGATTGAGGGTACATCCACTTACCTCTTATAGAATGTAACTGTGCTTGTGATACTATCTTCTAGTTTCAGTACTTCGTTTTCTGTATGGTTGATTAATAGGCTAGCACTAAATTAAGTACGAGGTGCATTCAAGTTCTAAGGCCTCCGATTTTTTTTCTAATTAACTACTCACCCGAAATCGATGAAACTGGCGTTACTTCTCGACGTAATCGCCCTGCAGACGTACACATTTTTCACAATGCTGACGCCAAGAATCCGTGGCAGCGGCGAAGGCTTCTTTAGGAGTCTGTTTTGACCACTGGAAAATCGCTGAGGCAATAGCAGCACGGCTGTTGAATGTGCGGCCACGGAGAGTGTCTTTTATTGTTGGAAAAAGCCAAAAGTCACTAGGAGCCAGGTCAGGTGAGTAGGGAGCATGAGGAATCACTTCAAAGTTGTTATCACGAAGAAACTGTTGCGTAACGTTAGCTCGATGTGCGGGTGCGTTGTCTTGGTGAAACAGCACACGCGCAGCCCTTCCCTGACGTTTTTGTTGCAGTGCAGGAAGGAATTTGTTCTTCAAAACATTTTCGTAGGATGCACCTGTAACCGTAGTGCCCTTTGGAACGCAATGGGTAAGGATTACGCCCTCGCTGTCCCAGAACATGGACACCATCATTTCTTCAGCCCTGGCGGTTACCCGAAATTTTTTTGGTGGCGGTGAATCTGTGTGCTTCCATTGAGCTCACTGTCGCTTCGTTTCTGGATTGAAAAATGGCATCCACGTCTCATCCATTGTCACAACCGACGAAAAGAAGGCCCCATTCATGCTGTCGTTGCGCGTCAACATTGCTTGGCAACATGCCACACGGGCAGCCATGTGGTCGTCCGTCAGCATTCGTGGTACCCACCTGGATGACACTTTTCGCATTTTCAGGTCGTCATGCAGGATTGTGTACAGAACCCACAGAAATGCCAACTCTGGAGACGATCTGTTCAACAGTCATTCGGCGATCCCCCAAAACAATTCTCTCCACTTTCTCGATCATGTCGTCAGACCGGCTTGTGCGAGCCCGAGGTTGTTTCGGTTTGTTGTCACACGATGTTCTGCCTTCATTAAACTGTCGCACCCACGAACGCACTTTCAACACATCCATAACTCCATCACCACATGTCTCCTTCAACTGTCGATGAATTTCAATTTGTTTCACACCACGCTAATTCAGAAAACGAATGATTGCACGCTGTTCAAGTAAGGAAAACGTCGCCATTTGAAGTATTTAAAACGTTCTCATTCTCGCCGCTGGCGGTAAAATTCCATCTGCCGTACGGTGATGCCATCTCTGGGACGTATTGACAATGAACGCGGCCTCATTTTAAAACAATGCGCATGTTTCTATCTCTTTCCAGTCCGGAGAAAAAAAATCGGAGGGCTTAGAACTTGAATGCACCTCGTACAAGGGGCGTTCAATAAGTAATGCAACCAATTTAAGGTGAAAAAAATGCGAAATTGGAATGTAATATCGTGGAATATTCCTTTTCAGTCCATATACTGTAGTTTCATGTAGTTACGATAGGTGGCCCGCTATAAGTAGCCTTCAAAAAGATGTCTGTGCCAGAGTAGCGTTCCAAGCAGAGAGCTGTCACTGAGTTCCTTTTGGTGGAAAACGAGAGCATTGCAGATGTTTATAGGCGCTTGTAGAACGCCTGGAGAGACCTGGCAATGAACGAAACTACTGTGAGTCGTTGGGCGCGGTGTCTGTCATCATCGCAATAAGGTCGCGCAATTCTGTCCGACCCCCCGCGCGCAGTCGGCCACACGCAGATCTAACTCCTATGTTAGAACGTGTGGACACTCTTACTCTACATGGTCAACGTATCACAATAAGACACCTCGCTGCTCATCTGGACATCACTGTTGATGGTACTGACACAGTCGCCCACTTGTTGGGGTACTCAAAGGTGTGTGCCCAAAAGATCGTAAATAGCAACCAAGGACCATCTGTGCGGAATTGCTTCCTTGTTACAAGCCTACTCGTGACAATTTTTTTGTCGATCATTGCCACAGGCAATGGAACATCGTTTCATCATTTCGAATTGCAGACAAAACGGCAATCCAAGGAGGGGGACCAACCCTTCTCTAAAGAGAATGTTCAAAGTCGCACCCTCAGCCGGTAATGTCATGACTATCGGCTTCTGGGGCTCTCAATGGTTTATTGTCTTTGATGTCCCCCTCACGGTACAACAATGAACTCTGAAGACTGTTGTGCTGCGCGCAGGAATTTGAAGAAATATCTTCAGCGCGTTTGTCGCCACAAAAATGCATACGAACTTCTCCTTCATCACGATAACGCAAAGTTTCACTCAAGTCCGGTCACCCTAGAGGAGCTCACAAACCTTCGTTGGACTGCTCTTCCTCATTCACCCTAGCCAAGATATAGCACCTTCCGACTTCCATGTGTTTGGCCCAATGGAGTACGCATTCTGCACGAGCAGTAAGTCGATGATTACGAAGTTATTTATGCAAAAAGACGTTGGCTCCGACGTCGAACGGTAGGCTGGTAGCATGCGGGCATTAAGGCCATCCCAGTAAGACGGAGTAAGGCCATCACATTGAGCGGAGATTATGTTGAAAAATAAGAGTGGGGAATAATGTGAAGTGTTCGTATCCCGAGTAAAACCAACCTGTTTTTAGAAGAAAATGATGTGTTGCATTACTTACTGAACACCTATCGTACACCTGTAAACTCTGTTACTTCTGGTCTACACATCGTCTCGTTCTTAGGGTTATGTAAATCAGTAAAAAACGGGACCTTTGTTTGCTCACTTTGTTGCCCACCTGTGGTAGAGTGTCAGCCCTTTGATACCGCTTTTTCTCAGGAATGGGCAGCTGTATCAAACTGAAATTTGTGTCATCTACGTGGATCTCTGGATCCTTGCTGGACTAAAAAAGTTTAGGCTTATAAGTCGATTTTGATACTTGCAACCTCACTCGTCAAAGACTTTATGCTTGTCGGTCTACATCTACATCTATATCTACATCCATACTCCGCAAGCCACCTGACTGTGTGTGGTGGAGGGTACCCTGAGTACCTCTATCGGTTCTCCCTTCTGTTCCAGTCTCGTATTTTCGTGGAAAGGATTGTCGGTATGCTTCTGTGTGGGCTCTAATCTCTCTGATTTAATCCTCATGGTCTCTTCGCGAGATATACGTAGGAGGGAGCAATATGCTGCTTGACTCTTCGGTGAAGGAATGTTCTCGAAACTTTAACAAAAGCCCGTACCGAGCTACTGAGCGTCTCTCCTGCAGAGTCTTCCACTGGAGTTTATCTATCATCTCCGTAACGCTTTCGCGATTACTAAATGATCCTGTAACGAAGCGCGCTGCTCTCCGTTGCATCTTCTCTATCTATTCTATCAACCCTATCTCGTACGGATCCCACACTGCTGAACAGTATTCAAGCAGTGGGCGAACAAGCGTACTGTAACCTACTTCCTTTGTTTTCGGATTGCATTTCCTTAGGATTCTTCCAATGAATCTCAGTCTGGCATCTGCTTTACCGACGATCAACTTTATATGATCATTCCGTTTTAAATCACTCCTAATGCGTACTCCCAGATAATTTATGGAATTAACTGCTTCCAGTTGCTGACCGGCTATTTTGTAGCTAAATGATATAACGGTACAGTGAGGGCCTGGAAAACGACACGTCGCAGGGTCAGATGCCGGTCGGATCACGGATTTTTTAGTCTTCATTTTAACCTAGTCTTCACCTCTCAACGATTTGATGGGCCGCCGGAAACGCCACGTAGTTCAAATTCAACGTTAAACTGTAGATCCCTTGGATAAATGGCGTAGGTTAAGGACACGAAAGTCGCCCAAATGGCGTCCAATAGAAGGACTCGCACCAGGCCATTGAGCCATTGAGACAAGTTTAATTATTATTATTATATATCTAAATATACATAATTCGGGACGGAACAATCATACCAGGAGTCGTACTCCCACTCGTCCGATTTTTATTAAACTCTTTCTTATTGTATCCGCAGTTCGGTCTATAGACGTACAGCTATATAATTTAAGGATTTCTAGGGAGAAAACTGTGGTGGTGCAGTCAGATCATTCATACTGTTATTAAGTTCATTGCTGTTCTTTACGGAATGTAGTTCTCTCATTGATTGGGAATACTAACGCAGTAGATTCAAAATATGCCAGTGTGAAACAAACGATTACCAGAATCTCAGTTTCGCAAATATTGCTCGAAAGAAGCGTTAGTCGGTACTTATCCAAGGCCGCCATATTGCATTTCACGTATACTGTTTACACGTATAGAAAAAGCATAGTGGAGTGAAATTACATCAAAAACGCTGTTGGGTTAAGCAGTAGTATAGTGTAACAGCCCGACCAGTGTGTTAAAGATGAAGCTAGCGACGGCCAAATCGTAAGTGAACAGCATACATAAAAAAGGAATATCACACGCTCATCGCCGGCCGCTGTTGCCGAGCGGTTCTAGGCCCTTCAGTTCGAAACCGCGATGATGCTACGGTCGCAGGTTCGAATCCTGCCTCCGGCATGGATGTGTGTGACGTCCTTAGGTTAGTGAGGTTTAAGTAGTTCTCAGTTCTAGGGGACTGATGACCTCAGATGTTAAGTCCCATAGCGCTTAGAGGCACTTTTGAACCATTTGAACACGCTCATCACACCATAAAAACTGAGCAGTACTATCTGTATTCCGTACGGTTTGTAGTATCAATCTCAACAACGAGACTCGTCTCTATGCTGAAGACAGAAGTGGACATCGAATTCAGAACACCAACCGGCGGTCTCCTCCTCCCAAATAGCCCAAAAGCCACTCCAGCAAGAGGACTACGAAAAACGACAGTTCTAGGTTAGTTTAGAATAAGACATTTCATCTTTATCTGTATGCGCAAATGCCTAATCATTAGCAAGAAATGCTTGAAGCGCGTAGCAGTGTGTTAAACTAAAACAAAATAAATAAATGGGACACGTAGAAGAATAATACAAATCATTACGAGCGGTCGTTTTCGTTTTTATGTACTCTGGATTCGGGTTTGCGACCTCATTTATTTTTGATTTCTTCGTATTTTTCCTGCAGCCACTTCACGTCAGTTTCCCTCCACCATCTATTTACTTCATTCCTAAGTGAATTACTCTCTAACAATCAACAGGCCGAGCTCGCCCGTCTCCTCAGGCAAGTCGTTGTACACACGGGAAAGAACACAATGTAAGAAGACAAGCTTCTAAAACACACAAACAGATGGTGTTAATTCAACAAGCCTCAAAAACACGTTCATACGTGCTTGAAGGAATACAGGCCTGACAATAATGACAATTTAAACTATGGCCTGAAAAACTTCAAGCAATCAATGGGACCAGTAAATAAAATTAAAAAAAATTAATCGCACTTGATAAACCATCAAAATACAGGCATTTCAGTACTAAAGAAATCGTTCAGGACTAGCAGTTGGCAATACCCATAGCTCAGATAGAAGAAGCTGAGCCGGCCGTGCTGGCCGAGCGGTTCTAGGCACTACAGTCTGGAACCGCGCGACCGCTACGGTCGCAGGTTCGAATCCTGCCTCAGGCATGGGTGTGTGTGATGTCCTTAGGTTAGTTAGGTTTAAGTAGCTCTAAGTTCTAGGGGACTGATGACCACAGTTGTTAAGTCCCATAGTGCTCAGAGCCATTTGAACCATTTGAAGAAGCTGAAGAGAATTTCGAATGAGGCCACAAGAGGCAGCCATACATTAAATCACGTTATTAACCCAGTTCAAGGGCTGAAATTTTGAAATTTTGCTCACCCCCCCCCCAAAAAAAATGATAATAATAATAAATAAATAAAGCTATCCATGGTGCCAATGCCGTCGTGAGCAGAAACGAGGCTGTCCACTCCGAGTTCCCTCAACCAATGAACGTCAAAATCACCAACGTCAGTACCAACAGTCTCAGTTCTACGCTTTGTCAGCTTATACTGCCGCCCTGCGTGCTTCCAAACACAGCGCATGCGCGACTCACGCCTCCTAGCAGCTTCGTGTTCACTCTCTCTTTTCGTGCCTCGCCCCAGGCGCCTTCTATATAGACAAACTTTACTTCTTCAATATTTTTTTAGTTTTATTTTCTGTGACTCAACTGGGATACTTCTCCTGTTACGGAAGACTAGACGCCTCTCTTGTTCATATGTGTTCTGTCCCACTTCCGTGACTCCCTTTTTAGAGGTGTCAAATCTTCTTCAACAGAACTACCTACTATAGTATCCATTATCGCAGCATCTGAGTAAGAAGTAATAAATTTAATAAATACAAACAGCTCTCGTAGGTTCGACTTCAAAATTCGAATTTTTCGATAAATCGAATTTGTTGCCAAGCCGTTTAGAAAATCTCTATAAATGGAAGAAATCTTATTTGGTATGGTTCAGTCAAGAAACCGACGCAATTGTCATGACAGTTTGCAGCGCAAACACTAAATAAATCGAACTCAGCGCCTGTCTAACACGTGATATTTAGATTTTTTCATTAGTTTTGGTCATTAAACTCTTCCAGACACTCATTTGTTTCCTCAGCAATCAGCGACCAACCACAGTCTATAGATAATTTGTAAAAATGACTTCAAGAAATATAAGCGTGGGACTCTCGCAGAAAAGGAACATGTTACTGAGTCCGTGGAATGTGGAGAAAGAAAGATAGAGGAATGTAGTGATAGGTTTAGAAATTCCGTCATTCATGCTGTCGACGATCCTGGAGTAGAAATATAAAAGCGCTAAAAAGTGTTCTTGGGGAGGGGGAGTGGACATGGCGAGGTGAGTTTCCGTCTCTTGCAGAAGTCTCATTGGAATGGCTCAGCTAATGTACAAGAAAAGTGTGTCTGTCGGTGGTTCTACCCTTAAAGGAAAGACTAAGCCATTCACTATCAGTCTGCTCACTGGAGGGTTCTCTAAGACGTTTAACAAAGACATGCATTCGTTTCTCTAACAAGATTTATGGAAAAAATGTGGGTGTTAACGGTAGCGTTTGTTCAGCATGAAAAAGTGTAAGAAAATGAAGGCTACTCAAGGAAATTTGTGTGTGCCCTTCATTTTAAATACTATAATAAATAAAAATAATAAAACCTGTGAAAATAAACTTTACTTTGAGTTCCTTACTGGCTTTCTTCGTTTCCCATTGGTGGAAGTGAACCCAGGTTTTGTCCCCAGTAATGATTCTTGCAAGGAAGCCATCACCTTCTCGTTCAAAGGGCTCAGGAAGATCTTCACAAGCATCAACACGTCATTCCCTCATTTCAGGAGTCAGCTGCCGTGGGACCCATCTTGCAGACACTTTGTGAAACTGGAGAACATCATGCATAATGTGGTGTGCTGACCCATTAATCTGTAAACATGCTGCATTGTCAAAAAAATGGCTCTGAGCACTATGGGACTTAACATCTATGGTCATCAGTCCCCTAGAACTTAGAACTACTTAAACCTAACTAACCTAAGGACAGCACACAACACCCAGCCATCACGAGGCAGAGAAAATCCCTGACCCCGCCGGGAATCGAACCCGGGAACCCGGGCGTGCGTGCTGCATTGTCATTTAGTGTCACTTCACTATGGCTTCAACTGCTGCAATGTTCGGCGGAGTCACAAATCGTTGTACCTGCCTGACCTAGACGAGGAGCATCTTCCACTGAAGTCACACCATTTGTGAACTTCCTACTACATTCGAAGACTTGCTGCTGTGACAAACATGCAGCCCCTTACTGGACCTTCATTCATTGATGAATTTCAATAGGTTTCACATCTTCACAAAAAACAAATAAAAGAATGCTGTTCTTCCCTGGTGCGAGTTTGCTGACTATTTAATTCCTTAACAATTTCAGAAATGGGTGCTCCATACATCTAATTCTAACTACCCTCCCGTGTTCAAAGTCTTAATTCCCATCATGTTGCCAGAATCATGCTTGATACTGTTTAACATGAATGACCTTCGTACAAATGACAGCTCCACCAATGTACTGGCCTTTTATGCCTTGCATATGCAATACTAATGCCATTTTTATAAGTGCTTATCGCTACCCCACAACTTTCGTCACCTCAGAGTAAAGAAGTACAGTGTGACACAAGTGACATCAATGTTCAGTTACAGCCTGATGAGATTTAAAACTGGTGCAAAGAATGGCACCTTGTTTTAAATGTTGAGAAATTAAAAACTGTGCACTTCACAAAATGAAAAACTTAGCAATACAATATTATCATATAAATACTGTGTAATGGTGGGAACTTAGTCCTGTCACAACTACTAATCCAGTGTACCTGCACGCTATAAAACGCAATAAAGAATTTAATATCAGAAGGTTTTGTTCTATTTTTGTTTTCCTATGTAAAGAAGTACGTATGTTATTCAGACTACAGTACTATTTTTTTCAATTTTTATTTTGGCTTTTTACTGTTCCACCTTCATCAGACAAAGTACCGTTGAACAGAACTCCTATTTGTTCGTTGTTACGCTCCTCGAATTACGCTTTATCGAGAGCCGAATGTATATTTCTGGAAGTTGCGGATACCTACTCCTAACACGTGGGTTGAGTGGAGAGGGAGCGCTACGACTGCTGCTAGCTGCAGAAGCCTGGGAAGCAGAGGTCGCCTGGCGCGCCCTTTACCCTCCCGCCTGGCCTGTCTGGCGGGTTGCCTACGGCGCAGCTGCTGCAGGCGCCGCTCCGCTGATAACATTGAGAGCGGGCGCAGGCGCGGGGCAGCCGGCAGGCTCTGGGACGCACTCGCCCGCCCATTGTGCGCGCCGCGACAAATTCCTGCGCCTTGCCGGCGACCGGCAAGAGCTGCGGGTCGCTGGCGGTGCGATACGATACGACGCGATACGATTCACCCCAGTGGAAAGGCAGCCAGCAGGCGCACTGCTACAAATAAAAAAAAACGGCTTAGCAAGGACACAACGGCAGTCTGCGATCACCTGCTCCGCGTCCAACGTTAATGGATTTACAACGCTCACCATTAAAATCTCCATACCCGGAACGATAGCAAGTAACGATATTACCCATAACGTGCACATCTACAGGGTGTTTGGGGAGGAAAGGTCAATATTTTAAACAGTGATAGTATAAGTAAATCTGTACAAAAAATGTTATATGAACGTAGCTCCGCAAATGCTTCGTTAGGGATGTATGGGTATTGACAGGAACTGTAATTCTGCAAAACTGATGTGCACAACGGGAACGTATACGCAATACAATTGGACTGTAACGTTATATTCTTGCAAACAATGCACGGGTACATGCCCCGTTTACACTATGCAACCTACCACGTTTTATGGTCATGTGACGTACGTAATACGTAGTTCAATCACCAGCTGTTTGCGCTGTTGTGCCGTGTAAGCCGCATTGTGTAGTTTACCGGCCACGGATCGGTTACCTGTGTAGTGTACGGTGTTAACTCTGTTCGTACAAGCACTGCTAATAATGCCACACGTCTATAGTAATGAGGAATACGCAGATATGGTGCATGTTTATGGCTTCTGCAACGGTAGTGCTACTTCTGTAAGAGAAGAATACCACAGGCGCTTTCCGACTCGACCAAAGTGTTTATCACTTTGCGTGCAACAGGCTCTCTTCCAAGTAGATATTTTTCGTCCGAGCGTTCACGTCAACAGACTTTGCAACAGGAAGAAATTATCGCAAGTGTTGAGCGAAGTCCCAGTAGGAGCATACGAAGAATGTCCCAGCGTATGAATGTCCCACAGACACGTGTATGGGAAACCTTACATGCGGAAAACCTGTATCCATACAGTGTGTCCAAAATCTCCACGTTGGCGGCAATGTCAAACGACTCCACATCGTTAACGTCGATATGCAGGAGGATTTTAGAACATATATTGTGTTCGAGCATTATGAATTACCTCGAAGAAAGCGGTCTATTGACACAAGTCAACATGGGTTTAGAAAACATCGTTCCTGTGAAACACAACTAGCTCTTTATTCACATGAAGTGTTGAGTGCTATTGACAAGAGATTTCAGATCGATTCCGTATTTCTGGAATTCCGGATGGCTTTTGACACTGCACCACACAAGCGGCTCGTAGTGAAATTTCGTTCTTATGGAATATCGTCTCAGTTATGTGATGTATTTGTGATTTCTTGTCATAGGGGTTACAGTTCGTAGTAATTGACGGAAAGTCATAGAGTAAAACAAAAGTGATTTCTGGCGTTCCCCAAGGTAGTGTTATAGGCCCTTTACTGTTCCTTATCTATATAAACGATTTGGGAGGCAATCTGAGCAGCCGTCTTGGGTTGTTTGCAGATGACACTGTCGTTTATCGATTAATAAAATCATCAGAAGATCCCAACAAACTGCAAAACCATTTAGAAAAGATATCTGAATGGTGCGAAAAGTGGTAGTTGACTCTATATAACGAAAAGTGTGAGGTCATCCACATGAGTGCTAAAAGGAAGTCGTTCGGTTACACGAAAAATCAGTCTAATCTAAAAGTCGTAAATTCAGCTAAATACCTAGGTACTACAATTACGAACGATTTAAATTGGAAGGAACACACAGAAAATGTTGTGGGGACGGCAAACCAAAGACTGCGTTTTGTTGGCAGGACACTTCGAAAATGTAGCAGACCTACTAAGGGGACTGCCTATAATACACTTGTCTGTCCTCTTGCCACAGCTGCGCGGTGTGGGATCCTTACCAGATAGGACTGACGGAGTACATCGAAAAAGTTCAAAGAAAGGCAGCACGTTTTGTATTACCGCGAAATATGGCAGAGAGTTTCAAAGAAATGATACAGAAATTGAGACGGACATCATTAAAAGAAAGGCGTTTTTCGTTGCGACGGAACCTTCTCACGAAATTCCAATCACCAACTTTCTCCTCCGAATGCAAAAATATTTTGTTGACACCGATCTACATAGGGAGGAACGATCACCAAGAAAAAATAAGGGAAATCAGAGCTCGTACGGAAAGATATAGGTGTTCATTCTTTCCGCGTGCTGTACGAGATGGGGATAATAAAGAATTGTGAAGGTGCTTCGATGAAGCCTCTGCCAGGCACTTGAATGTGATTTGCCGAGTATCCATGTAGATGCAGATTTAGATTTCAATTCTGTCACTGGGTAATTGAGAATAGTCATTTGCTTCCATACATACTACTCTTTGACGAAGCCCAGTTTTCACGAAATGGAATAAACAACACACGCAATAATCATCGATGGTAACGGGAAAATACACACGCTTCAGTGGATAGCAATTTCCAAGTTCGTTTCGCCATAAATCTTTGATGCGGCATGATCGGCAACCTTTTGATAGGTCCATTTATAAGCAATCAGCTATTGACAGGATAGAGGTATCTGCATTTTTTAACAATTCATTTGTGGAACTATTGGAAGACATTCCTTTAGCCAGGCGAACTGGAATGTACATTCCACATGACGGTACCCCTCCACATGTTACTTTACGTGTGAGGGACCATCTCAGCCGCACCTACCCTAATCGTGAATTGGCCGTAGCGGCGCTATTAACTGGCCTCCAAGGTCACCTGACCTTACACCTTTAGATTTCTGTTTATGGGGTTGGATAAAATCAGAAGTGCACAGAGTGAAGGTAAATACTCGAGATGGACTGCTTTGTCGCATCATGGACGATGCTGAATCGATTAGTGAACAACCACAGGGAATAGAACAAGCAACACAACATGTTATCGCTAGAACGCAAAAGTGCGTTGACGTTCATGGTGGGATATTCCAACCTGTTCTGTGAACTGTGTAACATCTGTACGATAAGTGTTAAAGCCATTTGTAAAACATGTGGTACGTCTTTTCCAGCTGAGTACATGTAACATGCATGTTGTAATGCACAATGTTCTAAACGCATAATAAATAAACATTATGTAAAAATGTTTAACGTAACTGTACTTCTCTGTAACATTGTTTTCAAAAAAATCTCGCTACGGTCCAGTTGTATTACGTATACGTTCAGGTTGTGCACATCAGTTTTGCAGAATTAAAGTTCCTTTCAATAGTCATACCTCCTTAAAGAAGCATTTGCGGACCTAAGTCCGTATAACATTTTTTGTTCAGATTTGTTTATACTATCACTCTTTAAAATATTGACCTTTCCTCGCCAAACACCCCGTATACAGTGTGCAATGTGTCTAACTACAGATATTTTTAAATGTAGTACCTTAATATACACACACACGCCAGTGGGTTGGTTGTTTCCTCTGCGTGGAACAGTCTTCCGACAAACACGTCACAAACTTTACGACCTCAAGTTTTGTACTCGGTTGCAGCTGTACCACCGGGTGGAGCATACTACTCGAATAGCCATAACTATTAGTCTGCAATGAAGTAAATGTTTTCAGTATATCCATTGTGAATGACGAGCTGCGACGGTGATGTAAATTGGCGATTTATCTGGTAATAAATATGCAACCAGTCGCTTTTTTAAGATTTATTCAACAATCAAGATGTTTTCGAACCACTGCAGGATCATCATCAGATGGAGTGTTACAAGAACAGTATGTTGTGGACAAAAAAAATTGAGTGTTCGCATTCTGTGAATCAGAGACAAACCAAGTATAGCTATATACTTTGTATATTTTTGTACATAGCCAATTAATGTACAATATAAGAAGGAATGTGATATGGATACCACAAGGCACAGCACTCAGCACCAGCTCTGCATCTAGCTACTCCTGGTCCACAACATAGTGTTCTTATAACACCACCGTCTGATGATGAGCCAGCAGTGGCTCTAAAACATGTTCATGGTTGAAAAATCGTTCTAAAGCAACTGGTTGCCTATTTATTACCAGATAGGTCGCCGAAGTAAATACTGATGTAATGTTGCTCAGTATAGTATTTTCAATCGTCAGAAAAAATAGCTGCACTTGCACCTGTTGTAAGGTAACTACTTTGAACTATTTAATTGATTGAGAATGTTTGCAAAATTTATTGCACTAACAACATTTATTTTACCAAACAAGACCTAGTGAAGTACTGTGGCCCTAAAAATTTGGATAACGCAAGCTGAATTGATCTGACGCTCAGCAGACTCTGATTGATGGAAATGTACCGAAGTTTCTCTACATAGCTGCAGCTGAGAGCAAACGGTGACTGAGATCTGTACGCCCTGACAACGCCGGAACGGCAGTACGTTAGCCTTTTTACTTCGTGCGGCGATATCACTTGCAGCTGGCGAGAAGTCTGCGGCGGAGGTGGTGAGACGTGAAGGCGGGACCTGTGAATCGATCGCGGCAACGAAAGAAATGCAAACATCTCACGGTCTTGTGATCAGGTAGACGCATCGCAAATTACTCTCTGCCAGAGACCTGAAATCAAGGTAGATTTCAGTGTGTGACACACCCATTCACTCGTAATACCAAGGAACACGCTTATAAGACAGAGTGCACAAGGATACCAAACGTTATGACTGGTAAACCAAAACTGAATAAGTGTACCGAGACGTTCCAAGTCACACTGTCACTACAGGAAGAACACCAGAGTCTCATCCAATCGCAAGTGAAGTCAGTCTCAGGACAGGTCCAAAATACCAACCACACATGCCAGAGCTTTGACCAGAAGTGCCTACCAGCCCCAAAGTCCCCGCACCCGAGAGCTTCCCCCCTATCTAGAAAAAAAAAATCCGTTTTCCTGCATAGTGCACGAACGACGCTGCCTTAACACCGTCTTAAGCCAATCACAAAACTCTAGAGGTGCTAAATCTCCCCTACAACACGACAGCACAAACTCAAGTAGAACCAGGGCAAGCGTTAAGAAACCTGCATCTCTGAAGAAAAAGAAACCGCCAGTTATTGGTTTTTTAAGTGTTCACAGAGGGGGAAAATATGATTTTCTCCGAAGTCGTGTATCTTACCCATGCAACACACAAACAGATACAATCTCCAAGATTTTTATCTAAATCGCCAGTGCCTTGGAGCTTGTGGGCCCTAGCTGTGAGATGTAATAAAGATTCTGTCTCGAAACGTTTCTCAGATTCCGGAGTTTTCTTATACAACAGGGGCGTCCAAGGGAAGTGGCTGACTGGCCTTCTTGCAATATTGGGGAACATGAAAACATGTGAATGTTTCTTACATGTGGCTCTGCAAACAATGCCCAGCTTACGACTCCACTGTGTGGATGCATTCCTTTAGACTGTCACCCATACCCAGCCTTCTCTCGATTCCGTGACAGGTATCGTGGCATTGTTCTGCTGGAGCCCTGTCCCAATGAGGAGCTGTCCTGTCTGCCCTGTATGGCTGTGGAGCTGTCTGACAACATTTACTAAGGGATTGGCTCACCGCCAATTGCTTTCAACTCCCAAGAAGCCGTTTTTACGAACTAAGAATCTTAAAAATACCTCATGCCTTCAGCGCCCTACCAGGCTCAATTAACGTCTGCTCAGGCTGTTAACTTTCTGGAGTCTCGCTCAAGGTGCGAAAGGTTGTAATGAAATCTTTAATAATTTACCATATGCGAAAAATAGGTGAGAGAGTAACTCATCCCCTCTCACCGTTACATCCTGTACGTACACCACGTGATAAAAAAACATGAACATCCAGAAGTGGAACACGGTGGGTGGATATGTGATGTTATTGCAGTGATTACAAAATCGAGACAAATTTGCGAAGCACTGGTGGCTTGAACCCTCTTGTCAGTATGACGCTGCAACCGCTCTATCCTGGATGAACGCGCAAAATATTGTTGGAAAAGGTATTAAGAAGCCGTTACAACTTTTCCTGAGGGAAGATTGCCTACAACTGTTGTAACTGGTCCTTGATATCATGGGTACTGTCACGAGGATGGAGCTGATGTCCAAATTGGACCCACATTGTCCTTTCGGGGATACGTTTGGAGATCTTGCTGGTCATGGGAGTGACTCGAAATCATGGAGAGTGTTCATAGAGACACGTGCTATGCGTCAACGAGGTTTGTCCTGTTGAAAAATGGTGCTGCGTTACTGTTGCCACAGAGGTAACAAACAAGGGCGGCGGATATCCGTGACGTAGCGTTGTGCTATCAGAATTCTCTCAGTCACTACAGTCGTGACATGAATTCATATTGGATGGCTCCCCACGCCATGACGCAAGCAACAATATCGCCGTGCCTTTCCAAAACTTCAGAAGGTGACAAACTGACAATGGGCAATGGGGTAGTGAAGAACTGCGATTCTTCGATGAACGTATTTCAACGCAATTAATCATCAGACCATGCTTCCCAGTGAAGGTACCATTCGAAACGCTACTGTTTGTGTTGTGGTGTTGTCAGCAGCGTATGCATGGGCCGGTAATTTCCTAGTCCAGCTGCAGTTAGTCTCTGATGAATCGTTTGGGATGACATATAATGGTGTAGAGAGTTCATTACTTGTTTTTGGGCGGCAGATACACACGTGCAGGGGTTACAAAATGCTGGTGCACAATACAACCATCCTCTCTTGCGTTGGTCAGGTGTGGTCAACCAGAACCTTGATAACGTGTATGCCAGCCCTCTCGTACCCATTCAGTCCAACAATAGGCCGCCGTCACATCCCGTCGCCCCGAAAATGGGGCTATTTAATGATTCAACCAGCCATCCAGATGAAGACAAACAATAATGCACCCTTAAAACTCTATAACGCGACGATGACACCATTTCACACGAGTAGCGACGTATGTCTGTCCATCACAGTGATCATTTAACATATAAAGAACCCAGTTCCTGAAACGACTGACTCGAAATTTATAACCGAAAAGCGTTCTGACACCTTTGAGCGTGGAATACGTACACTGGTACTGCTGTTGCTAAGACTGTGAGGCAGAAAACTTTCAGAGGTGATGGTGTGGAGTAATACAACAACAAAAATTCTAGTAAACATGGGACCCGTGGTCTAGGGGTAGCGTCTTTGATTCATAATCAAAACGTCTTCGGTCCCGGATTCGATCGCCGACACTGCCTAAATTTTGATAAATAATCAGCATTGGCGGTCGAAGACTTCCGGCATAAGAAGTCAGCCTCATTCTGCCAACGCCCTTGTCAAAGAAGGCGGAGGAGCCGATAGAGGTTCAAGGCTGTCTCTTGTCCTAGGAGTGGGAAATTGCCCCTAAAGGCGGAAGAATCAGCAATGACCAAAGACATTAGGATGCAGAAGGCAATGGAAACCACTGCATTAAAGACACGTAATGTGTATCCACAGGATATGTGGCCTGTATTTGAAGAAGTGTCATGATGATCTCTCCATTGGCAAAAGATTCCGGAATAGTCTCCCATTCGGATCTCCGGGAGGGGACTGCCAAGGGGGAGGTTATCATGAGAAAAAGATTAAATAATCTGCGAAAGGATAACGTTCTACGAGTCGGGGCGTGGAATGTCAGAAGCTTGAACGTGGTAGGGAAACTAGAAAATCTGAAAAGGGAAATGCAAAGATATAGTAGGGGTCAGTGATGTGGAGTGGAAGGAAGAAAAGGATTTCTGGTCAGATGAGTATCGGGTAATATCAACAGCAGCAGAAAATGTTATACAGGTGTAGGATTCGTTATGAATAGGAAGGTAGGGCAGAGGGTGTGTTACTGTGAACAGTTCAGTGACCGGGTTGTTCTAATCAGAATCGACAGCAGACCAACCCGACAACGATAGTTCAGGTATACATGCCGACGTCGCAAGCTGAAGATGAACAGATAGAGAAAGTGTATGAGGCTATTGAAAGGGTAATGCAGTATGTAAAGGGGGACGAAAATCTAATAGTCATGGGCGACTGGAATGCAGTTGTAGGGGAAGGAGTAGAAGAAAAGGTTACAGGAGAATATGGGTTTGGGACAAGGAATGAAAGAGGAGAAAGACTAATTGAGTTCTGTAACAAGTTTCAGCTAGTAATAGCGAATACCCTGTTCAAGAATCACAAGAGAAAGAAGTATACTTGGAAAAGGCAGGCAGATTCGGGAAGATTTCAATTAGATTACATCATGGTCAGACAGAGATTCCGAAATCGTATACTGGATTGTAAGGCGTACCCAGGAGCAGATATAGACTCAGATCACAATATAGTAGTGATGAAGAGTAGGCTGAAGTTCAGACGCGAACGTCTATATCTTCTTCTATATGGAGGCATCTCAGATAAGAGTACGATGCTGCTGCACGCGCTGCTGCACGCCGACTGAAGCCGGCTTAGACTGTTACTCCACACGTCTGCACTCACCGAGCGCTGGGCTGCAACTGGCTGAGGCGAATCCCGGACGCGGGCGGTAGGATCTCTAGACCGCCCGCGTACGCGATTGCGCTTCGGCACAGCGCCAAGAGTGACGCAACGCTGACCTCCAGCGTTGGTGATGTCACAGAGTGATGATGTCATGCTTTGCGCGACAAAAAACTGTTCTCACTCTATGGCCTCCGGTTAGTGGAGCGTACCTCCACGATCAGTATTTTTTAATTATAATTTTTTTTTAATAAAGGATTATGGGAAAGGATAAGAGAATTTTTATTTTAATTTCTGTAATAATGTGTTACATCTCCAGTGACTTGTACTTTAGCACATCTTCCAGCACCTTTCATCCACAGACAAACACTCTCTTGTTCACTTATTTTACGATGATTTCTTGTTCTGAACGAAAATGCCTGGTTAGATACATTAGTCAGGAAGAATCAATACGCAAAGAAGTGGGATACGGAAGTACTAAGGAATGACGAGATACGTTTGAAGTTCTCTAACGCTGTAGATACAGCAATAAGGAATAGCGCAGTAGGCAGTACAGTTGAAAAGGAATGGACATCTCTAAAAAGGGCCATCACAGAAGTTGGGAAGGAAAACATTGCTACAAAGAAGGTAGCTGCGAAGAAACCATGGGTAACAGGAAAAATACTTCAGATGATTGATGAAAGGAGGAAGTACAAACATGTTACGGGAAAATCAGGAATACAGAAATACAAGTCGCTGAGGAATGAAATAAATAGGAAGTGCAGGGAAGCTAAGACGAAATGGCTGCAGGAAAAATGTGAAGACATCGAAAAAGATATGATTGTCGGAAGGACAGACTCAGCGTACAGGAAAGTCAAAACAACCTTTGGTGACATTAAAAGCAACGGTGGAACATTAAGAGTGCAACGGGAATTCCACTGTTAAACGCAGGGGAGAGAGCAGATAGGTAGAAAGAATACATTGAAAGCCTATACGAGGGTGAAGATTTGTCTGATGTGATAGAAGAAGAAACAGGAGTCGATTTAGAAGACATAGGGGATCCAGTATTAGAATCGGAATTTAAAAGTACTTTGGAGGACTTACGGTCAACTAAGGCTGAAGGGATGGATAAGATTCCATCAGAATTTCTAAAATCATCGAGGGAATTGGCAACAAAACGACTATTCACGCTGGTGTGTAGAATATATGAGTCCGGCGATATACCATCTGACTTTCGGAAAAGCATCATCCACACAATTCCGAAGACGGCAAGAGCTGAAAGTGCGAGAATTATCGCACAATTTCTGAGGATGTACGTCTGGAGTACAGCATTGTATGGTAGTGAAACATGGACTGTGGGGAAACCGGAACAGAAGAGAATCGAAGGATTTGAGATGTGGTGCTATAGACGAATGTTGAAATTTAGGTGGACTGATAAGGTAAGGAATGAAGAGGTTCTATGCAGAGACGGAGAGGAAAGGAATATGTGGAAAACACTGATAAGGAGAAGGGCAGGATGATAGGACATCTGCTAAGACATGAGGGAATGACTTACATGGTACTAGAGGGAGCTGTAGAGGGCAAAAACTGTAGAGGAAGACGGAGACTGGAATACGTCAAGCAAATAATTGAGGACGTAGGTTGGAAGTGCTACTCTGAGATGAAGAGGTTAGCACGGGAAAGGAATTCGTGGCGGGCCGCATCAAACCAGTCAGTAGACTGATGACCAAAAAAAAATGAAACTTGACTTTAAACTAATAAAGATATTGAAAATTTAATTACACCATCAGACCCGTCGTGCAAGTAATAGTAATGTACATTTTTCTTTTCGAGGTATCGTGATTCATCTGACAACTATTAATTTCTATACAAACTGCGAAATTTGTGCCATTAGGGTTTCACAAAGTCCGCCGTCTTTGGCGCTCCCGGCGTGTCTCCTTCATCAACACAGCGTCACGGTGGAATTGCCAGCCACGCACTCGGGCTGGACCCCTGTAGCCTCGGCCAGCGTCCGCCACCACGTGGTCGGCCCGCCCCCGCCGAGCGGTCACTGCTTCCTCCGTACATAGAATGTTTTCAGGGCGCGACGACTCGCCCGTTACCTCAAAACGTCTATTCACCGGTACACACTTCCACAGCCATTGTCCATCTCTGACATCAATGCTGACTGTGCACCACAGTTGCCTCGGTGCCAGTGTTAGCGCTATTTTGCCATTCGTGGTATACTTCAACCGCAGTGGCATGTAGACAGTTTACAGGCTTAGGCATTTCGGAAATTCTTCCACCTTTGGCCCAAAAAACCCATTTTCTAAGTCAGTTAAATCGCTCCATTTCCGCATTGCAATTACAACTGAACTGTTTTTTAGCGTCCCTCTGACACAATTTGTATACACTCCACTGCTAGTGCTGCCACCTTCCGTCTGTGAGTGGCTATTGCACATTGACGTCGAATATACATTGACACACGTCATATGGAGTTATTAACTGAAAATGATGGCAAAACCGAATTCGCGACTGTCAGAAAATGCACTAATAGTCTAAGCGGGACATTTGTTTGTTTCTGAAATGTTGTAAGACTGTGAACCCAAATAAACGGAAAAATGTATTCGCTGTACCGTTACACTGTGCTCTACCAAATCTACATCTACAATACATTATTTTTAGCTTGGCTTAGGTCTCCTTCATCAGGACAGTTTCCAGCACCTCTCCATCCCCGATGATGAACTTCGCCGTGACGTATACCCTTCCTTCCAACTATAACCTGGCCTTGTTCACCCCCTTCCCTAGGGCCCCCTTTACCCTCCTTCTCCCAGAGCGGATTTTCCTTCTTCCCCCCCCCCCCTCTGAGACCCTGCACCCCATCCTCGCCTCTCTCCCTCCTACGTGGCTCCCTTCCTGGCCCTCTTCGGCGCGCAACCCGCCCATCACGCCCCCTCTCATACCCTCCCTCCCTCCCTTCTTCCGGTCTCCCTCATCTCCTTGCGCCTGGCAGATCCTCCGCTTTGATCATCATCAGTGTGCCACGCGAGTGTTGTGTGTGGTGCTGTTCTCCTGTGCATCGAGGGGTGTGATTTTAATTGTGTGCTGGCCTTGCACTTAGTGTCACTATCAGTGATTGTTAAGTGCTATGCGATCCGTCGATACTTTTATGCTCCGGTCATCTGCACCCTGTGTTCCTTTAATTGTTTCAGTGTGTGGTTTTTTGTGTGCACTACTTTTTACGGTTTTTATCTCCATTTTACAGTTGCCTCTTTTGTCTTCCATAATGTTCTCCCTTTTTTACATCTATTTACACCATGTTTTCTCCTTTATCGTATTTTTAAATGTCTTCTATTGTTTGTTCTATATCTTTCAGCTGAAGAGCAGCGCATATGCTGCTGCCAGCCTGCCCCGATGGGGAACTCAAATACAATAATGAAAAAAAAGGAAAGCTTAGCTTAGGGTAAATTATTTTGTAATATACGGATCAGCGGTACTGGATGACAACACCAGATGTCATTTTATATCCTCAGTTTGTTCATCAAGACATCTTGTACAGCGCCTTGAAATTTTTCTGTGTTGTTGTTCACTGCACCCTGCTAGCCCTGTAGCCTGGTGCTCCATACAAAAGGGATCCTGGTAGGCTGCGTCCTGTTATTCCAGGAGTTTGTCGAGAGCTACACAAGATTCACAGGTGCAGTTACTGACGTGCTTTGCTCTGATTTAAGACTGGCTGACAGCTGAGGTACGCCACAGAGATGCCGAGGACTTAAAGCACTTGAGTGGGAGTCTTAACGGTATTTTTGTTAGAAACAAAAGTGAATGATGTTAAGCTGCAAACTCTTTGGTGACTAAGAAAGCGCAGAGAAATATCCCCGCGGTCTCCCCACGAATCCCCAGCACGCTAGTCACTAGGAAAATGGCCACAAGTAGTAGCGGTTATCGTGATGAGAAATGGCATGAGAAAGCTTCCGGCACTACCATGCTCCATGCTAAACACCGTCCATGAACTTTCCGAAGGGGGATTGGTAAGGTTGGCACTCTGTTGACAAGACTGACGCAAGGGAGTTACCTTGTGTGACATCTCAAACTGATCCCGCCAATGACATTACAAAAGGGAATTCGGCACCTTCAAGTTCAAGAGTGGAGGAATAAGAACAGATGTGCGGGTAGGGGTACTCGACAGATCGTTCACATTTCGTTCTGAATTCACGCAAGCTTTCATTCGGTGCATTCTGGAACCATTTGGAGCTCTTCGCAGTCCTCTCGATCATCATCATGATTCTGGCGACTCCTAGTCGACTAGGAGATTTTCCAAGACGGTTTTGAATTCTTTCTTGGATAATTTTACTTCATTGCAGTTTGATTCTTAGTTCATTCAGAGGTCAACAACACGTGCTGTGATCATTCTGAGACTCACACTGGAGATACTTGTAGGTGATTTTCATGTGAGCGTATCCTCATTTACTCACTTGCTGTTTCACATACAGCGTTCTCACTGTGTGTTTTGGAGGCCTATAGGCGTGTTTTCTGCTCGCCCGGCATCTGCACTCAGAAATTAAGGATAATGCTGATACATGGTGAAACAACGCTCTGGTGGGCGGTTTGCGGGTTAAAATCACCTCGGGGTATGACCATGCGGTGCATTTGACCTGCGGTCGTCGCACGGTGGCGCTAGCAGCAGTTCACATACGTAGAGGTGTGTTGGTGCATGTCAGGAGTACGGCGCACCGTGTAAGTGTGCAGACGTTTTCAGACCTGCTAATGGTGACTGTGTGTTGAAAATGGCTCAAAGAACACATATTGATGACGTTATGAAGGGTAGAATACAAGATCGACTGGGGGCTGGTCAAACACAACAGGTCGTAGCACGGGCCCTCCATGTGCCACAAAGTGTGATCGCAAGATTATGGCAACGATTCCAGCAGGCAGGAAACATGTCCACGCCTACAGACAGGACGCCCACAGTGTACAACACCACAAGAAGACCGATATCTCACCATCAGTGCCCGCAAACACACAGTCTACAGACGACTGAACAGACATGGTTTATTCGCCCAGAGACCTGCAAGTTGCATTCCACTTACCGCTGGTCACAGGAGAGCACGTAAAGCCCGGGGTCAAGAACACAGTACATGGTCATTGGAACAGTGGTCCCAGGGTATGTTCACGAACGAGTCCAGGTACAGTCTGAACAGTGATTCTCGCCGGGTTTTCATCTGGCGTGAACCAGGAACCAGATACCAATCCCATAATTTCCTTGAAAGGGTGTTGTATGGAGGTCGTGGTTTGATGGTGTGGGGTAGGATTATGATTGGTGAATGTACACCCCCGAATGTCTTTCACAGTGTAACAGGTCAGGTGTATCGGGACGTCATTTTGCACCAGTATGTCCTCCTTTTCAGTGGTGCAGTGGGTCCCACCTTCGTCCTGATTGATGATAATGGACGGCCCCACCGAGATGCCATCGTGGAGTACCTTGAAACAGAAGATATCAGGGGAATGGAGTGGCCTGCCTGTTTTACAGACCTAAAACCCATCGAGCACGTCTGGGATGCTCTTGGTCAACGTATCGCTGCACGTCTTCAAACCCCTACGATACTTCAGGAACTCCTACAGGCACTGGTGCAAGAATGGGAGGGTATGCCAACCCGTTGTGCGCCCTGTGTATGTGTGCATGGTGGTCATACCCTATACTGATGTTGGGGTAGATGCACAGGAAACAGTGGCGTTTTGTAGCGCATATGTTTCGGGACAGTTTTCTCAACTTATCACTAATACCGTGGATTTACAGATCCGTGTCGTGTGTGCTCCCTATGTGCCTCTGCGATCAGAGCCTGTTTTGTGTAGTGCCACGTTGTGTAGCACCACATTATGCAATTATACTTAAGTTATGAGCATGAATATACTCCGAAATATAACTTGGACGCCTCCCTTTCAGTCTAGCTACGTGGACGATAGATGCCCCACGTGTATTGGGAACCAGCTCTTCTTACCAGCACAAGAGAGCTTCATTGTCTGCTTGCTAGATTCTTTGCCCGCAGAGCGATTAGATAGGAAGAAAGGAAAAAGGAACAGCTTAAAGTGCTCTGAGCGTCACCTGCATAGTCACGGAGGAGACGAAAGCCACCTACGCCATCATGCACTGACGGCTCCATCAAGTGGTGAGATGAAATAGTTAATGCGGCCCAGTCCACACTTATAGCACTGTACGTTATGGTCACATTCAGAGCTGGAAGATGGGGAGAAATACAGAAGCCCCCGTGGGACCTGTTACTTGGCTAATTGAATCTGTGTACCGGTTTTGCCTACAGATAAGCAAAGTAGCTAAACACCAAAATCTCAGTGACTTGCTGGTTGAAAATGTGTATAGAGATCTGAATTCACTCACGTTGTTGGTTGTTGGTTGGTTGTTTTTGGGGAAGGAGACCAGACAGCGTGGTGATCGGTCTCATCGGATTAGGGAAGGATGGGGAAGGAAGTCGGCCGTGCCCTTTCAGAGGAACCATCACGGCATTTGCCTGGAATGATTTAGGGAAATCACGGAAAACCTAAATCAGGATGGCCGGACGCGGGATTGAACCGTCGTCCTCCCGAATGCGAGTCCAGTGTCTAACCACTGCGCCACCTCGCTCGGTAATCCACTCACGAGAGCAGCAACTAACCCATCAGGTTCCCTGGTAGTCAGGTAGTCAGGCATTTTTAAGTAAATTAACATGTTTTGTTACGTCGCTTTTTTAGGAGGAGATTGGTATTTAACGTCCCATCGACAACGGGGTCATTAGAGACGAAGTACAAGCTCAGATTAGGGAAGAATGGGGAAGGACAGCGGCCGTGCCCTTTCGAAGGAACCATCCCGGCATTTGTCTTAAGCGATTTAGAGAAATCACGGAAAACCTTAATCGGGATGGCCGGACGCGGGTATGAACCGTTGTCCTCTCGAATGCGGGTCCACTGCTAACCACTACTCTAGCCCGCTCGGTAGGTCGCTTTCTTTTCTACCTCTTTGTCTGCTCGCCAACGGCCTTGCCGCAGTGGTAACACCGGTTCCCGTCAGATCACTGAAGTTAAGCGCTGTGGGGCTGGGCTAGCACTTGGATGGGTGACCATACGGTCTGCCGAGTCTTGGCAAGCGGGGTGCAGTCAGCTCTTGTGAGGCAAACTGAGGAGCTACTTGATTGAGAACTAGCGGCTCCGGTCTCGAAAACTGACATATGTCCCTCCATATCCTCATCGAGTGACGCCTCCGGAGGGAGGATGACACGGCGGCCGGTCGGTACCGTCGGGCCTTCAAGCCCTGTACGGGTGGAGTTTAGTTTCGTCAGTCTGCTTGGCTCAAATATTGTAATTGATTTTAAATAAACTTCTTGCCGGACTTGAAACTTTCAACATGTCAGAAATGGATGACAATTCTATTTAACTCGCTTTCTTGTCTGGTGTGAAGCGGAGGGTGCTTTGTATGCCACTGGCTTACCCCTATTCCAGTTAGAGTCATGAACAGTTCGTGGGAAGAACGACTGCTGGGAAGCATCCGTGTGAGCTCCAATCTCTAATGTTTACCTTCACAGTCCGTTTGCGAGATAAAAGTAGCAGGAAAAAATTTGATTGACACACATGAAAACAAATTAAAGTAAACGTAAAATTTTCCAAATATATGTGTTATAATCTCATCAAAATGTCCGAAATAGATTGAAAAATATCACACACGCAACACTAAAAGCAGAAAACAGTTATTAATATAAAATTAAATATTTAATATACACCGTTTTTAAATCGGAATAAAAAGTATAACATGATTTCTCCTAACCCTTTACAGATTCCTACCTCTTACAGAAAGCCCGGGAAATTTATGCGAGACATGCACAGATCGCGTTTATCCCATTTATTGTTTGTCATCTTCTATTACCGTACTGCCGCCTCGTTTTCTTATTCCATTTACTGGCGTCACTAACTGCCTGCCTTACTTGCTCATGAGCAGCAGCAGCATCCTGTATCGATACGTACCATCTCTGGAGCGACCGATAGTATGTCCACGTCATCGTGTGTCTGGCAGTCAATTCGGGACGGACGAGTAAGTCAGGCCGCAGCAGCAGTGAAGTCGGGGGACGGAGCGCCATTGAGGCGCCGACAGCCAGTGCTCGCCGACCGCTGGCCACACACATAAACTGTCTGACAGATTGGAGTGGGATGACCGTTGGTTGGTTGTTCGGTTGGTCGTCTCATCGGCCGACGTATACTTCGACATTTCACCGTTTACGGGCCTGGGCAGTTTGTCGGTTGGCGTGGAGCAGTGAGGAAATCTTCGTGGCACGTGGTTTGGCCGGGCACGCTGGCGGCCTCTATGCGGTGTTGGAGTGTGGGGTGATGATCCCATTGCGATCAGGTTCGGGGTTCACCGACCCTGGACATGAAAGTTGAATTTTGACTTAATCTACCAGCAAGTCAAGACTGTTCACATTGTGTTGTTTGGAGTTCGTTGTTGACTGTTGGGATATTCCCGCGAGCAACAACGTGTGTTTTGAAGTTGGCAAATTTTAACCACCCTCCGGTGGAGTTTAACTGTACTTGGTTATTTGAATTGAAGTTCACCAGCGGAATCTTCTACATTGCGGCCGTTAACGTTCCGGTTACCTGCCCTGGCCGTTGACGTAAATTCAGGCAGGGTATTATCGTTATTGTGTTGTCGCTGTCCATCATGGTGTGTAGTTTGGCAACCAATTGTTCCATTGAACACCCTGTTGTGTTTTCTGGTCAGGTTGACGCGGAGGTTATCTTGTCAGTTGGTCCAGTGACTGTGTGTCGGTTGGGTTGTCATCGGATCGAGAATGGTTGGGCCAACTTCCTGTCTCTCCTAAGCGAGCGTTAGTGTTTCAATTCCAAGCCGACCCTCAGAACTTGTGAACACCCTTAAGTGTGCTGCCTTTTCTCGTTTGTTGTTGTTGTTTCTATTTGTATGGCTTCTAGCCGATTTTTAGATTAAGGTTGTTTTGCCCTTAAGGCGTGAGATGATTTGGGCCTTCAGCCTAATTTAAGAAATGTTTTACATAAAGCCTTTGGCATTTTTAAAATTAATGTTGTTGAGTCTTAAGTGTTGGACCTTCAGCCAATTTTGAATTTGTTTGTTCTTAAAGTGTCAGATTCTTTGGGCCTTCGCCTAATTAAGGAACTGTTTTATAATAAGCCTTTGCGTTTTAAATTTCTGATTTTGGTTGAGCTGCAAGTTATTGGTTTACAGCCGTTTTTGAATTAAAGTAGTCTTGCCCTTAAGACATGAGATTGTACTGCGCATTCAGCCAGTAATTAAGTTCCAAAATTAAAGCTGTGTTTATTTAAAAAAAAATTCTTGGCTCTTCTAATGTTTGATCAAAAAGAAGGTTGTATGTTCGAGTGTAACTGACAGCCGCTTTTTTTGGCCCCTTTCTACAACTTAAACTACCTGTCCTGTCCTGCGGGTTTAGCAGGGTATCTCATTATGATTGTGAATTTTTAATAACTATGAAAATATTTGTACGATTTAAAATGAAAATGATTGGACGCATGCAGTACGTAATTGATGCATGAATAGTTCACCTCCTTACCGTAGTCTACTGCATGTTCCCCACGCTTATAGTACTCAATCTTACAACTATTTATACAGATGTTTAAAATACAGAATCAGAAATTTTTGAGGACTATCGGTGTGGGGTCAAGAATCTGTACGGAATAGGAGAAACTATTTTATAAGTTACTTTATTAGTCTGAGTAAAAAATATATTAAATTAAAAACTGAATTTTATTTCAATATATTCATTTCAGCTCAGCTACAAGAACTATCGTAAATAGGAGCAGAGAAAATGCCAGTAATATCTAATATGTCTCGATCCACTAGCACAGTATATAGCAAGTGTATTCAAATGACAGTGGAGTTTTCGGCTAGCAATATTTCTTCCGACAGTAATGATTCGGCCCACATTACTGAGAAAACTGAGAACCTAAGCCTTAAATGGAGAGACGTATTCGTTTCTCGGAGCGAAGCAATATTCTGAGAAGCAGCATAAAAAAGCTGAGTGCCCAACAAATCCGATGAAACCGCCGGCGGGACTACGCCTGTCGTCAAATTGCCTTCACATCGCCGCGAGCGGGGCCGCCGTGCAGTGTGCAGCAGCGACAGACAGTCAGAGACGCGGGCCTGGGGCGCTGCAGGTCCTCAGCTCAAACCAGACCGCCGGCGAACATTTGTTATTTTGTGTCTGCCGTTCCTGGAAGGTTCTCGAAATCTCATATCTTCATAGTGCTTCCATATACCGAAATATTTAACGTCTAGAAGGAAACTCCATCCAGGAGGCATTTCTGCTTGGTCTGTACGATGGTATTCGCAATAACATGCTTTCAGTGCCTTATCATGTACTTCAATACGATTGCATTTTCCTACGCGCGCTTGATTGTGGCTGCGACGTGACGTTGTCTCGTGGAGACGCAGGGAACTTTGAAACATTTGCCCTACCTTGGCTAGACATCGTGAAACCCGTCGCTAAGCTTCGTAATGCATTTTTTATGTACTGCAATGATATTTTTTTAAATACATTTTTATCTGTTACATAACTGTACGTGATGTGTGGTGTCACCGCCAAACACCACACTTGCTAGGTGGTAGCTTTTAAATCGGCCGCGGTCCGCCAGTATACATCGGACCCACGTGTCGCTACTGTCAGTGATGGCAGACCGAGCGCCGCCACACGGCAGGTCTAGAGAGACGTACTAGCACTCGTCCCAATTGTACAGCCGACTTAGCCTGAGATGGTTCACTGAGAATTACGCTCTCATTTGCAGAGACGATAGTTAGCATAGCCTTCAGCTACGTCATTTGCTACGACCTAGCAAGGCGCCATTACCATTTTATATTGAGATTCAAATTATGTATCATCAAGAGAGATGTTCTACAATTGTGGATTAAAGTTAAGTATTCAACCAGTTACTCTTGTTTTGCTAGTCTTATTTCTCTGACCTGTTACAGACCTCACGCCAGTCAGCGTGTAATTAAACGCGTGCATTTCGGCCTACTCTAACAACACATTGTTGGCTCTTCTGCCAACACTTCATGATGTAACGTACGTTACTCGAAAAAAGCGCAGGTGACGCCTGTATATAAGAAGGGAGGAAGGACGGATCCTCAAAATTTTAGACCAATATCCTTAACATCGGTTTGTTGCAGGATTCTCGAACACATTCTCAGTTCGAATTTAATGAATTTCCTTCAGACAGAGAAATTGCTGTCCATGCATCAGCACGGCTTTAGAAAGCATCGCTCCTGCGAAACGCAACTCGCCCATTTTTCACATGATATCTTGCGAACCATGGATGAAGGGTATCAGACGGATGCCACATTCCTTGACTTCCGGAAAGGGTTTGACTCGGTGCCCCACTGCAGACTCCTAAGGTACGAGCATATGGGATTGGTTCCCAAGTGTGTGAGTGGCTCGAAGACTTCTTAAGTAATAGAACCCAGTACGTTGTCCTCGATGGTGAGTGTTCATCGGAGGTGAGGGTATCATCTGGGGTGCCCCAGGGAAGTGTGGTAGGTCCGCTGTTGTTTTCTATCTACATAAATGATCTTTTGGATGGGGTGGATAGCAATGTGCGGCTGTTTGCTGATGATGCTGTGGTGTACGGGGAGGAGTCGTCGTTGAGTGACTGTAGGAGGATACAAGATGACTTGGACAGGATTTGTGATTGGTGTAAAGAATGGCAGATAACTCTAAATATAGATAAATGTAAATTAATGCAGATGAATAGGAAAAAGAATCCTGTAATGTTTGAATACTCCATTAGTAGTGCAGCGCTTGACACAGTCACGTCGATTAAATATTTGGGCGTAACATTGCAGAGCGATATGAAGTGGGACAAGCATGTAATGGCAGTTGTGGGGAAGGCGGATAGTCGTCTTCGGTTCATTGGTAGAATTTTGGGAAGATGTGGTTCATCTGTAAAGGAGACCGCTTATAAAACACTAACACGACCTATTCTTGAGTACTGCTCGAGCGTTTGGGATACCTCTCAGGTCGGATTGAAGGATGACATAGAAGCAATTCAGAGGCGGGCTGCTAGATTTGTTACTGGTAGGTTTGATCATCACGCGAGTGTTACGGAAATGCTTCAGCAACTCGGGTGGGAGTCTGGAGGAAGGGAGGTGTTCTTTTCGTGGACCGCTACTGAGGAAATTTAGAGAACTAGCTTTTGAGGCTGACTGCAGTACAATTTTACTGCCGCCAACTTATATTTCGCGGAAAGACCACAAAGATAAGGTAAGAGAGATTAGGGCTCGTACAGAGGCATATAGGCAGTCATTTTTCCCTCGTTCTGTTTGGGAGTGGAACAGGGAGAGAAGATGCTAGTTGTGGTACGAAGTACCCTCCGCCACGCATCGTATGGTGGATTGCGGAGTGTGTATGTAGATGTAGATGCAGATGTTACACTGGAAGGTGGTGCTTTTTTTTTTACATCAGTCTTGTGGCTGCTTCGATACGGCCCGCCACGAATTCCTCTCCTAAGCCAACCTCTTCATTTGAGAGTAGCACTTGCAACCTACGTCCTCAGCTATTTGTTGGATTTATTCTGATCTCTGTCTTCCTCTACTGTTTTTGCCCTCTACAGCTCCCCCTAGTACCATGGAAGTCATTCGCTCATATCTTAACAGTTGTCTTATCATCATGCTGTTCTTTCTCCTTGACAGTGTTTTCCACACATTGCATTCCTCTCCGATTCTGCAGAGGAACACCTCTTCCTTAACTTATCAGTCAACCTAATTTTCAACATTCGTCTGTAGCACCAATTATCAAATGCCTTAATTCTCTTCTGTTTCGGTTTTCCCATTGTCCACGTTTCTCCAAACGTACGTTCTTAGAAATTTCTTCCTAAAATTAAGGCCTATGTTTGATACTAGTAGACTTCTCTTGGCGAGGAATGCGCTTTACGGTAGTGCTAGTAAGTTTTTGATGTCCTCCTTGCTCCGTCCATCATTGCATAGGTACCAGAATTTCTTAAAATCATCTACTTCATGACCATCAATCGTGATGTTAAGTTTCTCGCACTTCTCATTTCTGCTACTTCTCACTACTTTCCTCTTTCTCTGATTTACTCTCAGTCCATATTCTGTGCTGATTAGACTGTTCATTCCATTCAGCATATCGTGTAATTCTTCTTCAGTAGTACTAGTAAGCTTTTGATGTCCTCCTTGCTCAGTCCATCATTGCCTAGGTAGCAGAATTCCTTAACATCATCTACTCCATGTCCATCAATCCTGATGTTAATTTCCTTGCTGTTCTCATTTCTGCTACTTCTCACTACTTTCCTCTTTCTTTGATTTACTCTCAGTCCACATTCTGTGCTGATTAGACTGTTCATTCCGTTCAACAGATCGTGTAATTCTTCTTCACTTTCGCTCAGGATAGCAATGTCATCAGCGAATCGTATTATCGATATCCTTTCACCTTATATGTTAATCCCTCTCCGGAACCTCTCTTTTATTTCCATAATTGCTTCTTTCGATGTGCAGATTGAACAGTAGTGGCAAAACACTACATCCCTGTCTCCCAATACATTTTCCGGTAGCTCAGCTCCACCGCTCGGGTCGTTATGGAAACATGCACGCAGCCCAGGCAACGCGACGCCTCGCTCGGTCATTGGCTGCGCAGGTGGCAGGAGGTTAGCGGCACGAGGCCCGGCCCAGCTCGCCTGCCCCCTGCAGACGCGGCGGCTCATGACGACGCCGGGAGTTGCCGGTGCAGCAGCGGGCAACACCGTCTGCCGGCCGGTCCTCGGAGACAGCGTCACTGATGACGACAACGTGACAGCGACCGAACTCACAATCGGTCGAACCGAATGCCGACGCCCACCTCTGATGCCCTTAAATAGTGCAGACCGATGCTGAATCGGCCGGTTACGCGGCGGCGTGTTTATTAGAAGGTTCTTGATGAGTTGGCCAATGCAACCGCGCCACACGCGGCCTGCGCCTGCGTAATTCTGCTAATGCTGCGTTCTGATGGCTGCCACACACGTACACACATACCGACGCTCGTTGTAAAACTGTGTCACCTGCATAACGCGCCGGCCGGCCTTCGTCAGCCGTTTGCCTTGAGGCTGGTGCATCGCGCACTGAAACACACTAAATCACAATTTCGCACCATATTTCCTAACAATAACCCCTTGTCCTCTACAATCTTGCATTATTTTACATTGTCGAACGCTGTTTGCAGGTCGACAAATCCTATGAACGTGTCTTGAGTTTTCTTTAGTCTTGGTTCCATTGTCAACCGCAACGTCAGACTTACCTCTATGCTGCCTTTATCTTGCCTAAAGCCACAGAGATCATCACCTAACACATCCTCCGTTTTCTTCTCCATTCTTCTGTGTATTATTCTTGTCAGCTACTTCCATGCATGAGCTGTTAAGCTGGTTATGCGATAGTTCTCAAATTTGTCACCTCTTGCAATCTGCGGAATTGTAAGGATGATATTTTTCCGAAAGTCAGATGGTATGTCACCATACTCCTATGTTCTACACGTCAACGTGAACAGTCATTTTGTTTCCACTTCCCCCAATGCCTTTAGAAATTCTGATGGAATGTTATCTATCCATTCTGCCTTATTTGACCTTCTCCAAAGCTCACTTAAATTCTGATTCCGATACTGGATCCCCTATCTCTTCTACATCGACTCCTGTTTTTTCTTCTACCGCATTAGACAAATCTTCTCCCTCATAGAGGTATTCACTGTACTCTTCCCATATATCCGCTCTCTCCTCTGCATTTAACAGCGGAGTTCCCTTTGCACTATTAATGTTACCAACCTTTCTTTTAATTTCACCTAAGGTTGTTTTGACTTTCCTATAAGGAAGTCAGTCCTTCCAACAATCATTTCTTTTTCGATTTCGTCGCATTTTTCCTGCAGCCATTTAGTATTAGCCTCCTTGCACTTCCTATTTATTTCATTTCTCAGCGACTTGTATTTATGTATTCCTGGATTTCCCTGAACATTGTTGTACCTCCGTATTTCATCATTAGCTGTAGGTTTTTTTGTTGCCCATGGTTTCTTCGCAGTTACCTTCTTTGTATCTATGTTCTTCTTTCCAACTTGTACGACTGCCCATTTTAGAGATGTCCATCCCTCTTCAACTATACTGCCGACTGAGCTATTCCTTATTGCTGTGTCTACAACCTTAGAGAACTTCTGACGTATCTCGTTATTCCTTATTACTTCTGTATTCCACTTCTTTGCTTCTCGATTCTTCCTAACCAATCTCTTAAACTTCAGCCTACTCGTCGTAACTACTAATTGTGATCTGAGTACGCCTGGGTACGCCTAACAACCCAGTGTCTGATTTCGGAATCTCTGTATGACCACGACATAATCTAACTGGAATCTTCACATATCAACCGGCCTTTTCCTAGTATACCTCCCCTTCTTGTGATTCTTGAACAGCGTATTCGATGTTACTAGCCTGAATTTATTAAAGAACTCAATTAGTCTTTCTCCTCTCTCATTCCTTGTCCCAAGCCCATATTCTCCTGTAACCGTTTATTCTACTTCTTCCCCTACAACTACATTTCAGTCCTCCATGACTATTAGATTTTCATCTCCTCTTACGTACTATATTATATTTCTCTGTCTGTTAATCTTCAGCTCCAGACGTCGGCATGTATAGCTGAATTATCGTTGTCGGTGTTGGTTTTCTATCGATTCTGATAAGAACATTGCTATCACTGAACTGTTCACAGTATCTCACTTTTTGCTCTACCTCCCTATTCAATTATACCATTTTCTGCTGCTGTTGATATTACCCCATACTCCTGTGACCAGAAATCCTGGTCTTCTTTCTATTTCACTTCACTCACACCTACTATATCTAGACTGATACTCTGCATTTCCCTTTTCAGGTTTTCTAGCTTCCCTATCACATTCAAGCTTCTGACAATCCACACACAGAATCGTAGAACGTTACCGTTTTGTTGGTTATTCAATCTTTGGTCATCTCGCCTTTGACAGATGCTACAGATTGAAACAGAGCTCACTAGGGTAATTTATAGATAATGAGACATGACACCTTTAGTGTGTTTATGGATCCCCTTTGGAGTCCTTCTATCTATTATTACATTTAAAAATGGATTTGACCCGAAACTTTTTATAATGAGTCAGTGTGGAAGACATGCCGTAACCTAGACGATGACTCAGATGTCAGACTTAATACATTGAGCCATAACCTAGACATCGAGCAACTCAGCATACATCATCTGATTACTGGAGATGCATTATTGTACAGGACTCCACACTCGCATGTATTAAAGTGACTCAACACAAAATTCGTATCTTAGTTTCTATACACAAAGAATTTATTCCTGTAAATCTAATAGTTCATCAGTTTATGTATCTGGTAACAATATTCGTAACATTGATATAGGGTACAGTAAAAATATTTGTAATTACTTTTGGCGCATGTATTTCTTAAACTAGGTATATAACACTTTAATACATTTATATGTGTATAAAACATAAAGAATATAAAAAATATAAAATTCTTTACATTGTATTTTGAAAACATAATCTTACATTGCAAAAGAGTGCTACCATCTGATGATTGCCTCGTAACAGATTCGTATCAGTTGTCAACAAGGAGACAACATAACATTTTATACTCGTCATATGTATTTTATTTGTAACTATTGTGCACTGTTCGCGCCGGCCGAAGTGACCGAGCGGTTCTAGGCGCTACCGCTACGGTCGCAGGTTGGAATCCTGCCTCGGGCATGGATGTGTGTGATGTCCTTAGGTTAGTTAGGTTTAAGTAGTTCTAAGTTCTAAGGGACTGATGACCTCAGAAGTTAAGTCCCATAGTGCTCAGAGCCACTTGAACCATTTTTACACTGTACGCACAGTTGTTATCTTGTAGTATGACGACAGACGGTACAATGGAATGTCGTCTCTATAAAGTATGTTTACTTTGAATTTTTATGCATTTTATGTTGGTTTGATGTTAAAATTTTCCATAATTGTACCTTTATATACATTATGTTTGTTTCTAATTAATGTTAACAGGCAACGAAATGGATGGGCTCTGTAAAAATTTTTTTCATACAGTGGTCTGAAGCTGGGACTTAATTTCGCTGAAACTAGTAATAATTGTGTATTTTTGTGCTATCAGGGTGAATAAAGTTTTGTAAGAAGAAAAACAACCGTGTCTAGATACTGATTTCGCCTCCAATACATCATATCGATGTCTTTGCGACCAAATTCTCCTTATGTGGACCATACGGAACACAAATCGGACGCTATCACACGTCAGCATCGCGCTAACAAAACTATTGCCCCTGATTTACAGGAAACGTTGTGCGATGTCAACCTGTGCCAGATTGTCCATTAACATTGTTACTTCTATTTAAATAACGATCTGCATACGTCTTGCCTATCAATTTCATTCTCTCTTTCGATTCTGACGATATTTGCTTTCCTTCATCAGACTGTTTCCTCGCTTAAGTAAAAATAGTGGTCATGGGCAGCAATGCACTTTTATTTCAACTTTGTTCTGATACTGGGGAAATATGTTATTACTTGAGTTTACAAGATGTTCTTTACCTGGCTGCTTTCGGCCCTCGGAAACCTCGAACTTCGGAGGGAGAAACAGCCATTCCCATGTGGTGAGCGCGTTAACAGGGATAAGAGTTCGTTGTTCCAGTGAGAGTAAATGCGACCACGGGTTGGCCACCTTAATCCAGAGCCCCAGAAGGACAATAGGGTTCTGCTGGATGGATGGCCTCAATTTGCTGTTCACACGATACAGAACGGAAAGCTTCGGAATATCTACATCTACATCTACATCCATACTCCGCAAGCCACCTGACCGTGTGGGGCGGAGAGTACCTTGAGTACCTCTATCGGATCTCCCTTCTGTTCCAGTCTCGTGTTGTTCGTGGAAAGAAAGATTTTCGGTATGCCTCTGTGTGGGCTCTAATCTCTCTGATTTTATCCTCATGGTCTCTTTGCGAGATATACATAGGACGGAGCAATATACCGCTTGACTCCGCGGTGAAGGTATCTCTCCTGCAAAGTCTTCCACTGGAATTTATCTATCATCTCCGTAACACTTTCGCGATTACTAAATTCATAAATTTCGGGCGTATTATAGTATTGAGAGTTGTAGCATCACGTTTTAGTACTCGAATAGTGTTAAATCGCGTAGTCTCCTTCCGCCGCCGAGCAGTGTGTCAGCAGTGCACAAGTGGCAGCATTACTGCATTTACTAGGCAATCTTGTATTTTAATAACCGCTTCAATTTTGTGTCGTTTTGTTTGCGCTCTCTGTAGATTAGTTCAGACGTTCTTTGCACAAGTTTTTAGCATGGATAGGGACTGCAACTGCTGTGTTCGGATGCAGGCTGAGTTGGCATCCCTTCGCTCCCAGCTTCAGGCAGTGTTGGCTTCGGTCACACAGCTTGAGGCTGTTGCCAATGGGCATCACTGTGGGGGTCCGGATGGGGGTTTGTCGGGGACGGCCAGCTCGTCCCACGCATCCCCCGATCGGACTACGACTGTGGTTGCCCGGGATACTGCCCGCATTGAGGCTGATCCCTCACCTGTGGTAGAGTGGGAGGTCGTCTCAAGGTGTGGCAGGGGGCGAAAGACATTCCGGAGGGCTGAACGGAAGGCCTCTGCAGTTTGTCTGACGAACCGGTTTCAGGCTCTGTCTCAGGCTGATACTGATCTTCAGCCTGACATGGCTGCTTGTCCTGTTCCAGAGGTTGCCCCTCAGTCTGCAAGATCCGGGCAGTCGCAGAGGGTGGGCTTACTGGTAGTTGGGAGCTCCAACGTCAGGCGCGTAATGGGGCCCCTTAGGGATATGGCAGCAAGTGAGGGGAAGAAAACCAAAGTGCACTCCGTGTGCATACCGGGGGGAGTCATTCCAGATGTGGAAAGGGTCCTTCCGGATGCCATGAAGGGTACAGGGTGCACCCATCTGCAGGTGGTCGCTCATGTCGGCACCAATGATGTGTGTCGCTATGGATCGGAGGAAATCCTCTCTGGCTTCCGGCGGCTATCTGATTTGGTGAAGACTGCCAGTCTCGCTAGCGGGATGAAAGCAGAGCTCACCATCTGCAGCATCGTCGACAGGACTGACTGCGGACCTTTGGTACAGAGCCGAGTGGAGGGTCTGAATCAGAGGTTGAGACGGTTCTGCGACCATGTGGGCTGCAGATTCCTCGACTTGCGCCATAGGGTGGTGGGGTTTCGGGTTCCGCTGGATAGGTCAGGAGTCCACTACACGCAACAAGCGGCTACACGGGTAGCAGGGGTTGTGTGGCGTGGGCTGGGCGGTTTTTTAGGTTAGATGGCCTCGGGCAAGTGCAGAAAGGGCAACAGCCTCAACGGGTGCGGGGCAAAGTCAGGACATGCGGGGACCAAGCAGCAATCGGTATTGTAATTGTAAACTGTCGAAGCTGCGTTGGTAAAGTACCGGAACTTCAAGCGCTGATAGAAAGCACCGAAGCTGAAATCGTTATAGGTACAGAAAGCTGGCTGAAGCCAGAGATAAATTCTGCCGAAATTTTTACAAAGGCACAGACGGTGTTTAGAAAGGATAGATTGCATGCAACCGGTGGTGGAGTGTTCGTCGCTGTTAGTAGTAGTTTATCCTGTAGTGAAGTAGAAGTGGATAGTTCCTGTGAATTATTATGGGTGGAGGTTACACTCAACAACCGAGCTAGGTTAATAATTGGCTCCTTTTACCGACCCCCCGACTCAGCAGCATTAGTGGCAGAACAATTGAGAGAAAATTTGGAGTACATTTCACATAAATTTTCTCAGCATGTTATGGTCTTAGGTGGAGATTTCAATTTACCAGATGTAGACTGGGACACTCAGATGTTTAGGACGGGTGGTAGGGACAGAGCATCGAGTGACATTATACTGAGTGCACTATCCGAAAATTACCTCGAGCAATTAAACAGAGAACCGACTCGTGGAGATAACATCTTGGACCTACTGATAACAAACAGACCCGAACTTTTCGACTCTGTAAGTGCAGAACAGGGAATCAGTGATCATAAGGCCGTTGCAGCATCCCTGAATATGGAAGTTAATAGGAATATAAAAAAAGGGAGGAAGGTTTATCTGTTTAGCAAGAGTAATAGAAGGCAGATTTCAGACTACCTAACAGATCAAAACGAAAATTTCTGTTCCGACACTGACAATGTTGAGTGTTTATGGAAAAAGTTCAAGGCAATCGTAAAATGCGTTTTAGACAGGTACATGCCGAGCAAAACTGTGAGGGACGGGAAAAACCCACCGTGGTACAACAACAAAGTTAGGAAACTACTGCGAAAGCAAAGAGAGCTTCACTCCAAGTTTAAACGCAGCCAAAACCTCTCAGACAAACAGAAGCTAACCGATGTCAAAGTTAGCGTAAGGAGGGCTATGCGTGAAGCGTTCAGTGAATTCGAAAGTAAAATACTAGGTACCGACTTGACAGAAAATCCTAGGAAGTTCTGGTCTTACGTTAAATCAGTAAGTGGCTCGAAACATCATGTCCAGACACTCCGGGATGATGATGGCATTGAAACAGAGGATGACAAGCGTAAAGCTGAAATACTAAACACCTTTTTCCAAAGCTGTTTCACAGAGGAAGACCGCACTGCAGTTCCTTCTCTAAATCCTCGCACCAACGAAAAAATGGCTGACATTGAAATAAGTGTCCAAGGAATAGAAAAGCAACTGGAATCACTCAACAGAGGAAAGTCCACTGGACCTGACGGGATACCAATTCGATTCTACACAGAGTACGCGAAAGAACTTGCCCCCCTTCTAACAGCCGTGTACCGCAAGTCTCTAGAGGAACAGAAGGTTCCAAATGATTGGAAAAGAGCACTTGTAGTCCCAGTCTTCAAGAAGGGTCGTCGAGCAGATGCGCAAAACTATAGACCTATCTCTCTGACGTCGATCTGTTGTAGAATTTTAGAACATGTCTTTTGCTCGAGTATCATGTCGTTTTTGGAAACTCAGAATCTACTATGTAGGAATCAACATGGATTCCGGAAACAGCGATCGTGTGAAACCCAACTCGCTTTATTTGTTCATGAGACCCAGAAAATATTAGATACAGGCTCCCAGGTAGATGCCATTTTCCTTGACTTCCGGAAGGCGTTCGATACAGTTCCGCACTGTCGCCTGATAAACAAAGTAAGAGCCTACGGAATATCAGACCAGCTGTGTGGCTGGATTGAAGAGTTTTTAGCAAACAGAACACAGCATGTTGTTCTCAATGGAGAGACATCTACAGACGTTAAAGTAACCTCTGGCGTGCCACAGGGGAGTGTTATGGGACCATTGCTTTTCACAATATATATAAATGACCTAGTAGATAGTGTCGGAAGTTCCATGCGGCTTTTTGCGGATGATGCTGTAGTATACAGAGAAGTTGCAGCATTAGAAAATTGTAGCGAAATGCAGGAAGATCTGCAGCGGATAGGCACTTGGTGCAGGGAGTGGCAACTGACCCTTAACATAGACAAATGTAATGTATTGCGAATACATAGAAAGAAGGATCCTTTATTGTATGATTATATGATAGCGGAACAAACACTGGTAGCAGTTACTTCTGTAAAATATCTGGGAGTATGCGTGCGGAACGATTTGAAGTGGAATGATCATATAAAATTAATTGTTGGTAAGGCGGGTACCAGGTTGAGATTCATTGGGAGAGTCCTTAGAAAATGTAGTCCATCAACAAAGGAGGTGGCTTACAAAACACTCGTTCGACCTATACTTGAGTATTGCTCATCAGTGTGGGATCCGTACCAGATCGGGTTGACGGAGGAGATAGAGAAGATCCAAAGAAGAGCGGCGCGTTTCGTCATAGGGTTATTTGGTAACCGTGATAGCGTTACGGAGATGTTTAACAAACTCAAGTGGCAGACTCTGCAAGAGAGGCGCTGTGCATCGCGGTGTAGCTTGCTCGCCAGGTTTCGAGAGGGTGCGTTTCTGGATGAGGTATCGAATATATTGCTTCCCCCTACTTATACCTCCCGAGGAGATCACGAATGTAAAATTAGAGAGATTAGAGCGCGCACAGAGGCTTTCAGACAGTCGTTCTTCCCGCGAACCATACGCGACTGGAACAGGAAAGGGAGATAATGACAGTGGCACGTAAAGTGCCCTCCGCCACACACCGTTGGGTGGCTTGCGGAGTATAAATGTAGATGTAGATGTAGATGTAGATCCTGTAACGAAGCGCGCTGCTCTCCGTTTGATTTTCTGTATCTCTTCTATCAACCCTAACTGGTACGGATCCCACACTGGTGAGCAATATTTAAGCAGTGGGCGAAGAAGTGTACTGTAACCTAGTTCCTTTGTTTTAGGATTGCATTGCCTTAGGATTCTTCCAATGAATCTCAGTCTCGCATCTGCTTTACCGAAGATCAACTTCATATGATCATTCCATTTTAAGTCACTCCTAATGCGTACTCCCAGATAATTTATGGAATTAACTGCTTCCAGTTGCTGACCTGCTATATTGTAGCTAAATGATAAAGGATCTTTCTTTGTATGTGTTCGTAGCACATTATACTTATCTACATTGAGATTCGATTGCCATTCCCTGCACCATGCGTCAATTCGTTGTAGATCCTCCTGCATTTCAGCACAAGTTTCCATTGTCAACAACCTCTCCATATCCCACATCATCATCCGTAAAAAGCCTCAGTGAGTACTGAGAGACGGTAACCTCTCAGTTCCTGTCCTGTCACAGGGGAAAACTACCGTTTCGTCCTGTTTCTGGACAGCACTCCAGAATTCTGGTCCACTGCCATAGCTGAGCCTGAGAAAAGTTTCCACTTCAATTTCCAGTGGGATGAACGGCTTGAAAATACCGAATTCTTAGAAATCGCAGAATACCGGCGTTGAGATGAGACACGTTTTCAGGCCTTTCCCAGGCACAAAAACACGTCTGAGATTGGCGTTCTGGTATTTAAACTGTCGGTGGGAGACAGCGGGCCTCAATTGCAGTCCTCTCACGGGAAACCCAGGTTGGGCCTTCTCGGTGATTGGCCGAATGAAGTGCGCCGAACGGAGACCCTTTGAAGGGAAGCAATTGGGATTTTTCTGAGGGGAGACTGAAGGTCGCTTCAACGTGTTGCTGCTCTTAGGACTACTTTGATACGCAGATTTGGACTTCATACTTTTTCCAAGTCAGGTAAGTTTGATTTAACAGTTCTCAAGAATTGCGATTGCGTCTAACAAGATGACTACACCCCGCGGCCACAACCACTGTAGCCTGCCACACGCCAGCCAGCAGTAGCGGTCGCATCAGCACAGTGTACGGTGGTATCACGTAGATTCACTGTAGACACGTTAAGCCTGCACTGCAGTGCGATGGGGGAGAGAGGGTTCCATTTCTGAACTTTAACTTCCGCTAATATTTTCCTGTAACGTACTGTTAAAGCAACTATTTGCATACTTCTTTCATTTCCTGTCATGCTAAATTGGGGGGAAAATTTTAATTCAGTGCCATTCATGTATCGCTTTTGAAAAGATGAATAGTTCCTTTGAGGTCATAAACACAGCCTTCCGAACTGCCTTCACAAAAGAAGGTGAAGTGAATATTCCAGAATTCGTTCGAGAACAGCTGCCAACACGAGTAACGTAGACGTGAATATCCTCGGAGTAGTGAAGCAACTTAAATCACTTAATAAAAGCAAGTCTTCTCGTCCAGACTGTATACCAATTAGGTTCCTTTGGGAGTATGCTGATGCATTAGCTCCATACTTAACAATCATATACAACCCTTCACTCAACGAAAGATCCGTACTTAAAGACTGGAAAGTAGCACAGGTCACACCAATATTCAAGAAAGGTAGTAGGAGTAATCCACTAAATTACAGTCCCATATCGTTAACGAAGATATGCAACAGGATTTTAGAACATATATTGTGTTCGAACATTACGAATTACCTCGAAGAAAACGGTCTATTGACACACAGTCAACATCGGTTTAGAAAACATCGTTCCTGTGAAACACAACTAGCTCTTTATTCACATGAAGTGTTGAGTGCTGTTGATAAGGGATTTCAAATCGAATTCCGTATTCTTCGATTTCCGAAAGGCTTTTCACACTGTATCACACAAACGGCTCGCAGTGAAATTGCGTGCTTATGGAATATCGTCTCAGTTATGTGACTGGATTTGTGATTTCTTGTCAGAGGGGTTACAGGTCGTAGTAACTGACGGAAAGTCATCGAGTAAAACAAAAGTGATTTCTGGCATCTCCCAAGGTAGTGTTATAGGCCCTTTGCTGTTCCTTATCTATATAAAAGATTTGAGAGACGATCTGAGCAGCCGTCTTCGGTTGTTTGCAGATTACACTGTCGTTTATCTATTAATAAAGTCATCAGAAGATCAAAACAAACTGCAAAAAGATTTAGAAAAGATATCTGAATGATGCGAAAAGTGGCAGTTGACCTAAAATAACGAAAAGTGTGAGGTCATCCACATGAATGCTAAAAGGAACCCGTTAAACTCCGGTTACACGATAAATCAGTCTAATCTAGAAGCCGTAAATTCAACTAAATACCTAGATATTACAATTACGAACCTTTCAAGGAAGACACAGAAATTGTTGAAGGGAAGGCTAACAAAGACTGCGCTTTATTGGCAGGACACTTAGAAAGTGTAACAGACATACTAAGGAGCCTGCCCATACTACGCTTGTTCGTCCTGTTTTAGAATACCGCTGCGCGGTGTGGGATCCTTAGCAGATAGGACTGACGGAGTGCATTGAAAAAGTTCAAAGAAAGGCAGTACGTTTTGTATTAGCGCGAAATATGGGAGAGAGTGTCACAGAAATGATACAGGATTTGGGATGGACATCATTGAAGCAAAGGCGTTTTCCGTTGCGATGGAATCTTCTCACCAAATTCCAATCACCAACTTTCTCCTCCTAATGCGAAAATTTTTGTTGACACAAACCCACATAGGGCGGAACGATCACAAAGATAAAATAAGGGAAATCAGAGCTCGTACGGAAAGATACAGGTGTTCATTCTTTCCGCGCACCTTACGACATTGGAATAATAGAGAATTGTGAAGGTGGTTCGATGAACCCTCTGCCAGGCATTTGAATGTGATTTGCAGAGTAGGCCTATCCATGTAGCTATAGGTGTGGATATTATGTGTTTCTGCTTATTTTCATAATTATGTTGTGCACTCAGTTGACATACTTACCTTTTTGAATATTTTGAAAAAACCGTAGTTGAATTAAGCTTTTAGCTCTGACTCTAATTTAGCGTTAATTCAGCCAACATTGACCGGCAACATGCTGGTGGCAACCATAGTTTTTCTGAATAATTTTCTCTTAGATTTGTGCTGTGAAATCAATGTCTAAAAATATATTTTCTATGTGTTATTCGTGTCCGGTCATCGTGATTTAAGTTTTCAGTGGTTTCCCTAAATCACTTCCGGCAAATGCCGGGATGGTTCCTTTGAAAGGGCACGGCCGACTTCCTTCCCCATCCTTCTGTATTCTGAAGGGACCGTTGGCCTCGCTGTTTGTTCCTCTCCCCCAAATCAACCAACCACCAGTATGTGTTATTCATGAATTAATAAATGTGTGTTATTAACAGATCAGATGATTCAAACATCTATCCCATCATTATAATTAAATTTCCAACGCCCTCCGAACATAAATACTTAAGTGAACCCACCTGATGAAATCAGTCTTTAAAGATTCCTACAAGCGCCACAGTTATACCGGTCTCCACCCTTACTGTTTAACGCCACCGCTTTCTGATCTGCGACGATAGTATTGGCAACTGTGTTTATTTGCGTATCCACTGAGGTTTGTCATTGCGTGACCTGTACGTAGACATCTGCCGCCACGTAGGTTCAGGCATATATCAAGGACTTCTCGAATGCATGCGACGCACAATCGCAAGTGTGTTTCGTTCCAAAGATCGACCAACACGCAGTTAAACATGTGGTCACGATGTGTCAACTCATCACTGTTGTACAAGTGCGATATGTTTACTGCTACAACTTCGAGTTAATTTTCGATACCCACTGATCATTTTATGGTGGGAGATGACAACGGTATCCACACAACCGCTAGATAATTCCTCGTCTTTGGGAAATTAAATTATTACTTACAAATTCGCTGAACAGAATTTAGTTATCCCACTAAATGAGCAAGTCCACCTCTACAGCTGAGTGGTTAACGTGGCTGGCTGCCATATAGAGGACGTGGGTTCGACTCGCGGTACTGACAAGGATTTTTCCTTGGTGTGAGAACTGGAGTGAGGTGCAGCCAGCCTCGTGAGGTCAGCTGTGGAGCTACTGGAGTGAGAAGTGAGGCTCAAAGGTCAAGAAGACCGAAAATAGCCGGAAGAGCGATTAGCTGGTCCCGTGTCCGTGCATATCACATCGTGGCCCACGATAAATACAGGCCTAAGTGCACGTCTATGTGACGTCAGCATTATAGTGATAACAACCTGCCGACACAAACGCATGCCTCGTCAAAGGTTTCGTAAAATTTCATGGATCAAATTACTTCACTGGAGCTCTTACACGATCGTATAATTTTTCGTCATAATTTTTCGGAAATGGATCCCAGACAGCTGACAACAGCATATGTTGGTGGTGAGCTCATTTCTGATAAAGATATAAATGGAAACACGGGTGAAACATTGGATAGCGAGTGGAGAAGTTCGAAGCGTTCGCCAGAATTGGCTTCGTAAGCCGCAGTGCGAGGACATAATCAACAACGCAAATTGTTTGAGAATGAGCGAACAAACATTCAGTCTGCCCTCTTGAAAGTGGACCCTCATATTTGCAAACACGATACTCAATTAAGAATCATCATTTCTTAATTTCATTCATAATAATCGATGTTTTCCAAAAACCTGCTACTGTATCGTTCATGATTTAATGAAACACTCCACTAGTTACGTACTTTTAATGCATTTATTGCCTTATCAAAAGGAAATATTCACATAGGTATTTTATATGGTATTTGTATGTGTCTTGCCCTGAAGTTATGTTACTATCGTTAACTGAAACGTGACAGATTTCTTTTGGGCGATTTTCCGGAACGTCTCATAAAATACCTATGTAAATATTTGTACGTTGCATAAGAATACATTCTCGCAAAGCATTGTGAAAATAACTATTACAGTGTTTCATTCTTTAAATCGTGAATGCCATTTCTGCTAAAGATGGTTTCATGGCTAAGGATTTCGGCTACAGACGAAACCATTTCCAACTTTTGATACAGTACTCGAATCCTTCAATGTACCATTTTACGTATTATTCCAGAAACATGTGAACCAGTACATAAATCACCCAATGAGGAATTTACGAAGATTATCTTAGGTTATTTAAAATACAAATAAACACATTTATTTCAAAGAAATGAATACCCGTGGCTGCATACAGGCGTTGATATAAGACAATGGGGACAGTGGAAAATGTGTGCCCCGACCGGGACTCGAACCTGGGATCTCCTCCATACATGGCAGACGCTCTATCCATCTATTTTTTTATATAGTTCGTTGCGTTTGGCCTGGGCGGACGTCACAAGACAACCGCTCAAGTTGACCGTTGATTCCTTGACTCAGTATACACATACATATATATATATATATATATGGAGCCAGCACGGTAGCTCAGCGTGTTCGGGCAGAGAACTGCGTGCTTTCTGTATATATATATATATATGTGTGTGTGTGTATGTGTGCTTTCTATATATATATATATATATATATATATATATATATATATATATATATAAAGCACGCAGTTCTCTGCCCGAACACGCTGAGCTACCGTGCCGGCTCCATCTGAGCCACCGAGGACACAGAGGATAGAGCGACTGCAGGATCTTATCTCTGGTACGCCTCCCGTGAGACCCACATTCCCAACTTATTGTCCCGCACTATATTCATAGTGCCCCTGCCTATTACACTCATTCCTCGCGGCGTGTTGACGATTCCCGTAAGGGTTCGGGTACTGTTTGTCCGTCTGCACAGAAGAAGATGGTCAAATGGCAGGTATCTGTTCCTTCGGACATGTCCGAAAGAACAGATACCATCTCCATAGACGTGGCTTTTCATACCTCCATTCCTTCCACTTCCTTTGTTTTTCTATACAAGCTTAACATGATCCACAGTGCGTCAGGCACGAGTGGAGATGATTGATGCAGCTATTTCTTTGTAAGAATGCGACCGTTTATTACGGTTTTTGTAATCAGCATGCATTGTGGCATGAGGATTTTCGTACTTCTCATACTTCTCAAGTGTTGAGTAGTACTTAAGATATATAAATAAATTAGTAAAATGAAAGTGAAGTAGAAATTAGAAAATAAATGGAAAACTTGGTTTAGTTTAGAAAGTTACACACTGGCAAACAGAAGAGACAATGACCGTGAAGTCAGCAAGTTCCACATAAGCGGACGCTGTCGATTCAGCCGTCAGGGCATCGCCCGACCGGCTCACGTGTTTCTCAGTTGTCACATGTGAGAAAAGGCCCTCGCCTACATTGTAGGAGCCAATGACCGACGTTAAGAAGATTCTTCGAGAAGCTTTTCAACGTGACAGAAGAGGCAATGACCGGCTCACGTGTTTCTCAGTCGTCACATGTGAGCAAAGGCCCTCGCCTACATTCCAAGAGCCAATGACCGACGTTAAGAAGATTCTTCGAGAAGCTTTTCAAAGTGACAGAAGAGGCAATGACCGGCTCACGTGTTTCTCAGTCGTCACATGTGAGCAAAGGCCCTCGCCTACATTCCAGGAGCCAATGACTGACGTAAGAAGATTCTTCGAGAAACTTTTCAACGTGACAGAAGAGGCAATGACCGTGAAGTCGTTCACCTCCAGTAAACTGAAGTGAAGTAATACGCGAGACGCAGTGGGCCCGAAAGAAGAAGAAGAAAAGAGTAGCAGTAGTTTTCAGTCAGTTTCGGTGCTGAAGACCGTCATGCAAGAAGAGATTACATCATGCACAGACGCACCAAGTCCGCCGCTGTAATGGAATAGCAAGCAGCAGCCTCGGCGCCAGAAGACAGAAGTTAAAAGGTATTTGAAGTCTGATTTTTACGTACCCGGGTGACTCGTGAGGACGGAAAGGAGACGGCCTCACATCAGCAGTCACCTGTAAGCTGGGATGAAGATCTGACAGCCGAAGACTGGCAAGCGGGAGTCCGTGGTTCGAGTCCGGGACACTGGTCTTCCCCCCGCCGCGCCGCTCCACTGGCCGACGCAAAACACACGCGGCCGCTTAGAGAAGAGAAAAACTGTGACGCCACATCCAAGGTATCACCATCTGATGCACGACTTCGCCCTCAATAATTATACGGTCCATCTCGCGATGCGCGTCTCCAGTCAACTCGGCGAGAGGGCGACACGAGATACACACCGCCAGGCGTAATCAGACGCCGCCGCTGCCGCAGCAGCAGAGGCTTCGCAAACAACACAGTTGCCGCTCTCTCAGCCAGAACAATCGAGTAAGGGAACATTTGTACAAATCTCCAATAAAAGTTATCTTATGTAAAAAATGCTTTTTCATTCTACCTCATACCCGAGCCAAGGAAGAACCCACCCTGCCCACATGTTGTTAAGAGAGAAAAATTAATTTATTTAGTATTTTCACCCTGACATAATGCTTTAGAATCAAATGCCCTTTGCAGTAATGCTCACCCTGACAATTGACTAGCATCAAAAGGGAAAACCCAGTTACATTTAGTGACAGAACTGTTACATTTGGTGTCAGAGAGAAAACCCTTTTCTCAATATGAGGTGTGAATGACAGTGTCTAAAGGTCCACAGTTAGTATTGTTTAATGTGTGAAAGGGTGGGGGTGTGCATAGCAGTCGTAATATTTTCTTTATTTAGAAGTGTATTCTCTGTCATAATTATAAGAGTTTGTTGAAAATATTTAAACATCTTTTTTCATTCAGTGTAGTAAGATTGTGTAACTAATAGTTGTAAAATGATGACCCGAAATCGTACAAAGTCAGAGTCAGCACCACAAGTGGTTTCTACTGAGGAAGCTATTCACAGCTTAGTTAATCAGATAGCACAGCTTAAAAATGATAATAATGCATTATTTAAACAATTGTGTGAGGTTAGGCAAACCAGTTCAATCCCTCTCACCCTAGATTCCTCGGCTGCAGCCTTGGTAACTCCTTTTCCAGGTAATGCTGGCGAAGACATAACAGCCTTTTTTGATGATTTAGTAGCAGCTGCAAAGTTAGGATCATGGTCAGATGAACAGCTCTTACAAATGACAAAGTTAAGATTGACAGGAGAGGCTAAAGCACACGTATTATACCATGAAGAATTACGGAATGCTCTAACATTTGAGGAATTGAAAAAAGGATTACTTAAAGTTTTCAAAAACAGAACAGCTGTAGATTTTATAGGGAAAAATTAAACACTATCACTCAGAGGCAAAACGAGTCGTTAGAAAGCTTTGTAGATAGGATTAGAAAAGTTAATATTAACACCTATCATTTGACAACTAATGATGAAGCGAATAAAGTTATTTTGCAAGAGGCAGAAAATAGAGCTCTGGATACATTTTTACGTGGGTTACCTCCTGACACGTCCCGTCGTGCGAGGGCAGAGTTTCCTAAAAATTTGGCCGAAGCTGTATCTGTGGCGACGGCTTTAGAAGAAATAGACATTGCCACCAGATACAAGAAGAAGCGAAATGTATTTTCAGCAGGGTACGATGCTTTAGGTGCGATCGACAGGGACATATAGCAAAAAATTGCAGACAACCTCAATGCACTAATTGTCAAAGAATAGGTCACACATTCAAAGAATGCAGGTCTAAGAAAGTTTTTGGAAATAGAAATCAGTTAAACTTAAACGAGAATGTCGGAGCCGCCGCCAGGCGTTCCCAATAAAATTTCATGCCGTTAAGGCGAATGTGAAGGCGGAATGCTGGTTATCTGCTACCATACAGGATAAAGAGGCAAGTATACTGGTGGATACAGGCGCAAACGTATCAATAGTGAGTAATGAATGAATTGGAGAAAAGAAATATGACCGTCCAAGGTACAGATTGAGTGGAGTAGGAGGAGGTACAGTGAAGTCATTAGGATGTACATCATTGATTTTCTATATTCACGGTGTACAATTTCAAGAAGATGTAGAAGTGGTAATAAAGGTAACTGACAGGTACGACGTGATCCTAGGGCTGGATTTCCTGAATAAACATCACGCTAAAATCGACCTCAGACAGCTAACTGTAGAACTTAGCGGAATAGTGTTTCAACTAGGTGACACCGCTGCAAAGGGCCCGCTGCCGCAAGATTTCCCCAACCGGAAGGCGAGATCAACTAAACTGCGTGCAACGTCCTTGAAGGTTGATTCGCGGGATAAGATACCATTTGGGTCAGGAAAACTTTTCTGGATGACCGCTGACCCCGAGGTACCTACAGATACAACATGTCTAATAGAGTCACTAGAGGAAAATGAGGAATTAGATGTATCACATTGTTTTGTACGTAGAAGTGTTGTACGGGTTCAAGACGTTGAGGGAGAAAGAAAAGTACCGGTACATATTGACAATTTCGGAGTGGAGGACAAAGAGATGCATAAGGGAATATTAGTAGCTACAGTCAGTACTTTTGAATAAGAAGATTTCATTTGGTCAGATATTGATGATGGTCAGAAACCGGACGCCTATAAAACCGCATTACGCCAGAAGATTGAGCATTTGAAAGGATATGATAGAAACACGATAGAAGCAGTTTTAGTTGAGTTCCAAGAATTATTTAATGCAGAAGGTCCATTGAGAGCAACAGATATTACACAGCATAGGATCCCAACAGGAAATAGCCCCCCAGTTTGTAGGAAGCCTTATAGAGTTCCGCATCACCTACAGCCAGTACTGGATGAATTTTTAGAACAGCATCTAAAAGATGGAATTATAGAATATTCTGATTCGCCTTATAATTCAAATATCGTAATTATTCCAAATAAGTCTCCCGGCGGTACGAAACGATATAGATTTTGTTGTTACTGCAGACACCTTAACAAACAAACTATCTCAGATGTTTATCCTCTTCCAAACATTACAGATATCATTGACAGTTTGGGTAACAGTAAATACTTTTCAACAATCGATTTACGTAGCGGATATCATCAATTGGAAGTTGCACCTGAAGGTAGGCATAAAACAGCACTTCCTACCCCTGGAGGCCACTGGCAATTTAAAAGAATGCCTTTCAGTTTGAAAAATGCACCAGCAACTTTTCAAAGACTACTCGATGGAGTATTGTGAGGACTCAAAACTCAGCAATGTTGTGTATATCTAGACGATATTATTGTATTCACCAAAGACATTAATGAACATGCTGTGTGTCTGTATAATGTTTTTCAGAGACTTAGGAAGGCTAAATTAACATTAAATATGGAAAAATGAAGTTTTGCATTGATGGAGGTTACATACCTAGGGCATGTCATTAGTGAAAAAGGAATCAAAACAGATCCTCGATTAATTTCGGCAGTTAAGGACTTCCCAACACCACAACGCGTTAAGGAAGTACAAAGTTTCATTGGTCCCGCATCGTATTACCGAAAATATGTTCAAAATTTTGCTGAAATTGCCCGACCCTTAACCCAATTATTGAAAAAGGGGGCAAAATTTCATTGGTCTGAAGATTGTGAATCAGAATATCAGATCCTTAAAGATAAGTTAATACACAGTCCAGTATTAGCCTACCCAGATTATAATAAAGAATTTATTTTGTCCTATGACGCAAGTGGTCATTCAGTAGGAGTTGTTTTAAGTCAGAATATTAATGGCGCGGAACACCCTATAGCCTACACTTCGAGACAACTAACAACGGCAGAAAGAAATTATTCCACAATGGAGAAAGAATTGTTAAGTTTTATTTATGGCATCAAATACTTTTAATGCTACTTGTATGGTAGAAAATTCAAGGTTATTACAGACCACGCAGCTTTAAAATGGTTGCTTGGGTTAAAGGATCCATCTAGTCGTCTTACCCGTTGGGCCCTATGTCTTTCCGAAATGGATTTCGAAGTTATCCATAAACCAGGCAAAAAACACACGAATGCAGATTGTCTAAGTCGGAAAATAGCACTTTTGGAAGCAACAGGCCAAGATACTGAGGACTGGAGAAAGGCACAAGATGAGGATACAGAATGCAAAAAATACAGAACTGAAAAACAATTTTGCTTTGAAGATGGTGTATTATGCCATAAAACAAAACTTGGGCCGCGAATTGTTGTTCCCCAACACCTTAGACAAGAAATAATGGCAGAGGCCCACGATCATATCCTTGCAGGACACGGCGGACAGCGGACAACCGAAAGACGTGTAGCAGAGCGATTTTGGTGGCAAACCAGAAAGCAGGATGTTGCACAGTACGTTCGTAATTGCATTGCGTGCGCACAACGAGCTGAACTTTCTCGTTCAAAAATACCCTTACAGAGGCTCCCCGAGGCTTCATGTCCATTTCAAATCTGCGGAATGGATCTCTACGGGCCATTTCATAAAACACCTGCTGGTAATAATTACTTACGATTATAGATCACTTTCCACGCTATCTAGCTATGGTGAGTTTCCCAGATCAGCAAGCAAATACAGTTGCCCAAGCCTTAGTTAACAACTGGATACTTAAATTTGGCGTACCTGAAGCTATTATCACAGATCAGGGATCTAATCTTATGTCTGAATTAATGAAACAGCTATGCCACTTACTAAAAATACGTAAATTACGCACAACTCTGTTACACCCTCAGTGCAACAGACGCACAGAAAGAGTTCATGGACAATTGGCAAGATGCTTAGTTATTATATTAACGAACAACATTCTAATTGGGATACGTATTTACCAATAATTGTGTCGGTATACAACGCCAAAACGCATGAAGCAACTGGCATGTCACCTTATGAAGTAGTCTAAGGGAGAAAAATGCCGTCCCCTTTTGATGTAATCAGGTAGAAAAACGGAAAAGTCGGAGAAACAGTAAAAGATTTCTGTCGAGTAATGAAGGATGTATGGAAAAAGGTTCAAAAATCTAATACAAAGGTTTTGGAACGACAGGAAAGATTAGGTAATGCCCAAGCTAAATATCCAAATTACAAAATCGGTCAGTGGGTGATGCTGTCAACCCCATGCATTGCGAAAGGGAAAACGACGAAGTTTGTAACAAACAACAGAGGTCCTTATCAAATTATTGAGATCACGTCACCAGTCAACATTAAACTGCAACTGCCTACTCGAACTACTATTGTCCATGCAAGTCGTTTAAAACCTTTTAAGGGCGCTCCAGATGTAATTCCTTCAACAATAGTGTCTGCTTTTCCGAAGGGTGGAGGAAGTTCCCAAAAAGGAGAAAAAGTGGCCACGCCAGCACAACATACAGACATGGCACCATACAATCTTTGACCAAGGGTGCGAATGTCCTAGTTGACTCATAGTAGACTGTGGATACTACACAAATGTAAATAAGTAGTAAATGATAATGGTTTATTTTTTAAGAAAAAAAGTTGAACGTAGAAACCTGTACATCTCGTAGTTAACAATGTATTCCTTCTTTTCTTTGTTTTCGTTTTTACTAGGTTGGTACGTTCATAACCATGTTGTTTGCTTTTTTCAGAGAACGCCATGCAAAGCATTTCCTACACAAACCCTATCCTGCCTCAATGACTCCCTCGACGGTTCCCTTCTGTAGTCATTAGATGTCTATAAACTCACAGCAAGGCAAAACTGACGCCAATGTTATGATGCAACATGTTTTAAAGTTAAAAAGTGAACACAAAACTATAATTATAATGCTAGGAACGGTTATATCTGGAACCTTTGTGTTGGTGTATCTGCTTTGTACAGTTTTCTTTTATTTAAGACGAAAAAATAAGCCAAATAATACTATACCACTGCATGAAATCCCTGTTAATTGGATACCACCTTCTTAACTGTTGTACTTCAGTGGTTACTTTTGAGCATTAGTGTATTAATTTTGTTTATTGTACTTCAGTCTTTATTAAACAGTCTCATGTTAAAATAAACAATACTGTAGAATAGATATTCTTGCATCAATATAGGGTAGATTAAACAGGTGTTTCTATGTAATTTCCTAAGTGAAAAATCTATTTTTGTTTATTCATTGTCATCAAGATTTGTTACACTTATTACAACGATTTATGTGTGAACGATGTGATTCATGAGCGTACAGTGCTTTAGTAAAGTGATAAAGTATTTTCAACATACTTAATGTGAAGCGTGTGTTATCTTCTAAGTCGAGAGTTTTCATTGCTTGTGTTAGTGCTTTTGCCGCGTGAAGAGTGGAGGAATGTTGAGTGGTAAATTCGAGGGCGAATTTCTCCGAAGGGTGGAGGAATGTTGAGTGGTACTTAAGTAAATAAATTAGTAAAATCAAAGTGAAGTAGAAATTAGAAAATAAATGAAAAACTTGGTTTAGTTTAGAGAGTTACACACTGGCAAACAGAAGAGACAATGACCGTGAAGTCAGCAAGTTCCACATAAGTGGACGCTGTCGATTCAGCCGTCAGGGCATCGCCCGACCGGCTCACGTGTTTCTCAGTTGTCACATGTGAGAAAAGGCCCTCGCCTACATTGTAAGAGCCAATGACCGACGTTAAGAAGATTCTTCGAGAAGCTTTTCAACGTGACAGAAGAGGCAATGACCGGCTCACGTGTTTCTCAGTCGTCACATGTGAGCAAAGGCCCTCGCCTACATTCCAAGAGCCAATGACTGACGTAAGAAGATTCTTCGAGAAGCTTTTCAACGTGACAGAAGAGGCAATGACCGTGAAGTCGTTCACCTCCAGTAAACTGAAGTGAAGTAATACGCGAGACGCAGTGGGCCCGAAAGAAGAAGAAAAGAGAAGAGTAGCAGTAGTGTTCAGTCAGTTTCGGTGCTGAAGACCGTCATGCAAGAAGAGATTACATCATGCACAGACGCACCAAGTCCGCCGCTGTAATGGAATAGCAAGCAGCAGCCTCGGCGCCAGAAGACAGAAGTTAAAAGGTATTTGAAGTCTGATTTTTACGTACCCGGGTGACTCGTGAGGATGGGAAGGAGACGGCCCCACATCAGCAGTCACCTGTGAGCTGGGATGAAGGCCTGACAGCCGAAGACTGGCAAGCGGGAGTCCGTTGTTCGAGTCCGGGACACTGGCCTTCCCCCGCCGCGCCGCTCCGCTGGCCGACGCACAACACACGCGGCCGCTTAGAGAATAGGAACACTGGGACGCCGCATCCAAGGTATCACCATCCGATGCACGACTTCGCTCGCAATAATTAAACGGGCCATCTCGCGATGCGCGTCTCCAGTCAACTGGGCGGGACGGCGACACGAGATACACACCGCCAGGCGTAATCAGACGCCGCCGCGGCCGCAGAAGAGGCTTCGCAAACGACACAGCTGCTGCTCTCTCAGCCAGAACAATCGAGTAAGGGAACATTTGTACAAATGTCCAATAAAAGTTATCTTATGTAAAAAATACTTTTTCATTCTACGTCATACCCGAGCCAAGGAAGAACCCAACCTGCCCACATGTTGGTATGAGAGAAAAATTAATTTATTTAGTATTTTCACCCTGACATAATGCTTTAGAATCAAATGCCCTTTGCATTAATGCTAATCCTGACAATTGACTAGAATCAAGAGAGAAAACCCAGTTACATTTTGTGACAGAACTGTTACACAAGGATCACTGTGATGGCACTATAGCAAGCAAAAATACATATAAATAATGGCCTTACTTTAGCTTCTGTAAAAGCGCTTTGCTTAAAGCTTCCCTTCTACATTGTTAAAGAATAATTGACGAAAGGGCTTTGACGCAGACATTCGTATGCCTGTAGGCTTTGGTAAGTACACTCCTGGAAATGGAAAAAAGAACACATTGATACCGGTGTGTCAGACCCACCATACTTGCTCTGGACACTGCGAGAGGGCTGTACAAGCAATGATCACACGCACAGCACAGCGGACACACCAGGAACCGCGGTGTTGGCCGTCGAATGGCGCTAGCTGCGCAGCTTTTGTGCACCGCCGCCGTCAGTGTCCAGCCAGTTTGCCGTGGCATACGGAGCTCCATCGCAGTCTTTAACACTGGTAGCATGCCGCGACAGCGTGGACGTGAACCGTATGTGCAGTTGACGGACTTTGAGCGAGGGCGTATAGTGGGCATGCGGGAGGCCAGGTGGACGTACCGCCGAATTGCTCAACACGTGGGGCGTGAGGTCTCCACAGTACATCGATGTTGTCGCCAGTGGTCGGCGGAAGGTGCACGTGCCCGTCGACCTGGGACCGGACCGCAGCGACGCACGGATGCACGCCAAGACCGTAGGATCCTACGCAGTGCCGTAGGGGACCGCACCGCCACTTCCCAGCAAATTAGGGACACTGTTGCTCCTGGGGTATCGGCGAGGACCATTCGCAACCGTCTCCATGAAGCTGGGCTACGGTCCCGCACACCGTTAGGCCGTCTTCCGCTCACGCCCCAACATCGTGCAGCCCGCCTCCAGTGGTGTCGCGACAGGCGTGAATGGAGGGACGAATGGAGACGTGTCGTCTTCAGCGATGAGAGTCGCTTCTGCCTTGGTGCCAATGATGGTCGTATGCGTGTTTGGCGCCGTGCAGGTGAGCGCCACAATCAGGACTGCATACGACCGAGGCACACAGGGCCAACACCCGGCATCATGGTGTGGGGAGCGATCTCCTACACTGGCCGTACACCACTAGTGATCGTCGAGGGGACACTGAATAGTGCACGGTACATCCAAATCGTCATCGAACCCATCGTTCTACCATTCCTAGACCGGCAAGGGAACTTGCTGTTCCAACAGGACAATGCACGTCCGCATGTATCCCGTGCCACCCAACGTGCTCTAGAAGGTGTAAGTCAACTACCCTGGCCAGCAAGATCTCCGGATCTGTCCCCCATTGAGCATGTTTGGGACTGGATGAAGCGTCGTCTCACGCGGTCTGCACGTCCAGCATGAACGCTGGTCCAACTGAGGCGCCAGGTGGAAATGGCATGGCAAGCCGTTCCACAGGACTACATCCAGCATCTCTACGATCGTCTCCATGGGAGAATAGCAGCCTCCATTGCTGCGAAAGGTGGATATACACTGTACTGGTGCCGACATTGTGCATGCTCTGTTGCCTGTGTCTATGTGCCTGTGGTTCTGTCAGTGTGATCATGTGATGTATCTGACCCCAGGAATGTGTCAATAAAGTTTCCCCTTCCTGGGACAATGAATTCACGGTGTTCTTATTTCAGTTTCCAGGAGTGTATTTACCGTTGGCCACGAACACAGCATTGCTGACATCACATAGACATGCGCTCAGGCCTATATTTATAGTAGGCTGCGATGTCAAATGTAATGACGCCATTTGTACAGAATGACATGATGGTCGTCGTTTGTGATTGGCCATGAGGATCAGAAGAGTAGTTTCGTTTGCTTTTAAAAGAACACACTTGTTGCTTAGGAATCTAGTATATAGCGATGCGTCCATCCACTGCTGGCGTAAGTCACGTGATACGCGACAGTTTACTGCCTAACTCGCACATCTCAAATGCTATTCGTAAGTGGATTGGTAATAAGTGCTGTCGGAGTTCTTCCAGTTTTTAATAAAAATAGTAAACATTGTAATGGATAACGTAAGTGATTGCCAGATGGTATCTTTGGGAACTATTTAACAATTTCTGGATATTGTCCTCGCCACACTAACTCTGTCTTAATGCCTTTCTCTTCATGGCGACCTAGCACGAACTATTCTGCGTTTCAGATGAGTGCGTGATAAGCCAAACCGACGGCCCAGACCAGTGAGCCAGTGTTACAAAGATCCCATAGGGAATAAGGGCTGCCTTTTCCTCCATGTAGGCCTCAACAGCTGTGACGAAGCAGGTGCCAGGTACCGGACCTCGCTGCTGGATGGGGCTGGTGGCTGCCTTCGTCCCAGTTTCGCATAGTGCTTTCCCCTATGCGCGATGTGGCTGCATGTCTGCAGTCACAGGAATACTTAACGTGCCGCGACGAACACCTGCATTCGGTATAAAGTCGCTGTTCATACGAGCAAGGGCACCCGGGACCAACAAACTTCAAACGAACTTTATTTTGTGCTGAGGACCCACTTTCTAGGAACGCTATGACAAGGGCAATCAGAGACAGGTGAGCATCTTGCCATGCCGTGAGAATTGGTTCGACTGTTTGGTGAACATAAATTCTTTTCTTCTTCCGCCGCCTCTCTGTCGCCACCTTATGACGGCGCTCGACCCCTTGCCTAAAAATTGAGCTGTGGTGGCTCATAACGATAGTGCCACTCTGGTGGTTTATTTTTCCTGACACGGTCAAGGCGGTAAGCAGCGCCCTCTGGGGCCTACACGAGGAGTAACGAGGCGAGGTCCTGTGCGGCTGTGTGCTCCGGGAGGTGGTGGAAGACGGTTGTCGGGTTGACGCAGCGAGTGTGGGACCGGACCTGTCGCATGGAGATATACAAGTTGGCTCTGAACGGAAGGCGCCGTAGCAAGCAGCGGGAAGCGGGCGTCCTGTAATTTGTGTGAAGGAGTAACGATTTAGCATTGGATGTCCCAGTGATTCCCGAGAGTAGCGGTGGCTGCTTTCGGAGAAGAGAATTGGTAAGAGGTTGTGTCTACGCTCTTTTCCGTACGATGTTGCTGCCTGCCGTTATAAACGGGTGAAAATCAGGCGCTTGTATTGACTATACGGGAACTGGTGATGTAAAATTGCATTTGTGATTCAGTCTCACTTGTACTCTGACCATTTAGAGGCGAGAACTGTGGTGGTTTCATTAGGTCTGGTTCTTTGCTGTGCATCTAAGGGAGTCAGTTATTTGGGGTAACTGAGGGAGCACCATTATGTTGGGCTAAGTGATACGTTCTCCACGTTTTGTCTATGGCTTTGCGAATCGAAATCGTGGGGGAGTACACGCGTGAGAAATTTGCTACTGTATTGATGGTTGTGTTGTAAAGACTGTTCTTTGGTGTGTTTAATCACGTGCTGATTTGTAGCCAATCTAAGGAGAAAAGTCTAGCCCTAGGACGGCACCGACACCCCGCAATTTAGCACGCGAAAAACTACAGCGATGTACTCATCACGTATCCTTACAAAATCCAAGAACAGAGAGTCGGCTCCCCAACAGCGGAACATTTAACCACGCGCAGCGTGAGGGTTTGCGGGATGCTGATCTCGCCCTTAACCTCAACACCAGTTCAAATACTAGTCAGCCTACAGTCTTGAACCACCACACACATTCCTTCAGTTACTGCATAGAAAGCCAATGTGATAGGCAAACAGACCAGCATATGATAAAAGCTTAAGCAATTTCCTTACTAGACAACCCTTATGAATAGTAGCTGTAATTTTTTTTTTCCTTTTTAAACGTGAGCACACCCACAACCAAAAGACAAACAACGCCAATCATAAGGACAGTAGCACGTAAGCAAGTAGGATATTGTGGAGACATGGCTTAGCCACAGCCTGGGGGATGTTTCCAGAATGAGATTTTCACTCTGCAGCGGAGTGTGCGCTGATATGAAACTTCCTTCTTCAGGAGTGCTAGTTCTGCAAGGTTCGCAGGAGAGCTTCTGTAAAGTTTGGAAGGTAGGAGACGAGATACTGGCAGAAGTAAAGCTGTGAGTACCGGGCGTGTGTCGTGCTTCGGTAGCTCAGTTGGTAGAGCACTTGCCCGCGAAAGGCAAAGGTCCCGAGTTCGAGTCTCGGTCGGGCACACAGTTTTAATCTGCCAGGAAGTTTCAATTAGTGTTGTGTTTATAAATTTCCCCTCAATGATATGAGAAGCCAGGGGAAAATTGCAGGCGACAGACACGTGACATTTTGGACCAGTGCTAAGGACAGATGGAGATTCAATTCGGTGTAGTGTGCATGATCTGCAAGCATGTCGGGCTTCCATACAAAGTGAGACACTAAGATTCTTCCTTCCCTGTGCTATTTTGCATACTCCGTCAAGAACAGTGCGCTGGCCATGCAAAACAATCCTCACTGAATAGCAAAGTTTTGCATTGTCGCTCTAACAAGATAGAGTTGTATCCTATATGACGAATATTTGCTCCAAAAACTAAAAACTAATATCACAGCGTTCATAGGCAACGCTCGCTACCTCGTGTTCTTTTCCGTTCCTTCTAGTATAAACGATTCTTCCCATATACAAGCCCATAGTAGTGATTTTTCTACAAATGCTCATTCGCACGTGTTCACTTCCATCCGCTCCGTCGTAACCCAGGCTTTAGGTACTGTATATGTCGTGTGGCTGGGGTCTCCCGTCGGGTAAACCGTTCACCGAGTGCAAGTCTTTCGATTTGACACCACTTTGGCGACTTGCGAGTCGATGGGGATGAAATGATGACGATTAAGACAACACCCAGTTCCTGAGCGGAGAAAATCTCCGACCCAACTGGGAATCGAACCTGGGCCCTTAGGATTGACGTCCTGTCGCGCTGACTACTTTTTTATTTTATTTATTTATTTTATTTTTTACGTGTTCGTTATTATTCGTTGTCTTTGGTCGTATCAGACGCCACAAGACATCCGTTACACTTCGTTCTTGATCTTTTCAATCCGTTTTTTTATTGCGAAGACCAACCAGTTATCTGGCCAAACACGCTGAACTACCGTGCCGGCGTCACTCGGCTACCCGGGGCGGACGCTGTAGGTTCTTAGAATTTGTGCCTGTGAACTCCGCATAATTCCGCTTCATGGCGTTCTGTGAGTGATTCACCGAGTCGCACGCTAGGCGGGCAGGGCTGTACAATCCGCTGTTATAAGCTGCTCTTCGTGCGGCAAAAATGTGTACCTTCAACATTTTTTTTTTAGAAAATACTCGCAGTGTCTCTTTAGCAGCTAAAATTTTGGCAGTACATTTCTTTCGTCGTCTTCTTCCGGCGTAAAAAAAATGAGAAAAAAAATCTGTGTAGGTTTCGACGTCTTCTACATCTACATCTACATCTACATTTATACTCCACAAGCCACCCAACGGTGTGTGGCGGAGGGCACTTTACGTGCCACTGTCATTACCTCCCTTTCCTGTTCCAGTCAAGTATGGTTCGCGGGAAGAACGACTGTCTGAAAGCCTCCGTGCGCGCGCTAATCTCTCTAATTTTACATTCGTGATCTGCTCGGGAGGTATAAGTAGGGGGAAGCAATATATTCGATACCTCATCCAGAAACGCACCCTCTCGAAACCTGGCGAGCAAGCTACACCGCGATGCAGAGCGCCTGTCTTGCAGAGTCTGTCACTTGAGTTTGTTAAACATCTCCGTAACGCTATCACGGTTACCAAATAACCCTGTGACGAAATGCGCCGCTCTTCTTTGGATCTTCTCTATCTCCTCCGTCAACCCGATCTGGTACGGATCCCACACTGATGAGCAATACTCAAGTATAGGTAGAACGAGTGTTTTGTAAGCCACCTCCTTTGTTGATGGACTACATTTTCTAAGGACTCTCCCAATGAATCTCAACCTGGTACCCGCCTTACCAACAATTAATTGTATATGATCATTCCACTTCAAATCGTTCCGCACGCATACTCCCAGACATTTTACAGAAGTAACTGCTACCAGTGTTTGTTCCGCTATCATATAATCATACAATAAAGGTTCTTCTTTCTATGTATTCGCAATACATTACATTTGTCTATGTTAAGGGTCAGTTGCCACTCCCTGCACCAAGTGCCTATCCGCTGCAGATCTTTCTGCATTTCGCTACAATTTTCTAATGCTGCAACTTCTCTGTATACTACAGCATCATCCGCGAAAAGTCGCATGGAACTTCCGACACAATCTACTAGGTCATTTATATATATTGTGAAAAGCAATGGTCCCATAACACTCCCCTGTGGCACGCCAGAGGTTACTTTAACGTCTGTAGACGTCTCTCCATTGATAACAACATGCTGTGTTCTGTTTGCTAAAAACTCTTCAATCCAGTCACACAGCTGGTCTGATATTCCGTAGGCTCTTACTTTGTTTATCAGGCGACAGTGCGGAACTGTATCGAACGCCTTCCGGAAGTCAAGGAAAATGACATCTACCTGGGAGCCTGTATCTAATATTTTCTGGGTCTCATGAACAAATAAAGCGGGTTGGGTCTCACACGATCGCTGTTTCCGGAATCCATGTTGATTCCTACATAGTAGATTCTGGGTTTCAAAAAACGACATGGTACTCGAGCAAAAAACATGTTCTAAGATCCTACAACAGATCGACGTCAGAGATATAGGTCTATAGTTTTGCGCATCTGCTCGACGACCCTTCTTGAAGACTGGGACTACCTGTGCTCTTTTCCAATCATTTGGAACCTTCCGTTCCTCTAGAGACTTGCGGTACACGGCTGTTAGAAGGGGGGCTAGTTCTTTCGCGTACTCTGTTTAGAATCGAATTGGTATCCCGTCAGGTCCAGTGGACTTTCCTCTGTTGAGTGATTCCAGTTGCTTTTCAATTCCTTGGACACTTATTTCCATGTCAGCCATTTTTTCGTTTGTGCGAGGAGCTAGAGAAGGAACTGCAGTGCGGTCTTCCTCTGTGAAACAGCTTTGGAAAAAGGTGTTTAGTATTTCAGCTTTACGCGTGTCGTCCTCTGTTTCAATGTCTTCATCATCCCGGAGTGTCTGGATATGCTGTTTCGATCCACTTACTGATTTAACGTAAGACCAGAACTTCCTAGGATTTTCTGTCAACGCTTCTCGCATAGCCCTCCTTACGCTAATTTTGACATCGTTTAGCTTCTGTTTGTCTGAGAGGTTTTGGCTGCGTTTAAACTTGGAGTGAAGCTCTCTTTGCTTTCGCAGTAGTTTCCTAACTTTGTTGTTGTACCACGGTGGGTTTTTCCCGTCCCTCACAGTGTTACTAGGCACGTACCTGTCTAAAACGCATTTTACGACTGCCTTGAACTTTTTCCATAAACACTCAACATTGTCAGTGTCGGAACATTCCCTTGTGAGAATGGGTTATAATCCTGAAAACCAGTTTTAGCAAATGGAACACTTCTAATGCAGCTCACGGTGAATAGAAGATGTCTTTTGATAAACAACTCACACCGTTAAGGAACGACCAACAGCTTGCACAGTGCCTAGTTGACCATTTGCGTCCATAGCTTCGTGGGTTCAGCGCTACACTCGAGCCCTACCACCAGCACTTGCCAACTGAAATCGGGACTCATCTGACCGGAGCACGGTTTTCCAGTCTTCTACGGTCTAACTGGTATGGTCACGAGTCCAGGAGTGGCGCAGTACGCGATGTCACGTTGCTAGCAAAGACATTCGGTCGTCCACTGGCATAACCCATTAACGTCGTATTTCACCGCACTGTTCTGACGAATGCATTCGTCGTACGTCCGACATTGATTGCTGCGATTATTTCACGCAGTGTTACTTGTGCGTCAGCGCTGACAACTCTACGCAAATGCCGCTGCTCTCGGTCGTTAAGTGAAGACCGTCAGCATCTGTGTCGCAATGTCTGAAATTTGGTATTCTCGACAAACTTGAAAGGTCTCTGTTTTATTCCTTTCATGTTAATTTCTTAAATCTGTTGTCATGTACGGCAAAAATTCCTCTAAATTCCTCTTCTAAATTTACTGTGGTGTTTCTGACTCTATCTGGGAGGAGACTGAGCAGTGGAACGTGTTACTTTTACACATTAACAAAAACGATCTTTCACACCACTACACTTTAAAACACAGTTTATATGTCACACAGTCTCATACGGAACCTACATCCGCTTTCTTTTATATACTGTATATGATAAGATACTGTCATCCCCCTTCCCTTCTGTGTGAGAGGATGAATGAGCAATTGTATTTCTAGTTGCATGCTTGATGGTAGCAGACAAGCCTGTCTGCTAGAGAACAGTAGGACCAACGTCGGAACAGGTAGCTACGCTTTCTAAAAGCAAAGAGGTGTCTGTTCTTGGTATGGTCCTGTCCGTCACTTGTCATGTTGGTATAGGAAACTGCCTCTCTGGTCACTTCCGTTTGTATCTGTTAGGCACCCTCGGTAGGGGCCCAGGCCAGTCTGTCCGCGGCCAGCGTCTGAAGTGGTAAGATCTCCGGCTAAGCGCATCCCTGCTAAGTCCGTAGGACAATGGATTTCTTAAGTTCAGCCTAACTGAAAAATTAATCTCCTTTATTTCAGGTTTAGATCTAAAATATCTAATGTTATCTTAAATTGCAACGCAGTGTAATTCGAGTGTGAAGTTCAGAATATATTCCGGTAGTTGCTTTGTCACTACTTTGTGAGTAAAGTGGAACCACGTGTTGATGATCCTTAACTCTAACTAAGATCATCAATCTTAAATGCGAATGTGCGTGAGATTATAACGTCTCGTCTTGACAATATTTTTCAATATAGCAACTTTTCTTTATGTTCAACCCACGTGGGGTGTACTTTGTGAGACCAGTACCACGTGCTCATACAATGGTTTGACCCATCAGGTTAATAGTAAGACGATAGTAACCAGTTTGAGGTTTTTCTTTTGTAAATTGCTTTTCGCTCAAATTTATTTTAACTATCAAAATTATTGTGGAGTTACACTCTTTGTGTAAACCAAGTTGACCACGTGAAGCATGTGGCGTAATCATCAAAGTAGCCCTCAACTATCCTTTGCGGGAAGATTTCACAGAGAGTTAGTATGAATTTAGTATACCAGTGTGTGGTAATTTCATGACGGACAGGATTGCGCTGCGAACGTAACTTCTTTGGGTGAAAATTGAATCGAATGGTTGTGGTTAATTTCCTCTTGCATATGTTTCTACGTTCTTCGTGTGTTATTTTATGAATGCAGTGGTGTATGCAGTCACCCGATCTTGGCTCCATATTTGATGTGTTCCGTAAGATTATAATCTCACATTTTCACAATCCTAAATAAGGCACCAGTTTAGTTATGAATCAAGTTTAATATGCTGAAATTTTAACGGAACAATGATCAATGTTAAAATAAATGTCCAAATGTAAACTGATTTATTTCTTTTTATTTAAATTATATTGGTAAGCTAGACTGGATACCTGGTGAAACAGTTGCTCAGTAATGCAAGGTTAACTTCCTGAGATAGATCACAGCTTTTAACCCGCTTTTATTCTCTTGAATATCAGCACCGCTTTCAGAACAACTTAATGCATCAACATTACAAACTCTTCTCTTTACACTGTGGATATCAAAATATTGAATTATCTATCGAATTCCCAAATGGAATAGTACAGTCATCTGTATATGCGCATATCGGTATCTCATGATTTTTGTCACGTCAATGTAGTTATCTCATTCTCTGCATTGACTCTGATCGAACTAATCCAATATCAATTTGTAATTCATGTACGTCGGCAATGAGTATTGTAATAAAGAGGGATAAATGTAGTACGTTTTTCATTTCGTTGGCAGATGAACACTCTGTTTATTACAGACCCAGATCTCATGTTTACTAGAGACATTCCTGCCTCATTAATGATCCACTGCCTGGTATCTTTTGTCATTAAATGGATGATTCTGTGGGGACAGATTTGCCTGTCGGTGAGGACGACCGATGCTGCTCTTTCTGACTTTCACCAGGGTATGTCGAAGACTCGGTCGTAACCTCACATAAAGCAGAGATATTGTGTGTACATGGCAGCCGGTTGTATGCAGTCGTCTCAGTGACTTTGGTCAGCCTGGAAACGTGACAGAATGGCAGAAAGGAACTGTCGGTTGTGGACGTGAGCATGAAAAAAACTGTGAATAAAGTTCTCCTATTTGTTGGTGCATGAATGTGGATTGTCCTATGCGTCCAAGGCGTAGTGTATTAGAGTGCTGCAACGCTCCATGTTTGACCGGTCACGGCTCGCCTGTTGACGGGGAGACCGAGCCGCTCGTGTCCGGCCCCACACGACTCGGCTCGGTCACGTACTCGCCCCTTGTTTGTTGTCCGGATTCCGGAGACGCGGATAACTGAGCATGACCGGTCACCGCTGACGTCTCACCTCTCCTCGCCACGGCTCGCTGCACTGCACTGTACAAATCCAACGCCTCTCTCTCTCTCTCTCTCTCTCTCTCTCTCTCTCTCTCTCTCTATTTCTGTCTCTCTCTCTCTCTCTTTCTTTTAAGGGGCTCCGCAAAGGCTCAAAATCATGAAAAGTTCAATTTTTACTTTTTTGCGTTTTCTGAATCTGCAGACTATTACCTTTTATAGATATATAATTTATTCAATTCTGAAGACTACAACTATTTTTAATTTTTTTTGAAATGTGTTGTACATGATAGTGATCCACTGTGGCGCTGTGCGATATATTAATTACCTTGGTGACGGTGATTCTAAAAGCTTCAAACATGTTCAAGGACATGTTGTAGTGCAGAAATTTGAGTGTATTGGACACGTACAGAAGCGAATGGGAACAAGACTTCGGCGACTGAAAGCTTCGTACAAAAAACAAAATCTCAGTGACGGTAAAGGGTTGGATGGGAAGGGAAGGTTAACTGACAGTGTAATAGACAAAATACAGAACTATTATGGAATGGCTATTAGGCAAAATACCGATGAAAATCCCCAACATAGCTTGTGTCCCAAAGAAGAAGACAGTTGGTGTAAATACACTCCTGGAAATGGAAAAAAGAACACATCGACACCGGTGTGTCAGACCCACCATACTTGCTCCGGACACTGCGAGAGGGCTGTACAAGCAATGATCACACACACGGCACAGCGGACACACCAGGAACCGCGGTGTTGGCCGTCGAATGGCGCTAGCTGCACAGCATTTGTGCACCGCCGCCGTCAGTGTCAGCCAGTTTGCCGTGACAGCGTGGACGTGAACCGTATGTGCAGTTGACGGACTTTGAGCGAGGGCGTATAGTGGGCATGCGGGAGGCCGAGTGGACGTACCGCCGAATTGCTCAACACGTGGGGCGTGAGGTCTCCACAGTACATCGATGTTGTCGCCAGTGGTCGGCGGAAGGTGCACGTGCCCGTCGACCTGGGACCGGACCGCAGCGACGCACGGATGCACGCCAAGACCGTAGGATCCTACGCAGTGCCGTAGGGGACCGCACCGCCACTTCCCAGCAAATTAGGGACACTGTTGCTCCTGGGGTATCGGCGAGGACCATTCGCAACCGTCTCCATGAAGCTGGGCTACGGTCCCGCACACCGTTAGGCCGTCTTCCGCTCACGCCCCAACATCGTGCAGCCCGCCTCCAGTGGTGTCGCGACAGGCGTGAATGGAGGGACGAATGGAGACGTGTCGTCTTCAGCGATGAGAGTCGCTTCTGCCTTGGTGCCAATGATGGTCGTATGTGTGTTTGGCGCCGTGCAGGTGAGCGCCACAATCAGGACTGCGTACGACCGAGGCACACAGGGCCAACACCCGGCATCATGGTGTGGGGAGCGATCTCCTACACTGGCCGTACACCACTGGTGATCGTCGAGGGGACACTGAATAGCGCACGGTACATCCAAACCGTCATAGAACCCATCGTTCTACCATTCCTAGACCGGCAAGGGAACTTGCTGTTCCAACAGGACAATGCACGTCCGCGTGTATCCCGTGCCACCCAACGTGCTCTAGAAGGTGTAAGTCAACTACCCTGGCCAGCAAGATCTCCGGATCTGTCCCCCATTGAGCATGTTTGGGACTGGATGAAGCGTCGTCTCACGCGGTCTGCACGTCCAGCACGAACGCTGGTCCAACTGAGGCGCCAGGTGGAAATGGCATGGCAAGCCGTTCCACAGGACTACATCCAGCATCTCTACGATCGTCTCCATGGGAGAATAGCAGCCTCCATTGCTGCGAAAGGTGGATATACACTGTACTAGTGCCGACATTGTGCATGCTCTGTTGCCTGTGTCTATGTGCCTGTGGTTCTGTCAGTGTGATCATGTGATGTATCTGACCCCAGGAATGTGTCAATAAAGTTTCCCCTTCCTGGGACAATGAATTCACGGTGTTCTTATTTCAATTTCCAGGAGTGTATAACAAAGGATTGCTAACTGGTGAAGTGTACACTCATAAGCATAGTCTGCCTCATGCAATAATGGAGGTGACAAAACCTATTTTCAGAGACTTAGCAGCACCCGAACCGTTGAAAAAGTGTATTCACGGAAAAACTCAAAACCCCAATGAAAGTATAAATAGTGTTATATGGTCGAGAATCCCCAAGACTGTATTTGTTGGAATAGAAACACTTTACTTTGGTGTGTATGATGCTGTTGCGACTTTCAATGATGGCAACATTGTAAGGTGCAAGGTATTTAGAAATATGGGAATGAAGATAGGTTCTAACATGGTACGAGCGATGCTTGCTTTAGACAAGGAACGCCTTCGGGCTGCAGACAGGGCTGTAAAGAGTCTAGAAATACAAGCAAGAGTAAACAGGAGGGGGAACTAGAGGAAGCTGGAGGAGGAGTTTGCAGAGGATGAAGATAATCCATCCTATGGACCTGGAATGCACTAAAAAGTTAATCCAATCTTTGTCGCTCGATTCCCAAAACTTTTATTTTCTCATACGAATTACATGTTTTCTAAGGATCTTCCAAACATATTTGTCTCAAACTTTCAGTAAATGTTACACAGCACCTTCTGCATAATTTAACACAGCCTTTTTCCAAAAAAAACTGTATATTTTTGAATATATAAATAAAAAATTGCAAAAAAATGTTGTGAATTTTCATTACAATTGAAAAAAAAAATCATCTTTAATAACTGAACTAAAATTTTGTAAAATCCCTGTGTTAAGTTGTAGCCCATATTCCAATAAATAATCTGTAAAAAGTTCAACTTCCTACCTCAAATACTTTGTGAGGAAAGATGTAATTTATAAGCGTTATTTTAACATTGCAAGTATAGGGCGTTCCGGATCCCCTTAATACAAAAGTAACGTTTCCAAGAACGGGTACGTTACACAGCTAAATTCATAGAGCACTTTCTTTTATAATATTTACTCCCGTCTTCCTAACGTCCGGGAATTTTGTTGTAAATAAAATGATAAATAAAACGAGACCAATCTGTGTTAATGTAATGAGATGTAAGCGTCAAATAGTGCACTTGATTATGCGAATCAGTCCACATATCAACTGCCGCAGCACATGTTTTATTAGTAACTTCCGCAATAACAGAAGGCATTTTACTGTTTCGTATTGCATCAGCTTGTTCTTTGACATGTCTGCTTATAGTAGAGGGATGTGGCATGACATCTGCCACGTTAACTTTTCCATAATGCGCACCTAGATGTATTAATTCTTGGCCTAGTTCTCTGAAACCTTCACCGCAAACAGCATTAAAAGGTCTCATATCTTTAGCACACATTGCAACACACTTTGCTGTAATACTATTTTTTATTACTGCCGGTATTCCTGAAGGAGCTGTATCTTTGTGAGGTTTCTTGCAACTGTGTTTCTTTAAAAGAGTGGTTCCCGATTGGAAACACAATAATGTGGAGCAGTTTATGCACGATACGTATCCAGTAGACGCACTGTTTTCGTCTACAACCACCAAAAATATGCTCCGTTCTTGGCTTTTTAGACCTTTCCGTCTCTTCAATGTGTAAAGATTGATTTCAATCTTACGTCTTACTACACTGTCTTCCTCGCGCTGCATGATTACAGAGAAAGACACACCACAAATAAGAAGCCCGTACTGGCTGCAGTCTCACACGGATAAGACACGTGTAATGTGTTTGAAGTCATGTGCTACGTATTCGGTCACGGCTTCCATGCTCGGTCACTAGAACTAGTGCGGGCAGCCTATCCAGTTAGGGTGTGCTCGCCCCGTCTCGTATTTTGTGCTCGCTTACTCGGTCATGCAGGACTCAATAGTGTATCACTCTGAGCGATATATCAAGGCATAAGAAGATATATTACGGCATAAGAACAGTGGTTGTCTAAGGACATGAGTGGCACGTCTTGTCAATGACAATCACTTTCAATCCCAACAGGGTTTGGTTGCTTCTGTCAGTGAATATTCGTCGATGGAAACAATTTTACGAGCGAAGGTTGAGAAGAGAAGTGTATGTAATGGATATCTAGAGACAAGTACTTCGTAAAAGACCATTGATCACAGCCGTACGTAAAACTGCACGTTTTCCATGATCCAGTGTCCGTTTTTAAACGATGAAAGGCACCGAGTGCACGAATGGCGCGACGAGTTGTTTCAGTCGCTGTGTGTATTGGGTGCAGTTCACGTTCGAGGTAGTTCGGTGTTGTGTTAGTATGTTTTTCGTACCACGACTTCGGCCCGATGGTGTATATTACCGTAAATATGGACCAGGAACTTTACATGAATTTCCTCTGTGGCCAAGTGTTACCCTTTATTCTACATGACTCTCACGAGTATCAAAATTAATAAAATGTTCCGTGCTATTAAGCCGTGGTCTAATGGATCTCAGCGTTTCGTCCCCATCCGCGGAGGACATTTTCAAGGTGGATCGGAGAGTCTTTGAATGTGCGGTTCACACCCTGGCTCGCTACTCATATTGGGCCAGCGCAGAGGTGGATGCCAAGGGATAGGTGGTTAAGTGGGTGCTGAGACGGAGGGGAAAATAATGAAAAGCACACGTCGTATGTAGGTAACTCCGGTTCACTTAACCTTCGAATCAGGAAGTCCAAATGCATTCCAACTGTTCCCGTAGGACAGATACAACGAATGAAGTCAACTAACAGATTGGGACCGGCGTCGGTCCGGCGTCTCCTTAAGGCAACTCGGTGCTGGCGCTAGCCGCATTCGTTGTAGATCAGTGTCTTAAAGCTGGCAGCGGATTGGCGGGGCAGTCACTTGAGTTACTGCCAACCTTTAGACGTGGAATGCCTGGTGTTGGATCGATAGCGTACGCTATTGGCAGTCCCCTCTTCACGAGACGCCATGCACCCGTCGCTGGCATGACTCTCAGCAGCCTATCGGACGTCTACTTCCCCCTAAATAACCCCATTTTTATCCTACAGAAAATATCTAGGACTGTCTGGAATAGTGAGCGAAACGGGTTCCCATAGGTTGGTAGTTCTACGGGGTCTAATCATCAATGCGTGGCTTCTACTGCATGTGGGATACCTAAAGGAAATTGTGGGCACTTCTCCTCAGCGAACTGAGCTGTTCGAAAGGTTAGATATGGCTTTAGGATGATGCGTCCTGGGCAATCAACTTTTCATCACCTGTGATTAGAACATTGTTGATGGGCGTCGAGTAAACGCTAATCGTTTCAGTGCGAAAAATCGTATACTGTCCCCATTTCCAATCATCGTACGAACGTCGAAATGGCAGGTATTGAGATAGCCAATAGCCAAAATGGAAAACAACTACCATCCTTTAGCAGTGGAAAGGCGTCAGGAGCAGATGAGATATCTATAAGATTCTATAACCATTACGTGAAAGAACTAGCTCTCATCCTGACAGAAGTTTATCGTAGATCGCTGCAGCAATGAAAGGTACTTAGTGACTGAAAAAACGCTCAGGTCATTCATGTTACAAACTAGGACCCTAGGACAGATACAGATAACTATAGACCTACTCTAAAGCTCCAAAGAAACTGGCATAGGCAAGCGTATTCCAATACAGAGATATGTAAACCGGCAGAATGCGGAGCTGCGGTCTATGTAAGACAACAAGTGTCTGGCGCAGTTGTTAGATCGGTTATTGCCGCTACAATGACAGGTTGTCAATATTGAAAGGAAGTTAAAACGGAATTTTTTTTTTCATTTTCGGATTTTTATCCCATTATAAAATTTGCAGTTTTTCGAATAAAATAATATATATAAACTTATAAACTCACGCGGGAAGTATTTTATTTTTGTAAATATAATCTACACCGGAATGAGATTTTCACTCTGCAGCTGAGTGGGCGCTGATATGAAACTTCCTGGCAGATTAAAACTGTGTGCCCGATCGAGACTCGAACTCGGGGGCTTTGCCTTTCGCGGTAGAGCACTTGCCCGCGAAAGGCAAAGGTCCCGAGTTCGAGTCTCGGTCGGGCACACAGTTTTAATCTGCCAGGAAGTTTCAGTTTCATTATCTACACCGGTTGAAAATGTTAAAATATTTACTTGCATTACTTCAAGTTCTAATAAAATCGGTAGTTTTTTTATACATACTCATGTTCATAAACTAAGGATAATGCTGATACATGGTGAAACAACGCTCTGGTGGGCAGTTTGCGGGTTTAAATCTCCTCGGGGTATGACCATGCGGTGCATTTGACCTGTGGTCGCCACACGGTGGCGCTGGCAGCAACCCACATACACAGAGGTGTGTTGGTGCATGTCAGAGTATGGTGCAGCGAGTAAGTGTGCAGACGTTTTCAGACGTATTAATGGGGACTGTATGTTGAAAATGGCTCAAAGAACACATATTGATGACGTTATGAGGGGTAGAATAATAGGGCGACTGGAGGCTGGTCAAACACAGCAGGTCGTAGCATGGGCCTTCCGTGTGCCACAAAGTGTGATCTCAAGATTATGGCAACGATTCCAGCAGACAGGAAACGTGTCCAGTCACTACAGTACGGAACGTCCACAGTGTACAACACCACAAGAACACCGATAGCTCACCACCAGTGATCGCAGACGGCCACGGAGTACTGCAGGTAGTTCTGCTCGGGACCTTATTGCAGCCACTGTAACAGTTGTTTCCAGACACACATTCTACAGACGACTGAACAGACATGGTTCATTCGCCTGGAGACCAGCAAGGTGAATTCCACTGACTCCTGGTCACAGGAGAGCCCATAAAACCTAGTGTTAAGAACACAGTACTTGGTCATTGGAACCGTGGACCCAGGTTAAGTTCACGGACGAGTCCAGGTATAGTCTGAACAGTGATTCTCGCCGGGTTTTCATCTGGTGTGTACCAGAAACGCGATACCAACCCCTTAACGTTCTTGAAACGGACCTGTATGGAGGTTGTGGTGTGAGGATGTGGGGTGGGATTATGATTGGTGCACATACACCCCTTCATGTCTTTGACAGAGGAACTGTAACATATCAGGTGCATCGGAACGCCATTTTGTCCCAGTATGTCCGCCTTTTCAGGGATACAGTGGGTCCCATCTTCCTCCTGATGGATGATAGCGCACGGCCCCACCGAGCTGACATCATGGAGGAGTACCTTGAAACAGAAGATATCAGGCGAATGGCCTGCCTGTTCTCCAGACTTAAATCCCATCGTACACGTCTGGGATGCTCTCGGTTGAGGTATCGCTGCACGTCTTCAAACCCCACGACACTTCAGGAGTTCCGACAGGCACTGGTGCAAGAATGGGAGGCTATACCCCAGCCGCTGCTCGACCACCTGATCCAGAGTATGCCAACCCGTTGTGCGGCCTGTGTACGTGTGCATAGTGATCATGTCAGCCGGCCGCCGTGGCCGAACAGTTCTAGGCGCTTTAGTCCGGAACCGCGCTGCTGCGGTCGCCTCGGGCATGGAAGTGTGTTATGTGCTTAGGTTAGTTAGGTTTAAGTAGTTCTAAGTCTAGGGGACTGATGACCTCAGATGTTAACCCTCACAGTGCTTAGAGCCATTTCAACCATTTTTTGATCATATGCGGGGTACATGCGCAGGAAAAGGTCGCGTTTTGTAACACATGTGTTTCGGGACGGTTTTCTGAACTTATCGTCAATACCGTGGACTTTCAGATCTGTGTCGCGTGTGTTCCCTATGTGCCTATGCTATTAGCACCAGTTTTGTGTTGTGCCACGTTGTGTGGCACCACATTCTGCAATTATCCTTAATTAATGAGTATGAGAGTAGAAAGCTGTGGAGTGTTGTGTTATAATGTCCAGAAGAGGATGGGCACCAGGTTGAGGAGGTTGAAACAAAGTTTGAGAGACAAGAAACTTTCTGATGGTAAAACCGTAAGAGGCAGGCTGACAGACAAAATGATTGATGAAGTACAGCGGTATTAAGGGATGGCCATTAGAAATAATACTGAGGATTTGTTGAAAATGAAGCAGGCAGTATGGCCTACCTTCCTCCACAGACTGTCAACTGATGAAAAACCAGTACACCGTCTTTGCCCTCGTGGACCTGATTCATGGTGCAGTTACCGCAATACCCAATACTCAAACAGTTCGTACAGCCATAAACATGACATCCCAGCAGCAGTCATGGATGTCATGAAACCTCTTTACAGAGACCTGAGGAAGAGTCTGCATGGCCAGACTCAAAATCCCAATAAGTCGTTCAATAATCATGTATGGACTCGCTTAACAAAAATGTTTTTGGTGGAATGAAAACACTAAAGTGGGGAGTCAGTGATGCTGTTGTTGCTTTTAATGTTGGCAACATTGGTAGGATGAAAATCCTGCAGCATATGGGAATTAATCCTGTAGCAAACTGCATCATAAACCACTTCGAATAGGGTATTCCAACTTTCAGGAAGTAATAACATACACATCCTGAGTCTACTGAACTAAAATAAGAACATAATGTTTTGTATAATTAAAATTATTTAGGTGACATACAAAAAAGTACACAACATTTTAATCGTGTAATTAAAGCAGTGTATTTTTGAAAACAATGGCTGAAATCAATTATGGTAGTTCAGTAGACTCGGAACATACGGTTTAATGTCCTGTTAAAGTTTCATGTCAATGGCTACAATGGTTCCTGAAACGCAGGGAAGGCAAGGCACTAAATTTATCGGGATAGGGCGTTATAAGTCCCCTTAGGTGAGTCTGAACTTGGTGCTATAATCGGCTCACGAGCCATGTGACACGGCATCTCCGAGGTGGGAATTTTCCCGTGCGACCATTTCACGAGTGTACCGTGAATATCAGAAATCCGGTAAGACATCAAATCTCCAACATCGCTGCGGCCTGAAAAAGATCCTGCAAGGACGGGACTAACGATGACTGAAGAGAAGCGTTCAACGTGACAAAAGTGGAAACTTTTATTGACTGGCGACTCCATGTTGTCTTGTGCACTACGACCAGGTAACAGGTATACTTGAAAAAAAGAGACAGCATTGGTCGTATATTTTTACTATCGCAAAATCGATTTTCTGTCACTGAGTGATCATCTTCAGTGCTATATTGTATAACTTAAATTAGGATGCACTGTTGTCACTAAGCTTTACGGCAATCACATAGACTCTATGTGATTGCCGTAAAGCTTAGTGACAACAGTGCATCCTAATTTAAGTTATACACTATAGCACTGCAGATGGTCACTCAGTGACAGAAAATCGATTTTGCGATAGTAAAAATATACGACCAATGCTGTCTCTTTTTTCAAGTATAAAAGTGAAAACCCTTTCGTATATGGCTGCAGATTTCAGTGCTGGGATATCAACAAGTATCAGCGTGCGAATCATTCAACGAAACATCGTCGATATGGGCTTTCGACGCCGAGGGTCCATTCGTGTATCCTTGAAGACTGCATGAAACAAAGCTTTACGCCTCGCCTGGGCTAGTCAACACCGATGATGACTGGAAACATGTTGCCTGGTCGGACGAGTCGCGTCTCAAATTGTATCGAGCGGATTGATATGTACGGGCATGAAGAAAACCTCATGAATCCATGGACCCTGCATGTTACCATGGGTTGTTCAAGCTGGTGGAGGCTCTGTAATGGTGTCGTCCGTGTGCAGTTGGAGTGATCTGGGATGACACAGACAGGTGACACGTACGTAAGCATCCTGTCTGATCACCTGCATCCATTAATGACCATCTGACCATCGTGCATTCCGACGGACTTGTGCAATTTCAGCAGGACAATGCGACAACCCACACGTACAGAATTGCTACAGAGTGGCTCCAGAAACACTCTTCTGGGCTTAAATACTTCCGCTGTCCACCAAACTCCCCAGATATGAACATTATTAAGCATGTTTGGGGTCCTTTGCTACGTGCTGTTCAGAAGAGGTCTCCATCCCCTCGTACTCTTACGGATTTATGGACAGCCCTACAGAATTCATGGTGTCAGTTCGCTCCAGCACTACTTCAGACGTTAGTCGAATCCATGCCATGTCGTTTTGCGGCACTTCTGCGAACTCACGGGGGCCCTACATGATATTTGGCAGGTGCATCAGTTTCTTTGGCTCTTCAGTGTATATCGTTGACTTCAATTTGTTGTACAATTATTGAAGATATTTTATGCTAAAAATTATGTTGTTTTTGAAGAACGAAAGTCTTCTTTATAAAAATCTATATGCATTCATTGATTCCGTAAACAGAGATATTGTGAAACTCAGCCCTCATTGCGATCCATAGTACTATAGACAACAATGGTCGGGTTGATGTCGTGTTCCTTGACTTCAGGTAGCCATTTGACACTGTCCCGCGCTGCAGTTTGGTGGAAAAAATACAAACTTTTCCAGTACCGGAGCAGATACTCAACAAATTCCTGCGTCAGACATCACAGGAGTCGTGTTGTGCATCAAGGAGAGGTTTACTGTTGACATTTCTTCCCGCGAAGAGTCGAACAACATGTTTGTTTGTCCCATACACATCTCACGAAATGACCGCGACGAGAAGATTCGACAAATTGGACTTAACACGTAGACTTAGTGACAATCATTTTTTCCACGCCCCATCACTAGTCTAACATAGATGTGCAGATCAGTCAGTGGTACCAGAAGTATCTTCCGCCACTCACCGTTACGTGGCTTGGGCGGAGTGTGACATAGATGGTAATGTTGAAAATGCCTGTCCCTTGCGTCGGTTTAGCGTTAGGAACTCCGAGCATAAATCTCGGTTTGAAGCAGAAGAAGCTACCCTTTTGCGAACATAATGCATCACAGATGGATCGCATTTCGTTTAGAAAAAAAATCTTTCTCTCACGGTTCCACTTATTACAGCTATTTTATGCTGGTATTCACACAATTAAGTGCAGCTTCTTTCACTCTTCGTATAATGGTTAGTGTTGGTGATAAAGAGATCAACCTTCAAACGTACTTTGCATATTTGCACTCAATAATGTCTTATGGAATTGTTTTCTGGGGTAACTCGCCACTTAGACATAAAGTATTAATTGTACAAAAGAGAGCAGTGAGAATAATTATTATTGGTGTTCACCCAAGGACATCATGTAGCCACCTATTCAAGGAGTTAGGTATTTTAACTGCACCATCAGAGTACATATATTCGCTAATGAAATTCGTTATAAGTAATCCATCTCAATTCGCGAAGGACAGTGATGTTCATACGTACAACACTAGAGGGAAAAATGACCTTTCCTATCCGTTATTGAGGCTATCAGTTGCTCAAAAAGGAGTACATTACTCAGCAACAGAAATCTTTGATCATTTGCCCAAGAACATAAAGTTTCTGGCAGGTAGCAGATCAAGTTTTAAATCTATATTCATTTCTTTTGGACTCTCCTTCTATTCCATGGACGAGTTTCTGTTTCAGAACTAGTAAAAAAAACCTCTTACCTCTAAATGTAGTTGCATGTGTAGAACTAAAAATTTCACTAATAATATTAGCTCTATCGTATATATATATATATATATATATATATATATATCTTGTAATCTGACTTGTTCCACATCATATCGATAAAATAATCGTGAAAATGATCTACGGAACATGACGTAACTAAACTAAAATAAACTAAATTTACAGGCTCTTTCTGAGAACTTCATAAATTTTAAGGACTTCTTACCGTTGTCCAAATATTTTTAGACTCTCAAATATACCAGATGTGTCATGAGCTACCTTTAGCTTCCTCGGTTTTTCTGTGCTGAGGGCACCATTTATTTTGCAAGTGCAAAGACTTGATTTGCAAGCCATTCTGCTTATTAATTAAGACATGTGATTGTTCTGGTATTTGCAGTATCACTCTTTTAATCAGAAAGTATGTCCAGTGCTTTTAATTTGTTTCGTAATGGAATATACTATCTTATGTACGGTCTCCAGTACTTTACACGTTCATGGGATCTTCCACCACTAACGTAATTAGCTCATTACGTACTTATTTATGACAACGTTATGTGAGGAAAATAAGTGTGCAAATAACTTACGGTAATGCAACCGGGTTATGTCGTCAACGAATGCCGATAATTCGACAGGAGCACGTCCTGTCGTTTTCAGGGCGAAACTGCAGCAAGTAAGCTCTGTCCAAGGGAATTTCAAAGCTTGTTTTGCAGAGTACACGCGCAAACACACACACACACACACACACACACACACACACACACACACACACACATACACACATACGCTAAACGCTAGGGCTGTCATAAAAGCAAAGATGATCATCGTCAGAAATTATCGATAGTGAAAATTAATAACCAACGGATGGTGGTTCAAATGGCTCTGAGCACTATGGGACTCAACTGCTGAGGTCATGAGTCCCCTAGAACTTAGAACTAGTTAAACCTAACTAACCTAAGGACATCACAAACATCCATGCCCGAGGCAGGATTCGAACCTGCGACCGTAGCGGTCTTGCGGTTCCAGACTGCAGCGCCTTTAACCGCACGGCCACTTGGGCCGGCCCAACGGATGAGGTAGAATAAATCCTTCCCTCTGTTTGACAACGTAGAGAGCAGGTTTCTACGTAAAAGTTAAACAAGAATTCCCATCTCTATTTAAAATGTTACTTGCTAATTTAATTTCAACAACTTCAGTAATAACACTATCCCCAACAGCTGGAAATGCATGCCAGAATCTGCCTGTCGTTGCATTCTTAGGATGACCGGTGCCATGACAATGTTCTGCAATGGCGGATTTACTCGGCTGTTGTGCGTGTGACGCTTGTGTTCAGTACACTGGTCCTCCTCGGTCCTGATGGTCTGATCAGTATATGACATGTCACAACTATAAGAAATACGTTAGACACACGCCTTACGCAAGTTGCCTTCTCTCTTTACGGAGCTTTAAACGACCCTAATCTGAGATGGTGGTAGAAAAACACAATTAATCATTTTGCAACCAATCCTGTTGAAAATTCTTCCCTCTAAGGCAGACAGGCCTTCGACTTTGGGGCCACTTCCGTATTGCCATCACTCACTGGGTGCATTGTTTGTCGACAGTGCAATGCACGTCTGGTCTATCTTTTTCACTGTAGCCATCCTGACCGTAGGTGACCTCGAGTTGGGCTGAATCATCTGACAAACTCTCGCGGCTCGAGACGACGTGCGCCCTGCGAACCTAGGTACGAAGTATTCCTTCACGACGTGGGTCTTGCGAACCAAGGTACGAAGTACCCCTTCACGCTGAGCCTGTAGATACACGTGTGTGTATTCTCCCTACAAACTGGGTGTCCTAACGCACCACCTACGTCCCTCTTGATCAACGTCCCAACAAACAGAAGGCAGACATTCTTTTCCATCGCCAACTTGAAACAAACATTCAGATGGGCTGAGTTAAGGTGTTATAAAAAGTCGTCAAATTATTACTGTCATGACGGCTAGCAACAAAATCATTGTCTACATTACTGGAAAAAAAACACGCAGATTTCAAAACCGCCGACTCCAAAGCACATCCATCCAAATCTTCCATAAACAAGTTGGAAATAGTGGGTGACAAACGCTTCACATGGCAACTTTATCTTTATCTTCATAGTACTGGTGACTGAATAAAAACTAAGTGGAAGTCAACACATGTAGAATTACATTCGTTGATTCAGCACCAAACGAAACATAACCGTAATGTATCAGACAGACGAATGCAAGGGAAGAGAGAGACAACATCAAATGGCTCTGAGAAATATGGGACTTAACATCTGAGGTCATCAGTCCCCTAGAACTTAGAACTACTTAAAACTAACCAACCTAAGGACATCACACACATTCATGCCCGAGGCAGGATTCGAACCTGCCACCGTAGCAGCAGTGCGGTTCCGGACTGAAGCACCTAGAACCGCTCGGCCGCAGCGGCCGGCAGAGACCACATGAAAACTTACTAGAACATCAGAGTCATTCAAACGCATTCCCTCTAATCGGTATAAGAAATCCGCTGAGTTCTTAATGTTATGTTCACACCGTGTTACTAGGGGGCTTAACAGAGTAGTAAAGTGTTTTGCAACACGATATACAGTAGCACCAATGTTGCAACCGTTCTGAGAAGACCTACGGAAGGCCATATAACCTAGTGGAAACACCATAATTAGAATTAACACTCTTGTATCTAGGACAAGGAACTTTTCATCTGGAGGGTGTTAGTCTTTCTCTCAATGCTCGTTGTGGGGTCAGCGCCAATCCTGCGGTACGCTATATCAACGGTTGTCGATGACGTCACCCAGCTGCGTTCCCTTAAGTTACTTGAACACTATATGCCAGAAGAAACTCAGGTCTCACAAAATATATATACTCTGTCCATGGTGTAAAACATAGTTAATTTACGTATTTTTAAAAGTATGTATATAGTGCATAATTTTACAAGGTTTAATTAGAACTAATTTACGATGTTCTTGACATTCAGTAGTTTTCTGTGTTAGGTTCGTTTAAGTAAATGAATATCAAAATAACTATGCGTAACTTGTCTCTGTAAAACATGATTATTTATTCATCAAAGCCGTTCTTTCGTTACGTGCAGCCTGATTCCCGTTCACGACAGTCCAAAAGAACGGAGTTGGCTTGACATATTTAATCTGCATACATGTCTACATATCTCATGTTCAAAACCAAGATCAGTTGTTTCCTATGTTGAGCTTAACTTCCGTTGAAAATTGTGATCAGTAACAGTTTGACAGATGAATAATGTCCATTGAGATCTGCTCTTTGGTAAAAGCCACTGACGGTCATTTAAAGCTGCTGCTCAGACACGCAAATGGCCATGGAAGACTTGCCTGTGAGAGTTGCTATGTATGTTGCCGTTAGCGAAAGTCACTTTCTGACTTACCTTTGACCTGCCACAAATGTCTTGGGTTTTATTAATGTACTCGCATATTCTGAGATCATATGGAAGTATTTCTGAATTTCTGGAGTCGATTAACTAAATAATCCACGCACAATAATTTCCCAGCATTACAGCTGCATGTTTAATGCATTTTAGCGACTTCATCTCTAAACAAGGTGAATTCTCTCCGCGATACAGATACTAATCGTAGGTTGAGGATAAAAACTGTCATTCTGGAAAAGAGAAGCCGTTTTACCGAGGTGCCCCACACTCTTTCTCACTAGATACTGATCAAAACTAAAAACTGAACTACTCCCTAACAGGCCATGAAGGGCCAACGGTACTGACCGGTCGCCGTGTCGTCCTTAGCTCATAGGCGAATATGGAGGGGCATGTGGTCAGCACACCTCTCTCCCGGCCGTATGTCAGTTTCCGAGACCGAAGCCGCTACTTCTCAATCAAGTAGCTCCTCAGTTTGCTTCACAAGGGCTGAGTGCACCCCGCTTGCCAATAGCTCTCGGCAGACCGAATGGTCACCCATCCAAGTGCTAGCCCAGCCCGACAGCGCTTAACTTCGGTGATCCGACGGGAACCGGTGTTACCACTGATGCAAGGCCGTCGGCCACTAGATACTGATGTCTCTAGTAATTAAGACAAAATTTTCAATGAAATCGAAATAACTTTTTGTCAGAGACTTAACAGCGAGCGATGGAGCAAGGAGGTGAACATAGGAAACTGACCTATTGATTAGAGGGTGTTCAAACCGTTTTGAATGTTCTAGAGTGAGTGAGTGCGGGAGAGGAGAGAGAGAGAGAGAGAGAGAGAGAGAGAGAGAGAGAGAGAGAGAGAGGAAGAGGAAGAAGGAAAGAGATAAAGATAGAGGGAGAGAGAGAAAATAGGGCACGTATTTCGGATGAAGCTCCAACTTAATTGCCTCTTTCTTCGTCTGTCACAGCTATTCAGTCTTGTTATTCAAAGCGCGGTTGCTCCACAAACTTAACTTTAATTAGTACATTGCAGTACGTTAATAAAGAGCCCTATCTTTGTCGTTGTTGCTGCTGTTAATTTAGTATATTTCTGCATTTAGCAAATGATAACTTGCATTTCTTTTTAACTGAATGTGTTGAAAGTTATCTTTTACTTTTGTTTGTCGGTGTAACCATTGTTTAGGTCCCACCTTAAATTTAAATGTATATGAAGCTGCACTTTTTCTCAACATGAATGTTATGCATGGGGAATATCAGAAATCTATTAAGGTGTAGCTTCTCTGGAGACCAATTATCATCAAAATTTTGGAGCCACTATCGTTACTGCTATGTCACCAACCCAAAAAATAAAGAAGAACCATAAGGCAGCATTCAGAACAGTAAACACCAGTGAATGAACCAGCATACGATAATGAACAAGTTACTGAGTCCCACAAAAGTCCCAGAAAAGTTACTGCTCGACTCACCTGCAGTCACTGAAGCTGCAACACTCTTACCGGTGACCAGCAACTGAAATAATGAATGGCTGTGAGCGTTCTTGTTTGTTCTACGACGTGCAATGAACACTACAGTTCTGGTCACCAATAAAAAGGGCAGTAGAGTTTGGAAATGACGTCAGTTTCAAAATTTTCTAAGTAAATGGAAAAAAACAAGGCAGTCAGCCATTTAACGTTATTCAAAATTATAAGCTATTCGTTGAAAGACAAACGGGATCGGAAAGGAGAATTGCTGTATCAGATACCAACATCGTTGAAGTAATATCGATACAATCAATAACTGAGCTTCAGCTTTTACATAAAATGTTCTCACAAAATGATTTGTTGTTAGGTGAGAACAACGCGAACAGCATCGACAAACGTTGAGCACAAAATGTTCACACTACCAGTACACGTGGAAAGGCATGATGCAACATTCACTCACAGACTGGCGTGCTCTGTCAGTGCCATTATCCCCATGCACGACTGAAATGCTTCTTATTACTTCCACTGCTGTCACCCCTCTACTGAACTCAGATTTCTCCACTCAGCACTCCATTTTCTAGCGTCCACTGCTCCACTCACTATCTGCAAATGACAAAATGACAATATGTAAACTCAAATAGCAACAGTGAACTACAAATAAAAAATTACAAACTACAAACTATCCCAAAGCAACAGAAATACCAACATGCAAAACAAAAACTCTACAAACTTAAACACAAATCTAATATTAAACACCGACACAGTGAAATAGACGGATGCTGCAGATGTAACATATACACACTTTGAAGATCATTATGTCGAAACCACCAAGATTGCTCAACCATTGATTTGAAAATGTAAAACAAACCTATGTTCGCTTAGAAAGGGGGACCACTCTACGTGAGACACAATTTCCCAGCTGGCCGTTGTGGCCGAGCGGCTCTAGGCGCTTCAGTCTGGAACCGCGTGACCGCTACGGTCGCAGGTTCGAATCCTGCCACGGCATGGACGTGTTTGATGTCCTTAGGTTAGTTAGGTTTAAGTAGTTCTAAGTTCTAGGGGACTGATGACCTCATATATTACGTCCCATAGTGCTCAGCGCCATTTTGAACCATAATTTCCCACAAGTTTCATCTGCGACAACTGACTAGACAAACACTAATCATGGGACGCACAACATTTGCTTTCACGAGCTCTCAATCTCTCAAAAATGTTTAGATATGTGTTGGAAACAATGTGAATACTTTGCTAGTACGAACATGTAACAGAATTTACACGAATTTGAGACAAAGACCTTCTAAATCCACGCAAAACGTTTCGGCGAAAACTCTGTCGTTAAACAGGAGGCACAACTTCACACAACATTAAATGACGTAAGATAACATAAGAGTTAATTTGTAAGGCGACAGAATAAATGAAGGTCAGATTCGCACCATACATGAGAGGTTTATACATAGCAATGGGAAGGTGAATATGATACCTAACTTAATTCAGCGGTAATGAGCAAATTTGCCTAGCAGTATGTAATGCAAAAAGGGATGACACTCAATCAACAGTAATTAACACACCATGCTTGTAATGCATGTTTGAGCGGAAGATGAAATAAGCAGTGTGAGGTGTTTTAGTTTTGAATTCAGAGGGACGAGAGCAGAGGTAAGGCCGCGCTACAGGGGGTACCGCAGAAACCAATCAAAGGGGTGCCCCAGGCGAAAGTCAATGACCGACCAGGAGACTGAGATATGGAGAGCGAGTATAATGGCCCATCTGAGAGAGGACAAAAAAAAAGAAGCTTTTAGAAAACTGCGTTTCGGAATTCCAAATGAATACGAAAAAAGACCAGTGATGCATTTTGGATCACGTGTCCAGCGAGTGGTACACACATGAGAGAGTAAATGTATGCATTTAGGCGTCTGGAACTGGCACAAAACGTCCGATTGGAGGACATGCACTACGAAGGAGAAAAGGGCCTAAGTTTCGATGCAATTTAATGGTAGGGACCTTCACAAAACAAGAGGAACGCTCCTATTGGTCGAAAAATGCAGTGACGTGAAGAACGAAAGAACCTAGGTGGGGAGGCAGTTCGGCTATGAGTAAGACAATACCGAAATTTGGGATGCTCTCCTCAGAACTGGCGTCAAGTGCAGAAAGGAGATCATAGCGCTCTGTACGACGGAGAGGGGTAATTTGTGTGAACATTGCGTTTACTGCAGCTGATATCCAGCTAGAAATTAGCTGTAGCATTGTTTAGCTCCAAGTGTGGAGAAACGAGCCAGCCAATTAGTTAATTGTTCTTGCGAGAACTGAGAAGGCATTGTAATATGCATACTGCTCCACCCATGCGCTTGAATATCGCCACATTCCAAGACTAGTAATGGGTGTATGTTCTCTTGCATAACGAGAAACATAGGGAAAGTTTCTGCTGGAAAATTCAGCAAAGGTCTTATCAGTTTTATTGGAATTTCAGCGGAAGAAAGCGACCGCAGGCCACAGCTCATCGCAGCTTAAGGTAAGTACCGAGTGCAGAGGTGTAAACTTGTTGGTCTGGAACCGCGCGACCGCTGCGGTCGCAGGTTCGAATCCTGCCTCGGGCATGGATGTGTGTGATGTTCTTAGGTTAGTTAGGTTTAAGTAGTTCAGTTCTAGGGGACTGATGACATCAGATGTTAAGTCCCATAGTGCTCAGAGCCATTTGAACCATTTTTTTTGTAAACTTGTTGGTTCTCCAGCTTGCATCGACTGTAAACTCGAGCGACCTTGGGTAATCTTTTGCTCAATTTTTCACGTAACTAACCATCCACTGTAGACTTGATTATCACCCTAAAAATAGTACCGAACTTTGAAACGGAATCGGACGATTTTTGTAGTACTGACTAACATCATAATGCAAGTGTAGAAACTTCTAGTTAAACTTTAATATTGTCGTGTTTAGGATAATTTAACATTTTGAGAGAAACAATATTTAATATTGTTGTGTTTAGGATTATTTCATATTTTGATGTTGAAGAGATGCGTTATTCTGACAACTGTTTTTTCTTGTCAAGTTGAAAACTGTGTAAAGGCGTGTATTTTTGTGCTAATATTGCAACATTAAACATATGGTTTCTCTTACACAGTTGTCTTAAACCATAGAATAAGTAAACCACAAATATTGCACCTTACAAATATAGAATGTCTAGCGTTAATCAAGAGTATTGAAATACTGGGCGGTTTAACTACCCATTCGACTAAAATGTCCTCGGGATTTCAGAAGTAATACAACGATTAGAATAGGCAGAATTACTTACTTTTGGAAGACAGGTGAAAACAATATATAATTGCTGATAATGAGTCCCAAATGCAAAGGCTGAAAGACAGGTTTTAAATCCCTTACGGTGCAAGCTATGCCCCTTTGCAGTGATCTCACCAAAGTAGTAGTGACTCGGCATCTACGATGAAAGTTCACAGCCCAGCGTCGTGCGAAGGGCCGCGACTGGCTAGCGTTCCCTCATTCCCTTTGTTCAAAGCGCCGACGGACAGATCTGGCAGACATCACTTAGCCTGGACAGCCTGTCTATCTGTGTCGACTGTTTCAGCTGGTTGGAATCATTTTAGCCACGGCCAGGCGTCTTTACACACCGCGTGTGCGAAACTAAAGCACGCGAGCTTCGACCCACTGCCTTCTGGAATCTGGCTCTCCCCATTAATCTTACTTCAACATGGCGCGCAAAAACACGACTAAATGAAGGTAGGGTCCTCTGTTGTGTGTGAGACCCTTACAGTGAAACGCATTCCTTTGAAATAATGATATCTAAGGCATGTGTGTGTTACATCGGCAGCGTCTGTCTATTTCACTAAGTCGGTGTTTAGTTATGATATTAGGTTGGTACAAAAGTTCGCAGAGTTTTTTTTTTGCATGTTGGTATCCCGGTTGCTTTGGGTTTATTTACAGACTGTAATTATTTATTTGTAGTTCACTGTTGCTATTTGAGTTCACATATTATCATGTTGAGATACTGAGTGGAGCTGTGGACGCTACAAAATGGAGTGCCGAAAGGAGAAATGGGAACATTTCTGACATGTTCTTCTTTTGAGTCTAGTAGAGGGATCACAGCAGCAGAGGCAGCCATAAACAGTTGGGCCTTGTGGGGATAGCACCATTGTAGGGAACACGGCCATAAAATGGTTTTCTTGTTTTAAAATGTATCATTTGGACATTAGTGTCTTTCTGAAACACCCTCAGGATTTAATGATGATCGTTTAAACGCTTTAATCCCCGTTGACGCATGTCACTGCACTCGAGAGCCGGCTGATTTGATGAACTGTAACCATTCGACCATCGTCCGACGTTTGGATGCAAAGTAGAAGGTTCAAAAATCTGGTGTATTGTACTACATACTCTAAACCAAAATCACAATTTTACTGGGTGGCCATATGTGCATCTGTTCTTGCTTATCATCGAAAGGCTCGTAAACAACACCGACCACTCCTATCCTCTATCGTAAATGGCGACGTGAAATGGTGTGTTTCTGCTCACAGAAGGTTTGTTGTTGTGGTCTTCAGTCCAGAGACTGGTTTGATGCAGCTCTCCATGCAAATCCTGTGCAAAGTTCTTCATTTCCCAGTACCTACTGCAACGTACATCCTTCTGAATCTGTTTACTGTATTTATCTCTTGGTCTTCCTTTACGATTTTTACCCACCACGCTGCCCTCTAATACTAAATTGGTGATCCCTTGATGCCTCATAATATCCCCCACTAACCAATCCCTTCTTCTAGTCGTTATCCCACAAATTTCTCTTCTCTCCAGTTCTGTTCAATACCTCCTCGTTAAGTATGTGATCTACCCATTTAATCTTGTCTAAACTATTTGAGGTCCACCTTTCACTTCCATACATGGCTACAATCCGTATAAATACATTCAGAAACGACGTCCTGACCCTTAAATCTAAACTTGATGTTAAGAAATTTCTCTTCTTCAGAAACGCTTTCCTTGCCATTGCCATTCTACATTTTATATCCATCATCAGTTATTTTGCTCCCCAAATTTCAAAACACCTTTACTACTTTAAGTGTCTCATTTCCTAATCTAATTCCCTCAGCATCACCTGAGTTAATTCGTCTACATTCCATTATCCTCGTATTGCCTTTGTTGATGTTCATCTTATACCCTCCTTTCAAGACACTGTCCATTCCGTTCAACTGCTCTTCCAAGTCCTTTGCTGTCTCTGGCAGAATTACAATATCATCGGCAAACCTCAAAGTTTTTATTTCTTCTCCATGGATTTTAATACCTACTCCGAATTTTTCTTTTGTTTCCTTTACTGCTTGCTCAAAATACAGATTGAATAACATCGGGGAGAGGCTACAACCCAGTCTCACTCCCTTCCCAACCACTGCTTCCCTTTCATGTCCCTCGACTCTTATAACTGCCATCTGGTTTCTGTACAAATTGTAAATAGCCTTTCGCTCCCTGTATTTTACCCCTGCCACCGTTAGAAATTGAAAGAGAGTATTCCAGTCAACATTGTCAAAAGCTTTCTCAAAGTCTATATGGAGAATATACGTAGACGGAAAAAATCGCAACACCGACAAGGAGTTGCGCGACATAAACTAAAGTCTGAAAGATGATGTCTATTCAAATTTCGCGCCAGTCGCTTAACAATGGCGCTTGTAGCGCAGCGATGAGGAGGCAAATCGGGTTTGCTTGAACTACACGCCGCAGTGGTCATGAGTGTTAGTTACTTATCAGATTGGACGTGGTGAGTTGATGTTAGCCAAGAAAGCCTTTAAGGCGACAAAGATGCCATTATCAACGTATCACTGAGTTTGAACGAGGTCGTCTAATTGGGCTACCACCTGGGTGTTCGTTCAGCGATGTTGCAGTGAGACATGGCAGGAATGTAACCACTGTACATGATTCTGAAAGGGGTGGTCAAGAGAGTGTACGGTAGCAGGAAGACCGGCCTGCGGACGGCCCCGTGGCACTACCGGCAGGTGAGACCATCGAGTTCGGCGTATGGCTGTGACGCATCGTACTGCACCTGCAGCGGCAACCTGAGCACCAGCTGGCACCACACTGACACAGCGTGCTGTTAAGAGGGCAGTTCAATAAGTAATGCAACACATTTTTTTTCTGAAACAGGGGTTGTTTTATTCAGCATTGAAATACACCAGGTTATTCCCCAATCTTTTAGCTACACAACACTATTTTTCAACGTAATCTCAATTCAATGCTACGGCCTTACGCCACCTTGAAATGAGGGCCTGTATGCCTGCACGGTACCATTCCACTGGTCCATGTCGGAGCCAACGTCGTACTGCATCAATAACTTCTTCATCATCCGCGTAGTGCCTCCCACGGATTGCGTCCTTCATTGGGCCAAACATATGGAAATCCGACGGTGCGAGATCGGGGCTGTAGGGTGCATGAGGAAGAACAGTCCACTGAAGTTTTGTGAGCTCCTCTCGGGTGCGAAGACTTGTGTGAGGTCTTGCGTTGTCATGAAGAAGGAGAAGTTCGTTCAGATTTTTGTGCCTACGAACACGCTGAAGTCGTTTCTTCAATTTCTGAAGAGTAGCACAATACACTTCAGAGTTGATCGTTTGACCATGGGAAGGACATGGAACAGAATAACCCCTTCAGCGTCCCAGAAGACTGTACCCATGACTTTACCAGCTGAGGGTATGGCTTTAAACTTTTTCTTGGTAGGGGAGTGGGTGTGGCGCCACTCCATTGATTGCCGTTTTGTTTCAGGTTCGAAGTGATGAACCCATGTTTCATCGCCTGTAACAATCTTTGACAAGAAATTGTCACCCTCAGCCACATGACGAGCAAGCAAATCCGCACAGATGATTCTCCTTTGCTCTTTATGGTGTTCGGTTAGACAACGAGGGACCCAGCGGGAACAAACCTTTGAATATCCCAACTGGTGAACAATTGTGACAGCACTACCAACAGAGATGTCAAGTTGAGCACTGAGTTGTTTGAAGGTGATCCGTCGGTCATCTCGAACGAGTGTGTTCGCATGCTCCGCCATTGCAGGAGTCACAGCTGTGCACGGCCGGCCCGCACGCGGGAGATCAGTCAGTCTTGCTTGACCTTGCGGCGATGATGACACACGCTTTGCCCAACGACTCACCGTGCTTTTGTCCACTGCCAGATCACCGTAGACATTCTGCAAGCGCCTGTGAATATCTGAGACGCCCTGGTTTTCCGCCAAAAGAAACTCGATCACTGCCCGTTGTTTGCAACGCACATCCGTTACAGACGCCATTTTAACAGCTCCGTACAGCGCTCCCACCTGTCGGAAGTCAATGAAACTATACGAGACGAAGCGGGAGTGTTTGAAAATATTCCACAAGAAATTTCCGGTTTTTTCAACCAAAATTGGCCGAGAAAAAAAATGTGTTGCATTACTTATTGAACTGCCCTCGTACAAATCGGTTATTTTAGGGGAGCTCCGCGCCAGGCGGCCTGTACCGTGCATTCCACTGAGGCATACCACTGACCTCAAGCAACCGCCAGTTGCGACTTCAGTGAAGTCAAACGAGAACTCACTGGGGAGCATGGTGGAGGTCTGTTGTGTTTTAAGCTGGTTCTGCGTCGGTGCCAGTGATCGCCGTGTCCTTAGGATAATTTAGGTTAAGTAGTGTGTAAATTTAGTGACTGATGACCTTAGCAGTTAAGTCCCGTAAGATTTCACATTGTGTTGATGGCCGTGTGATGGTTAGAAGGAGGCCAGATATGAGCGTGCAACCACCGTGTCTACATGCTAGACGCACTGGACTTACATCTGGAGTTATGATCTGGGATACGATTTCGTATGACAGGAGGGGCACTCTCGTTGTCATCCCACGCTCCCTGACTGAAAATTCGTCCATCAACCTGCTGATCCTCCGAGTCCTCACTCGGGCATGGGTATGTGTGTTGTCCTTAGCGTAAGTTAGCTTAAGTTAGATTAAGTAGTGTGCGAGCATACGGACTGATGACCTCAGCAGTTTGGTCCCACTAACCTGTTGATTCGATCTCTTGTCGTCCAATACATGAACAGCATTCCAAGGGGAGTTTTCCAACAGGATACCACACGTCTACATACGGCTGTTGTAACCGAACATGCTCTACAGAGTGTCGGCATGTTGTATATGTCTGCCCGATCACTCCAATCAAAACAACTCCAGCGCCATCTACAAACAGTGTTAACCGTCGTGTATAGACCGAGCAAGTGCAACATGAATGGAACTCCAAACCTCAAACTCAAATCTGTCACATGTACAATGCAACACTTGTACGTATGCATTGTTGCATTCAACCTTCTGGCGGCTACACCGGTTGTTAATGTACCAGAATTTCACATGTTCAATGGCTTATCTCACGCTTACATTAACACGTGTGCAAAGTTAATCATTTAAATAAGTTTACATAGACAGTTGTATTCACGACATTTCATTACTCTGCATTAATTGCTTTTTGGTGCTGCGACTTTTTTCAGTCAGTATATTATTGATGACTAAGATCTCTGTTCTGTGGATCTTCTGTGTTTATTTAAACTTATAGCAAAACGCTACGAACTTATGCTCTAACCCAATAAGTCCATTTAGGACGATTGGCCAGAAAAGTTTTGTGACTACCGTACGTTATGTCTACTTCATCGGCTCCTCAGTGTGCATACTCCGCAATGACGGACACCACAGACCAGTTACCTATCATCTCATCGTAATCGATTCACAAGGTCTCCCTAACTATCCTACCTGTGCCCACTCATAAAATGGAAAAATTCGCAAGCTTTTCCTCTTTTTTGTTACGTAAATGTGTTGCTTAGTTTTGAGACAGAAACAAAATTTTCTATGTGACCCAAAAAACTTATTATACCTAGAAGAATAGATGGTTATTCAGTCACTTCTAGAAGTGCATGAGAATTCAGTAATGAACAAAAAGTCTGTACTCCATATTATAGCGGAGGGGCCAAGCGCCCACACATATCCTTACTCTATCTCCCTTCTCCTTCTTCACCCCTCTTACGGACTCTTCTTCTGTCACTGCCCGCAGAAATGATCTAGCTATCCCCAATTTACCTTCATCATTGCACTTGTCACAAAAAAATTATTTTTTTCTTTATACTAAATGGTATAACGGGATTACAATTCGTTACAAATAGGGAAGTAGGGTAGACAGTAACCTACTATGAAGGTTTGAGAGACAGTGTTGTTCTCATCAGATTAGACAGCAAACCAACGACGAGAACAATAATTGCGGTATACATGTTGACGTCGCAAGCATAATACGAGAAAGTACGGAAATTATATGACATTGAACGGTTAGTTCAGTACGAATAAGCGAGATTATAATCTAGGAATCTTACGGGATTTGAAGGCGGTTGTATGGGATCGAATAGAACAAAGAGTTACGGCAGAATATGTGCTAGGCAATAGGAATGAGAGAGGAGAAGATGTAACTGAGTTCCGCAATAAGCTTCAGGTGGTACAGTAAAAGCAAACACTCTATTCAAGAATAGCAGGAATAGGAGGTGTACCTTTAAAAGACCTAGAGGCACGGGGAGATTCTAGCTGGATTATGTCACGGTCAGACAGAGATTCTGAAATCAGACACTGGATCTTAAGACTTACCCACGTGCAGATACAGACTCAGATAATAATTTATTAATGATAGAGAGTGCACTGAACTTTAAGAGAATCGCACGGAAAGATCAGTGTGGAAGGGAAAAAATGACTTGACCTCAGCCATTGTCACTCGAGACGTGTGGCATGTGGCGCCATCCTGTTGGTACCAGTCGAGGGTAAGTTCTTCATCGCGCAGTTGGTTCACAGAATTCCCGAAATATTTCGAAGTGAACTGTATATGCTGTATGTATCGATGTTAGACTGTATATGCTGGTCACCAAACAGTTCACCAAACTTTCACTCACATGTCTTAATGGAACTAGTAACCCAATACCGTTTTACAAGAAAACACACACTCTTCGAGAGAATAGCTACACATTGTCACTAAACAGTGAATTCTGAGCTCCAGCGTGGAAACACATTGTTGCGTCAAACGATGTTAGATTGCAGTGTTTCCACGTCAAACGTGACAAATTACATGGTGCAGTATCAGTAGGATTACAACACATGTCTAAGGGGCCTTTTTCGAGTGGGTCACGCTTTATTAGAGTACAGTAATGTGGGATGTGTCGACTCTTCGCCTGTACGACGGCTTGACATCTGCTGGGGACACACTCCACCAAGTGTTTGAATGTCTGTGGAGGAATGGCAGCCCATTTTTCCACACGAGCCAAACGCAGAGAAGGTAGTGATATAGGACCTGGAGAGTGGAGCGAAGTCAACGTTCTAACCTCTCAGAAAGATGTTTCGCTTGGTTCACATCAGGTCTCTTGGCAGGACAGCCCATTTCAGGAACCCTATTTTACACAAACCATTGTCTCACGGATGCTGTTTTGCGAGAGGGTGAAAGGTCATGATGATACTATCATGGTCTCAGAACTGTTCCTCTCCTGTACATGTTATATGAACTTGTAATTTGTGTTCATCAGCTTATGCATTCGGAGTTTCTTAACCACAATGAGGGAACACAACATAACTACGAAAAATACCTGCATACCATAACACCTCCTCCACTGTAGTTACTGTTGGCACACCACGTGATGGCATCTTAGGTCCTCCAAGGTATTCGCCAAACAGACCTTTCCATCGGACTTCTGCAGGGTATAGCGTGATTCATCACTCCAGTTTGTAACAGCAACAACGCTGTACTATTGTATATATGATAAATTTTTCTTCTGAATTTCGATAAATTAGTATAATCGATGTTCTGACTTCATTTCTTTTTTGTTTCATGCCATTATGTTAAAGAAACTGTAAACAATTTTCGATGTGTATATTAATGTTTAAGTTAAATTTCAAGCAATGTTATAATAGAAGTGAAGTGTAATTAATGTTGAAACTATTGTAAGATGTTAAAGTTGTAATTGTGCGTCTGGTCCAGACGTAGGCAATGTATTAGGATATGTAGAATGCAAAACCTTTGGTGAATACCCTGTCTGTAGGGGAGCGGAAAAAGGTGGAGGCAGGCGAGCGCGGGAAAATGCACACGGGCGTTGCACGGCATAACGGGCTCAGCAGTAGTAGTCGGAGTTGGGCATCGGTCTGAGAAACACGTTATGGATCGAGGAGGCTCTCCTGGGAAACTTGATTTCGTTGAGCCTCGGACGCGCCGTTTCCGACGCCTATACAGCATGGCGATATTCCATAGGCACTAAAAGGAAAAGTATTGCGACGCTATGAAGAAGTAAAGTGCCGATACTTCAAGAGCCATTGCTGTGATTGTATGTGTGCTCCGTGCCTCGCCATTTTGCCGCCCGCCTACCGCCTCATCGATACGAACAGGTTGAAACTTTTAGTACTGTATTCGTGTGGACCATACTGCGCAATAATAGCTTAAATTTTACCAGAACTGTCCTATCAGTTAATTATTCTCACAACTAACCTAGATAGGATCCTTTCCACATGTTGTGCAATCCGAGTGTCCCGAAATGAAGATTTAAAGTTTATGTTAATAATAATTACCTTCAGACCTATCTATGTTAGACTGATGATTAAAGAACTTTGTTGTTAATGAATACATAGGTAAAAAACATAGGTCTGACAAAGTCGGAAGATAAAGTTGAAATTGAATTAGTAATGAAGTTTAATTAATCTGAGGTAAAAATAATGGTAGTTAAATGAGCAGGAAATAAGACAAAAAGAGTATTAATTCATATATTGGAAATCTTGTGTGCTTAATGCTTTCAATAATCAAAATTTTCAATACAGTAATCATAACAGTTTCAGGGTCTCCCCCCCCCCTTTTCTTTTATATTCATTTGAATTCTGAAGTGTACTGAACTTATTTGACCAGCAAAGTTAAAGTCAATATAAAACCTAAATTTATCAGTGTTTTACTCTTTTTAAAATTGACATTGTATGTGTGTTTCGAAAGTGCTATTTCTAGGGTAACCTATGCCCGATTTCAATCAGATCAATAGACAATACGAAGTTTGTAGTAAACATTATAGTGTATTGTTGTGTATTTATGGCGTGTCTATATTAGTACAGAAAGTGAGATTCTTAGTTCAGTAGATTTTCTGGTTCTAAAATTTACCAAATAATGCAGTGTTACTACGTGTGGTTATGCTTGAACGTACATCCACTTGTACAGGAAAGAAACTCAGTTAATGCCTCATTAGGCTGGCGACCGTTTTATTAACAACTGGTAGCATCTGCTGTGTTGTTTCTTGTCTGTCCTAACGTGTAGTTGCACTTCAGACTGGCTTGACGTATCACTGTTGTTACTGAGTGGGTGTAAGTCTGATTTTGCCTCCATTCAGGTACACGCGGTCAACAGATATACCAAAATCCTTTCTGATAAGGTGAAGCCCGTCAACTTACTATAGTACAGGCTTTAAAAAGTATCGTACGCCCGAGCGTAGTGTTACAAGTTGTCCGCTGTGCATTGGCGTCGCTTTTACAATACCTCAAGTGTCACTTAGGATTGCCTACAGCAACGTGTGGCTCATGAGGACCTGCTCGACCGCTGTACCCAATTCATTTTACTTCCAACCCACAGTCTTTTTGCCAGTTGGACTGCTGGTACTGCTTTGGAACTCCGCTGATTTCATGCGATTTTTCACAACTACTCACCTCAGTGCTCGATGGTCCCAGTGCATGAGTACCTGACGTTTACCTAGTCGCGATTTAGCAGTAGTAGTTTCTTCGCGTTTCCACTTCGCAATCACACCTCCATAATTCGACTCGGCCATCTTCAGTAGGACAGAGATGTCCCTCATGGATTTGTTACTCAGGTGATTCCCATTAATAGTTCACGTTCGAAGTCATTGACCTCTCCAGACCGACTCATTCTGCTGTTTCTGTTTCTCTGCTGACCATACAACAAATATTCTATTGGTGTAGAGGATCGGATCGGACTTTCTCTACTTATGCTGGCATTCCCCATTTGATTGCATCAGCGTGGCCCACATCGGTCAAATTATTCACTGACGACTCCAAAATAGGAGAGGGCACGGGCTTTGGTTACTTATAGGGATTCCCACGCCCGGGTTTCCGGGTTCGATTCCCGGCGGAATCAGGGATTTTCTCTGCCTCGTGATGACTGGGTCTTATGTGCTATCCTTAGGTTAGTTAGGTTTAAGTAGTTCTAAGTTCTAGGGGACTGATGACCATAGATGTTACGTCCCATAGTGCTCAGAGCCATTTGAACCATTTTACCTATATGGAGGTCCATTATCTTGAGCTATGTTGAAGCTACCGAGGGAAGCCAGTATCTTCACCGCTGAAGTCCTTGCAATTAAGGAAGCCCTTCAGTATGCGTCAAATCAGTTCAACGACATTCTTATTATCACTGATTCGAGGAGTGCACTGGAAAAGCTGGAAAAGCAGCAATGGGGCTGAAACACTAACCGTCATGTACTCAATGTGATTCAGTTACTCGATCAGTGAGAAAGTCAACATAAATGTGTCCAGTTATTATCGATCAAGGGTCACACTGGTATCTCATGTAACAAGGTGGCAGACCTGCTGGCAAAACAAAGCGTGACTGATGGCCATCCTTACTGCACCTGCCTTACGCATACAGATTTTGAGATTTTGTTGCTGGTGTGAAGAAAACGGATCATCAAGAATGGTCACATGCGTGAAAGGTCTCACTGCAGCCCAAAGGAACCCATTATGCCGCAATACAGCCGAGTATTCCGCGAAAATTTGTTTCTCCCAAATCAAGTTCTTTAGACGTCATACTACTACCGTAACGATCATCCAGCTGGGTCGCACCTGTTACCATTCACATCTTTATAGGTCGAAAATTCAGTGATCTCCATACCGCCAAGACCACCCAAATGAAATTGCAGACATCAACTACGTGATACTAGGATGTTCATGTTATGACAGACATCGCCGCAAGTTTCTTAAGCGGGAACTCCTGGACTTACACCTGTGACGAACCTGTTCCGACGGCTGACCACGGCGAACTATGTCAGCGTTTCCTAGTTTATGCAAGAAGCGGATATGCAGTTCTAAGTCAGACTCAAAAGTTGTGATATATGGACTGTGTTGAGTGCGTGAATGTACAGATTGCAGCGTGACGTTTACCTGGAATCAATGTAATTTCTAATGTTTATACTGTATATGTGATACTGTATACAAAATCCGCAGTTATTCTCTGGCTAAATTTTTAATGCCAAAACCAATAAATTATTTGTAAAAAAATAATCCCCGCCTCGTTTTGTACCAGTGGGTTGGCTTCTAATGACATCTAATAGCCTATTCCACAGTACATAGGCGTGTGCGAATACTTTTGATCATATGGTGTACTGCCGAGCTTAAATGAAAGTATAGACACAATTCTAATCTGATTGAGCTTGGTTATACACTTCAGGCCATTAAAATTGCTACACCAAGAAGAAATGCAGATGATAAAAGGGTATTCATTGGACAAATATATTATACTAGAACTCACATGTGATCATTTTCAAGCAATTTGGGTGCATAGATCCTCAGAAATTAGTACCCAGAACAACCATCTCTGACAGTAATAACGGCTTTCATACGCCTGGGCATTGAGTCAAGCAGAGCTTGGTTGGCGTGTACAGGTACAGCTGCCCATGCAGCTTCAACACGACACCACAGTTCATCAAGAGTAGTGACTGGCGTATTGTGACGAGCCACTTGCTCGGCCACCATTGACCAGACGTTTTCAATTGGTGAGAGATCTGGAGAATGTGCTGGCGAGGGCAGCGGTCGAACATTTTCTGTATCCAGAAAGGCCCGTACAGGACCTGCAACATGCGGTCGTGCATTATCCTGCTGAAATGTAGGGTTTCGCTAGGATCGAATGAAGGGTAGAGCCACAGGTCGTAACACGTCTGAAACGTAACGTCCACTGTTCAAAGTGCCGTCAATGTGAACAATAGTTGACCGAGACGTGTAACCAATGGCACGCCATACCATCACACCGGGTGATACGCCAGTATGGCGATGACGAGTACACGCTTCCAATGTGCGTTCACCGCGATGTCGCCAAACACGGATGCGACCATCATGACGCTGTAAACAGAACCTGGATTAATCCGAAAAAATGACCTTTTTCCCATTCGTGCACCCAGGTTCGTCGTTGAGTACACCATCGCAAGCGCTCCTTTCTGTGATGCAGCGTCAAGGGTAACCGCAGCCACGGTCTCCGAGCTGATAGTCCATGCTGCTGCAAATGTCGTCGAACTGTTCGTGCAGATGGTTGTTGTCTTGCAAGCGTCCCCATCTGTTGACTCAGGGATCGAGACGTGGCTGCACGATCCGTTACAGCCATGCGGATAAGATGCCTGTCATCTCGACTCCTATTGATGCGAGACCGGTGATATCCAGCACGGCGTTCCGTATTACCCTCCTGAACCCACCGAATCCATACTCTGCTAACAGTCGTTGGATCTCGACCAATGCGAGGAGCAATGTCGCGAGACGATAAACCGCAATCGCGATAGGCTACAATCCGATCTTTATCAAAGTCGGAAACGTGACGGTACGCATTTCTCCTCCTTACACAAGGCATGCCAACAACGTTTCACCAGGCAACGCCGGTCAACTGTTGTTTGTGTATGAGAAATCGGTTGGAAACTGTTCTCATGTCAGCTCGTTGTAGGTGTCGCCACCGGCGCCAACCATGTGTGAATGCTCTGAAAAGCTAATCATTTGTACATCACAGCATCTTCTTCCTGTCGGTTAAATTTCGCTTCTGTAGCACGTGATGTTCGTGGTGTAGCAGTTTTAACGGCCAGTAGTGTATATAAAGAAATACTCCCCGTCTCCTCAATCTGATTGACCTTGATTATAGTACATTATAAGCTCTGTAGTGGATGAATTAACGAGTCGCTATAGCCGAGAGGAAAATTAGGTTCTGAAATGGGTCAGCTACAAGTTTCTACGAGCTGGTGACAGTTGCAAACTGCCTCTCGGATTAATTGTGCCATTATAAGTAAGAGTTATAGCTAATGGCATGTGCAGCGCAAAGAGGTAATCTCTGCTTAAAATTGAAGTACGAGCTATTAGATTGCAGAATTACGAGGCGTAACAAAGTTTGCTCGTGCGGGGGAGATTTAGCGCACCTGCCGCGGCGCTGGCCCGCACGGCGGCGTTTAATTTGCCGGCAGGGACCTCGGCTGCCCTACCTAGGCTGCCCTCCCTTACCTGCGCAGCCTGGGCTGGCCGGCCGGCCCATATTCCCCGGCAGCTATTAAAATTCCCAGCGTGCCTCGCGGCCTGGACGCGTATTATGCAGGCGTCGCCGCCACCGCGCCCTCCCTCCGCTGGGAGAACTTATTGCCTCGCCGTCAGTGGCGGGTCAAGGAGAGGACAGCGTTCCCAAGTATAAAGGGCGGCTACCACCTAGAGATGGGCAAAACTGTTCTTTTCAGAGATCGGATCAGAACTGTTCACTCCCTGAAATGAATTAGCTCTTTTTCATGACTCACCACTCATTTACAATAGAAAATAAATGGAAGGCACATTGCCCTTTAAACTTGGTTTATTCCAGTACTATACCTGTATTTTTATCTTATTTGATCCTATTTTGAAGTAACACAGATAATGAGTAAGAATTTTGTATTGTTTATTGAAATTTCCACGATATGACAAAGTTTTTGATTATTGATTTATTTTGCAGTATCGTGGGTTTTTGGGTGATCGGAAAATGTTGTAACTTGAGATTTACATTAACAATATATTTGGCTATAATGTATTAAAATTTCATTAACCTCATACAAATACATCGCAAGCCATATATTTTTAAAGTGAACGTTTCCTTCCGAAGACGCCTAAAATCGCAAAATCCGTACCAGAATAAGAAAAAAAATATAAATTTGACTGTAAAACGAAAGTTATGCATATAGCCTTACGCAGAATAAAACAAGGAAAATATTGGTGTATCACATTTTGCGATACGTTTATCGGTTCGCTCGTAATTAAAGCGTAAATTCGAGTGTCCATAATAAAAATCCTATAGTAAGAGGAGTCGTCAGGAACCTAATCTGATCAGTTTAAACAAATAAAAATAAAATAAAAACAAATGATGTATACATAACATAATAATGTAATATACATAGCGGTATTACTACGAAGAACAATATCCAGTAGAGACGAACTCCGATGCAGAAGCACTGAGTCGAGCAGGTCGAGCCGCGAGCTGTATTACTGCGTGAGCTAAGACCGCAGAGACCAGGTGTCACACCTGAGTTGCTTTGCTCAACGCTCTGGCTAGAGTCGAGAACAGTGGGGTGAGCGTTGAGCGGGCGAGTTCCGAGGGTGGGGGGAGCAGTGAACGGCCACCACTCACCCGCTCCGAGACAAATCGTCCGTTCCCTTGCGAGCAGGTTGTTGCAAGTAGTTCCTATGTTATCCGCTAGGTGGCTCTCTGTCCTGTTTCTCGCATCAACTGCCCAGAGGGCAGGACGTGCAACTGAAACGATCGCTGACAGAGTGCGATGCGAAGTTAAGCTGCGCCAGACACTGCACGCGGCAGATGACGCACAGAGACGGCACGGCATATGTGAAACACAAAATCCAATGGGGCACTGCACAATGCAGGCAGCCAAGGTAGAAGCAGGGCAGAGGCCGGCGCTGGCTGTGTTGTGTGGCGTGCACTGTGCTGTGACCAGCAGAGACGCTGCTGATATGCTCCGTCTCTCTCTCTCTCTCTCTCTCTCTCTCTCTCTCTCTCTCTGCCGTGGGAAACGTTTGGAGCTACCGTTCTTTTTTTCTGAATCACTGATTGTTCACTCCTTTGAAAGATTCAACTCTATGAATCAGTTCAAGAGCGGATCCCCCATCTCTACTACCACCACGACCCTAGAGGCCAGCGATCAAGTCTTCTAGTCGAAGCAAGTGTTCACGTTAGAGGCTAGCTGGTGCTGAAATGGAGCGATTTGTACGATGGTTGACTTTTAGCAGAGTGGTTATACATGTATACTGTGTGTAATCTTTGCCTGTTGAATGGGTGGATTTCTCTAACTGGATACTCTAATTGAATAAATTAATTTGGCCACGTAATGTTTGATACATCCGGTAAAACATCAAATCTCTGACATCGCTGCGGCCAGAAAAAGATCGTCCAGGAATGGGATCAACGACGACTGAACAGAACCGTTCAACGTGACGGAAGTGCAACCGTTTCGAAAATTGGTGCAGATTTCAATACAGCGCCATCAACAAGTGTCCGAGTGCGAACCATTCAACGAAACATCATCGATATGGGCTTTTGGAGCCGAAGGCCTACTCGTGTACCCTTTGCACGACACAATGCTTTACTCCTCACCTGGGCTCGTCAACACCGACGTTTGATTGTTGATGACTGGAAACATGTTGCCTGGTCGAACGAGTCGCGTTTCAAATTGTATCGAGTGGATACAGTGGGTATGAAGAAAACCTCCTGAATCCATCGACACTGCATGTTAGCAGGGGTTGTTCAAGCTGGTGGAGGCTCTTGACGGGCGTGTGAAGTTGGAGTTATCTGGGACGACTCCGACAGGTGACACGTACGTAAGTATCCTCTATGATCACCAGCATCCATTTATGTCCACCGTGCATTCCGACGGACTTGACCAGTTCCAGCAGGACAATGCGACACCCCACACGTCCAGAATTGCTACAGAGTGGCTCCAGAAACACTCTTATGAGTTTAAACACTTCCGCTGACCACCAAACTCCGCAGACATGAACATTATTAAGCATGTTTGGGATGCCTTGCCACGTGCAGTTTAGAAGAGATCCTCATCCCTTAGTACTCTTACTGATTTATGGACAGCCCCACAGGATTCATGGTGTCATTTCGCTCCAGCACTACTTCAGACGTTAATCGAATCCATGCCACGTCGTTTTGCGACACTTCTGCGAGCTCACGGGGGCCCTACATGATATTGGCAGGTGCACCAGTTTCTTTGGTTCTTCGGTGTATATCTTTGACGTCAATCTGTTGTAGAATTATTGAAGATATTTTATGCTAAAAATTATGATGTTTTTGAAGAACGAAAGTCTTGTTTATAAAAGTCAATATGCATTCATTGATTCCATAAACAGAGTTATTGTGAAACACAGTTCGCTCTCTCCCTCATTGCGATCTATAGTACTATAGACAACAAAGGTCAGGTTCATGCTGTGTTCCTTGACTTCAAGTACCTTCTTACGAAACAGGTACCCTTAATGACGGCAAGACATAAAGCTTTACGCCTCGCCTGGGCCCGTTAACGCTGACGTTGGACTGTTGATGAGTGGAACCATGTTGTATGGTCGGACGTGTCTCTGCCTGGTGGAGGTTCGGTAATGGTGTGGGGCGTGTGTAGTCAGTTGGAGTGATATGGGACCCCTGATATGTCTAGATACGCCATTGAGAGGTGATACATATGTAAGCATCACCTCCATCCATTGATGTCACCTCCATCCATTCATGTCCATTGTGCATTTCGACGGACTTGGGAAATTCCAGCAGGACAATGCGATAGAGCACACGTCCAGAATCACTACAGAGCGGCTCCAATAATACTCTTCTGAGTTGAAACACTTCCGCTGGCCACCAAACTCCACAGACATGAACATTTTTGAGCATATCTGGGATACTTTGCAGCGTGCTGTTCAGAACAGATCTACATCTACATCTACATACATACTCCGCAATCCACCATACGGTGCGTGGCGGAGGGTACCTCGTACCACAACTAGCATCTTCTCTCCCTGTTCCACTCCCAAACGAACGAGGGAAAAATGACTGCCTATATGCCTCTGTACGAGCCCTAATCTCTCTTATCTTATCTTTGTGGTCTTTCTTCGAAATATAAGTTGGCGTCAGTAAAATTGTACTGCAGTCAGCCTCAAATGCTGGTTCTCTAAATTTCCTCAGTAGCGACTCACGAAAAGAACGCCTCCTTTCCTCTAGAGACTCCCACCCGACTTCCTGAAGCATTTCCGAAAACTCGCGTGATGATCAAACCTACCAGTAACAAATCAAGCAGCCCGCCTCTGAATTGCTTCTATGTCCTCCCTCAATCCTACCTGATGGGGATCCCAAACGCTCGAGCACTACTCAAGAATAGGTCGTATTAGTATTTTATAAGCGGTCTCTTTTACAGATGAACCACATCTTCCCAAAATTCTACCAATGAACCGAAAACGACTATCTGCCTGGCCCACAACTGCCATTACATGCTTGTCCCACTTCATATCGCTCTGTAATGTTACGCCAAAATATTTAATCGACGTGATTGTGTCAACCGCTACACTACTAATGCAGTATTCAAACATTACGGGATTCTTTTTCCTATTCATCTGCATTAATTTACATTTATCTATATTTTTAGTTAGCTGCCATTCTTTACACCAATCACAAATCCTGTCCAAGTCATCTGTTGTATCCTCCTACAGTCACTCAGCGACGACACCTTCCCGTACACCACAGCATCATCAGCAAACAGCCGCACATTGCTATCCACCCTATCCAAGAGATCATTTATGTAGATAGAAAACAACAGCGGACCTACCACACTTCCCTGGGGCACTCCAGATGATACCCTCACCTCAGATGAACACTCACCATCGCGGACAACGTACTGGGTTCTATTACTTAAGAAGTTCTCCACCCTCTCGTACTCTTATGGATTTATGGGCAATCCTGCAGAATTCGTGGAGTCCATTACCTCCAGCACTACCTCAAAGATTAGCCGAGCCCATGCCACGCCGTGTTGCGGCACTTCTGCTTGCTTGTAGGGGCCCTACACGAAATTAGGCAGGTGTACGTGTTTCTTTGGCTCTTCAGTGAAAGTCTATTGTTCATCAGCAATGAAATCTCACGACGTACAAATTTAACAATAACTGAAATCAGTCAACAAATTCCTCGGCAAACTTGAATGAAGGGTATGGGATGGTAGTTCCTAGTTAACTCGTACCTGAACAAAACATTTACGTTTGCTCAAGTCGTACTGTAACTGCCATGGGTTAGTACCTACAGAAAGATATTCGTGTTCGTCTGTTGCTTTGGTACCATGTTTTAACTGGAAATAAGTCTTAGAAAGGAAGAAAGGAATTACTGAACATCATTACAAAAACTATGCCTTACCCTACAGTTTATTTGGCTGTTGGGGCTGTGCCTCATAATACTTAGGATTAGCAAGTGGCAGCTGAAATCACTGCTAAATCAGTCATTGGCTTGGTACCAACAACTCGTTTCAGGCTGCTTCGTATCCAGAATGTCCTGAAGTCTCAAAGCAGCTTAGAGATGAAGATGAAGCCTGGAAGAGAAGTGAGTACTTTCAAACCACGACCAGTTGCGGGTTTTTAAAATGCCATTCTCAGGTGTCTGAAATCATTGTATTTGATAACAGATAACATGTGGTTGGACCAGTCAGAGGTTGACGTTCCTACCGTGCGGCTGCTCCGTGGCAAACAGTTTCCGCTAACGTTTAGTAATTGGAGCTCTTGTACTGACAGAGTACTTGTACTATGCAAAGAGTTACAAACAGTGATAAATGAGAGCTAATCTCACTGCTAGATGATAGTTTGGAATTGGTGTGAGACTAAGATAATTCATTAATAAATTACATGATACCAGATGCGACTGAGGACGTCAGTCAGTGGAATTGTCCGGGAACGACAATACATTCATCCTGAGCGCTTTCTTCCAGACTAAAACAAATACGCACGGAATTTCCGAGTAGTTGATAATATTTTATAGAAAAATTAAGGTATTGGAAAGGATGTTGGTTGGTTGGTTGGTTTGGGGAAGGAGACCAGACAGCGAGGTCATCGGTGTCATCGGATTAGGGAAGGACGGGGAAGGAAGTCGGCCGGGCCCTTTGAAAGGAACCATCCCGGCATTTGCCTGGAGCGATTTAGGGAAATGACGGAAAACCTAAATCAAGGCGGCCGGACGCGGGATTGAACCGTCGTCCTCCCGAATGCGAGTCCAGTGTCTAACCACTGCGCCACCTCGCTCGGTGGGAAAGGATGTGACGGTAATTGTATGTGATCGTAAATCCATAAGCTTCAGACTTCAAACAGATGTGACAAGAGCTAACACATGAGACAGGAACTACCAAATGACGCTTATGAGAATTTATTTCAGAATAGGGAGCTAAGCCACATATAATTAAACGATAGCTTCATGTCGCACGGAGTGGCCGTTCGGTTTGAGACGCCATGTCACGGATTGAGCGGCTCTTTCCGCCGGAAGTTCGAGTCCTCCCTCGGGCATGGGTGTGTGTGTTGTTCTCAGCATAAGTTTAAGTAGTGTGTAAGGGTAGGGACCGATGACCTCAGCAGTTTGATCCCTTAGAAATTCACACACATTTGAACATTTTTGATAGTTTCATCGGCTTAAAAATGAAGATTTTGCCGGTAGAGACGAAAGGCGAAATTATTTATGAAAGGCATTTATGCAAACGGAACAAGACGGTACAGGTACGAATAAAGCAAACGAAAAGAAAATATGAGATTGAACAGGCAGATACTAATGGAATGCGAGAGCTGTTTCTGAAACTTAGTTTACAGTCAGTGTGTATAACCAGGCATAGTTTATGGCAGTGAGTTTTACTGAGTAGTGCGAAGTCTAATAAAAATCTGACAGTTGCTAAGATATCTAAGTTACTAAGATGGGGAGGGGGCGGGGAGGGGAGGAGCATAACAGAAGAAATTTTGTGTCAGAGACCGGATTGTGGTGAAAGGAGTAATTGCGATTGTATTGAGAATTAAATTGTGAGGGCGTGGCATGTAGCCCTGTAAAGAGATGTTACATGCACTTTTTTAAGTAATTTGTATACGAAAGTAGCAGATATAAGAAAAGACTGGCAAAACAAAATTATAGAATTCTGGCAGGTGAGATTAAATACATGCCAAAGCAACACGTATCCATATGTCTGAAAACCGTAATACGTAAAGAAAACTCTAGTGGAGGCCTCTGTCCAGATTTGGATATGAAATTGTTTCTGATGATGAAGATTCTGATAGAATAGTGTTTGTCCCGAAGATAATCTCGTGACTTCTGTTCCGTGTGGGGCGAGCAATACGTTTTCCTCCTCTCTCCTATCTCGCCCCCCCTCCCTCCCTTTTGTAAAAGAGTTAGGGCGCCGTTAGATTGGATTATAAAGATTGGTTCCGGTTAAAGTTGGAGAGCGGCCAAGGTATGGCGTGCTGTGTGCCCATTGTACTCGCCGACAGGAAACAAAGTAGATGGGCGATTGCTCCACGTTCTACTTGGGCCGCCGACCAAATGGAGAAATCCAGCACTGTAGATATTACTTTATAGCGTAAGATATTAGAAGAATTATTAATTGTGAAATAGAATGATATTTCTTTCAGCATCGCGTTTGTGAATATCTGTTGTTTGACACTTCAGATAATGTTCAAGTCGAAAACAGTGATATTCCTAAAGGTTCTTCTCAGAGGATCGGCATAGGTTTTACGGGACACCCAAACGGGGATGGTTGTCAAACAAGTGAATTCCGTCTTCATAGTTTTCCAGTTAGTACTTGATGCTGAACTTAAGAAAAATCAAATGCTTCTAGAATATTTGACGACATGTAAGATGGCTTCGACAACGTAACATGTTCCAATACAAAATTTTCAGAAAAATAGGTATAAACTATAGACGGGTAAGATCTGTAAGCACATGAATGAAGAGAGAAAAATCAGAAGGCAACAGCAAAAGAGAAGTGATGGGATTAAAAACGAGATATGGCCGGGATGTAGTCTCTCTCCTCTATGGTTCAACATTTATGTCGAAAACGTAATAACGGAAATAAAACAAATGTTCGCAGTGAATGGGATTAAAACTCACGTTCAAATGTTGAATGAAATTAACAGGGTAATGAGCACGGAACACGATTTAGATTCGCTCATGACATTGCTTGGACAGCGAAACTATAGGAGAATTAGGGGAACTGTTGAAATACACTCCTGGAAATTGAAATAAGAACACCGTGAATTCATTGTCCCAGGAAGGGGAAACTTTATTGACACATTCCTGGGGTCAGATACATCACATGATCACACTGACAGAACCACAGGCACATAGATACAGGCAACAGAGCATGCACAATGTCGGCACTAGTACAGTGTATATCCACCTTTCGCAGCAATGCAGGCTGCTATTCTCCCATGGAGACGATCGTAGAGATGCTGGATGTAGTCCTGTGGAACGGCTTGCCATGCCATTTCCACCTGGCGCCTCAGTTGGACCAGCGTTCGTCCTGGACGTGCAGACCGCGTGAGACGACGCTTCATCCAGTCCCAAACATGCTCAATGGGGGACAGATCCGGAGATCGTGCTGGCCAGGGTAGTTGACTTACACCTTCTAGAGCACGTTGGGTGGTACGGGATACATGCGGACGTGCATTGTCCTGTTGGAACAGCAAGTTCCCTTGCCGGTCCAGGAATGGTAGAACGATGGGTTCGATGACGGTTTGGATGTACCGTGCACTATTCAGTGTCCCCTCGACGATCACCAGTGGTGTACGGCCAGTGTAGGAGATCGCTCCCCACACCATGATGCCGGGTGTTGGCCCTGTGTGCCTCGGTCGTATGCAGTCCTGATTGTGGCGCTCACCTGCACGGCGCCAAACACGCATACGACCATCATTGGCAACAAGGCAGAAGCGACTCTCATCGCTGAAGACGACACGTCTCCATTCGTCCCTCCATTCACGCCTGTCGCGACACCACTGGAGGCGGGCTGCACGATGTTGAGGCGTGAGCGGAAGACGGCCTAACGGTGTGCGGGACCGTAGCCCAGCTTCATGGAGACTGTTGCGAATGGTCCTCGCCGATACCCCAGGAGCAACAGTGTCCCTAATTTGCTGGGAAGTGGCGGTGCGGTCCCCTACGGCACTGCGTAGGATCCTACGGTCTTGGCGTGCATTCGTGCGTCGCTGCGGTCCGGTCCCAGGTCGACGGGCACGTGCACCTTCCGCCGACCACTGGCGACAACATCGATGCACTGTGGAGACCTCACGCCCCACGTGTTGAGCAATTCGGCGGTACGTCCACCCGGCCTCCCGCATGCCCACTATACGCCCTCGCTCAAAGTCCGTCAACTGCACATACGGTTCACGTCCATGCTATCGCGGCATGCTACCAGTGTTAAAGACTGCGATGGAGCTCCGTATGCCACGGCAAACTGGCTGACACTGACGGCGGCGGTGCACAAATGCTGCGCAGCTAGCGCCATTCGACGGCCAACACCGCGGTTCCTGGTGTGTCCGCTGGGCCGTGCGTGTGATCATTGCTTGTACAGCCCTCTCGCAGTGTCCGGAGCAAGTATGGTGGGTCTGACACACCGGTGTCAATGTGTTCTTTTTTCCATTTCCAGGAGTGTAATTTAACGATCTAATGAGCACAGAATATGGATTGAATAAGCTCAGATTACGGAAGAAATTAATATCAAAATTGGGGACCACGTCATGGACGAAGTGAGGAAATTCTGTTATCTTGGAAGAGAGTACACGCGTGATTAGTGTTGGACAAGAAATCAACGATATGTAGTAATATCAAACATTTACCTTAATTTTAGAATTAAATATCTGAAAATGTACGTCTGGAGTACATTATTGTACAGAATTAAAGCACTGGCTGTGTACTATGTTCGTAATAAATGGAAAAATAACACACGGCCTGAGGAATCGTTCCAGGAAGGCGATCTTTTTCTCGCCAACCCATACTGAATGTGTAAATTGAAACTAAATAAAAAATAATATTTTAAAGTCCAGGCGACGTTTTGCGAGTAACCTTTGTTAAGGATATTTAAAGAGTAGGATTTAATAGTGTGGTATAAATTAATTCAATTGGCCAGTCGTACATGTGGCATAAGAATGATGAGAGTATGATGAGAGACATTTGTCTCGACTTCAGTTGCATAGGACGCTGAGTACCGTTTGTGTGTGTGTACGTGTGTGTGTGTGTGTGTGTGTGTGTGTGTGTGTGTGTGCGTGCGTGTGTGTGTGTGTGTGTGTGTGTGTGTGTGTGTGTCCAAAAATCTTCGTTGAGAGCATCAGTGAGGATGAACCTTTTAGGCAGGCCGAAGATGTGGTCAGATAGCCCAAAGAAAAATCCTTTATTTGTTTGATCTGTTGCAATTACAGCCCTTCTTCTCTTTGTTCTTTCACTACTGTTTTAGCTGGAGCTATTACCATATTATTAACAGACCGAAACCTAAATACATCGTTCTTTGACCCTGCAGAGTTGTGTCCGGATCTTAAACAAGTTTTCAACTGTACATCTACATCTACATGATTACTCTGCAATTCACATATAAGTGCTTGGCAGAGGGTAAAGATACAATAGCGCTAAAGACCCTCGTGTAGTTGCGGCGTTATGTTGTCAACTCTGTTTGCATGTAGTCATAAGAGAGAAATGCATGTCACTGTGTCATTCAATCGAGAACTCAATGCCACTCTGGTTACATATCTAGTAAACAAGCAAGGTCATACAACAACAACGTAAGTATATATTGCTTTGGCTCAAAAATATTTTGTAATATGCTCTGGTGGTACGGTATTCATTAACTGTTGTTACTTAGGTCTTCAGACAGTGTTTGTTTATTTGTAGAGACAACAAGAAGCACGTCACATCACACAGAACACTCGGCTGATGTGAGACAAAATGTTTTGCATGCTCTGAGGGCAAGTCGCAATATAGCGTTGCTAGAGAGTGTGTGGTATATCACAACAATTAATAAGTCTGTGGAATCGATGGCAAAAACAGTTATAAACAGTGGCCGACGAGTTAAAGTTAGATCTTCCTCGAAAAATAGCAAGGATACAGGACAGAATGATTTGTAAGAAGCCGTCTGTTGATCCAGGAAAGTCGGCTCGAGAAACAGGGGATGATCTGGAGCAGCATTGTGGTGTCACCGCCAGACACCACACTTGCTAGGTGGTAGCTTAAATCGGCCGCGGTCCATTAGTACGTGTCGGACCCGCGTGTCGCCACTGTCAGCACTTGCAGACCTAGCGCCACCACATGGCAGGTCTAGAAAGGCGGACTAGCACTCGCCCCAGTTGTACGGACGACATTGCTAGCGACTAGACGTACGAAGCCTTCCTCTCATTTGCCGAGAGACAGTTAGAATAGCCTTCAGCTAAGTCCCTGGCTACGACCTAGCAAGGCGCCATTAGCCTTACAGTGATTGTAATTAACCGTATCTGGAGATAGACTCATTTGTATCGTCAATAGCGATGTACCGCAAGGATGAATTAAAGTTAAGTATTCAAGGAGCTGCATACTTTTCTTATAGCATTAATTAAGTATGCTGTTCCAGAACTCACGCCAGCCGGCGTGTGTGTACGCGTGCCTTTCGGCTACCTCAAAGTGGCGTGGCTGTTTTGCTACGCCACAACAAGCATCATGGACTGAACCTACTGTGAAACATCGCCTGGTAGCAGGTGATTTCCATCATAGACGACCGTCACATAAACCACTCATAAATTTAAAAAACAGGAATTCCTGGAAAGAGTTTGCAAAGAAACATAAACCATGCAATGTTACAGATTGGCCTAAGGCTTTATGGAATGATGATAGTAAACTTAATGAATTTTCTTTTGATGGTATGAAGTATACAGGGTGAGTCACCTAACGTTACCGCTGGATATATTTCGTAAACAACGTCAAATACTGACGGATCGATTCCACAGACCGAACGTGAGGAGAGGGGCTATTATAACTGGTTAATACAAACCATAAAAAAATGCACGGAAGTATGTTTTTTTAACACAAACCTATGTTTTTTTAAATGGAACCCCGTTAGTTATGTTAGCATATCTGAACATATAAACAAATACGTAATCAGTGCCATTTGTCGCATTGTAAAATGTTAATTACATGCGGAGATATTGTAACCTAAAGTTCGATCGCGTGTATCGGAGAGCACCGAATTACGTAGGGATCCAAAGCGAACGGTGATGGACCTTAGGTACAGAAGAGACTGGAACAGCACATTACGTCTACATGCTAACACCTTTTTACTGGTCTTGCAAAGTGTCTGCAAAAAGTACCACGTACCGAACATTAAGCACGGTGGAGGCAGCGTAATGGTGTGGAGAACTTTCCTAGCCAGGGGTTCATCCTCTAGTCCCAGCAGACGGCAAAATGGATCGTTTCCTGTACGATGATATTTTAGAAAAAAAAAATGGGGTTCCACATGGGAGAAAGAACAGACCACGTAAATTGGATATTTCAGCAGGACAATGGTTCAAGACACACCAATGCACATTTAAAACAAATTCTTATGAAGTGAATGACTTTTGGTGTGACTGTGCCAGAGCTTAATCTAAATTCAGCTCAGCACTTCTGGGATGCAGTGGATCGCTGTGTTCGTCGTAGAAGCTACTCGAACATGGACGAATTTACTGCTGCGTTATTGAATTCGTATAGGTAACCTCCAAGTCGAGCACCACGTACAGCTGCATGACAACGACCTCGGCCGAGGGATGGATAGACGAACTTGTGTGTAATGTGAGCTTGGCACTCAAATTTATCGTTCAGAACTCCCTGCGCCACATTTGTGTTAGAGTTTGTGCGTGTGCACGTCTGTTCTTTGCGTGCAGCCACAGGGGCGAAGGGAAAGGAGCGAGCGAGGGTGAATGTTGTAGCAAACGCCTCTCTGAACGCGAGAGCAGAACAAACTTTTCGTGAAGGGCTGACCCTGGTGGCTGCACTGAAAACTCAGCGCTGACGTTCCATGGCTCGACAGCGTCTCTATCCACAATTTTATTACGTACAGGCTTCGTACATTAACCCGAAGGTAATCAACATTTATCTTTGAGTGACACCTCAGCGTGTCAGTAGCGAGACGAATACGAGAAATCTGACAGTTGATGGTGAGTTGATGATCGGTACCTGCTTTACAGCGGAGTTACAGACCTTCCGCACGAAACTGTGGTGAAATTAGAATGCCCTCTTACTCGCCATACAGCCAGTCTTTCATACTGTCACGGCTGGTATTCTGAGATAAGGTATCTCGAACAGAATAAACTCCTCTATTTGTAACTGCAAAACTTCGATCTGGCGAAACCCTATGTGATCTTTTCTCACATGATATTTCGAAAGTCATGGATGAAGGCAATCAGGTGAAGTCAGTATTTCTTGACTCCCCAGAAGCCTTTCACTCGCAACCACATAAATGATTATAAACAAATTTAGGATTATATGAGATATCAAACAAAATTGGAGATTCGATGGAATATTTGTTGGTACGGAGTATTACGGACGACATCGTGGACGGAGAACCATCTACAGAAGTAGAAATAACTTCAGGCGCGCACCGGGGAAGTGTGTTGGCACCCTTGATGTTCATATTCAGTGTCGATCATCTGGCAGACAATATTCAGAACAATCTCACACTTTTCGGAGATAATGAAGTTATGTATAATGTACTGTCCGAAAACAAATCTGCACGTGCATATCCAATCAAATCTCGATTTTGTTTCAAAGTCATGTAAAAATTGACAGCTTATCCGAAATGTTCACAAATGTAAACCAGGGCACTTAAAAAAATGCAGAAACGTAGTATCCAATGACTGCAACATTAGCGAGTTAGTTTGTAGAAATATGAAACTGACCGATCACGCACGCTGAGTCGCAGGTGAGATATGTGGCAGTTGTCGGTTCATTGGCGGGATACTGGGAAACTGCTGGCAGAGCTCAAAGGAGAGTGCTTCCTAAAAACGAGTAATAAGGAATACCCGATGTAGAAAAAGTAGCTTTGCACGGTTACGGACAGGTCTACCAACTTATGCAAAAAACTGCAGAGGACCGTCGAAGTTGCAGTATTAATTTCCTTTGTTATTTGATGACTAGTTTCGAGCCTAAGCGCATTATCAAATCATCCAATAAGCTGTGCAGTAACATATATTACGAGGTGCGTTCAAGTTCTAAGGCCTCCGATTTTTTTTCTCCGGACTGGAAAGAGATAGAAACATGCGCATTGTTTTAAAATGAGGCCGCGTTCATTGTCAATACGTCCCAGAGATGGCAGCACCGTACAGTAGATGGAATTTTACCGCCAGCGGCGAGAATGAGAACTGTTTTAAATACTTAAAATGGTGACGTTTTCCTTACTTGAACAGCGTGCAATCATTCGTTTTCTGAATTTGCGTGGTGTGAAACCAATTGAAATTCATCGACAGTTGAAGGAGACATGTGGTGATGGAGTTATGGATGTGTCGAAAGTGCGTTCGTGGGTGCGACAGTTCAATGAAGGCAGAACATCGTGTGACAACAAACCGAAACATCCTCGGGCTCGCACAAGCCGGTCTGACGACATGATCGAGAAAGTGGAGAGAATTGTTTTGGAAGATCGCCGAATGTCTGTTGAACAGATCGCCTCCAGAGTTGGCATTTCCGTGGGTTCCGTGCACACAATGCTGCATGACGACCTGGAAATGCGAAAAGTGTCATCCAGGTGGTTGCCACGAATGCTGACGACCGACCACATGGCTGCACGTGTGGCATGTTGCCAAGCAATGTTAACGCACAACGACAGCATGAATGGGACTTTCTTTTCGTCGGTTGTGACAATGGATGAGACGTGGATGCCATTTTTCAATCCAGAAATAAAGCGCCAGTCAGCTCAATGGAAGCACACAGATTCACCGCCACCAAAAATATTTCGAGTAATCGCCAGTGCTGAAAAATTGATGGTGTCCATGTTCTGGGACAGCGAGGGCGTAATCCTTACCTATTGCGTTCCAAAGGGCACTACGGTAACAGGTGCACCCTACGAAAATGTTTTGAAGAACAAATTCCTTCCTGGACTGCAACAAAAACGTTCGGGAATGGCTGCGCCTGTGCTGTTTCACCAAGACAACGCACCCGCACATCGAGCTAACGTTACGCAACAGTTTCTTCGTGATAACAACTTTGAAGTAATTCCTCATGCTCCCTACTCACCTGACCTGGCTCCTAGTGACTTTTGGCTTTTTCCAACAATGAAAGACACTCTCCGTGGCCGCACATTCACCAGCCGTGCTGCTATTTCCTCAGCGATTTTCCAGTGGTCAAAACAGACTCCCAAAGAAGCCTTCGCCGCTGCCATGGAATCATGGCGTCAGCGTTGTGAAAAATGTGTAGGTCTGCAGGGCGATTACGTCGAGAAGTAACGCCAGTTTCATCGATTTCGGGTGAGTAGTTAATTAGAAAAAAAATCGGAGGCCTTAGAACTTGAATGCACCTCGTACAACAGCCACATGTATGTTCATTATAGCTAAACACTTCTTCGGTATAAAGCAGTAAAGGAATGCACTTCATTCACGTAACTGTGTCTATCGTAATTACCTTGCTGCATAGATTATTGGATAATCTAATAATGAGCTTAGGCTAGAAACTAGTCATCAAGTAAGAAAGGAAATCAATAATTCAACTTAGACATTGCACAGGCTGATTAACCAGAATAGTTGCTGACGTCAGGTCTTCCAGGATTCTAGAAATTAGTACACTCACAGGTGTGTCTGACTAGCGGGATAGTGTCACTGACATGGTGAGAAACGTAAGTTGGCAGGCGCTTTAGGATAGAAGCCTACTGTCCCGAAAAAGCCTACTTACGGAGTTTAGATGTCCAGAGTTGTGCGAATAGTCTAGAAATATTCATTTTCCTACGTTCTGTTGTCACAGGAACACTGAAGACAAGACTACAGCAATTGCAGCGTGCACGAACACATTTAAGTAGCGATTCTTCCGCACCCCATACGCGATTGGAATGGGAAGAACCTCTAACATGTGCTACTGGTCGCTACAAAAGACTATACAGTGGCTTTTAAGCCACTGGCCTGCATGCCTCCTGGCTCTCCCTTCCGAGAACCGCTCAAGGGTGATGGCCTAGGGATTCCACAGCATGGTCGCCTCATACAAATTTCTTTCAACGTCTTCTCATTCGCATGACTGCGTCCCAGGTATATCCTACCCCATCAGGGGCTTGCTCACGCGTGAAAGCAGCCATATCACTACAGAGCTTTTTATATTGGTACGACTACCAACCAGCTGTCCACCAGGATGAGTGACGACTGCCAAGCCGTGGTACAACATGCAGCTGAACACAGCACACCTGATTTCGATGGCCGCTTCTCTATCTGAGCCATCTGGACCCTTTCCTCCACCGCAAGCGTTTTTGAACCGCACAGGTGGAAGTTATCCTTACAGAACATTCTCCGCTCCTTTAACTAACCCGGCCTCAAATCACGTAAAATTCCGTCTTCACACCACCCATCAAACAGTTTCCACCCCCTTTGTCGGATCATCTCCAGATTCTCATCTCTCACCCTGTTCATTTTCAGCCCTCTGCCGACGTATCCGCCTGTCTTTTCCTGATCTTTTTTGATCATTTTCCCCCACCTCCCTGCCCCACAACCTCCTGACGCCGCACCTGCCGTCATTCTAGTCCCTGCTCACTCCGTCAGATAGCGTTCGTCTCTCTCCCCAGCAGTACACTACTATCCCTTCCCCATCGCCGGACCATTGAGACTGCTGATTGCATCCCACGTGATAGATGCATTCTGGCCCGAAATGTTGAGTTCGCAGTCTTATGAGTGTGAGTTGTACTTGCTTGTATGTGTGAATGGTGTGTGTCTCCTTTTAGTGATGAAGCCTGTGGCGGAACGGAAAACTTTATGTAAGTGTCTTTTAATTGTATCTGAAACTTAAAGTGTCTTCATTACGATAAGTAGCAATCTGTCTTTTCATACAGTGTTGATATTCGTGCCTGGAGTTTCCATTGTCATACTTACAAAGCCATGCAAATTGGGGTTTGGGGGTTGGGTTGGGCGGGTCAGATTAGGGAAGGATGGGGAAGAAAGTCGGTCGTGCCCTTTCAAAGGAACCATCCCGGCATTTGCCTGGAGCGATTTAGGAAAATCACGGAAAGCCTAAATCAGGATAGCCGGACGCGGAAATGAACCGTCGTCCTCCCGAATGCGAGTACAGTGTGCTAACCATTGCACCACCTTGCTCGGTCATGCAACTTGAAATAAAGAGTAAATTAAGACTAAATTATAATAGCCAGACACCAACAATCGCTAGCACCGCTGTGTATCACATTTCGTGCTGTCAGTTAAGCTAGTGGGTCTTTTGAGTATGATTTTACGTATGTTACAATACTCTTTGCGAAGAAACGGCCACTTAACATTAGCACTTAACCCCCTCTGCCATGCGCTTACCAGTGGTCTGGGGAGGGTGGGTATGATCTTTTATTTTTGTATCATCAGCTACGCCTCATATCAAATTGATTAAGCGTAGCTAAGCTCTGAATAATATGCCAGTAGACGGAAACCGAAATATTTCATGATCAGTTTAGGCAAAAATGGTATTTCACTTTCTCACTTTTTACAGGATTTGTTAAAAATGGAACCCAATTATCCATGCAGTGAATAACGCTGCAGCGACACAGAAACTGGTATAGGCATGCGTATTCTAATACAGAGAGGCAGAATACGGCGCTGCTGTCGGTAACGCCTATGTAAGACAACAAGTGTCTGGCGCAGTTGTTACCCCCCATGACTTCGCATGCACAAGCCACCTCATCTCATGACAATTACTCTCCCTCACATCATCCATCATCCCCCCAACATTTCATGTCATTCACCCCCCCCCCCCCAGCACGCCACCCCCCCTTCCACCCACACTGTCCCCAATGTTGGCCTAATCATGACAGGCCCTTCCTTTTTCCACTTCTTTCTCTTTCCCCCCCCCCCCCCCCCAACCCACCACTTCAAGATTGACTGTCACCACCATCAAGACGCCGCTATGAAGAAGAAGAGGCCAGGATAATGGCCTTTCGCTTTCACTAATTCTCACTATTCCTCCTTTATTCTTTAATTGAATCGTAATTCCCGGCTAGTCAATGGGCCGTTCGTTTTCCCCCACTCTTCTACTGTCCCTTCTACTCTCCTATCTTCTCTATATAAAAAAAAAAACTTGGCCAGTCAATTAGGCCGTTCGTTTTCCCATTTCTTCCACTATCGCTCTGACTATTCTTTCAACTTATATATATATATATATATATATATATATATATATATATATATAAGAAGGCGAAGCGCCCTAGTAGCGTGCTACGGTCGCAGGTTCGAATCCTGCCTCGGGCATGGGTGTGTGTGATGTCCTTAGGTTAGTTAGGTTTAAGTAGTTCTAAGTTCTAGGGGACTTATGATCTAAGATGTTGAGTCCCATAGTGCTCAGAGCCATTTGAACCCTAGTAGCGCTAGAGCTTCGTCCCCAGCAGGGGGTTCAGCCCTCAGTCATGTGCGTCTGCGTCTGCGCAGTTGTTAGATCGTTTACTGCTGCTACAATGACAAGATATCAAGATTGAAATGAGTTACAATGTGGTGTTATAATCGGCAAGCGGGCGGTGAAACACAGCATCTCCGAGGTAGCGATAAAGTGAGGATTTTCCCGTACGACCAGTTAACGAGTGCACCGTGAATATCAGGAATCCAATAAAACATCAAATGTCCGACATCGCTGCAGCCGGAGAAATATCTTGTAAGAACGGGAGCATCGACGACTGAAGAGAACCGTTTAATGAGACAGAAGTGCAACCCTTCCGAAAATTACTGCAGATTTCAATGCAGGGCCAACGACAAGTGTCAGCGTGCGAACCATTTCCCGGAAGATCATCGATACGGCCTTTGGAGGTGAAAGCCCACTCGTGTACGCTTAATTACTGCACGACACAAAGCTTTGCGAATGGCCTGGACTGTTGATGACTAGAAACAGGTTTCCTGTTCGAACGAGTCTCTTTTCAGCTTGTATCGAGCGGATGATCGTGTACAGGTATGGAAACAACCTCGTGAATCCATGGACCCTGCTTGTCAGTAGGGGACTGTTCAAGCTGGTGGATGCTCATGTTGTGCTGCATGTGCAGTTGGAGTGGTATTGGACCCCTGGTACGTCTAGATACGACTATGACGGGTGACACGTACGTAAGCATACTGTGTAATAACCTGCATCCATTCATCTCCATTGTCCATTCCGACGGACTGGAGCAATTACAGTAGGACAATGCAACACGCCACATGTTCAGTACTGCTACAGAGTGGCTATAGGAACACTCTTCTGAGTTTAAACGCTTCCGCTGGCCACTAAACTCCCCAGACATGAACATTATTGAGCAGATGTGGGACGCCTTGCAACTTGCTGTTCAGAAGAATCGCGAACCCCTCGTACTCTTACGGGTTTGTGGACAGCCTTGCAGGATTCATGGCGTCACTTTCCTACAGTACTACTTCAGACCTTAGTCGAGTCCATTCCAGGTCGCGTTGCGGCGCTTTCGCGTGCTCGTGGGGACGCTACACGATATTAGACAGATGTACCAGTTCCTTGGCCCTTCTGTGTATAATTTAGTTGAAAACGTCAGTTGAACGTAATAACAAAATCGAATGCCTCAGTGACCTGTTGCAGAGCATTAAACTGGACACTACTTCTGTGATTTCCATGTCTCGAACCTACACGAGTTACCCTGCTGGAGACAGGGCAGCAACAGTTCAACTTGCAGTCAGGGCCATGAATGGTTCCTGGCGAATGTTCGTGTCATTGAGGAAGAGTGAAATCTGGTTAAATGCTGAGTGAGTAATTTCTGTGGTTCGACCAGGAGTCCATGCCGTATCGTCTCAGTTTCCAGGTGTGCTCTTTACCACTAAACCACCAGGACTGACTGAGTCTTAAACACTGCAGTAGTAGTAGTAGTGGTATGTGGATGAGCTGAGCTGCTGTTACCCGCCTACCAGTTTCACCAACACAAACTAATACTGGTTTAATAATTTGGTTGTATCCTTTTAGTAATTTAAATGCATTGTCGTCCGACAGACAAACGTGTTTGTTTCAACTATCCACAACGCGCTGTTAGGAACTATCAGATGTGAATTGTATTGCTATATAGCACCATGGCATGAAAGTCGTTAGCCGCCGATGACGTGATAAAACTTTATTATAGGTTGGAAATGCCGCCAGATTAATTAGCATACTCAACATAAATGGGACAGCCGGTGATCGCAACGCACGGTAAATTACGCTCATTTGCTGACTCTCTAACGAGCTGCCGAGTGGTTAAAAAGATCTAAATTGCTTTAATTCTTCATAAAATTACTGTAATCGAACGATGTCCTCTGTTCAGAGTAATATAAAATGAAGGCCGAAACACGAAACTACGCTTGTCGAAATGACCTTAACGAAAATCACAACGCACTTCACACTTTCGGGCGTCGAAGAGATGCTGACATTACCTACGCACAAAAAAAGTAAGCGCTACATTGGAAAGCACCTAAAACGTCTGTGTAGAACATTCATACGAACTGGGCCCTCTTGTAGTCTGAGACTAAGAACAAAGGAGAACGCCAGGTGACAAGAGAAACGCGCAGCTCTTGACACACATTTATAAGATGGGTCGCAAGAGTGAGACACAAAACTATAGACTTTTCCGACTGGCGTTCGTTTGTCGTACAGTTACGGAAAATATTTTGTACTCACGTATGATGATTTTTGAAGAGACTGAAGTACGATGTAGGAATCAACATGGATTCTACATTCACCATCTTTTTCATTCAGATACTTCATCAGCTGACTTAGTGTGGGTCAAGTTTCCTTATTTCGTCTCTCTTTTAGAAATTATCTCCAGCCAACATATATGATGGAGGCAGAATCAGCATTTATGCGCAGTGACAAGATTTTTTTGGGGGACAGTTTCTATAAATTAACGAACGTGAGAACATTGCTTATCTTTATTTTAACATTTTCAGGAAAAGCGTTTTGAATCAATTGAGGTATTTCAGTAGAAGCACAAGGTGAAAATACACAAAATACACTATGACAAAAAAAGGCGACGCACGACAAACGAATTATCTGTTCAAAATGTTCAAATGTGTGTGAAAGCCTAAGGGACCAAACTGCTGGGGTCATCGGTCCCTAGACTTACACACTACTTAAACTAACTTATGCTAAGAACAACACACACACCCATGCCCTAGGGAGGAGGACTGCAACTTCCGGCAGGAGGGGCCGCGCGGTCACTCCGCGCGGCTGAATTATCTGACTGGAACGGAAATCGATAGATGTGATGTATCTGTACAGACGATCAAATGATTACTATTTCAGAAATATTGGACGATTTATTCAAGAGAAAGAGTTTCACAAATTGAGTAAGTCAATAACTCGTTGGTTCACCTCTAGCTCTTACACAAGCGCCCGCATCCCGTGGTCGTGCGGTAGCGTTCTCGCTTCCCACGCCCGGGTTCCCGGGTTCGATTCCCGGCGGGGTCAGGAATTTTCTCTGCCTCGTGATGGCTGGGTGTTGTGTGCTGTCCTTAGGTTAGTTAGGTTTAAGTAGTTCTAAGTTCTAGGGGACTGATGCCCATAGATGTTAAGTCCCATAGTGCTCAGAGCCATTCTTACACAAGCACTAATTTGGCTTGGCTTTGATTGAGTTGTTGAATGTCCTCCTGAGAGGTATCACGCCAAACTCTGTCCAATTGGTGCGTCAGATCTTCCAAATCCCGAGATAGTTGGACGCCTCTGCCTATAATGCTAAAAGGTTTCTCAATTGGAAAGGCACCTGGTGACCTTGCTGGCCAGGTAGGGTTTGGCAGGCACGAAGACAAGCAGTAGAAACTCCCGCCGTGTGTGTACGACCATTATCTCGCTGAAATGTAAGCATAGGATAGCTTGTCATGAAGGGCAACAAAACGGTGCGTAGAATATCGTCGATGTACCGCTGTTCTCTAAGGATGCCGCGGTCGCGTTCTCGCTTCCCGAGCACAGGGTGCCGCGTTCGATTCCCGAAGGGGTCAACGATTTTCACCTGCCTCGAGGTGACTGGGTGTTTGTGGTGTCCTCATCATTTCAGCATCATTCATGAAAGTGGAGAGATTGAACTGAGCAAAGGTTGGGAATTTTTACGCGCGCTGATAGCCGCGCAGTTGAGCGCCCCACAAACCAAACATCATCATCACCATCATCATCATGATCATCTAAGGATGCCGCGCATGACAATCAAAAGGATCCTGTTATGACAAAGACTGGCACCCCAGACCATCACTCCTACTGGTCAGGCCCTGCTGTGTGGATTTTGATGAACTAACGAGGCAGTTGGAGGAGGAGGAGGAGGAGGAGGAGATTAGTGTTTAACGTCCCGTCGACAACGAGGTCATTAGAGACGGAGCGGAAGCTCGGGTGAGGGAAGGATGGGGAAGGAAATCGGCCGTGCCCTTTCAAAGGAAGCATCCCGGCATTTGCCTGAAGCGATTAGGGAAATCACGGAAAACCTAAATCAGGATGGCCGGAGACGGGATTGAACCGTCGTCCTCCCGAATGCGAGTCCAGTGTGCTAACCACTGCGCCACCTCGCTCGGTAGGCAGTTGGATAATGTTTGACACAATATCCCTTAGGACATCCAGCAACTCAATCAATGCTGGTGTCGCTTGTTTCACCCACAGTGGCACCTCCTACTGTACGCGAGGCAGTGGATCTGCCTTCAGAGCAGGGTGACTAGAGGGTGGTAACGCGTTCGTCGCTTGAGGTGGAGTGCCAATGTTGAAATTGGTCGCCTGACCTCACCTATTCACCCAGTAAGTGTACAGTGGCCACTCCGTTAGCAAGATTTGAGGAGGAGTGAGAAAGGCGAGGGAGTTTGCTAGTTATCGTGAGCTTCAACGTTAGACGCGTTATGGAGCCCTTTAGGCAGATGAAGTTCAGGGCTGCAAAGAAAGCCAATATGTTTGCTGGGGGACTTCATCGGGGATGTGGATGCGGCATTGCCTGCGGTATCGAGCGTGCAGAATGCAGTCGTCTGCATGTTGTGGATCAGCACTAATGGCACCTTGATTCAAGCAGGTGAGTGGAGAAAGAAAGTGATGAATGCTTCTCGCTTCACATGTGAGGAGCAAGCAGAGCTTGCTATTTGCAGCATTGTTGATTGGAGCCCTTCGGTTTGGAGCCGAGTGGAGGGCCTCAGACAAAGTAAATTGTCGACTCTGTCTTGCCTGCAGATTTCTAGACCTGCGTTATCGGTTCGTGGTTTGAGGTACTCTGACGTACACTCGCCAGTCGATGCGCAGCGAGGGAAGTCAGAGTAAAGAACTTCGACTGTCAAAATGTTATGGGTAAATTGTCGATGTATTCGTAACAAAGTCCCCGAATTTACTGCTCTCCAGGAAAGTTCTCGTCCTCAAATTATTCTCGGGATCCGTAGCTGGCTGAAACCCGAATGGCCAAAATTTCTTCAGGAAGAGTCTAGTGAGTATGGTTCATTTTGAAGTTAGTGAAGCTCCAGGTATGTGATCGTCGCAACTGTTCTAGTGTGTATATGGCTGTAGTGCGTTCTCACATACAGCAACAAAACACTTTGTGACAGCAGACCACATTCGGTTGAGTTCACTACAGGCCTGATTTCTTTTAGGAGTGTGATTGTGAGTGTGACTCAGCCATGAGTATGAGAGAGCTAAAATACTAGAATACATCTATACTGATGTTCATTTAAAACTTCCTGATGATTAAGTCATGCCATTGCATTGTATCCATTCCAACATTTTACATCAGTCATTAGAGTGTTCACTTATTTTCATTTATGTCATTACTTCTTGTTTTGGACTTAATCATTTTTTTTGCTTTAAGTAGTTTTGTATCCACTAACGAATCATTATTTACAATTTGACGTCTCATTATCCAACTATTAACTTCACTTTATTTTCAGATGTTTTAAATTAATGTTCATTTGTAGTTGTAATAGATAATTCACTGCTTCTTTTAGTTTAAAAATATTTATTCATTGTTTAATTTTGTGTGGGAAAAATATTAAGCCTATGAGCTTGACCGTCTAAGTATCATTTTAACTTAAATTTTATTTATTAAGCAATCTTAATTTCTGTAGGATGTTTTCAAATCAGTTTTAATGACTTCTGCTGGGATCCTGCAGAGTACTTCTTACATCTGCTTCATTCCATAAAGAGAAGGCGATGATAGTTACCTATTAAACGGTCGCTTTGAATTTTCAGTTATTTTCTTACAGTAACTCGCAAACTTGCCTTTGCTAAGACTTTGTAAACATGTTACTGTTAGCAGGATCAATACGCACAGTGCAGATCAGACATCTGGTGGAAGCATTTCTTCAAGAGTTTCTGTTCGCTGCACAGACTGTTGGGACACCACATGAGGAAACAGTTTTGAAGTGGACACATGTTTGCGGGTGCCTGATCAGCTGGGTGGTCGACTGGAGTAAATACGGAGGAAGAAGATTAAGTCCATTTATTGCGGTTATTCGAAGTGGATCTTCATCCGTAAGGTTTTTCATTAAATCACTCACGTGGTGCTCCCATTCCACGTTTCAATCTTTCATTAATTTCGTGTGCTGCACTTGCAATGTATTACGGAAGTAAACCTACATCCATCTGTGGGATGCTGCAAAAGTTAGTCTTTGTGAAAGTAGTAAGTTTTGTCAGTTGGCTCCATCTGTGTTGGCAACACTGTGTAACACTTTGCATTGAATCTCTGACTCTACTTTGTAAGAGACTCTGTGGCTGGTTGGACTCGTTGTTGGCAGTTAGTCGCCAGCAGTGGATGTGGGGAGAGAACAGCCAGAGGTGATGGAGGTTAGAGGTTCGGAGTGTTAGCTCGAGCGGACGATCTGGACGTGTGTCCGTCATGAAACTAATTTGTCGATGACTATATAATCTTTTGGAACTGGATGTCACGGACGTTAATATATTATATGATTTTTGAACTGGTTGCCGCATTATTAAGATAAAAACATTGTTTCCTCTGCAACAAAATCTTTCCTTTGCTAGCCATATCTCTATTAGAAGTTAGTGCCTTCAGTAGTTAGAATCTTATATTTGGCTGGCAGTATTGGCGCTCCCTGAATTGCAGTAGTTCGTGTAATTAAAGTTTTTGTGAGGTAAGTGCTTCATTAAATGTATAGGTTATTGTTAGGATTTCTTTTCAGTCAGCGTCATTCTTCTGAGTTAATTTGGTAGCAGTTAGATCGCGTTACCGTTGTATATTGAGAGTAGTTAATGAATAAAAATAGTTTGAATACTGTTTGCCACAGCAAATTCTGTAGGTCAGTGTTGTAAGGATAAAGACTGGCAAAGGTTCACTTTCATTCAGTTTTACTCAGCTGTTTCAGAATTAAATAACGTAGAAGCTTCAACTTCCCATTTCATTCAGCAGTAGGAGCAGAAAAGATTTTTAATAAAGAAGTTTCAGTTTGAATATATTCCTGTTGTTTAATTCCATCATTCCTCTTCAATGTAGGTAATTATGCGCTTTTTTGGAACTCTTTCTCAGAACTGACGTTCAAGCGACAGGTACTAAATCTGACATGTTGCATATATCTTTCGGGTGCTAAACGGCATATGTATTATGTCCACTTGATCTAGAATTAATTATATAGGGTGTCGTAGGAGGAATGGTCAGTATTCAGGAATGAAACAGGAACGAACACCCGCATGCTTTCCATATTTCGGTAATGTGAAACACACGTGTTCTTCTGAACAAGTGCTTATAGCTCTTAAGGGACGCATGTTTACTAGACAATGTTTTCTTGTTTTGGTCCATACTGCCTACTCCGAAACTACTGAAAACAATGGGTTTGCGCTGCAAGAGATTTATTCATACCACTGAAGATGAAGAAGTGTTCATTGCTCTTAAGGTACGCATTTTAGGGGCTATCTTTAACAGACACTTTTTTTGCTTCAAATAATCGTTCATGTCATACACCTGAATACTGACAGTTCCTTCTGGGACTATTACATTTCGCTAGTTTTGACAGGAATGTACGTGCACTTTTCATGTTCATTGACGCTTCGTTATTCCTGCTATTCCCGCCTTTTATTAAGTTGCGTGATGCAAGCGCTAGCTGCTCATTTGACTTTTTTTTCATTATTGTAGTCAGATACCGTTCATTAACTGATCAGCCGGCCGCTGAGGACGAGCGGCGCGCCGGCACGTTAGCTCAGCGTGTTCGGTCAGAGAGCTGGTTGGCCTCTGTAATCAAAAACTGTGTGGAAGGATCAACAACCGTCATGTGACGTCCGCAACTAACATACACAACAATGAACAACGAACAAAATTAAGAAAAAAATAATGAAAAAAGAAACAAAAAACTGGTTTTAGGCACTTCAGTCCGGAACCGCGCTGCAGCTACGGTCGCAGGTTCGAATCCTGCCTCGGTAATGGATGTGTGTGATGCCCTTAGGTTAGTTAGGTTTAAGTACTTCTAAGTCTATGGGATTGATGACCTCAGATGATAAGTCCCATAGTGCTTAGAGCCATTAACTGTTTATTTGTGTCATGGTTTTTTTTAAACATAACTGCACTAATTCAGGGTCTGGTGGTTCCACTTACACCAGCAGTTTAATTATAATAGAGCAACCACCCTACAACCCGTAAATAAATTACTGGCTGTTATCTGCGGATCTTCAGCGGTTCGTATCGCGAAAGGTGTTACTTTCTGGGAGTATCATTATAGAAATTTTTCTTCTGGTTTTGACCAATATTTCTTCCTATAGGAATAGGTGTCACTATTTTTAAATACCAAGTATACCATAATTGTAAATTTCTACCCAGTATTCCGTGTTCAATGACCGTGTGGTCGTCGGAACTTGAAACTATAATATTTCTTCCCTCCTTCTGATCCAGTATGGGAAACAAGGTATCGAAACGGTAGTCACAGTATCAGATGCACTGTGAATCACATGAAAAAATATGCAAAAGGCTTCATTACAAGCAGATGCGACATGTGCCACAGTTATAGAGGAGTGGGAAGTAATAGCACCGTGGAAGATGTCTGTCCCAGTCTTTCACTGAAGTTTCCCACTGAACTGTGTGTCTGACCACGCTTTAAGTATTTTACTTTTTTTCGCACGAGAAACTTTTCGCTGCACATCGTTCGTTACGGAAGAGAAGTGGGTTACTAACCTGGAGTTTCCGTTGAATGTCGTTGAACCGTGGTAAAAATTGCTGTTTTGGAGAGTGCAGCGTAGCGCTTAGTGTGAAGCAGTCGCCCTCCGTTTCTGGCGATGGCGCAGCTGTGGCAATCGCAGCTTTGGTGTCTCCCTCTGCTGGGAAAGGGGAAAGGTTGTTTGTTCACGTGCTTTTAAGGGGCGCTATGAGTTCGTCAGTTGGTGAGTCAGTCGGAGTGAGTCTGAGCCGGCTAGTCTGATGTGTTGGTCAGCCGGGTCAGTGTGGGGCAGTCAGGGTCTGCCTGTCGTCCGGAGTGCTAGTATGTGTTAGGCCGCCAGTCTGCCCGAGTTTGTTCAGGCGATGGTCATTGGCGGTTGGATCGATCGGTTGGTCGGTCGCGCACTGAGACACAAGATGACTTGTCCGCCTGGATCGTCGGCTCATGTGAGGTTGCCACGTCAGTCCAGTGGGCCGCGCCGTATGGCGAAGGGTAGTGGCTTCGCGGCCGACACGAGAGCAACAGGAGTCAACCTTCGACATCGGTCTGGCCAGTGCGAGCTGCAACGCCGTGAGACGGGAGATCGGCGCGCCTTCTTGTGTCCGTTGAAGCGGCTGGCAGCGGACGGTTCGAGAGAGCGTTTTGGGGGTGCTGCGCCAGGTCCTCGCCAGACACCGCAGTTTATTAGAAGTTAAGTGATACGTGATATGTTGTTTCATTTACTTGTTAAATTCTACTTGTGTTCTTTGTCAGTCTCTCGTCCGCATTTTTTTAGGCAGTTAGTTTCTGTCTGTCTGTCGGTCTGCCGTCCATTAATGGCTGCCTCTGCCATGTTTGTCGGATTCGGTGTTAACGAATTTTTGCTTAAGGTATAAAGGCCGAATTCGTGAAATATGTTTCATCTTTCCTATCATCTTGAGAGGCGGTATATGTGTAATGTAGAGCATGTTTGTACATTTTATGTAAGACTGCATTTCATGGGTTTTTATTGAAATGGTCATTTTAGTACATAAAGTTGCCACCTCCGCACCGTAAGAGTTCTTTTAAAAACAAGTTGTACTTTCGGTGGCAAATAATTTTTGAAGTGAGTGTTATGTACCATTTACATCCCTCCTACGGGGTGCATAGTTTATGTGTTTGTGTGAGTTATTAACATTTTTAGTTTTAAGTAATCTGGTGTGTTGCAGATTGGCACCAGTGTAGTCTTTCAGAGGTTGTTGTGATCGGTCGTGACTCCGGCCGTGTTGAAAGGGAGCGGCAAGGTTCTCAGACCGAAAACTCATACTGTCAAAAAAAAAATTTATTTCTGCTTCTGAATAAATTGTAACTTGATATTTACGGGGTGCTTCCTGATTATAATTTTAAATCTGTTTAAAAAAGGGGCTTTAGGAATAAATTTCCATTTATTAAAAAAAATTGTTTTCATCAGTTACCCACTGGCAACTACTTCCACGCTCACATAGTGTGATTAAATGTGTCAATGTTATTGATGAATCGCTAGTCAATAAAGTAAATTCTTTAAGAAAAGATTTTGAAAAGTAAATTCACGGTTCAGTCGTGTATGCGACTGGTGCCCGACGGATCGATGTTCGAAACATTTCACCAGCGCTTTGGAGAATGTCTGTATTGGCGTTGAGTTATGCCAGAAGTTCATCTGAGTGGCTGCGCAGATTCCATTCGCAGATTGGATAGGAATCCGATAGCTCTGCTGCTGCCAGCTTCATCACGGGCGTAGCGGTCGCTGCGCGGAGGAAAGCCGCTTGGCGTGTTTTAGAGACACGTCGTATTTCACTCCGACCGCCAGTCCTTGCACCACTCTACTCTTCAAATCTGCAGACGTTTTTGGCAAACAGGGCGGGAGTGAGGGATAAGTTCAAATGGCTCTGAGCACTACGGGACTTAACATCTGAGGTCATCAGTCCCCTAGAACTTAGAAGTACTTAAACCTAACTAACCTAAGGGCATCACACACATCCATGCCCGAGGCAGGATTCGAACCTGCGACCGTAGCGGCCGCGCGGTTCCAGACTGAAGCGCCTAGAACCACTCGGTCACATCGGCCGGCCAGGGATAAGTACTGTGCAGTCTGCAGCCGAACCAGAGCAGAATATGATTGGTCGAAGAATAAACATCGAACTATAATCCGTTCATCACAAGAATAAACCTGATGTAAACATTGCACTATGTATTCTTCCTCGTTTGCGGGAACCGCATTGGATTACCGTTTCACACTGGACTGCAGCCAAACTGTCCCGAGTACTGTCAAGTACGATAACAAGGGTACGTTTTATGCTGTGCTTTACGCGCAAATCGACTTAACGATGATACGGGACAACAGCTTTACCGGCGCACTTAACTTGGACGGCACTGGCCGGTCAGCTGGTACAGCTAGTCCGCAGTGACGTCTCCCACAATACGCTCCTTAGACGACTAGACGAAAACCGCAACACTTTATCGTTTTTAGCTAACGTACTATTGCAATTAAAAACAAAAATGATGAAAATTCCTGACTTAAGCGCAGGGTAATTTTTCTGCATAAGCTGTGTTTAGCGAAAAAGAGTATCGAAAGTTTTGTGTTAGCAGAAGAGCCAACACCGTGCTACAAGTGGAGGCCGAAATGCACGCGTTTCAGCTCACGTTGGCTGGCGTGAGGAGGGAAGAACTATACTGACGTGAGGTCTGGAACATGACAAAGAATGAGAATTCAGAAAGCGGACGTAATTAGTTTGATACTTAACTTTAATCCATTAATGATGAACGTCGCTCTTGACGGTACATGATTCACAATATTATCTGTTCAGAATACATTCTTGAAGATAGTTCTTATAGTAACTGAATATGGCGCCTTGCTAGGTCGTAGACGTAGCTGAAGGCTATGCCAATCTGTCGCCTTTGCAAATAAGAGCGTATTTAGACAGTGAACCATTGCTAGCAAAGTCGGCTATACAACTGGGGCGGATGCTACGGAGTCTCTATAGACTAGACCTGCCGTGTGGCGGCGCTCGGTCTGCAATCACTGGCGACACGCGGGTCCGACGTATACTAACGGTCCGCGGCCAATTTAAAGGCTACCGCCTAACAAGTGTGGTGTCTGGCGGTGACACCACAGAAAGATTTCACCGTATTGTTAAATACTGAAGCTATTGAAGGTATTACTCACAGTAAGTCGTCTGGTAATCTTTTAGCTCCTTCCTCATCCGAATCCGAGGAATACATTTCAGTTCTCGAAGTGTCACCTGCTACGTTGATAACGAGCCTATCAACAACAGAATCCACGGAGCCAACCAGGCGTAGAATTTTCTCGTCTTCTTTTACGACGAGTCGTTCCATATCCCGCCAGCGTTCGGCAGTGACGTGTGAAAAAGCTGCGTGCGTCAGTTCCAGTACGTCTGGCAGCTTAACAACGATGTCACTTCTCGGCCCAAATCCCGCAGCTTGGCTCCAAATCAGTTCTGTTCGGTTCATATTGTAATGATACTGCAATAGATGTAAAAACGCAGCATTTGTACGACGTGTTCGATGCTGTGAATATGATTGTTTTTCGTGTTTTTTCGATACTCATCTACCTCTGTGGTAAAAAAAAAACGATGGACCTAGTCCCAATAAAGAGGATTTGGTTTCTCATTTTTGCCATAAAGAATTAAATTGTTATGTTGTATCAATGTAATCAACTATTATGAACAGTCTTTCATAAAACATCGATAATTAACAATTTGTATTTGTAATGGAAACAGGAACTTCGCGTCCAATATGTAATTGGAAACAAGAAGACGTGCATTATTCATTAAATTATGTGTTTTATAATTACAAGATGAAGGTATTTCATATCGAACGGGAAATAATGAGACGAGGCAGATTTGAAACAGCACACGAATTACTACATTTGATCCAGATCCCATTACACTACCGACTGTACTACCCAATCGGTTTGTGTTCGTGAACTGCAGTATATACAACACTAGGGAAACTTCAAAGCTGATTATTTCCTTAAATTTATGAAATACATTAAGAACAGGCTATTTTTCGGCACTTTTTAACTGTGTTCCGCGCGCGTGTCTCGCTACGGAACAGAAAGCAGCTTCAGCCATTTTCATACTGCGCGTTAACAGCGCGACAATCAGGGCACAACCATGCAGAGGCTGTGACTGTACACGATGTTTGAAACAAAAACTACGTAGCTAAAGCGCGATTAAGAAAAACGTTGATCGCTGTTAAAACATAATATGAATATCTTTAACGTAACTTAAGTAATAAGCTACCTCTTATATAAGTAGTTGCTATTTCCAAGAGCGTAACAACACCAGCGTACGTGTGCTACGGCTTCTGACCAGTCATCGCTTTTGTGTTTGTTTACATCAGGTTTATTCTTATGATGAATGGATTATAGATGTAGGATGATAGTGTCCGGATGCAAACCATACCCTATAGTTGCGTTCAGCACATCGTAGAACCCTAAACATGAAAGACGAATTCTCTTATTTCAATCTTCTGAAATGTTTGCTTTATCTTTCTTTCACACTGTTTGGCTGTCATGCTGGTTTTCTTATTCCCACTCTCTCATCTTTTCTTATTAACTTATGTTGCTGTACATAATTTCACCCTCTTTGTATTTTCCTGTCATTAGAAACTTCAGTGTTTATATTATTTAACAGGACTCTTCACATAAGACAACACTAGTGTTTATGAAGTCGTTGTCATGTATCATAAAGGCGAGATCATAGTGAAAAATGTTTAGAAATTATGGTTAAGCATAAAGGAAAGTCAAAAGACTGCCGTTCTTGAAAGTGTACTTCGGAACTGACTCTCTCGGCCTAATGATACACCACAAGCGTTAACATTTATTTATGTTTTAAAGAAAGCCCATGAATTATGCCTTTTTCACTGTCTGAAAGAACAGATACCACGCATCCAGACAACTGATTCGCCTCGACAGGCAATGGGTCCACCACATTCAGTGTGGATGCACAATTACATCGGATCTCTTGCGGAAATCTCAAAGTAGAAAGTATGGAGGACACGGACAAGGACTGCGAAAAGGTCGCGCTATGTGGGAATATGGGTCGACCGAGATACGAATCGAGATAGCGCAGTTTCAATAAACGCTGTGTGCTGGTAATAACTCAACGTGTTCGCTCAGAGGGTTAGCCGCCCTCTGTAACAAAAAAAAAAAAGAAGAAAAACTGAGTTAATGGATCAACGACGAACTGAAACGGGTGTCTTGCGACGTCCGCCCCGAGCAGATACAACGAACGAAAACGAACAAAATGAGATTTAAAAAAAAAAAAAGGAGATCCTAGGTGCGAATCCCAGTCTAGCATAAATTTTTACCTGTCGCGATGATGCCGCACCAAGTCGTAATGCAGCTGATATCAATAATCCGTTCCCTTTACTTCCCTTCCTCCCCCCCCCCCCACATCCTTCAGTTTATATAATAATGAAAGCTGGTTGTAGTTCGTCGAAAGATCGCGTTGCCATACAAACTCGGCAACAAGCGTAGATACCACACAGACAATAACTATGTCTGACTACAATCCGTAACGCCGAATGTGAGACACTCCTGAAGACCATACCTCGCTTTCAGCACAGCAGCGTCCTCCCAATGAGGTCAATATAGAGCCAAGTACGGAAGTACTCTGCTCTATATCGTGACCAGAAGTGAAACAATTAACATAATCGAGTGGGAATAAAAACTTATTGAAGTCTAAGATGAAAATGTACATTTGTAAACGTCGAACATTGTACTTCAAGAGAAGACTTGTAACTGTATGCGTCGAGTGATGTTTTAATAATCAGTGACACTTGTAAATCATCAAGCACCCCTGTAGGAAAGGATTGTGTCAATTTAAATAAATATTTTAATTCATATAAATCTTTTCATTTACGTAATAAAGTGAACTAATATGTGATATATTGCAGTTATAGTGAGCAATGTCCCAGAACTATCAAAGAACCAACAATTATGGCTGGACGATTGTTGTTTCGTCTGGTCATAACAATGGCTATTGTTGATGGACAGATGTCTTGGGAGACGTGATAAAATCCTCTGAGTGATTTGGGTCCGATTTGGAAACCCCACGCTTTTTCTTCGGCCTGCATACACTGCCATGACATTGCGTGATAGAAGGAATATAACGCAGAGCTCCTCATCGCCAATGACAAATGAAACAACAACTATTGTAAGTAGTCTGTTTAGGTTTTTATGTTGGTAACGCCACGTCGCGCTCTGTATGAAAATCACTGCTGTGTGCAGTCTGCGGCTGGTTGCCATTGTTGGAATATTCGCATTGTTGTGTAGGGCAGCTGGATGTGAACAGCGCGTAGCGTTGTGCCGTTGGAGGTGAGCAGCCAGAAGTGGTGGATGTGGAGAGAGAGATGCCAGAGTTTTGAGAAATTACTATGTGAGCACGATCTGGACGTGTGGCCGCCAGAAAAAGGAAATTTGTAACATTATTAAGGTAAATAAATTGTTTGTTCTCAATCAAAATCTTTCATTTGCTATCTACGCCTATCAGTAGTTAGTGCCTTCAGTAGTTAAAATCTTTTATTTAGCTGGCAGTATTGGCGCTAGCTGTATTGCAGTAGTTCGAGTAACCAAGTTTTTTGTGAGGTAAGTGACTCATGAAAGGTATATGTTATTGGTGGGGAGGCTTGCGTGCCTCAACGATACAGATAGCCATACCATAGGTGCAACCACAACGGAGGGGTATCTGTTGAGAGGCCAGACAAACGTGTGGTTCCTGAAGGGGGACAGCATCCTTTTCAGCAGTTGCAGGGGCAACAGTCTGAATGATTGACTGATCTGGCCTTGTAACATTAACCAAAACGGCCTTGCTGTGCTGGTACTGTAAACGGCTGGAAGCAAGGGGAAACTACAGCCATAATTTTTCCCGAGGGCATGCAGCTTTACTGTATGGTTAAATGATGATGACATCCTCTTGCGTAAAATATTCCGGAGGTAAAATAATCCCCCATTCGGATCTCCAGGCGGGGACTACTCAAGAGGATGCCATTATCAGGAGAAAGAAAACTGGCGTTCTACGGATCGGAGCGTGGAATGTCAGATCCCTTAATCGAGCAGGTAGGTTAGAAAATTTAAAAAGGGAAATGGATAGGTTAAAGTAAGATATAGTGGGAATTAGTGAAGTTCGGTGGTAGGAGGAACAAGACTTCTGGTCAGGTGACTACAGGGTTATAAACACAAAATCAAATAGGGATAATGCAGGAGTAGGTTTAATAATGAATAGGAAAATAGGAATGCGGGTACGCTACTACAAACAGCATAGTGGACGTATTATTGTGGCCAAGATAGACACGAAGCCCACGCCTACTACAGTAGTACAAGTTTATATGCCAACTAGCTCTGCAGATGACGAAGAAATTGAGGAAATGTATGATGAGATAAAAGAAATTATTCAGGTAGTGAAGGGCGACGAATATTTAATAGTCATGGGTGACTGGAATTCGAGAGTAGGAAAAGGGAGAGAAGGAAACATAGTAGGTGAATATGGACTGGGGCTAAGAAATGAAAGAGGAAGCCGCCTGGTAGAATTTTGCACAGAGCATAACTTAATCATAGCAAATACTTGGTTCAAGAATCATAAAAGATGGTTATATACATGGAAGAATCCTAAAATGTTAAAAGGTATCAGATAGATTATATAATGGTAAGACAGAGATTTAGAAACCAGGTTTTAAATTGTAGGACATTTCCACGGGCAGATGTGGACTCTGACCAAAATCTATTGGTTATGAACTGTAGATTAAAACTGAAGAAATAACAAAAAGGTGGGAATTTAAGGAGATGGGACCTGGATAAACTGACTAAACCAGAAGTTGTACAGAGTTTCAGGGAAGGCATAAGGGAACAATTGACAGGAATGGGGGAAAGAAATACAGTAAAAGACGAATGGGTAGCTCTGAGGGATGAAGTAGTGAAGGCAGCAGAGGATCAAGTAGGTAAAAAGACCAGGGCTAGTAGAAATCCTTGGGTAACTGAAGAAATATTGAATTTAATCGATGAAAGGAGAAAATATAAATATGCAGTAAATGAAGCAGGCAAAAAGGAATACAAACGTCTCAAAAATGATATCGACAGGAAGTGCAAAATGGCTAATCAGGGATGGCTAGAGGACAAATGTAAGGATGTAAAGGCTTATCTCACTAGCGGTAAGATAGATACAGCCTACAGGAAAATCAAAGAGACCTTTGGAGAAAAGAGAGCCACTTGTATGAATATCAAGAGCTAAGATGGAAACCCAGTTCTAAGCAAAGAAGGGAAAGCAGAAAGGTGGAAGGAGTATATAGAGGGTCTATACAAGGGCGATGTACTTGAGGACAATATTATGGAAATGGAGGAGGATGTAGATGAAGATGAAATGGGAGATACGATACTGCGTGAAGAGTTTGACAGAGCACTGAAAGACCTGAGTCGAAACAAGGCCCCCGGAGTAGACAACATTCCATTGGAACTACTGACGGCCTTGGGAGAGCCAGTCCTGACAAAACTCTACCATCTGGTGAGCAAGATATACAAGACAGGCGAAATAGCCTCAGACTTCAAGAAGAATATAATAATTCCAATCCCAAAGAAAACAGGTGTTGACAGATGTGAAAATTACCGAACTATAAGTTTAATAAGTCACAGCTGCAAAGTACTATTACGAATTCTTTACAGACGAATGGAAAAACTGGTAGAAGCCGACCTCGGGGAAGATCAGTTTGGATTCCGTAGAAATGTTGGAACACGTGAGGCAATACTGACCTTACGACTTATCTTAGAAGAAAGATTAAGGAAAGGCAAACCTACGTTTCTAGCATTTGTAGACTTAGAGAAAGCTTTTGACAATGTTGACTGGAATACTCTCTTTCAAATTCTGAAGGTGGCAGGGGTAAAATACAGGGAGCGAAAGGCTATTTACAATTTGTTCAGAAACCAGATGGCAGTTATAAGAGTCGAGGGACATGAAAGGGAAGGAGTAGTTGGGAAGGGAGTAAGACAGGGTTGTAGCCTCTCCCCGATGTTATTCAATCTGTATAGTGAGCAAGCAGTAAAGGAAACAAAAGAAAAATTTGGAGTAGGTATTAAAATCCATACAGAAGAAATAAAAACTTTGAGGTTCGCCGATGACATTGTAATTCGGTCAGAGATAGCACAGGACTTGGAAGAGCAGTTGAACGGAATGGACAGTGTCTTGAAAGGAGGATATAAGATGAAAATCAACAAAAGCAAAACGAGGATAATGGAATATAGTCGAATTAGGTCGGGTGATGCTGAGGGAATTAGATTAGGAAATGAGACACTTAAAGTAGTAATGGAGTTTTGCTATTTAGGGAGCAAAATAACTGATGATGGTCGAAGTAGAGAGGATATAAAATGTAGACTGGCAATGGCAAGGAAAGCGTTTCTCAAGAAGAGGAATTTGTTAACATCGAGTATAGATTTAAGTGTCAGGAAGTCGTTTCTGAAAGTATTTGTATGGAGTGTAGCCATGTATGGAAGTGTAACATAGACAATAAATACTTTGGACAAGAAGAGAATAGAAGCTTTCGAAATGTGGTGCTACAGAAGAATGTTGAAGATTAGATGGGTAGATCATGTAACTAATGAGGAGGTATTGAATAGGATTGGGGAGAAGAGAAGTTTGTGGCACAACGTGACTAGAAGAAGGGATCGGTTGGTACGACATGTCCTGAGGCATCAAGGGATCACAAATTTAGCATTGGAGGGCAGCGTAGAGAGTAAAAAATCGTAGAGGGAGACCAAGAGATGAATAGACTAAGCAGATTCAGAGGGATGTAGGATGCAGTAGGTACTGGGAGATGAAGGAGCTTGCACAGGATAGATTAGCGTGGAGAGCTGCATCAAACCAGTCTCAGGACTGAAGACCACAACAACATATATGTTATGGTTAGTCAGGGCCATTCTTTTGTAGGGATTATTGAAAGTCAGATGGCGTTGCGCTAAAAAAATATTGTGTGTCAGTTTAGTGATGATCAGAATAAGTAAAGAGAGAAATATCTGAGTGCGTTCAGTTTTGCTCAGCTGTTTGAAAATCAAATAACGTAAGAGGTTTGTTGTGTCTAGACAAGACAGCCTAGACACAATGAGAGGATGCCGAAAGGCACGCGCTTAAATTCACGCAGGCTGGCGTGAGGTCTGAAACAGGATACGTAATGAATGCTATAAAGAAAAGTACGTAGCTTCTGGCATACTTAACTTTAATCCACATTTGTAGAACATCGCTCTTGATGATACATTAATAGAATCTCAATATCAATTGAATACGGCGCCTTGCTAGGTCGTAGCAAATGTAGCTGAAGGCTATGCTAACTATCGTCTCGGCAAATGAGAGCGTAATTCTCAGTGAACCATGGCTAGCAACGTCGGCTGTACAACTGGGCTGAGTGCTAGGATCTGTCTCTAGACCTGCCGTGTGGCGGCGCTTGGTCTGCAATTACTGACAGTGGCGACACGCGGGTCCGTCGTATACTAGCGGACCGCGGCCGATTTAAAAGCTACCACCTAGCAAGTGTGGTGTCTGGCGGTGACACCACAAGGTTTACCAGCACAGTGATTCATAACTTCCCAAAGGGCACTTTTCAGTATTAATACAATGAATATACGAAGAGGATTAGAAAACTGTCACTGTTACCTACGAATATTAGTATTGGCGACGGGACGTAAAGCAACCAGAACCTTTGTTTTATGACGTTGTGTTCTGTATCTGAGAGTCCATGCGTTGACGTTCCCGGCTGTTTCCGTATTCAAACGGCAACCGTACTGGGATACTCCGCATCCGAGCACGCTTCACCGGCTAACACGAAGCTTCAACTTGTCACGGCGTTCTCCCGCATCCTTCCGCATATTCCAGAAGCTCTCCCACACAGTACTGCCAGGCACGGGATGGAACGCCAGAGCTTCACGTTCTGTCCGCGACAAAGCGAGAAGAGGCGTAAGCTCTGGACTGGGCTGACTTACGGCTTCCAGTGGACTGTATCCTTTTCTGAAAAACCACCTGGAGTTTTCTTAGAGCTGTTTTGTGACATCCGGGTAGGTCTAACTCTGGGTTGCTGGAAGGGAACGGGTATTACATAACCGCTGTTCCTGACTGCGAATATAGCTGAAAGACACCATGACAACTTCAGTCTTACAAGAGAAGTCCATGAGCTGCAGCTGCTAAACAGACAAAAAACGATTGTAAAATACGAAGATTTACCATCTTGGAACCAGCACCTGTATACCCGCACGGTAAAATTCTGGACCAACCTGTTGGGGCCAATGTTTGGCAGTGTGCACAAGGGAGTCATCATCTTCAAACCTTTCAGTTTCCCAAAGAGATGATAGTCACATGGAGCCAGGTCAGGACTGTAAGGCGGGTGTTTCACTGTTGTCCATGCGATTTTTGTGATCGCTTCCATGGTTTTTTGACTGACACGTGGCCGTGCATTGTCGTGCAACAGCAAAACATCCTGCTTTTGCCGATGTGGTCGAACACGACTCAGTCGAACTTGAAGTTCCTTCAGTGTCGTCACATATGCATCAGAATTTATGGTGGTTCCACTTGGGATGATGTCCACAAGCAAGACTCCTTCGGAATCGAAAAACACCAAAGCCATAACTTTTTGAGCAGAAGGTGTGGTTTTGAACTTTTTTTTTCCTTGCGTGAATTTGCATGATGCCACTCCATTGATTGCCTCTTCATCTCTGGTGAAAAATAATGGAGCCATGTTTCATCACCTGTCACAATTCTTCCAAGAAATTCATCTCCACAATTCTCGTACTGTTCCAAAAGTTCGCTGCATACCGTTTTTCTTGTTTCTTTGTGAGCCACTGTCAACATCCTGGGAATCCACCTGGCAGAAACCTTTTCTACTGCCAACACTTTCAGTATTCTGCAAACACTTCCTTCCCCTATCCCAACGTAGCGTGACAATTCGTTCACTGTGATGTGTCTGTCAGCAGTCTCCAATTCGTTAACTCTCTGCACATTGTCTGGAGTGTGTGCAGTTCGAGGCCTGCGAGGATAATCCACAATATTGCCGTGCCCGCTTTCATCACATAACCTGCTTGTCCACCGACTAACTGTACTGTGATCGACAGCAGCATCTCCATACATCTTTTTCAACCTCTTGTGGATGTTTCCCATTATCTAGTTTTCACAGCACAGGATTTCTATGACAGCACGTTGCTTCTGACGAACGTGAAGTGTAGGAGCCATCTTGTAGACATGCTATGACGGCGACACTCACGGGAACAGGTTGAACTAAGTTTGAAAACAAGCTGGAAGGATGTATCTATACACTGTACAATTTTTACACATGCAGAATGAAAACTGTATTTTTAGAAAAATAGTGTGCATTTCTTTTGGAGTGACGCTCGTATGATATAGATGTGTGGTAAAGCAGACAAACAAAAACGAAATTGTGTCGAGTCAAAAAGAGAGCGGCTTCCTAGGCAATTCTATTGTTGATGTGTTGTTAACTCATTAAAGATATCTCTTAGACTGATGACATAATATTAGACATACTGACAGAATAATGAAAAAGACTGGTGCCAACATGCCTGGCTAGTTCAACTGCTTTGCAAACCGTGATTGTTATAACATATAAGACAAGATTACCTAATTTTAAGAACTTTGGAAACAAATATTTTTTGCGGTTACGCGCATTATCCCGATTAGGAACAGTACAGACGTCATGAATTTTCTATAAATTAAAGTACGCTGAAAAATTCGTAAATAATGGTATTTCCACAACTTGCAGTTGCTGTGGTCTTGGAAATTATTAGAGACATTTAATAGTAACGTAAAAATGACGTCGCTGCATTGTGTCTCGCTGGAAATACGGCACAAATACGCCGAAGCGTGACATTTTACGAACGCAAACACTGTTTCACATTTCTGCTTTATCCTGCGGGCAACCTGACACCTGTCTGAACGTAAATCGGTGCATTACTGGTTGTCGTTCAAAATGACAAGTGGCAGCAAAATTACGATAAACAGAAGTTCCATTAAAGAGACAGCACATTTCCATGTAAATCTATGTACAGAAAAACATGGGTTCTGTTCAAACACGGTTTCCGTTTGGCATGCGTCATTACGTGGAATGCAAATCTGCCTTCAAAACGTAACGGCATTACTTTGGGAAAATAGCTGCATACAACCAATTTAATCACAGCAGTGGAAGAATAGGAGAAATGTGTTGCCAAGTGAGCAGTACAGGTTCCTTAGGAATGAAAAGAGGAAACTGTCTAGTGTTGACAGAATGTGAGAGATACCGAAAAGCTACCCCAATAAGCTCAATTATATTTATCAAAACAGAAATTGTACTTGCTTTAGTAACGGAAAAATGTAATAAAGCTGTACAGTGCTCGAAATTAACAATTACTGCAAAGAATAGACGAGGAAGGAATGCTTGTGTATCTTACATAGGGGAAGGTGCATCGGACACATTTCACATCAGCCATGAATATTTTACGAAGCGCTCAAAAGGGAAGTAGAAGCGGATGTTATAGGCGCAGACAGTCTAGAATACGCTAAACAAACTATAGGGTGACTGAAAAGAGAAACAGAAGCGAAGTGTTACAGGGTCAGACAAAGTCTAGAATATGCAAACAGATTATATTTGTCATATGAACAGGAAAAACACATACCAAAGATATAACAAAACGTTCACAGTAATAATAATAATGATGATGATGATAAAAGCCCTTAAGACTTATATAAATGAGCTCAGTACGTTTGAAACAGTATTTAGTATTACCAGAAGAGGAAATGAGAAAGAAAGAGAAAAAGATTGAAATGACAGTCCCAGTGGCCGTTTGGAAAGAACAGAACTTAAACAGAAAACTCTGGGGACAAGGAGGAGGAAATGAGTTTTGTGGGAGGGGTGAGCTGCAAACTTTTACATAGAAGAGTTGACTATAATGATAGAAATTGAACCATTATTTGCGTTCTGAAGTTTGAAACGAATTTAATTTCCCTAATTTTTTGAGGAAGATACAGAAAATTATGTAGAGAACTTGCTGGTGTTACGTTATGAACAGGGAGAATTTTACTTTGTTTAGGGTGAGTGTTTCTGCTAAGCTATTCAGATAGTATTGTAAGGGTTGAAGATAAATAAGAGGGAGTGCAATGATTTATAAGACGATGGAACAAAAATAGAGTTTGATAGTTTCTATGCGTATCGGCACGTACCCAGAGACAGGAGTGATATGCTAGAAATAGTGTACGTGAAAAATGTATCATACACAAGCATTCATTGCCGATTCCAGCTGGCGTAGGCTTCCGTACGAAAGTCCTTGCAAAATAGTATCACCTTAATCATGTTTGGAGAGTATTAGTGAGTCTGCGAGTTTCCTTTTAGGTTCGAAAGTTAATACCTTTTTATATTTCTGTAGTGAGTGAAGTTATAATTTTACAATCTACTAATAATTTTGACGGTTTAATTGTCATCGTTGTAACAGTTAACTTCAAGTAATTGTGTCAGAGCAATCCTTTATCGTCAAGATTTGGTCGATAGCTGGTAAAATTCTGCGCTGTGTGCAAGGTAGGCCACTTTTGCATTTTATGATCGGCGTAATTTGACGAAGCTAGTAGGCAATACTCGTCACAGATGACACGTTACGTAGCCTCCTGAAAACTGTTAGCACACCAGGCCAAGACTTGATATCAAGAGTCGACATGATCCTCAGTCGTAAATCAGACGCGCCAAATCAATTTTACTTTGTCACCATGTATGACCAGAGCGACATTCATTCCTCTTCTGTAGTGTATTCGTAATAAATAACAAGCTGTCACAAACTTAACGAACTGAAACATGATGAGCTACAAAGTGCCGCTGACACCTTCCTGTGTGTTTGTTCCAGTTCAAGCGATGGTCCATAATTATCACCAAGTTCTTTGCAAAAGAAGAACAAGTTATTTCTGTGCTGTTGGGGATTAACGGCTGAAAAGATTCTCTAAACTGAGGGGAAAACACTGATAAGGAGAAGGGACAGGATGATAGGACATCTGCTAAGACATGAGGGAATGACTTCCATGGTACTAGAGGGAGCTGTAGAGGGCAAAAACTGTAGAGGAAGACAGAGATTGGAATACTTCAAGCAAATAATTGAGGACGTAGGTTGCAAGTGCTACTCTGAGATGAAAAGTTTAGCACAGGAAAGGAATTCGCGGCGGGCCGCATCAAACCAGTCAGTAGACTGATGACCAAAAAGAAACTGAGGGGTAACAAGTGTTTTGTGAGTGACTAAGATTGCTTGGATTGTAGATTGTTTAAATTGCTACCCTATGTTCTGCGCCCACTCTGATAGATAGGTAAATCAGCATTTACGTGCCGAATGGATGTGCACTGGTTTGCTGGACTTTGTGATATTATTGGATTTCAGACATTTTGCATATGAGAAAAGGACAGCCACCAAGCTGTAGTTTGCAGTGATACTAAGCATGACAACACGAGAGTAAAAAAAAACGAAATCTGTTTATAACGTTCGCCTACACCAAGACGCGCGGCCAGCGTTTAAAAGGTACTTTTAAATACTATGACTCGCTGGGCGCAGATATTTAAAATCATTGCCGCAGCGCTTGATAGCAAGAAGCTGCGAAACAGAAGAAATAACAATTTTTCATTTGTTAGGAAAATTCTAGGGTCTTTATAGTTGGTTGTACTTCTGATCGCCGATATGTTAACATGTACTTCATTACCTTTGATGTTTGGTTGCCGACTTGTTAAGACGTGTTGTGTAGCACCGCTACAAGTTTAGTGTGAAAAACCACGTTATCATCAAGAAAGAAAACGCTTTTGTAAACCTAGTGACGATAAAAAATACTTACGCGCACGCCAGGACATTTAATTTTTACAAAATATCACACATACAAAAGCAGCGAGTGTTGGACTACTCCATGTATGAGAAAAACATAAAAATGTAAGTTTTGTATTCATTGTAAATTTGGTAATGTTTATAGTTTAACGCTTTTCTTCTTTGAGAATATACTTTTCCTCCACTGTACAGAAAATCTATGCTTATTCTTTTCTTCAAATTAACCACAAATAATGTTTATGTTTAAATGAACTTTGTTACAGGTTCGCTTTTTATCGCGGTGTGTCGATTGTATTTGGGAGACCATTCACGTGTTCAATTTACGATCTGACAACTTTTTTTACAAAATTTCACTGTTTTGCATTCATTTCCAATTTTTTTTATTATTCAAATAGGTCCCTTAGGTAATTTCATTGAAGAGTCTGATTGCGTGAAAGCAATCCGGGTTAAGAGGTCATTTGAGAAACTATTTTCACGCAATCAATCCGTACGTCTCCTAAACACAATCGAGAACCGACGCATCACCGATCATTCATTAATTTTTCTCTTTTTCCAAGTCGTACCAAGAAACGGCCAAGGAGAACTGCCGTGAGTACGCAATCTAGTGTTAAAAGGTTGCATTCTTTATCTTGTCGGCAAACATTGCCATGAATTATCAACATCAATGTTATATTTGGTTAAATGTGAAAATCCAAAAAACCTTTTAACGCTAGATGTGGCGCCCGACGTGGGGCCTAACTAAAAAACTAATTTGTTCTTTTTATTTTCATGCTACCATCTGGAGAAAATTGGAAGCCAAAACCAGTGATAAAAAATGACGCATATGCAGAAAATCGCAGCAAGAATCCACGACAGCAATAAATAGCAGCGCGCAAGACAACTAATGTGAGTACGATTTTTCATTACGTTTGAAGCTTTGCGTACCGAGCATTCAGTCGGCTCGTGACATTCACTCTCTACGCTTTTTTCCTTTTCCTCAAGCAATTTAATTTCCAAATTTCTGTTTCCTTTTGCTATTAGATCCGCCTCTATTTCATCATTTCGCTTACAATAGTTAGAAATAGTTAGCAAGAATTTCCATTGTTGTGCATTTAAGTGAATCACAATGGCCGCTATCTGTGCCAGTTTCAGTGCTCCATAAGTGTTTTCATTTATTTTGTCACTCCCGTTGCCATATTGGCATTTTCGTGTGTCAGAGTTTCAAATGTTTATAACGCGCAAGCAATATCTGTGAAATCAGGACGCGAAATCCTTGGCGCACCTGACAAGTGAAAATCATAATTAAAAAAAAAAAAATTATCTTTTCTAGCTCGTGCAGTGTAACTACTTTAAATTTACGATGGCTGATGAGCAACCAAGGCAACTTAGACCGCGCGCGGGTGTAAACAGACCTGAATCTCGTAGTGAGGGAACAACACAGGACGAAGCGACACGTGAGCTGTCGGCGCCACAGACCGCGTCGCAGTCACGTGAATGCTCGCTGTCCGATATACTAAAATTGTTTGCTGATATGAAAACCAGTTTTGAAGCAAACATGGGTAATCTTGGAACGCAAATCAGTCAGTTAACAAACCAAAGTGACAATCTTGGAACGCAAATCAGTCAGTTAACAAACCAAAGTGATAATCTTGGAACGCAAATCAGTCAGTTAACAAACCAAAGTGACAATCTTGGAACGCAAATCAGTCAGTTAACAAACCAAAGTGACAATCTTGGAACGCAAATCAGTCAGTTAGCAAATCAAAGTGACAGCAGGTTCAGCAGTTTAGAATCAAGGATAGAGGACATCCAAGCACAAATCAAAAATTCGAATGACACCATGGAGAAAAAAATTAAAGCCATTACCACTGCTTACGCAAGCGAGCTAAATGCAAGCGTACACGCAAAAATTAATAGTGTTCTTTCGATGGTGGAATCCGCCGAGACCAATATTGGTAGCAAGTTCATAGATATGCAGGCCCAAATAGATGTGTGTAAATCAACTGCGAGTGACTCTTTGAAACATTACAGTGATGTTTTAAAGAGAGTAAGCCAATTGACAGAAAGTGTCAACCACGTTGGCGAGCGAGTCGAAGACCTTGCTCAGCAAATATCCGATGTCAATATTGACAAAAAGATCGCAGATGTCAACACCGGTATAAGCAATACACTTAATAGGGAATTTGAAGAGTGGATGCAACCCAAAGAACAGTACATTGTCAGCAAGGTACACGCTGAACTAAAGGGTACGGTTAAATCTGCTACAGCAGAAATCTTAACCGCTCCCGGTACTTCTGGTGACACTTTAACCAGTGAATTAGGTGAAATCAGACGAGCATTTAGCCACGATCTTCCGGAATGGAAACGTCAGCTAAGAAATGATATAGATCAACTGAGACGACAAGTTACGGAATTGCAAGGTGACAATCAAAGTGAGTATTCGCTACCGCCAGAACACGATAATCGTCAATATCCCGAGTGTCAGGTACAATTCTCACCAACAGTAAATAATACGCGTGGCGAAACTTCTACGTCACGTAGTCATGCCGATCAACTAACACTCGTTGAACTAATGCGAGACGAGAGTGTGCTAAAACACAGAGTTTTTCAGCCTTTTATACCTGAAAAACGAAATATACATCCCATGGTATTTCTAAAATCATTCACAGGTGCTTTTCCGGAATCATGGAACGACAGGCAGCGGATACAGTTCATCTTAGGCTATGTACACGGTGAAGGATCAATTTGGGGTACAGGAATAATAGACAAATGTCACACCTATGCAGATTTTGAAAGGCATTTTTTGAATAAATTCTGGAGTTCAGGTATACAACAAAGACTCCGAAAGGAGGTTTACAACGCCGAACCTTTCAACACCAAAGGAGGAGGTTTGAGACGTTATTTTGAAAAATATCTACGTAAAATTCAGTATTGGGACACGCCCATTTCAACCAAAGATGTAATCATGATCTTAAAGTCAAAACTTCCTGTGTCAATAAGAGAAAAACTAGTTAATGTGAGTGAAGAAGACCTAGAAGCCTTTCTTTCTGTTCTTGACAATTTGGATATGATCTATGAGGATGTGCGTGCGAGCGCGCGGAATAATTATAATAATGGACCGCCCGCTCCGCAGCAGCACATAACAAATTGCGTCAATGGAATGTCGTACCAACATAACACGGGACAACCAAACGCTCAGCCTTACGGCAATCATAACAGTTTCAACCGCCGTAATGGAAAACAATATAACAAACATCCACACCAGAATAGGTGCAATCTGATTTATCAAAACACACAGCAACAATACGGTAATTCACCGGTAAATCATAACGGTAATTACCAGTACCAGAACAACAAGACGAATAATGGAAATCGTCACAAGGGAAAGAAATGGAACAATTATAACAATCCACAACAGTACAGTCAGCCGAATCACTTCACTCCCTCTCAGCAAATAAATTTTTCACAGCCGAAAAATGCGACATTTTCTCACCAACCCAACCAACAGTTCAGGAACAATAGTCAGGACAATTCGTCGGATGCTTTTCCTGACACCGCCGGTTATAATAGCCAAGGAAATCCGACCATTTTCTACACACAGGCGAACCAAGCACCAAACTCGTTATCAAATAACACACAATCTAGAGATGCACAAGTCGTATGGGATACGAACGCAAATTTTCGACCTGGTAGGTCGCAAAATACTAGTCAAATAAAAATAACTGACATTTCAGCTCCACCCCATCCCAAAATTACAACACCCTGAAGTAACATTAGACGACAAGTTAAGACAAGCTCTCACATCTTTAACAACTCATGCCAACCTAAGAAAAAAGGCGCATGACAAACACATTAGCAAAGTCTTATCGTATCGTATAAATGAACGAGTGCTATTAAAGACCCACTTCAAACCATCTTTGATTCATCATAAGAATCGCAAGTGGCAGCACTTGTATGAAGGACCATATATTATCTTAAGAAAGCCGCACATTGGTTGCTATCTATTAGCTGACCCTGTATCTGGACGAATAAAAGGATTGTTTCATCACGCAGACTTGAAGAAATACCGAGTCAACCATTGAAAATATCTGTTAAGTTAAGCTGCTAAAAGAAAATATACACACACACTGTAAGTTGTCATACTATGTGTGAAGTACCAACGTATGTAAGAGTAGTGCACAGGACTAACACCCGGCGGGGTCAGGGATTTTCACCTGCCTCGAGATGACTGGGTGTTTGTGTTGTCCTCATCATTTCATCATCATCCAGGAAAGTGGCGAATTTGGACTGAGCAAAGATTGGGTAATTGTACGGGCGCTGATAACCACGCAGTTGAGCGCCCCACAAACCAAACATCATCACATCATCATCATAGGACTAACACCCTGTCGACCTGCCACAACAAGATAAGTAATTTATATGAGCACCTTAAGTAAAACACATTTATTGTAGGAGAGCAAGATTTGCCTTAGATGTAAGTTAGTTTTAAGTTAATTGAGCCATGAACGGCCACAGCCGAAAGAGCTGACATATATTATAGTAGGGACGTGCTAAGTGCCACCTGCTACCACTAGTTTTAAGTATAGCAAAGCTCTCTCCTCTTGAATGAAATAAATTAAAATGATCATTCAGACCAGAATGATTGCACGTAGGTAAAAAAATAAATAAATAAATAAATAAAAATTATCAAGGTCGCTTACTCTAATGAGGTAAATGTTATGTTATGCATAAGGAGTGTGTGACAACAAATTTTATGAGACCACCTATGAAACGCAGCAGGCAAAAAGCAGCACCTTAGCATATAAGAATCAAGTAAGTCAATAACGATCCAGGTAGCAGGAAAGAAGTGCGCAACTCAATTATTTTATTATAATACGGAGAAAACCGTATACGCTCATAACAATTTTACGGCACAGTGCAGCTGAAATACAAAGATCATTTATAAATAAATTAGTTTAGTACTAGAAATATCTATTTCAGGTCCTCGAGATACGACGATTTTTTTTAGAAAACAATTTTACGATACATGGAACAGAAGATAGTTAACAGACACAGTTCACTGCTAATACATGGTTTAAGTAATTTTAGATATGCATAGAAAATGGTTTAGAGAGCTGGATCAGACGACACTGAAACTACTGTATCGATTTAATTATACTATTTGTCATGAAAAACTAAGGTGATAATAATTTATGTTAAGCTCATCATATCATACGTCATTAACACTGTGTCTTCAAATCTCTTCACTCCATAAAAGTCTTTTGTGTTTTCCTCTAACCAGTATCCTTACCATCCTACCTTATCCAGTAGAGAAGTGAATTTTACGAGCTGGTTGCATGATTGATACATACAGGCTATACGAATGGATAGTCGTGACACATTGGTTGTCGACGGGCTATGCTTATTCTTCGAAAATTGCGAGTTCAATTAAGATTTGTTATGTGCAATTGCACGACAGCGAACACCAAGCTTCCCAATTTCCCAATGGTAGTTTGAACACGAACTGTTCATCACGTAAACGAAGCCACATTGACTATGTCTTCAAACTAACGACGTAATAGAGAGAAAATAAAAGAGCTGAACTTGCGAAAAGAGTAACTATTGTAAAAAGAAAAGAATAACAAGATTTCGAACAAAGTGTAAACCTAAAGTGCCTTGGAAGCACAAACTACGAACAAGAGACACGCTTTTCGTCAGGCCTTGTAGTCACAGAGACTAAATATTTCTTTGTAAATAATTTTTAGACATGATATGTATACTAAATGTTAACTGTACTTTGTAGTAATAATGCAGTCAGTAATAAATGGACACGTATATGCTGCTGCGTGTGAACCGACAATAGACAAGTAATTAATGGACACGTATAAAAGTGGTGCGTGTGAACCTTAACATGTCGACCAAATAAATGTGAACACGAATTAATAACGTGTGAACTGAAAAGGTGATAACTCCAAGGACACGTGTGAAATACCGCGTGTGAAGTAATGTTATAAGTACTTGTACCACGAAACAACCACGATGTAGAAAGCCGAAGAGTGAAAGTGAATAAGTGTTGTACTTACCACAAACGCTACTGTACGCCTTTCCACGGACACATTCTTCGAAACAGCTGCGGGAGTCGCCGCATCTGGCTGCTTCCGTAATCCAGAGTCGATGAAAAACTGTGTAAAAACTCACACCACGGCTAGTAGACACCTAACGCTCTGCTTCTCGCAGAATACTGCTGCTAGCGTTGTGGAACTGTCAAGTTATTATCACGTGATTGTGACCAACGGACGTAACACTGTGTACTCTGAGCGCTCAACAATCAATTTCTCTTTGCACAACGAGCGCGGATGCCAAATGTGTTTGAAATGCATTCAAAATAAAATATGATAAAGCAATGAATTAAGCACTCATGTACCTTGTGAAATTATAAAGACACTAATCGGAAGAGTCTTAAGCTCGATTTTCACAATTGCTACCGAATTCACTGACCAGGCCGAGTAATGACGAAAACGTGTCGAACCAAGTAAAACCAGAAAAAATAGATAAATATGAGAACTAAGCATTCCTAAGAGAATGAGACCTTATGTACATAAACAATTGTTATCCTTACCTAATCCAATTTTCTTTTAGACTAAGTTATTAGTAAGTAAGCACATTCTAATACAGATTTTTTTTCTGTATTTTTCATGTACGAAAACATAAATGGAAGCACGGACAAGTGTCAAGTGAAATAGAGACCGCCACCATACGGCTCAACATGTTGCAGAACCAGTCTTCCAGTTCCTGACCCACGACGTATTTCCAACGCAACATCACACCCCGACAACTACTCCAACTTCCACAGTGAAAGTGATGCCCTACTTTTCCTCCACTGTGAAAGTGTAATCAATTTTCCCACTCAAGTGCAGTGCTATCATTTATACCCGAAGTTCTACCACTCCCAGTGCAACTCATACCTACCCAAGTGTAGTGAAACATTTTTTTTTGCAGGTCATAAAAGCCACAAATAAGTAAAGTGCTACGTATTTACTGCAAGAAATCTTCGACGAAACAACGACAAAAATATTCCTGTAGTATGTCACTGTAAAACAAGAATGTCAATTTTTTGTAACATATTTTTTCCACGAGTGCACACAGCACCCAGACTTCCTGCGAAGTCAAGTAATTTATTTCTTTGTTTTTTTTTTATATTTATTATGCCATGTATAATGTATCTATATATGTGTCTCTTTATCTTAATTTCATTATCTTTTACCGAGAAATGAACATTTGTTATCCTTGTACAATACATTAGAAAGGGCACAGTTCAATTGTCATGTAGTTACCCTATGGACAAATTACTATTAATTTCAGTCGTACGAATATACTTACCTGATACTCTGTATGTTAACCACTTTGCTTGATGTAATGAGTAAAATCTATTGTAAAGAATTTTTGCAAGTAATACTAACTTGTTTCACGAAAGCAATAATATCACGACTACGCGTGAGTCTCGATGATCCTGACGGAGTCATCGCTCCTCACGCGGGAAGCAATGTGATATTATTGGATTTCAGACATTTTGCATATGAGAAAAGGACAGCCACCAAGCTGTAGTTTGCAGTGATACTAAGCATGACAACACGAGAGTAAAAAAAAACGAAATCTGTTTATAACGTTCGCCTACACCATGACGCGCGGCCAGCGTTTAAAAGGTACTTTTAAATACTATGACTCGCTGGGCGCAGATATTTAAAATCATTGCCGCAGCGCTTGATAGCAAGAAGCTGCGAAACAGAAGAAATAACAATTTTTCATTTGTTAGGAAAATTCTAGGGTCTTTATAGTTGGTTGTACTTCTGATCGCCGATATGTTAACATGTACTTCATTACCTTTGATGTTTGGTTGCCGACTTGTTAAGACGTGTTGTGTAGCACCGCTACAAGTTTAGTGTGAAAAACCACGTTATCATCAAGAAAGAAAACGCTTTTGTAAACCTAGTGACGATAAAAAATACTTACGCGCACGCCAGGACATTTAATTTTTACAAAATATCACACATACAAAAGCAGCGAGTGTTGGACTACTCCATGTATGAGAAAAACATAAAAATGTAAGTTTTGTATTCATTGTAAATTTGGTAATGTTTATAGTTTAACGCTTTTCTTCTTTGAGAATATACTTTTCCTCCACTGTACAGAAAATCTATGCTTATTCTTTTCTTCAAATTAACCACAAATAATGTTTATGTTTAAATGAACTTTGTTACAGGTTCGCTCTTTATCGCGGTGTGTCGATTGTATTTGGGAGACCATTCACGTGTTCAATTTACGATCTGACAACTTTTTTTACAAAATTTCACTGTTTTGCATTCATTTCCAATTTTTTTTATTATTCAAATAGGTCCCTTAGGTAATTTCATTGAAGAGTCTGATTGCGTGAAAGCAATCCGGGTTAAGAGGTCATTTGAGAAACTATTTTCACGCAATCAATCCGTACGTCTCCTAAACACAATCGAGAACCGACGCATCACCGATCATTCATTAATTTTTCTCTTTTTCCAAGTCGTACCAAGAAACGGCCAAGGAGAACTGCCGTGAGTACGCAATCTAGTGTTAAAAGGTTGCATTCTTTATCTTGTCGGCAAACATTGCCATGAATTATCAACATCAATGTTATATTTGGTTAAATATGAAAAGCCAAAAAACCTTTTAACGCTAGAACTTGCACTTCGATGTTAAGTGAAGGCCGTAATCGTGTAAGTGATTTCTGCAGCGGTAGAGAATAAGCGAATGAAGAAAGTTATGGACCCAGTATTGACCCTTGTGGACCTCTATCACTCCATAGTGACCTTTTTATTGCAGTCATAACACGCTGTTGGCGGATTGTAAATTTTAAATGCAGCCACTGAACAACACTCGAAAAACAAAATTGATGATGGAAAAGGAAGTGGCGCAAAGTAGAAGTAGAAGCGAAACTTTGTGGGGGCGGACAAAGTCTAGACCAGGCAAGGGCAACCTTTGAGGGCCCGCAGGCTTGATTTAAGACTTCGTGATGTCACGCGACAACAGCTCTCCTAGTGCTGAAAGTCAAAACTATAGCGTCCGAGACGTCAATGTTAACGCGATAATGCACCAACATGAATGGTACCGGTACCTGTTTCCAGACACGCCATTCCAGCAAATCATGCCTCAAAACATGCGTTTTTGAGAGTACATTCATTTTAAGTTTATGTTCATTCATTTCTGCCTCGTGAGCACAGCTTCTTTATTTACGACATTTTACAATAGGTGCCTTAAAAATACTGTTTGAACTGTTGGCAATAAACACTTTTCGCGAACTGAACCTCGCAGGTGCAGCATCAGAACAAACATCAGGGAGCTGACTGCAATGAAAATAGAACTTCTCGATTATATTTTCATTTCATCAAAAATATCTTCACTAGTAGTATTTCCTTTCAATCACTACAGTGATAGTAATTTTTTGATTACGTTGAACTCCATATCTACATCACGAACAAAAGTTGGTAACTGGACTGTCTCTTACAGATCAAATGTCTCGCCCAAAGCGATCTGCATCCACATCTACATGGATACTCTGCAGATCACATTTAAGTGCCTGGCAAATGTTTCGAACGTGGCAGCACGACCACAGAAGTTTTTTAGTCATCAGCCGTCATACCAATTCGTAGTGCAACTGTTCGTCTTCAGAAACTTATTTTCTCTTTAACTAAATATAGTACGTCTGCAATGGCCAGGAGGCACTCCATTACGAATTCGCCTTTAGTAAAAGGCTTTAACAATATGGCAATTTTTCGTCTCTCTATAAAACAAGTCCCCCCACCCCTCCCATGAACCATGGACCTTGCCGTTGGTGGGGAGGCTTGCGTGCCTCAGGGATACAGATAGCCGTACCGTAGCTACAACCACAACGGAGGGGTATCTGTTGAGAGGCCAGACAAACGTGTGGTTCCTGAAGAGGGGCAGCAGCCTTTTCAGTAGTTGCAGGGGCAACAGTCCGGATGATTGACTGATCTGGCCTTGTAACGATAACCAAAACGGCCTTGCTGTGCTGGTACTGCGAACGACTCAAAGCAAGGGGAAACTACAGCCGTAATTTTTCCCGATGGCATGCAGCTTTACTGTATGGTTAAATGATGATGGCGTCCTCTCGGGTAAAATATTCCGGAGGTAAAATAGTCCCCCATTCGGATCTCCGGGCGGGGACTACTCAAGAGGATGTCGTTATCAGGAGAAAGAAAACTGGCGTTCTACGGATCGGAGCGTGGAATGTCAGATCCCATAATCGGGCAGGTAGGTTAGAAAATTTAAAAAGGAAAATGGATAGGTTAAAGTTAGATATAGTGGGAATTAGTGAAGTTCGGTGGCAGGAGGATCAAGACTTCTGGTCAGGTGACTACAGGGTTACAAACACGAAATCAAATAGGGATAATGCAGGAGTAGGTTTAATAATGAATAGGAAAATAGGAATGCGGGTAAGCTACTACAAAGAGCACAGCGAACGCATTATTGTGGCCAAGATAGACACGAAGCCCACACCTACTACAGCAGTACAAGTTTATATGCCAACTAGCTCTGCAGATGACGAAGAAAGTAAAGAAATGTATGATGAAATAAAAGGAATTATTCAGATAGTGAAGGGAGACGAAAATTTAATAGTCATGGGTGACTGGAATTCGAGTGTAGGAAAAGGGAGAGAAGGAAACGTAGTAGGTGAATATGGATTGGGGCTAAGAAATGAAAGAGGAAGCCGCCTGGTAGAATTTTGCACAGAGCACAACATAATCATAGCTAACACTTGGTTTAAGAATCATGAAAGAAGGTTGTATACGTGGAAGATCCCTGGAGACACTAAAAGGTATCAGACAGATTATATAATGGTAAGACAGAGATTTAGGAACCAGGTTTTAAATTGTAAGACATTTCCAGGGGCAGATGAGGACTCTGACCACAATCTATTGGTTATGAACTGTAGATTAAAATTGCAAAAAGGTGGGAATTTAAGAAGATAGGACCTGGATAAACTGACTAAACCAGAGGTTGTACAAAGTTTCAGGGACGGCATAAGGGAACAATTGACAGGAATGGGGGAAAGAAATACAGTAGAAGAAGAATGGATAGCTTTGAGGGATGAAGTAGTGAAGGCAGAAGAGGCTCAAGTAGGTAAAAAGACGAGGGCTAGTAGAAATCCTTGGGTAACAGAAGAAATATTGAATTTAATTGATGAAAGGAGAAAATATAAAAATGCAGTACATGAAGCAGGCAAAAAGAAATACAAACGTTTCAAAAATGATATCGACAAGGAGTGCAAAATGGCTAAGCAGGCATGGCTAGAGGACAAATGTAAGGATGTAGAGGCTTATCTCACTAGCGTTAAGATAGATACAGCCTACAGGAAAATCAAAGAGACTTTTGAAGAAAAGAGAGCCACTTGTATGAATATCAAGAGCTCAGATGGAAACACAGTTCTAAGCAAAGAAGGGAAAGCTGAAAGGTGGAAGGAGTATATAGAGGGTCTATACAAGGGCGATGTACTTGAGGACAATATTATGGAAATGGGAGAGGATGTAGATGAAGATCAAATGCGAGATATGATACTGCGTGAAGAGTTTGACAGGGCACTGAAAGATCTAAGTCGAAACAAGGCCCCGGGAGTAAACAACATTCCATTGGAACTACTGACGGCCTTGAGAGAGCCAGTCCTGTCAAAACTCTACCATCTGCTGAGCAAGATGTACGAGACAGGCGAAATAGCCTCAGACTTGAAGAAGAATATAATAATTCCAATCCCAAAGAAAACAGGTGTTGACAGATGTGAAAATTACCGAACTATCAGTTTAATAAGTCACAGCTGCAAAGTACTATTACGAATTCTTTACAGACGAGTGGAAAAACTAGTAGATGCCGACCTCGGGGAAGATCAGTTTGGATTTCGTAGAAACACTGGAACACGTGAGGCAATACTGACCTTACGACTTATCTTAGAAGAAAGATTAAGGAAAGGCAAACCTACGGTTCTAGCATTTGTAGACTTAGAGAAAGCTTTTGACAATGTTGACTGGAATACTCTCTTTCAAATTCCGAAGGTGGCAGGGGCAAAATACAGGGAGCGAAAGGCTATTTACAATTTGTACAGAAACCAGATGGCAGTTATAAGAGTCGAGGGACATGAAAGGAAAGCAGTGGTTGGGAAGGGAGTAAGACAAGGTTGTAGCCTCTCCCCTATGTTATTCAATCTGTATATTGAGCAAGCAGTAAAGGAAACAAAAGAAAAATTCGGAGTAGGTATTAAAATCCATGGAGAAGAAATAAAAACTTTGAGGTTCGCCGATGACATTGTAATTCTGTCAGAGACAGCAAAGGACTTGGAAGAGCAGTTGAATGGAATGGACAGTGTCTTCAAAGGAGGATATAAGATGAACATCAACAAAAACAAAACGAGGATAATGGAACGTATTCGAATTAAGTCGGGTTATGCTGAGGGAATTAGATTAGGAAATGAGACACTTAAAGTAGTAAAGGAGTTTTGCTATTTGGGGAGCAAAATAACTGATGATGGTCGAAATAGAGAGGATATAAAATGTAGACTGGCAATGGCAAGGAAATCGTTTCTGAAGAAGAGAAATTTGTCATCATCGAGTATAGATTTAAGTATCAGGAAGTCATTTCTGAAAGTATTTGTATGGAGTGTAGCCATGTATGGAAGTGAACATGGACGATAAATAGTTTGGACAAGAAGAGAATAGAAGCTTTCGTAATGTGGTGCTACAGAAGAATGCTGAAGATTAGATGGGTAGATCACATAACGAATGAGGAAGTATTGAATAGGATTGGGGAGAAGAGAAGTTTGTGGCACAACATGACCAGAAGAAAGGATCGGTTGGTAGGACATGTTCTGAGGCAACAAAGTATCACCAATTTAGAATTGGAGGGCAGCGTGGAGGGTAAAAATCGTAGAGGGAGACCAAGAGATGAATACACTAAGCAAATTCAGAAGGATGTAGGTGGCAGTAGGTACTGGGAGATGAAGAAGCTTGCACAGGGTAGAGTAGCATGGAGAGCTGCATCAAACCAGTTTCAGGACTGAAGACCACAACAACAACAACAACATAAAACAAGCTTTAATTGAATCGTAGCACTGTATCCTTGGTTTGACAAACATTTACTGTTGCTTGTCCAAATTGAATATTTTAATTTTTACCCTGTAAGCTGTCGTTGGGCAATGTGTTTCGTGAATAGTGCCTTTCCCATATTATATTCCATCACAACGGGTAGTGAATTGTTACACAACAAACAAAGAAGTTTATCTTTGTACATGGTAAGGAAATAATTCTCCGTTTATTTCTCCTGGAACTGGCCATATTCAGCATCTGCTTTGCTCTTCTCAGTGACAGACGTTTCGCGAAATAACCCAGTAAAGACGCGCGGAAACGCTTGCATGAAACTAACAACGAGAGCAGAAAATTTCGCGTGAACCGGCAACAGGTAAATAGCTTATTCACTGAGTTACGACGCAGGCTGGCGCCTTTCAAATCAGCGCATTACACGAGTAGTCGGTAATTTCCGCTCCATTCTCGCCTACCACCAACGCATGCGATGACGTAGGCTGTAAGCCGTAAATAGCGTGCCTGGGTTTTCAGCACTCATACAGAGGTGAAAGTACTTCTCCCCGCACTCCTATAAGGTAGTGAGCTGTTTTTGGCACACCCTGCGCGCACGTGTTCACGTGGACCATAACTTTGCGCTCAGAATGGAAACGTTTCAGCTCAAACCGTGCTCTGGTTTCTTTTGAGAGAAGAACGTTGTCTATATTGATTTATAGTTCTGTGTTTATTTTTTTATTTTTTATTTATTTACTTATTGTAAACGGGAGTCGCTCACACTCTCATTTTCTTGGGGTTGTGCCGGCCGCGGTGGTCTCGCGGTTCTAGGCGCTCAGTCCGGAACCGCGCGACTGCTACGGTCGCAGGTTCGAATCCTGCCTCGGGCATGGATGAGTGTGATGTCCTTAGGTTAATTAGGTTTAAGTAGTTCTAAGTTCTAGGGGACTGATGACCACAGCTGTTTAGTCTCATAGTGGTCAGAGCCATTTGAACCATTTTTTTCTTGTGGTTGTTCGCTGTTATGGAAGGACATAATTTCGCAGTGTAATCAGTGTAAAATCTAATGTGAATTTCGTCACGATCTGGTGCCAAGTTCTGTACGAATACCCTGATGTTTACTACATTAAAGGATGCTGCGACGCAGCAACGAAGAATACTTGCCGGTTTACTTTACTTTTCAGTGTCTCATTTCCTGTAATTACGATAAATTCTAAATAACACAAACACCAAATAACATAAGGCTTTATTTTATTTAACACTTTCTAGCAACAGCACTAAAGAGCAATACCAAAAAAAAAAAATAAACAAAAAACTGTTCATAAACTATAAAAGTTCTTTGACACTGTAACCCACCACTCTCACTATTACTTTGCAGCGAAATACTAATGTCGCCAGAATTTCAGTAACTGTGCGTAGATGCCTGAAGATTATCCCATAAAATGCTTTGGAGTCGATTGCAGATAAAGTAAACAATAAACACAGCTGAGTGGAAAATTAGTATAAACATAGCATGTGTGGTCCAAGACAAAGTAATTTACAGGATAATTCCTCATTATCTATTGTCATGGACTGGGTGTTGTGTGCTGTCCTTAGGTTAGGTAGGTTTAAGTAGTTCTAAGTTCTAGGGGACTGATGGCCATAGATGTTAAGTCCCATAGTGCTCAGAGCCATTTATTGTCATGGCCAAAGACTGCCGCAATGCGATGCAATCTCAATATCAGTATAAAATAAAATTTTTATGTCAGTTTCGAGAGAGAGAGAGAGTGAGAGAGAGAGAGTGAGAGAGAGAGCACACATTCACACAAAAGAAAGAAAGAGAGAGAGAACCTTCCATGTATCGTAAACAGTTTCCATTTGACTTGTGTATTCTTGGTTGTCTATTGGTCAAAGATGTCATATTAGTTGTTGTTGAGTAAGAGAAGTGGCTATCGAAATGAGCTGGATCTGTGAAAAATGCAAGAAGTTTATCTCAGATGGTCAGGTAAGCGACTTATGGCAAATCTGCTCTCAGTTTAACTATTGGAGGTACATTGCCTAAAGGAAGTCGTGAAATTGATTGTTAAAACTCTTCCATGTTGTTCCCAGTCAAATGCTCCTGATATTAATTCCCTCATTATTTACATAAATCTTTAGCTTGAAGTGTTTCATTATGAAGTGTTTCCGTACACATAATGTTTCCTGAATTAGTGTGCTAAGATAGTGATTGGAGTTTCTTGCAATGTTCCTTTACGTAAAGTCATATGATATTACTATGGCTGTGTCTTGGCTTCGTATTCCGAAGTTGCTTGGGAATTTCTTACGTTTACATGTACGGTAAGCTGTAACAACCTGGAGAAGAAATTTTGCATACCATGTGATGTTTAGTGGTCACCAAATCCTTTGTCTCACCTGGTAGTAATTAAGGCCAGACTCATAGCTCTTTTAAGAAAGAGAAATCTTCTCTCATGTAATCTTGAAGTTTATGGTTATTTTAATCATTCGTGAGACTTTTTTATGGATTTTTGGAATGCTGGGGTATAGTAACAGGACAGCAACTTGTGTTAACCAGGTAGATGTAGAAAACAAAGTTCCGACATAAGTGTTTTATTTTATTGGTGACTAGTTTCGGTTACCTGAACCCATACTCAAATCATCGTGTGAGACGTCAGCTAAAATTGTAGTTTATCCAGTACACAGTAACAAAAATTGTGTGCATATAACAGAATATGGAACATACAGTACCAGGATATACGTACCAAACAGGCAAAATGTTATAGTCTGTAATAACACGCAAACCATGTTAAGATGGTATGTACACTTATATATTCGCTTCGCTGCCACAAGGAAGCCTCCGGTAGTGGCATCCTATCAGGATGCAGGGTACAGGTTGTAAGACACAACCTAACTTTTGTTTATACCAATGAAGTGTCAATTTAACAAAATTTTTACAGTTGCACATCCTCTTTGGTTCGTTTCTGATTAAATGATTTACGAGTGTGAAGTAATACCAAAGGTGATGTTTTTTCTATCTCATACTATGTTTCTCTCCACACTGTATATGGTTCACAACGAACAACGTTGTGTGTCGCCATAGCATATGACTTTTTTTTTGTATACGCCGTTTGTGACGCTCCTGTCATTTGCTGTTTTCGAAAACAATCTCAAAGAGCTTTTAAATGTCCTGCAGTTTCCAGAAAATTTTAAAATACTTGAATGTGGTAGATACTAGTACTTTTATTGCATTAATTTTTTGTGCATGATTATTGGAAATTGTAGTAAAGAAATAACCTGCAGCCTGCTAGGGCGCCCTTAGGAGCGGAAATTTGGCAAATCCATTCTTAAACGATGGTTACAATATAAGGAGAACACCCTTTCCTAATTTCAAATTTCTGTCTATAGCGGTTTTGGCTGGGCTATGTTGAGTCAGTCGGATCATTTGCTCTTATATTTAGGAACAAATATTTTAAATTGTTTGGTGACTTAATCACTGCTTTTGAAATACGTACTGCCATGTGCCGGAAGTAGTTTGTCGCGATGATTCGTTAATTTTCTGTAAGTGGTTAATCATCCGAGCATTCGCCTAGACTAGAGGAATGAGGTAAAATCGTCTGAAGACTACACAGAAACTGTACAGTGCAACCGACAGAAAGACTATGGACTAGTTCCGTTGAAAGTAAAGATTGCATGATTCAGTCACTAAGCGAAACTGCAAGAGACTGTATAGACTGTTTTCATTCGGTTACTCACATAGATTTATTTCACTGCAAAGAAATGAATGGATCTTAATCCAGCCGATGCCTTATACTCCACAGGCTGAATCGATTATTTTGATTTGGTTATCCCTACAGGTTGGTTTCACTCAAGAGGATAAACGTGTAATTCAACCGATACTTGAAACTACAACCAAATGAGTAGATTGTTTCCCAACAACCGAACACGGGAACAACCAAATGAAAACAGTTAATTCAGTCTGCTACTGTTGCCTTTATATATAAACGAACGAAAAAAGTTGATGTAGCCGATTTTTTTCCAGTGCCCGACTGAATTAACTGTTTTCACTCCGTTGTTAATGTGTTCGGTTGTTGGAAAGCAATCGACTGAATCAACTTTCTTCATTCATTTTTATATAAAGAGAACAAACACCGCTCTGGCTGTAGAAATTTTATTAAAACGACGACTGGTTTCACGCTAGTTTAGTGGCATCCTCAGGTGGTATAATTGTGTCTACAACCTTATTTAATGCTTACCTTGAAACCTCTCTCCGTCCTTCATGTCACCGCTAAAATTAAAACCTTCTAGAGGCGTTTGTCAAGTAGCAGTTAAGTGTTCCTTATGGCCGAACCAGCATCACTTCCTGCGGATATTATGGATCATCCCTTGTTATCTGTTTGGCAGACTAATGTAGCGGGTTTTAATTTTATCAGTGATGTTAAGGACGGGGAGAGACTTCCAGAAAAGCGTTAAATAATGTTGTAGATACAATTGTATCACCTGAGGATACGCCTAAACTGGAGCGAAATCGGTCGCGGTATTAATAAACGCTTTATGGCTGGAGCGGTGTTTGTTCCTTTTAGATAAAATTGTGGAAATTTCGCTGCGGTTGCCCGCCATTCAGGTTTATATTTTGTCATTCGATTGTTCCCATCACTACGTTTACAGGATCTGATCAAAGTATCCGGACACCTCTGAATGGATATTAATATGGGTTACGGCTTTAAATGTTAAATAGTCATTAAGACACTTAAACATTAAAATAAAAAGTTTGCTTCCTGAAGGGAGTGAGGAGTTATGACATCATCATAAATTTGCTCAAAATATTCACTGTTGAATTAAAAGGTAGGTTGAGGAAAAGGCATAATGAAATAGCGCTGGTAGCAAACATTTTATGGAGGACTGCGAGGAGAGGACGCTTGATTCTGCAGAACTTAAACTATGAGCGTAATCCCAAAAGTAAGGTCTCCTGTTTTTTGTAGGTACATAGACCTGTTTATTTCTACAATGGTATACATTAGTTTACAGCTTGAACATTTAGCTATTTATAGACATAATCACCATTTCTGTCGATGCATTTTTGTAGACGCTGTGGCAGGTTTTGTATGCCCATGTCCTACCAGCTCGCCGCCATGCTGTTCAAAAAGTTATGAACCTCTTTTTTCACCTCGTCGTCGGAGCTTAATCGCTTTCCGGCCAAATGTTCTTTTAACCTAGAGAACAGGCGTTACTCACTGGGCAAGTCAGGACTGTAGGGTGGGTGGGTGATTACGTTCCACTTAAACTCTTGCATGAGAACAACGATTTGCCGAGCGATGTGTGGGCAAGCGTTGTCATGGGTAATGTGTGGTGTCACCGCCAGACACCAGACTTGTTAGGTGGTAGCCTTTAAATCGGCCGCGGTCCGTTAGTATACGTCGGACCCGCGTGTCGCCACTATCAGTGATTGCAGACCGAGCGCCGCCACACGGCAGGTCTAGAGAGACTTCCTAGCACTCGCCCCAGTTGTACAGCCGACTTTGCTAGCGATGGTTCACTGACAAATTACGCTCTCATTTGCCGAGACGATAGTTAGCTTAGCCTTCAGCTACGTCATTTGCTACGACCTAGCAAGGCGCCATTACCAGTTACTAATGATGCTGTAAAACATGTACCGTCAAGAGCGATGTTCACCAATTATGGATAAAAGTTAAGTATTCCAGCAGCTACGTACTTTTTTTGCTAGTATAATTACCTTGTCCTGTTCCAGACGTCACGCCAGCCTGCGCGAGCTTAAACGCATGCCTTTCGGCTTCCTCATAGTGGGTTGGCTGTCTTGCCAATCCACAACATAATGTGTACGCCCTTGCTCAACATTCCTCTTCTCCGGTTCTGAATTGCCCGTTTGAGTTTTCAGAGTCTCACAGCAACTGTCAGCGTTAATTGTGGTCCCAGCGATACAACTCCGACCACGAGGTTAAAGAAGAGCATGGCGGCAAGCTGGTATGACATGGGCGTACAAAAACTGCCACAGCGTCTATAAAAACGTATCGACAGAAATGGTGACTATGTCGGAAAATAGCTAAATGTTCAAGCTGTAGACTGATGTAAACCATTGTAGAAATAAACAGGTCTATGTACTTATAAAAAAAGTAGGAGGCCTTACTTTTGGGATTACTCTAGTAAAAGTCTTCTGGCGATATGTTGATAATACTTTTGTAGAGTGGCTCCACGGTGAAGAAGAAGTGTCACTCTTTTTGCAGCATCAGTTGCATCCACGAGGGTATGAAATGTACAATGGAATTGGAGAAGAGCGATTGTCTGCCCTTTCTGGACGTCTTGGATACCTGGGGAAATGGGTGGAGCAGTGGGAAATACCATTTAACGTACGCCCATACACATAGACCTTTATTTGGAGACGTTTAGATGCCACCACTCATCACACACTTTGTGCATCCTTCGAACGTCGGTGCACCGGGCGCATATTGTGTCTGATGGAGACAGCCTTGCAAAGGCGCTGGAAGCCTACAGTCTGTGTCGAAGGACAATGGCCATTCTCCACATCAGATGAGCACAGCTTTAAGGAAGAAGAAATGTGACCACCCACAAGATGAAGAGAAGAAGCAGCGATTCAAGTCCAGAGCATTCCTCCAATACGCCGGCAATGTTTTGCTAAAATGAGGCAGAGTCTTAAGGAAACATTATGTCAGAGTAATCTGTCGCCCACCTGAAACGACCTTTGCTCTTATAGGTACGGCAAATTGCGGTCTGGGATTGTGGAGGGCTGGAATCTACGGAATACCTTGCCGGTGTGGCAAAGCTTACATTGGTCACACAACGCGCAAAGTTCTTGACAGATACTGAGCCGTGGTAAAAATTGCTGTTTCGAAGAGCGCGCCGCAGCGCGTTGTGTGAAGCAGTCGCCCTCCGTTTCTGGCGGTGGCGCCGCTGTGGCAATCGCAGCTTTGGTGTCTCCCTCTGGTGGGAAAGGGAGGAGGTTGCTTGTTCGCGTGCTTTTAAGGGGCGCTATGAGTTCATCAGTTGGTGAGGCTGAGCCGGCTTGTCCGATGAGTTGGTCAGCTGGGTCAGTGTGGGGCAGTCAGGGTCTGTCTGTCGTTCGGAGTGCTAGTATGTGTTAGGCCGCCAGTCTGCTCGAGTTTGTTCAGGCGATGGTCATTGGCGGTTGGATCGATCGATCGGTTGGTCGGTCGCGCACTGAGACACAAGATGACTTGTCCGCCTGGAGCGTGTGAGCTTGCCACGTAAGTCCAGTGGGCCGCGCCGTATAACGAGGGGTAGTGGCTTCGCGGCCGACACGAGAGCAACAGGAGTCAACCCATGACATCGATCTGGCCGGTGCGAGCTGCAACGCCGTGAGACGGGAGATCGGCGCGCCTTCCTGCGTCCATTGAAGCGGCTGGCAGCGGACGATTCGGGAGAGCATTTTGGGGGTGCTGCGCCAGGTCTTCGCGAGATATCGCAGTTTATTAGAAGTGATTGGTGATATGCTGTTTCATTTAATTGTTAAATTCTACTTGGTTTCTTGGTGAGGTCACCAGCCGCTTTGTTTTGGGGTCGTCTCACCATTCATCTCCGTTTGCCCACCCGCGGGAAGGTGGTTATTTATGAATTGGGTGGTTCTTTTTTCCCTTGTGGAGTAGGGGCTGGTTAGAGAAACCTGCGGTTCGTGTTGTTCGGTAAGCTCCCTATCAATCTGCCGTACGTTAATAGCTGTCTCTGTCATGTTTGTCGGATTCGGTGTGTTAACGAATTTATTGCTTGAAGTTCAAAATGGTTCAAATGGCTCTGAACACTATGGGACTTAACATCGTTGGTCATCAGTCCCCTAGAACTTAGAACTACTTAAACCTAACTAACCTAAGGACATCACACACATCAATGCCCGAGGCAGGAATCGAACCTGCGACCGCAGCCGTCGCGCGGTTCCAGAATGTAGGGCCTAGAACCGCTCGGTACTCCGGCCGGCTTGCTTGAAGTGTAACGGCCTAATTCCTGAAATATGTTTTTATCTTGCCTATCATCTTGAGAGGCGGTATATGTGTACTGTAGAGCATGTTTGGCCAACCTTGTAAAATTTTATGTAAGATTGCATTTCGTGCACTTTTGTTTAAAAGGTCATTTTAGTGTATAAAGTTGCCACCCTTCCACCGTATGACTTTTCTTAGAAGTTAAAATCAGGTTGGACCTACGGTGGCAAGTTAATCTTTTAATTTTAGTGTTTTGTACTACTTCCATCCCTCCTACGGGGTGCATAGTTTGTGTGCTTGTGTGAATTGTTAAAACTTTTACTTTAAGGTAATCTGGTGTGTTGGAGATTTGTACCTGTGTAGTGTTTCAGAGGTTGTTGTGAGCGGTCGTGACTACGGCTGTATCAAAAGGGAGCGGCAAGCTCATACACTCAAAAATATGTTTCTTTCTGCCTTTTAATAAATTGTAACTTGATATGTAGAGGGTGGTTCAAATGGCTCTGAGCACTATGGGACTCAACTTCTTTGGTCATCAGTCCCATAGAACTTAGAACTACTTAAACCTAACTAACCTAAGGACATCACACAACACCCAGTCATCACGAGGCAGAGAAAATCCCTGACCCCGCCGGGAATCGAACCCGGGAGCGGGAAGCGAGAACGCTACCGCACGACCACGAGCTGCGGACATTTAGAGGGTGCTTTGCGCACATAGTGTGGTTAAATGTGTTAATGTTCTTAATGAATCTCTAGTTCTGAAAGTAAATTCACGGTTCAGTTACGTTGAACGTGATGGTCACACTCGCCTTCCGCAGCCCAGTAAGTGAGCCATATCCAAGCATTTTATCTCCACAGGACATTCCATGGATTACTCTCCCGCGGAAATCTTGGCGTTGAGGAGACCTTTGTGAAATTCTGCTGTTGACGCAACGGAGGAAGTACGTTTGAAGGAAGATCTTATTAATCGTGATGGCGGCTTTCAACTGGGTAAGGCGTGGTACCCGGTGATTTCTTTGTGACTTCCATGAAGAAAACTGTCTATGACTACTGAGTGCCATTTCGGCAGTTAACTGTATTAGTCTGGACAGGCGACAGAGAGGGCGCATGTACCATGTACCGTCACTATTACGCATGCGCCAGTCCGCCACAGATGGAGCATATTCTAACAGGGCACGTAATTCGATAGAGGTCGCTCATGCAGCGGCCACTTTGCGGATGTGTATCTGTGCCAGTTTTTGGTGTAAAATTAGCAAGAAAAAACCAGCAATCTGCAGCGCAAAACGTTCACCTGAAGTTCGGTGTATGGTTGTCATCCGAAATATCATGGCAAGAAGTCAACGTAATACGGCAGAAATTTTCAATCCTCATGGATTTTCCAATAAACCTCTTTATTTCAATGACGTGTCTCAATGTCTGTGGCGTAATGAGAACCTATTCTTCCTGAACAGCCGGAACCAGAGAAGATAGTGACGCTGGACGCTGGAGTCTGGAGCGAAGTCGCCGTTCTAGCTCATCCGAAAGGTTTTCGATCAGGTTCAGGTCAGGACTGTGGACAGTTCAGTCCTTTTCAGCAGTGTTATTGTCCACAAACCATAGCCTCACAGCTTAATCATTATGACAGGGAGTGTTGTCATGGTGATACACACAATACTCTATTATATCCAGTACACAATACTGTAAAATGTGGGTCGTGCGGTAGCGTTCTCGCTTCCCACGCCCGGGTTCCCGAGTTCGATTCCCGGCGGGGTCAGGGATTTTCTCTGCCTCGTGATGACTGGGTGTTGTGTGATGTCCTTAGGTTAGTTAGGTTTAAGTAGTTCTAAGTTCTAGGGGACTGATGACCATAGATGTAGAGTCCCATAGTGCTCAGAGCCATTTGAACCATTTTTGTAAAATGTGTTCATGTCGATCTGCATTTAGCGTAGTGAACCATATTCTAAGCGCGAGAACCACGAACATATCCATATAGTGTAGTGAACCATATCCTAAGCACAAGAACCACCACCATATAAATTTAGTGTAGTGAACCATATGCTAAGCCCAAGAACCACCACCATATGCATTTAGTGTACTGAAACATATTTTAAGCACAAGAACCACCATCATATGCATTTAGTGTTGTGACCCATATCCTAAGCACGAGAACCACCACTATATGCAATTAGTGTAGTGAACCGAATCTTAAGCATGAAAACCGCCACCATATGCATTTAGTGTAGTGAACCATAAGCTAAACACGAGAACCACCAACATATGCATTTAATGTAGTGAACCATATCCTAAGCATGAGAAACACCACTATATGCATTTAGTGTAGTGAACAATATCATTAGCATGAGAACCACCACCATACAAATTCAGTGTAGTGAACCATATGCTAAGCATGAGAACCACCACCATATGCATTTAATGTAGTGAACCATATCCTAAGCACGAGAACCACCACCATAGACATCTAGGGTAGTGAACCACATCCTAAGCACGAGAACCACCACTGTACCATAGCACCACCTTCTGATCTGAACTTAGCTCCTCCGTACGTATGGAGGAGAGAAGGGTACACCTTGCATTTGCCAAACCCCAACCCTTCCATCGGGGTTGTCACTGCACATAGCATGATTCCTCACTCCCAATCACTCATTTACCGTCATTTACTGTTGAGTGGCGTTGGTGTTCAAGCGTCTCTTAGCGCTGACTGCAGAAATGTGTGGTTTATGAGTATATGCTCGTCCAGTGTACCCCATTATGTATCCCATTCTTTCTAACTCCGTCCGTACGGTCGTGCTAGCTGGTCATCTGGCAGTACTTTGCACTTCACGACTGGTTCCTTCCGTCGATTTCAAGCGACTGTTACAACCAGCCTCCGCATTGCTGGGCGGTCCTTGTCCATCAGTATAAATCACCTCTGCCTGGTGTTGCTTTACCTGTAATTAACCCTTCGAGGTTCAGTCACGTCACCAACAATCGACTTTGGATGTATTAGGAGGGTTGAAATGTCCCTGACGGAGCTGTTATTGACGACAACGAATGAGTAGTCTCTTGTTCGAAGTCACTAAATTGTCCTGACTGACGGATTGTATTGTTACTGCTCCTCTACAGGCAAGACAGATCTCTCTCCTTATATACTAGTGGTTAGTTATCCGTTACTTAGGGTGTCGGAATACTTTGGATGGGACTAGAGTAAGCCGGCTGCCGCGTCCCGGCGCGCTCGGCGTCCCAGACGTCTGCTAGGCAGACAGACGGGGCTATAACTCCATCCCCTGGAGCCTGCTGGAGCCTGCTGGAGCCTGCTGGGTTGGGCTGGGCTGGGGTGGGCATCGCCAGCGCCCCCGGCGGGCGCCAATCAATACGCAGTCGGCGCGCCCGCCGCCTCGGCCGTGGACGCCTATTGTGCAGACTCCGACTCGGAACTCGGCGCCGGACGGAGCGACCAATTCACTTTGCCAACACGGCAGCCGGCCGGTTTCAGTCGCTGATTGCAGGGTGGGCGCAAACGCCGCGGGCAGCGTACACAGAGCTCTCCCTGCCTCTCTCTGTCTATCTCTCTCTGCTGACCGGTCCACGCGTTTTGTTACGCCACGCCACACAGCGCGGCACTTGTCGGGCGTCAGTGCGCGCGCTGTGGCCAAACGCCGGTGCGCCGTGTCAGGGGCACTGAACTACGTGTGGTCGACTCGCCATCAGTTTCAAGCGTCCGATTCCCCAGTGGAAGTGTAGCGTGATTCCATCTACAGGGCACACAAGCGGCGTGTTGCGTTTGGTGGCTTCCGGCACTCATTCACGAGAACGGTGTGGTGAATTACCGTGAGTGACCGTGTAGCCATGGGGGCTATGCCTGATCACAGAGGCAAGCAAATATTTTCGCACTTCCTGCCCTGCAATAAAGAGAGGAAATTAAATTTCTATTATGAAATTTAGAAGTTATTAAACTCCAATAATCTTTGCACAGGTTTCGCCCCAGAGGTCGTAAATACACTGCACAACAAAATTAAAGTATCGAAACGCCATAACTGCTATTGAACTGTCGCTTTCGTTCGCGAAATGTGTGGGCATCAACGCCCAAGGGAAACGAGTGGTTCTATTGTCGCTCTTTAGGCCTCTCCCGAGGCCTATCCACGTCGATTCTGAAGGGAAGTATCTACAGTGTCCCTTTCGAAATATTCAAGCCGATATATTTGAAGTAAATAACAAAAGTACTCTGAATAATATTATATGGACATAAACGACAAATTAATTATGAAAATGTATTAAATTACCTTTAAAGAAAGACTATATTGATTGCAATGTAAATAAAAGGCATTATTTATATTAGATGAGATCGTGGAACATAACGTTCTCGAAACTAACATTATTAACTTTGTCACTATACATAAGAGAAAAAAAATATTTTAAATCACTTCGAGTCATATCAGTTCTCCTGCCGTATGAAAGTCACAGCAAAGCGAGCAGCGATGATCTTTTACGGGTAACAATTTGCCGCCATTACGCGGCGTATTTAAATTTATTTTTTTGTGTAATGTATCACCACAGCCGGAACAGAAAGAATCATTTCAAGCTATTCAGTTAACTAAAGTGCAAACTTTCACTAGTTTTATTTCGTCAAAAAATGCATACTTTCAAAGATACGATTTATTCTAGCCCAGTGAACTTAGCCTGCATTACATTTCGCCGAAAGCATCTTTGGCCACCTAAAAATCAATATATATATATATATATATATATATGTATATATATATATATTCCATAATAATAATTAATAACCACAAAAAGGAAGGGATAGTATATACGTCTGAAATGTCTTGTTCGGCCAACCATAAGAATACCCCTTGATTTCAACGCTGGGTGTCACGATACTGACCCCTATGGCAGAAGGGATGAATGTGGGTAAGAGGGGATGTAAAGGCCTTCCCATCATGCTAGACGTCTATGGCGGCGTTGGGCAGTATTGTGGTGCAATTTGGTGCCCATGTGACATCATTAACCCCCCCTCACGCGTCAGACGATTTTCTGAAGCGTCATTTTTCCGCACATGTTTACACCTTTCTGTTTGTAGCGTCGACGAGATCAAGGCTGACGTCGGGGGACGCCACACTTCTGTACCGTTATAGAGGAAGATGAAACCTACAGTTACGGATAAAGGGATGTAAGGCTAAAGGTTAGGGTCCGTGTACCATCATGTGTCATGTCAATAAGGTAGTAACGGGAAATAACTACCTCCGGAACAGGTAGGCCTTTGGAAATCACAGTTAATTAAAACACAGATTAAATAAGGTAACATCTCAATAGTAGGTCAACAAAGCAGGTAGGCCTTGATTAATAAGAGTTTCAGCTAACCCAAATTAAGAAATAGCTCTTAATTTCCAGAATGAAATTTTCACTCTGCAGCGGAGTGTGCGCTGATATGAAACTTCCTGGCAGATTAAAACTGTGTGCCCGACCGAGACTCGAACTCGGGACCATTGCCTTTCGCGGGCAAGTGCTCTACCATCTGAGCTACCGAAGCACGACTCACGTCCGGTACTCACAGCTTTACTTCTGCCAGTATCTCGTCTCCTACCTTCCAAACTTTACAGAAGCTCTCTTGCGAAACTTGCAGAACTAGCACTCCTGAAAGAAAGGAGTCTCGGTCGGGCACACAGTTTTAATCTGCCAGGAAGTTTCATATCAGCGCACACTCCGCTGCAGAGTGAAAATTTCATTCTGGAAACATCCCCCAGGCTGTGGCAAAGCCATGTCTCCGCTATATCCTTTCTTTCAGGAGTGCTAGTTCTGCAAGTTTCACAGGAGAGCTTCTCTAAAGTTTGGAAGGTAGGAGACGAGATACTGGCAGAAGTAAAGCTGTGAGTACCGGACGTGAGTCGTGCTTCGGTAGCTCAGATGGTAGAGCACTTGCCCGCGAAAGGCAAAGGTCCCGAGATCGAGTCTCGGTCGGGCACACAGTTTTAATCTGCCAGGAAGTTTCAGCTCTTAATTTAATTAAAAAGCAACAGGGAGGCCTTCAATAACAACGGATAAAGTTAAGTAAAATTTTCAGGCAGAAAACGGGCCGTTTCCGTATTACAGCCATTTAAAAAGATCTTTGCTAAATTGGTATACAATAGAGTAGTCGTGGTGGGAGTGCTTACGTCGGATCGGCTGATGGTATTTGACATCTACCCTACCCCTCTGGCGTGACTCGAGCCTCATTCCTGAGTTTGTGAGTATTACAGCAAGACGGTTGAGAATACCCTGACGTGGTTGTTCAGAATGTTGAAGCTCACCGTACTGGACGAGCTGCTCGTCACCTTTATCAAGATCGTTCACGACAGCGTTCTATACCGTCGCATTCCCTTTCCGCCACAATTAGGCAGTGGTTTCGAGAAAGGGTACCTTCATCATCATTAGGCGTGACTGTGGTGCTCCGAGGAAACCCAGCACCTAAATTGTAAGGAGCCGAACTGCACCAATTTCAAGAGAACACCTAAACGAGTACATGAGGAATCTCTTTGGCTATTAATGAGTGGAACTGTAAAACATATGATGTACTGTGTCACGACTAATCAACTAGCCGGCCAGAGTGGCCGAGCGGTCCTAGGCGCTTCAGTCTTGAACCGCGCGACCGCAACTGTCGCAGGTTCGAATCCTGCCTCTGGCACGGATGTGTGTGATGTCCTTAGGTTAGTTAGGTTTAAGTAGTTCTAAGTTCTAGGGGACTCATGACCTTAGTAGTTAAGTCCCATAGCGCTCTGAGGCATCTGATTAATCAAGTATATGTAAAAGTGGTCGCGTAACAACATGTTTTCAAGTAGTTGTACCACGGACGCAGTACGTTTCCGCTCACGAGCTCCATTTCGAAATACAGTGAAGAGCCAAAGAAACTGGTACACCTGCCTAATATCGTGTAGGGCCCCGTGAGCACTCAGAAGTGCCGCAAGACGACGTGGCGTGGACTCGACTAATGTCTGAAGCAGTGCTGGAGGGAATTGACACCATTAATACTGCAGGGCTGTCCATAAATTAGTAAGACTACGAGGGGGTGGAGATCTCTTCTGAACCGCATGTTGCAATTCATCCCAGATATGCTCAATAATGTTCATGTCTGGGGACTTTGGTGGCCGGCGGAAGGGTCTAACATCAGAAAAATGTTCCTGGAGCCACTCTGTGGTAATTCTGGACGCGTGGTGTGTCGCATTGTCCTGCTGAAATTGCCCAAGTCCGTCGGAATCCACAATGGACACGAATGGATGCAGGTAATTAGACAGAATGCTTACGTACGTGTCACCTGTCAGAGCCGTATATAGAAGTGTGAGGGATCCCATAGCACTCCAACTGCACAAGCCCCACACCATCACAGAGCCTGCACCACATTGAACTGACCCCTGCTGTCATGTAGGGTCCATGGATTCATAAGGTTGTCTCCACAGCCGTACACGTCCATCCGCTCGATACAATTTGAAACGAGACTCGTCCGAACAGGCAACATGTTTCCGGTCATCAACAATCCAATGTTGGTGCTGGCGGACCCAGGCGAGGCGTAAAGCTTTGTGTTGTGCTGTCATCAAGGGTACTGGGCCTTCGACTCCGAAAGCTCATACCGATGATATTTCGTTGAATGGTTCTCACACAGACACTTGTTGATGGCTCAGCATTGAAATCTGCAGCAATTTGTGGAAGGGTTTCACTTCCGTCATATTAAACGATCCTCTTCAGTCTGGTTGGTCCCGTTCTTGCGGGATCTTTTCCCGGCCACAGCGATGTCGGAGATTTGATGTTCACGGTAGAATCGTGAAATGGTCGTACAGAAAAATCCGCACTTCATCGCTACCTCGGAGGTTCTGTGTCCCATCGCTCTTGCGCTGACTATAACATCACTTTGAAACTCACTTAAATCTTGATAACCTGCCGTTGTACCTTTAGTAACCTATCTAACAACTGTGCCAGACACTTCTTGTGTTATATAGGCGTTGCCGACCGCAGTGCCATATTCTGCCTCTTTACATATAACTGTATTTGAATACGCATGCCTATAGCAGTCTCTTTGGCGCTTCGGTGCAGTTTCTAATCTAGTACGTACTTCCAATAATTGATGGTTGATAATACTCCACAAGTGAAAACAATTTTTGTAAGTCTATCGTTTGCTAGTTAAAGCATGTTGGAATACGGTGCAAATACTAACTAGAATGAGATTGTCACTATGGAGGGTGCGCTGATATGAAATTGCCTGACAGATTAAAGCTGTGTGCCAGACCGAGACTCGAGCGCGGGACCTTTGCCTTTCGAGTGCAATTGCTCTACCAAATGAGCTACCAAAGCACCACTCACGACTCATGACCTGTCCCCACAGCATCAATTCGGCCAGTACGTCGTCTCCTACCTTCCAAACTTCACAGGAGCTCTTCTGGGAAAGGTCCCGAGTTCTAGTCTCGGTCCGGCACACAGTTTTAATCTGTCAGGAAGTTTCAAATACTAACTGGCAAAAACATTAACTACTCCCGGTTTATTCCGGCGTGGTACGTAGTAAGTCTCACTCCAAACGTTTAGCTCGGACGAAATGTGAATGACTACGGGGGCATCTCCCACTGAAGTACCCAGTAACAGACCAGGCGCCAATTTGAAGATAGAACGGGATCATGAGGCTCCGCGTGGCAATTACACACGTCGTACTCACTTCCATCCGCTCCCAGGCAGCAGTTATATTTCTATATACGAGGTGCATTCAAGTTCTAAGGCCTCCGAATTTTATTCTAATTAACTACTCACCCGAAATCAATGAAACTGGTATTACCTCTCGACGTAATCGCGCTGCAGACGTACACATTTTTCACAACGCTGACGCCATGATTCCATGGCAGCGGCGAAGGCTTCTTTAGGAGTCTGTTTTGACCACTGGAAAATTGCTGAGGCAATAGCAGCACGGCTGGTGAATGTGCGCCCACGGAGAGTGTCTTTCATTGTTGGAAAAAGCCAAAAGTCACTAGGAGCCAGGTCAGGTGAGTAGGGAGCATGAGGAATCACTTCAAAGTTGTTATCACGAAGAAATTGTTACGTAACGTTAGCTCGATGTGCGGGTGCGTTGTCTTGGTGAAACAGCACACGCGCAGCCCTTCCTGGACGTTTTTGTTGCAGTGCAGGAAGGAATTGGCTCTTCAAAACATTTTCGTAGGATGCACCTGTTACCGTAGCGACCTTTGGAACGCAATGGGTAAGGATTACGCCCTCGCTGTCCCAGAACATGGACACCATCATTTTTTCAGCACTGGCGGTTACCCGAAATTTTTTTGGTGGCGGTGAATCTGTGTGCTTCCATTGAGCTGACTGGCGCTTTGTTTCTGGATTGATAAATGGCATCCCCGTCTCATCCATTGTTACAACCGACGAAAAGAAAGTCCCATTCATGCTGTCGTTGCGCGTCAACATTGCTTGACAACATGCCACACGGGCAGCCATGTGGTCGTCCGTCGGCATTCGTGGCACCCACCTGGATGACACTTTTCGCATTTTCAGGTCGTCATGCAGGATTGTGTGCACAGAACCCACAGAAATTCCAACTCTGGAGGCGATCTGTTCAACAGTCATTCGGCGATCCCCCAAAACAATTTTCTCCACTTTCTCGATCATGTCGTCAGACCGGCTTGTGCGAGCCCGAGGTTGTTTCAGTTTGTTGTCACACGATGTTCTGCCTTCATTAAAATGTCGCACCCACGAACGCACTTTCGACAAATCCATAACTCCATCACCACATGTCTCCTTCAACTGTCGATGAATTTCAATTGGTTTCACACCACGCAAATTCAGGAAACGAATGATTGAACGCTGTTCAAGTAAGGAAAACGTCGCCATTTTAAGTATTTAAAACAGTTCTCATTGTCGCCACTGGCGGTAAAATTCCATCTGCCGTGCGGTGCTGCCATCTCTGGGACGTATTGACAATGAACGCGGCCTCATTTTGAAACAATGCGCATGTTTCTATCTCTTTCCAGCCCAGAGAAAAAAAATCGGAGGCCTTAGAAGTTGCACCTCGTACATTACATGTATTCGCAATTGCGAATTTGGATAAGCATCAGTGGAATGACGTTAGTGAAAATTTGTGCCAGACCGGGTCAGGAACCCGGATTTTCCGCTTATTGCTAGCGGTCCCCTTGCCATTTGGCTACCCGAGCATGACTCACGACCAGACCCAAAATTCAACTATGCGGCTATAACCTGAAATCATACATCCACTATGTATATTCCTGTACAGCAGAGCCATTCTACGTGAAAGTCGCTTGCCCGGTGTCGGTGGAAGAATCCGATATTGCAGTTGCTATTCTGAAGCACGATGTACAGTTCCTTCTGACATGCATGCCTATGTCATAAATGTCCGAAGGAACTTTGAATTTCAATTCGGAACAACAAAGGCACTGCAATATCGTAACTTTTCTTTCTCTAGCAACTTGTTTTCGACTTCTCGCTGCACGAAACATGTTGTCCCGGCGAGCGCCAGTAATACAACTTAAAAAACTGTAAAAAGTGGCTTTAGTGGCACCTGATATCTTATTCGACAATGTAACTTTCAACACAGGGTATCTTATTTAAGAACGAAATTCATCATCGCAACAAATAATCAGTTAACGATTGCGATACTATACATTATAGAATGTTAGCACCACGTGTTGCGTTATGCTGTAATGTGTAGAGAGAGTTATTCACGTCCTCTGCGTAAAGGTGAAAGGTCTCTGTTGGATTCCTTTCATGTTTAATTTCTTAAATCTGTTGCCATTTATGGAATAAATTCCTCTTCTAAATGTACTGTGGCGTTTCTGACTATCTGGGAGGAGACTGAGCAGTGGAACGTGTTACTTTTACACATAAACAAGAACGATCTGTCACACTACTACACTTTAAAGCACAGTTTATATGTAATTCTTATATGTAATTCATGTCACACAGTCTCATACGGAACCTACATACGCTTTCTTTTATATACTGTATATGATAAGATACTGTCATCCCCCTTCCCTTTTGTGTGAGAGGATGAATGAGCATATGTATTTCTAGTTGCATGCTTGAGGGTAGCAGACAAGGCTGTCTGCTAGAGAACAGTAGGACCAACGTCGGAACAGGTAGCTACGCTTCCTAAAAGCAAAGAGGTTTCTATCCTTAGTATGGTCCTGTCCGTCCGTTGTCATGTTGGTATAGGAAGCTGCCCCTCTGGCCACTTCCGTTGGTCTTTGTGAGCCACCCCTCAGGAAGCACGCTCGGAAGTAGTGGAAGTTGCTGGGTGGCCGTGGCGAGCGTCTGAAGTGGTAAGATCTCCGGCTAAGCGCGTGTCTGTTAAGTCCGTAGGACAATGGATTTCTTAAGTTCAGCCTAACTGAAAATTTAATCACCTTGATTTCAGGTTTAGCTCTAAAATATCTAATGCTATCTTAAAGTGCAGCGGAGTGTAATTCTCGTGTTAAATTCAGATTATTTTGCGGTAGTTGCTTTGTTACTACTTTGTGAGTAAAGTGGAACCACGTGTTGCTCAGTAACTCTAACTAAGTTCATCAATCTTAAATGCGAATGTTTGTGTGATTATAACGTCTCGTCTTGACTGTATTTTCAATATAGCAACTTTTCTTTATGTTCAGCTCACGTGGGGTGTACTTTGCGAGACCACTACCACGTGCTTATATAACTGTTTGACCCATCAGGTTAATAGTAAGACGTTAGTAACCAGTTCAAGGTTTTTCTTTTGTCAAGTGCTTTTCGATCTAATGTATTTTAATTATCAAAATTATTGTGGAGTTGTACGCTTTGTGTAAACCAAGTTGACCACGTGGAGCATGTGGTGTAATCATCAAAGTAGCCCTCAGCTATTCTTTTTGCGAAGACTTCACAAAGAGTTAATATGAATTTAGTATACCAGTGTGTGGTAATTACATGACGGACAGGATTGTGGTATGAACGTAATTTCTTTGGGTAAAAACTGAATCTGTTGGTTGTGGTTAATTTCTTCTTGCTTATGTTTCAATGTTCTTCGTGTGTTATTTTATGAATGCAGCGTTGTATCCAGTCTCCCAATCTTGGCTCCATAGTTTATGTGTTCCGTAAGATTACAATCTCACATTCTTTTCAATCGTAAATAAGGCACCAGCTCAGTTATAACTCACGTATAATATGCTGAAATTCCAAAGAACAATCTTAAAATAAATTTCCAAGTATAAACTGATTTCTTTCTTTTTATTTAAATTCTCCTTTTTATATATATATTTTACCGGTTTTGTATGACTATTAAAAGATTATCATTAATGTTAGTCTGCTAAATATCTGATGAAACAGTTGCCCAGTAATCCACGGTTAATGTCCCCAGACAGATCACGGCTTTTAATCCACTTTCATTGTCAATTAGCTCCGACATCAGCATACCAAAATTAAAGTAACAACGTTACACATCAGCATACAAAATTAATGTTACAACATTACACATGGCGACCCTGTTCTGTGATTCCGCTAGACTCTGGAATCTCTGAAATGTTAGATTGCGAGCGTGTTATAATCTTAATTTTTTTCCCTACAGCGCTCAAACAACTTCTGCGTTGTTTCCGAGCAGACTTTCAAAAGATTCACGGCGTTGTTGATCGGCGTTGCGTTGTTTGTCTTGTTTTGTTTTTTATATTTGTGTGTTTTATATGTCTGTGTGTTTTTTATTCTCGCTTGTAAATTCCACTGTTTCGATCTAAGATAAAAATTTGTATTGCGTGTAAAAAAAAAGTGCGTACTAGGTTGGGTATCTTTCGTGTGACTGTCGTAATTTTTGTGGGACACATTTATTTTGATTAGTGTGTCGCATACCGGTTATAAATTGCACTAATGCAGACACGTAACCAAACTAAAAGTAAGCGGTCCGACAACCTAACCAACATGGACCAAGGGGATAATTTAATTTCGAATGTTAACGCGTCGGGCGGTTCCGAAAATGCAATGGGGAATAGTTCAGACGAAATGCAAGACAGGACGAACGGGCTCACATCAGAGCCACAAATTAATTTGCCTCCAACTAACCAAATTGATTTGGCAGAACTCATGAAAGCCTTATTGCAACAAAATAAAGTATCATTTGAAAAATCGTTCCGAGAACAAAAAGAATCATCAGAAAAATCGTTCCGAGAACAAAAAGAATCATCCGAAAAATCGATCCGAGAGCTAGGGGAACAAATGACGCAGAAATCTGAAAAATCGATCCGGGAGCTAGGCGAACAAATAGACGAAAAACTAATCCAGCAGACAAATAAAGTCGACAAGTCGATGCAGAGAGTGTCCGATGATATCTCACAAAGAATAAACAATCTGGCAAGTGAGATAAAAAGTGATATTATGAAAGAATTAGGCCGTACATTTGAACAAATCGATGATCGTCTGCAAGCTTTAGAACAGAGCAAGCGTAGGGGCGATACCGAATCTAAAGAAAGCGAAGAACGGCTACTTAGGAATTTCCAAGAGCTGAGGGAAGAATGCCAAAGGGAACACCAGCAGGTACTGTCGAGTGTCCAAGAGGCGGAAACGCATTGTCCCACGTCCGTTAGCAACACAATAGCGGACAACAGTTTAGCGATCCACGCGTTGGAACAGCAAATAGAACAATTGAAGCAGACTGGGGCGGAGGACAAGAGACAAATTGATGATAAGATTGCGGCATTAGCGGACACTGTAGGCATGATGAAGCTGACGGAAAGCGAGAACAATACTACACCGGTAGCGGCCGCAGAGACCGAAGAAGTGCGTTCGCTTCTTAGATTTCAGAAGGGACAGTTTGAAGTGAACAGACAACACAAAGCTGTAACAGGCGAATTACAAGAACGCGTGGCGCATCTGGAAAACCGCATGGCGTGTGATTCCGAACTCGCCAATAGCACTAAAAATAGCCGTACGAACAGTGCAGAGAGGGACTCCGGCCACGAGGGAGATTTTGACGACAGGGAAGAATGTAGTTTAAGGGACAGACATGAGAGAAACAGAAACATTCAAGGGCCTCGCCAGGAGGAAATGCGGGGATTTGATTTCAAACATTTCCTTACGGTAAGAAAGTTTGAGATATTCCGAAATTCGCAAAAAGGAATACATCCACGTGCATGGCTCGAGCAATTTGAGTTTTGTCTTCCCCCCGACTGGGCAAGTTCACATAAGATAGAATATATGTGTGGCTATTTGGAAGGCGAACCGGCGATTCGCATGAGGTCGGCAGCGCGTCACTGCAACTCCACTCGGGAGTTTCGACAAGCCTTTCTGTCCGCCTATTGGTCGGAAGCGGCACAAGATAGGGTCAAACATGGCATAATTATGCTGCCAAATTTGAACCAGTCTGGTTTCGGCAGCCCTGCACGCCTATTCGACCACATGCTGCAGGCAAATCAATTTTTATACGACCCATACGGGCCTGCGGAACTAATTAGGATATGCATCACCAAATTGCCGATGCACTTGCGGCACGTCATTCTTGCGGGACGATGCAAAGAGGACGTGGAAACGTTCAAGACGCTTCTCCAAGAGTTGGAATACAATACAGGAGAATGCCCGCCTAATCAGGCACAAAGTTATTACGGGGCACAGCAGCGCGACCGCAATCGTGGCCGTATTACTAATCAACGGCGTGACTGGTCGTCGCGACGCGAACGGAACAATAATCGGGACCGGCCGTACAGAAACTGGGGTAACAGTCGCGAACACAGGTGGAACAACAGAAATGATCGAGGACGTGGACAAGATCGTGAACGCTACAGGTACGGCAACCAGAATCGATACTACAATGAATACGGTGGGAATAGGACTGTAGGCGGAGCACCTCATGATGTCGAAATTCGGCCGGCCAACCCTAGAAATAATCCGGCAAATGGAAATGAACGAAACCGGCAATGACAAACGATCAGCGCAGAATGCACCCAATCGCAACAAATGAGCGACATGGCAAATGACTAGAAAGGACAGTGAGAAGTAGAGAGGACGGTGAGGAGAAAGAATTGATTAGTTTAAATTTGTGACGTATGCATTTTGAATAATATGTTGGTAAAAATTAATGATAAAGATGTTTCTGTGTGATGTATTGAAGTGATGTTTTAATTTTTTTCTCTCCTTGTGCAATTAGGATTTAGTTTGATTCAAACGTGAAGATAAAAGGTTTCTTTGTGAACGAGTAAAATGCTGTTTATGTTTTTTTTGTGTGTGTAAATTGAATGGAGTCGCTCCTGAGAGAAGCAAGATCGTCGCTGAATTAGTGCAAAAACTCAGGGGAATATCCGATCTGTGGGTATTATGGGTCTGGCAAACCCAGGTCCCCAGCTGTTAGTAGCCTTGTTTCCGATTTTCTGCTTTCAGTGCTACTATCTATCTATTACTATTCTATATCTGTCAGTATAAATGAGGATCTCTTACTATAGTATGCGTGCTGTATGAATATTTTAAGATAGGAGAACTCTGAGAAAGGAATGAGTAAGTTTGGAATCTTGAAAACAGGATGCGATAATACGATTGTTGAACCATTGGCTTCCAACATGCGATGATATGTTAATATTGATGATATATGTCTTTTTTGTTCTTTATAGCTGAGTACGTAAAGTGCTGCTGTGGATTTCGTAAGTATATTGATTCCCTTCAAGGTGAAAGAAGAATTGTGGTTTGTGTAATTTACGTGGCTCTGAAATATTATTGTGGTAGTCAAATACGAGCAGCTTTTCAACAAATGGAGAATGGAACGGAAATATGGATCCTTTTTGTAGTCTTGATTGATGTTGAGCCAAAGCCTAAAAAAAAATTATTCTGCGTTATTACTTGTCCTAGAAAAGCGACGTTTATGTGTTTTGCTGATGCTGTGAGCATTACAGCTTACTGTTTTCGCTGGTGCGGGATGCACTGCAGCCTATATGATTTGTACTGAGGAAATTTCCCTCTTGAAGGTAGAGGATGATTAAATAATTTTGATTATGGGAACGAAGGAAAGCTTGGTTTAAGGTAATAAGGATAAAGCAAAACATTTGTCATTTAAACTACAGGAGGATTCGGATCTTTTGTGTCTGTTGTAAGTTCAATATGTTAAGATGATACTGTTTTACAGAATAGAGGTGACCACAATTTTGCCATTCATGAGAAATGAATCCAGAATAACCACCACAGGCGAAATAACTGATTTGGAAGCGAAAGGTAACGTAAAGAAGGAACGAAATCGCAGCAAAATGGGTAAGAAAATGTAATATAACCTGTATAATGCAAATATTTTTAACCTTCTCAGAGTCATCTGCGGGATTAATTGTTGTGATAACGTAATTTTAGGTGAAATTTTCTTACTGTTTTATGTGTGAATATATGAGTATGATAAATGTATAATTGCGAGTCTCTTTTCAGGTGTGCGAACTGGTATAAATGTTTTGGCGTGTAAATAACCATTGTTCTTTTTAATGTGTATGTTTAAGGAAAGTTCTCCATATTTATCATGTGACAAGACGTATGCCGCGAGCGTCAAGAAGAATGTTGTAGTGGTATATACACGGTGTTGAAATAGCATTGAAGTAGCTTATTGGGTTAACTAGTAGTGGATAGAAGTAGAATATTGAGTAATGCATGTTTATGGGTAGTTAGTTTGTAGAATAGACAACAGGTGTGCATGTATGTGTGTGTAAATAACATGTGAACCCTATGCTGTCCTGACCTATACTTGCACAAGGCATAATCCTATTCATTTTAGTGAATTAATAAGTAGCATTTGATTTATTAAAACGTAAGTGAACCACATTAGTGATGTGGATTTAAATATTATATTGTCAGTTTATTTAACTTTTATTTTTTTTACATTGTAAAGTCATTTCACTTTTATTTTTTTTTACATTGTCAAGTCATTTAAACTTTATTTTATATTGTCGATTCATCTAATTTTTTTTTTTAAAATTAAGTCTCACTTTGTTCTTAAAAATTGTGAAAGACAATACTAAGTGGTATTATGTATGACATTGTGTAATCACATAAGGATGATGAAAAATTTCTGTGAATGCAGTTGAGAACGTGAAAGCGAACCGGCAAAACTCTTAAGATACAGCGGGAGCAGCCGGACTAGTTGTAAACTGGCGGGTTTCCCAGCGGGACACGCTGTCATCCGGGCCACTTTGGGAGCGCGGCCGACAACAAAAGGAGAGTAAGCGGCAAACACTTTCCCTTGTACCTGGAGCTAATGGGCGGTCGCCCCGGGCGACCCTTCCTCGAGGCGATGACCTGAGATGGGCGAGCGGCCACCGCGCGGAAATCCATCTGCTGGCAACGCACCACACGCACGCGACCGTGACGAGACGGCCGCGGTGAAACAACACAAGGGGCGTGGAGCCTTTTGACAGGTACTGCCCAGAGAAGCTTGCAGACGTCAACGACGCCTATCGACATTTCCTGATGGATGCCTACTGTCAAGCGACAGTAAATCTTGGTTCGATGTTCTCTGGTCGCTAAGGGTGGCACAAAAGAAGAGCCATTAAGTGTCATCCTTGCCCGAGAATATCAACCTGGCGTGTCAAACGAGGATACCGCACGAATTTGACAATACAAACATGGAACCAAATCGAGATGTACGTGACACGAGAGAAACTTCATGAGAGGGCAGAGACGGCGGGATCGCACGCAACAGATGGACAAAAATCCCTACTGACAGCTGCGGCGACGAACCCCCCCCCCTTTCCCTTATATTGTGCCTCGGAACAGTGGAACTACTGAGTGTGTCAGTGAACAGTGATTATACGGTTCTTAGTCCAGTGCATATACGTGTGTTTCTGTCAGAGAAACTCTGACTCGTGTGTTTTACAGGAGTTCGATTTATTGGTGTTTATTAGACTGACTCTTGTATTTTGCAGGTGTTCTATTTATCTTTTTTAGTCTTTGACTCTTGTTTTTTGCAGGTGTTTTATTTATAAGTGTCTTTTTTGTTTTAGATGTTGACTATTGTACTGTTTTATTTATCAATGTTTGTTTTTGTGTGATGTATTAGATTTGTGATATTTTGTTTCGTAAATTCATTGCTGTGGCATTGCTTCGTTTATCAGTCAGATAGCTTTTTATTCTCATTGAACTGTGATCGATTAGCCTTTGCATGGGGCATATTTACTGTGAGGAACCCCTTAAGGGTAACAGTCACATAATTATTGTAGTTTCAGAATAATGACACAGTGCTCATTGTTTGCTAGCTAATTGAAATATAGTAGAGTGATTAAATGAGTGCCACATAGTTATTTTAATTCTACAAATTATTAGTTTTATACGATATAGAATTTTTTTGCGATAACCACTTTGTAAAACATGTTTTTTCTCTTATCATTTTGTTGCTTTTGCAGATTGTGCATTGTTATGTTCTGCTTTTTAATACCGATGTTATTTGATGTTCTTTTTTTAATTGCTGTGGCACCTTTGCTATTTTCATAAATTTTGCTTGTTAGTAAACAGTCATAAATTTTCCTGTGATCAGTTGGCTCTTGCAATGAGCAAATACTGGTGAACTCCATAAGGGTAACAACCAGAAATTGTTTTCATATTAATGACACAGGAACCATTGTTTTTACTTGCTGACCGAATTAGGTCTACACTACCTTTTAAATAGGTGTCACAGATTGTGTTTTTTTTCTGTTTGAAATTGGTAGATTCTAAAGATGTGTTGAAATTATTGTGTTTTAGCAAGTAGCTGGTGTCCTTTTGCCTTTTTCTTTTACACTTTTGGTTTAAGTAGGGTGTGAGAAGCCTGCTTGGGAATGTCCTAGCATGGCCAGAAAATTCCCTGCACAGTCTTTTCCCGGAGCGTTGGGGTTATGAAAGGTCTCTGTTGGATTCCTTTCATGTTTAATTTCTTAAATCTGTTGCCATTTATGGAATAAATTCCTCTTCTAAATGTACTGTGGCGTTTCTGACTATCTGGGAGGAGACTGAGCAGTGGAACGTGTTACTTTTACACATAAACAAGAACGATCTGTCACACTACTACACTTTAAAGCACAGTTTATATGTAATTCTTATATGTAATTCATGTCACACAGTCTCATACGGAACCTACATACGCTTTCTTTTATATACTGTATATGATAAGATACTGTCATCCCCCTTCCCTTTTGTGTGAGAGGATGAATGAGCATATGTATTTCTAGTTGCATGCTTGAGGGTAGCAGACAAGGCTGTCTGCTAGAGAACAGTAGGACCAACGTCGGAACAGGTAGCTACGCTTCCTAAAAGCAAAGAGGTTTCTATCCTTAGTATGGTCCTGTCCGTCCGTTGTCATATTGGTATAGGAAGCTGCCCCTCTGGCCACTTCCGTTGGTCTTTGTGAGCCACCCCTCAGGAAGCACGCTCGGAAGTAGTGGAAGTTGCTGGGTGGCCGTGGCGAGCGTCTGAAGTGGTAAGATCTCCGGCTAAGCGCGTGTCTGTTAAGTCCGTAGGACAATGGATTTCTTAAGTTCAGCCTAACTGAAAATTTAATCACCTTGATTTCAGGTTTAGCTCTAAAATATCTAATGCTATCTTAAAGTGCAGCGGAGTGTAATTCTCGTGTTAAATTCAGATTATTTTGCGGTAGTTGCTTTGTTACTACTTTGTGAGTAAAGTGGAACCACGTGTTGCTCAGTAACTCTAACTAAGTTCATCAATCTTAAATGCGAATGTTTGTGTGATTATAACGTCTCGTCTTGACTATATTTTCAATATAGCAACTTTTCTTTATGTTCAGCTCACGTGGGGTGTACTTTGCGAGACCACTACCACGTGCTTATATAACTGTTTGACCCATCAGGTTAATAGTAAGACGTTAGTAACCAGTTCAAGGTTTTTCTTTTGTCAAGTGCTTTTCGATCTAATGTATTTTAATTATCAAAATTATTGTGGAGTTGTACGCTTTGTGTAAACCAAGTTGACCACGTGGAGCATGTGGTGTAATCATCAAAGTAGCCCTCAGCTATTCTTTTTGCGAAGACTTCACAAAGAGTTAATATGAATTTAGTATACCAGTGTGTGGTAATTACATGACGGACAGGATTGTGGTATGAACGTAATTTCTTTGGGTAAAAACTGAATCTGTTGGTTGTGGTTAATTTCTTCTTGCTTATGTTTCAATGTTCTTCGTGTGTTATTTTATGAATGCAGCGTTGTATCCAGTCTCCCAATCTTGGCTCCATAGTTTATGTGTTCCGTAAGATTACAATCTCACATTCTTTTCAATCGTAAATAAGGCACCAGCTCAGTTATAACTCACGTATAATATGCTGAAATTCCAAAGAACAATCTTAAAATAAATTTCCAAGTATAAACTGATTTCTTTCTTTTTATTTAAATTCTCCTTTTTATATATATATTTTACCGGTTTTGTATGACTATTAAAAGATTATCATTAATGTTAGTCTGCTAAATATCTAATGAAACAGTTGCCCAGTAATCCACGGTTAATGTCCCCAGACAGATCACGGCTTTTAATCCACTTTCATTGTCAATTAGTTCCGATTTCAGTATACCAAAATTAAAGTAACAATATTACAATTTCAGCATACCAAATTAAAGTTACAATATTACAAAGGCAACGTGAAGGAGTTACTATAGCCTTTTACAGTCGCTGCTATTCTTATAGTCTGCAGAGAAGTGGTTCAAATGTGCGACGAATAAACGTGTCTTGACTGTAATGAAAAAAAAAAAAATGAAAAACAGGGACGTAATTTTATACAGATGTCAGTACTGCTCCAGTGGCGGCATATGGCATATGGGGGAAAGTAGATATACTGATAAAGATTTCCATGTTGTCCGCCGACAAATATCGTAGTTGCGTAGCTATCACAGTGCCATCTGTGTATACCCTATATTAGGGACTGCTTACAGCCAGAGCCCGCAGCTCGTGGTCTCGCGGTAGCGTTCTCGCTTCCCCAGCATGGGGTCCAGGGTACCATTCCCGGCGGGGTCAGGGATTTTCACCTGCCTCAAGATGTCTGGGTGTTGTTTTGTCATCTTCATCATCATCATTCATCCTCATCACGGTCGGAGGAAGGCAATGGACCTTGCATAGTACGGCAGTGTTGGTCTTCCACATCATTCCCCTACGCTCTGTCACGGAGTATGGGACTTCATCATCATTGCAGCCAGAAGGCTGAGAGTAGTGCAGGCATGCGAAACAAGGAAGCAACCATGCCACTGAGGCCCACTCGTGCTTCATACAGCCAACTGGTCGAGTTTCAGAGGAATCGAATTGTAGCATTCCGCGTGGCGGGATGGTCCTTTCGGAGAATTGCCACACAAATAGGACGTGCTGCGTCAGATGTATCAGCGGTCACGTGAACATTCTGAGAATCGCAAATGAGGTTTCGCACATCCACTTAACACAGACGCCCGCTAGCATCGTCGTCCTGCAAGGCCATCAGTGGCAGATCGTACAGCAGAGCTAGGAGGGCTTGTGAGCTCAGACGTGTCAACACGAACTGCTGCGAACCGGTTATCAGCAGTGGGACTACTGGAACGCACACCTCTAGCCCATCTTCCACTCACGGCACAGCATCAATGTGCACGACCCGTCTGGTGCCATCAGAGGTGGAAGATGGAAAGGAACGCTGTCATCTTCAGCAATGAAAGGAGATTCAGCCCGCACGCCTGAGTGTACGAAGTAGGCCTAACGAGCACTGCCTCATGGATTGCATTCGTCCAGGACACATTGTGCCCACGACAGGCTTTATGGTGTGCGGTGCGATAAGCTACAACCCTCGTTCACCTTTGGTGTTTCTGGAGGTGACGCCAACCAGCATTCGGCAAGTGCAGACTGTTGTCAGACCCGTCCTTTTGCCGTTCTTACAGCAGGAGGTGTTGTTCCAACAGGATAACGCTCGCCCACACACTGCCGGTGAAATCCAGCGTGCTTTGCATTACGTGCAGTAACTTCCCTGACCAGCACAATCTCCTGACTGGTCTCCAGCCGAGAACGTTTGGGGTACGATGGGACGAGAAGCGACTCATGCGACTCGTCAACCAATGACCCTTACAGAACTACGAGAACAGGTCGAGCAGGCTTGGCATGACGTATCCCGGGACAGTATTCGACCTTCTGTACGATCGAGTGGTCGCCAGAGCCAGCGCCTGCAGTGCCGGCTGTGGAGGCTACACCGCATACTAACACAGCTGTTTCAACAGGGGCCGATACCTTCTACCTCGGAATCGCTTGTGCAACTTGTCTGTAAATGTGATCATTTCATGAGCTCCATATTCAATGTTGCAACAATAAATCTCGAGTGAACTGGATACCTCCAAAAGGATGCAATATTTTTTTCTTCCAGTGTAAGTAGTAATACTAAAAATGAATATTCCATTTTTAACCCTGTAAGGTGCCAGGACATGGTCACTTACACGTTAGCTTACCAACATTAGTATTAATAATAAAGGGACTGGCAAGAGCATCAGATGATGACTCTACTGAATTAAGGTAAATATCAGGCACTCTCGAGCAGTGTTCCCTGCTTGTCTGCATGATTGAACCACTAACTTAAAGCGTTGGTGAAAAGTGTCGAAAGTTGAGAACTGTGCAATATAAAGTTTGCAACTGGCTGTAGCTCGCCGGGCCGCCGTGGGCGGCAGGTAGCGGTCACCGGAAACGCGGGACAATACGGCGCTTTAGGGGATAGCCCGGCATCCGGATCCCCCCTGCTAAGCAACACGTGGCGAAGACGGGAATTTCGTTTGCCTAGGGGCGATATGACCTACTCGATCATTGAGTAGATCTCAGAAATGCCGTTGGAGGGATTTCGGTGATGATAGAGCTTTAGACATTGGCCGGAACTGGGTATTCCTCCGCCGCGTTTTCGTACGCGTTGGAGACGGGATAATTGTTTAGAGGGTGGACTTCACCTTCAGCCATCGAGCGGTACGGACTTGGAGACGGCGTCTTGGTCATCGCCTTCGAAGGGAGATATACGGTGTGTATCGCAGCATTGCACCAATGCGTGTTCCGTGCAGAGTTCCGCGGTTAGAGCTCTTTGTGTGTTCAGAAGCGAGATTTTCACCAACGCTTAACCGCTTCCAACTTACCTAGTATGGAAGTAGAAAAGGACAAGAAACTGCCATTTCTAGATGTGCTGGTCACAAGGGACGGCGAAAACCTGGGACACAGCGTGTATCGAAACCCGACTCACACGGACCGATACCTGCACAAACTGTCAAACCACCACCCGACCCAGAAAAGAGGCATGATTAGTACGCTCGTAACGAGAGCAGGACGAATATGTGAGCCGCAACACCTCAAACGAGAAATGCAACACCTGGAAACTGTCCTGAGGAGCAATGGGTACTCCACAAATTATATTAGAAGTGTAACGGAGCCAAACACTCGGCGAAGTAAGGAACCAGAAAAAGAAATGTCGGTTACGGCCTTTCTGCCATACATTCCCAGAGTGACGGACAGAATCGGCCGTATATTGCGCAAACATGGCGTAAAGACGATTTTCAAACTGACAAGGAAGATCAAAGAGTGTCTTAGATCGGCGAAGGAGAAAAGAGACCCACTTGCAATGTCGGGAATATACCGCATACCATGCACATGCGGAAAAGTTTATGTCGGAATGACTGGACGTTCCATTAACACCAGGATCAAAGAGCATAAGCGACATTGCAGGTTGGGGCAGGTGGAGAAATCGGCCGTGGCAGAGCACGCACTGAATGAGACCGACCACGTAATAAAATTCGCCGAGACGGACGTTCTGGCTGTAGAGAACCACTATCACACGCGCTTTTTCAGAGAAGCTGTAGAGATACAAAAACACGCGAACAGTTTGAACAAGAAAGAGGAAAGCCTTAAGGTAAACGGATCCTGGCTTCCCGTACTGCAGCGAACGGCCGTCGCAGGTAGCAAGAGGAGAACCGCACCGGAAATGACCGCGGAGAAGCCCTCGGACGTTGGCGCGCCAGGTACATATAGTCTGCGCCCGCGAGCTCGGCTCCAGTTCAACACCGGCAATGGAGGGTGAAGCTTTGACAATGCCAGCCACTCGTGCTGGCGAAACGTCAGAAAAATCATTAGATGAACGTCGGCCGAAGAACCCGAGACAGAAGCCAATAGGCAGTTTGTCAACAAGTGGCCACGAAAGCCTTAACAATTTTATATTACCTAATATTCTTGACCTGGTAGTTATCCTTGCGAGGTGCCGAGTATTTATCAACGTATCTGCCGGTAATAGGGGCGCGTAATTGTAAATTGTTAATGTGCCGTTCTCGGGAGTGTGTGGGTGGACAAAGAAATTCGCATTTTTTTGTAAATTTTGTCAGTTGTGGGGGATGTCAAATTAAAATGCCACTATTACAATCGAATTATCGACTTCATTGTAGCTAGCATTTACCCTGTCCCAGTAAGCTTTACATGTACTCTAGTCACTGCACAGCTTGCCCAGACGGGAAGGAAAGAAGGTTTGCGATCTTCTATGTCAGCGACGGACAAATAAGCTTACTCTGTTTTGCAGCAACAGTTCTGTTACTAGGCGAAGCTGATGGTCTGATTAGTGTTTCAGGTAAATAAATATCGCATTGCAGCAGAGTAAAACAGCTACCTATAAAGTAACTCATGGAGAAGAACAGATGGAACTGGAAAAAGATAGTTTTGGTCGGTACGTAACAAGCCGCCATTGTTTCAGAGCCATTTACCAGTCTCATTTGGTCGCGCAGGGTTTAAAGTGGATAAAAATCTGGCGACCTTGTTAGAGAGAGCTTTGATAGACAGTTTACCCCCGTTCGTTAACTCGACTCGCCGACTCGCCTTTAGTTTTCAACTTGCTGTTATTGAAAGGCCGGAAAAAGGGGGGTCTCACTTACAAAGGCGCTGGATATCAGAGCTCGTTTATTAATTAAGGTGAAAAGTTTGCTCTGCAGTCGGCCCCTCTCATCGCTGCTGGAACTCTACCTCGCTGCTTTCTAAGTAATCAGTTTTTTTTTTCTCCGAAATCTCATTCCGCCTGCCCCAGGAATTTCCACTTTTATAAATATTTCCAACCTTTAATCTCTTGCAAATGTCAGCGAATACCTCGAAACCCGTAAAAGAGTTCTTAGAAGATTCTTGCTAAAGAAACTACGTTAATCAAATACCGTCTGGAGGTTTCCTAAAGTCTGCAAACTTCTTAATGAATTTTATTTGGTATAGGTAACAATAAAAAAACAAGGAGTGTATAATAACTTCTCACACCACGTAATTTAGTTCCGTCCCTTCAGCTTTTTTCCCCAAAGTGAGCTTCTGTTTTCGTAGTAGCTCCACTGTAAAAGATGTACATATTAGAAGAAACGACTATGAAAGATGTATATGTCATGAAATAGTAAGATACTGGTACATTTGGCAGTTTATTTGGAATGTTTACCACTATAAGCATCTTTGCATGCCTGAACATATGAGTAATGTGTATTATTTGGCTACCAGAGGTTGGAGTGTTGGCGAACAGTACTCGGGCGACCGAAGAAGGCGTCATAGTTATCGGTTAGACAGGGAGACAGAGCGTGTCGAGGAGGCCGGATCGTACCGCTCAGAGAATGGAATTTCAGTTGCATTGGTCCATGACGTGACTGGGGGTAGAAAATGATTCTGACCGATTTCATAGAGGAATGACAATCTTTGTATATTTTATTTGCTGCAGGCGCTAATCGCGAAGTACTGTAGCGCAAAGGATTCATTGTGCCTAACAGTGTAGGTGAATTGTCAGTCATCCGTTGATAATTCTAATTAGCTTTCTCCCACCACTTTTTGATATACTTTAAGTAAAAGAGTGAATCGTGTAATCTGAAGATAGTGTACAAAAGCAATGCTAAGAGAGTGTTGGAATTTATACTGGTATGAGTCATTTCTATGTCACTAAAAAAGTATTCAATATAATTGCTGAATACTTTCCTACTCATTTAGAAGTATTTCATGAGTTTTATCCCCACTATGAGATGAAAGATATAGCGAGACCTGCATTGTCACGGTCTGCCTACTGCGTGGGCAGTGAACCATTATTTTCAAACAGGACAAAAGCTTAATTTACAAGAGCAAAATAAAATAAGCATATTGCTTCCCACTGATTTATTTCACGTATACGCAGTACTTCAAATTCTTGCAGTGTCCAGGCAGAGTAGAGCCGAGTTATCCGTTGCACAATTATCAAAAATCGTAGTGCCTAAATGAACCATCTGAGACAAAAAGAGGAACAATTTTCACTGTAAAAATTTCATAGAAATTTAGTAGATGCGTTTTTCTAGCAGAGCATATTTTTGTTGCGCAGCAGTTAGTCATTGTGTGTGACTGTTTCGTGATAAAGGCATTCTGAGCATTACTGATAACCGTTATTCATACTCAATCTCATTTACAGATAGTCAGACGCAGTTTAGATTAATTGGCAGCACATACATGAAAGTAATTTACAGAGATGCAACGGCGATTCTTGATCAGAATACATAGGCGACGTGGCGACGCTGCGACGCTGTAATCGGAATTTAAAAGTACTTTCTTTCACACTGCTAGCGAGAGCTTGTATCACACACAGATTTCACATACTTAGTTTATAAGATATAGCATATAAGTGTGAACTTTGTTTCCCAGTTCCCCCAATTTACTTCAGGTTTAATAAGCCTATTGCAATGGTCACAAATGGATCATACAAACTTTGTATGGTTATCGTTCTACCGAAAATTCACTAATGTGGAAGGCGATAAACATTGTGAAGCAGGAAGAATGATCAAGATTCAGGGGTCTAACAGGAATGTTCATTTGAAGTCAAAATCTCTATTAAACATGGACTCTAAAATGCATACCCTATGAGCTGTGAGCATTCAGTCGTCCTAGCTACTCTGGAATACATCTCTTTGTTGAATAAATGCCCACAGCTCTGATGGTATGTTTTTCAGAGCCCATGTTTACTAGAGAACTTTTTTTTTAATTTTGTTCCTTACTACCTGATCCGAAAATAGGAAAAGCAAGAATCTTCTTCCTGGGACACCCTGATAATATCTCTTATTCATATTTAAAAAATGAAAACAGAATAGAGATACAAGAGATACTTTTGCGATGAATGACCTGCCGTCCACAGTGGTTCACTGATTTATTATGTTCCCTTTTTTTTACATATTTTCTTACAATAAAAAATCGCATGAGCATTTCACGCAGCACAACCTGTAATAGTTTCGACCAACCAGGGATCATCTTCAGATTGTAATTTGATAATAAGGAAAAACGAAGAGTATATGTTGTAACTGCGACCGGAACGGTCGCGGGGTTGACGTAACGGAAAGCGCGGCGGGACCCGCGGAGCGGCCCGCGAACAACATCATAAACGAAAAAGGACGGACACGAACAACGAAGAACCTAACGAACAACAACAAGCCGGAAACAACTGAATCATAAGAAAGCCACGTCCACTCGTACACAGAACAAGAAAGTAAATACGCTGTCTATGACAAGGTGGTACGTCCAGAGACGCATGCAAGACTGGATTGGCTGGCTGACCTTTTTTCTGTTTTTTTCTTTATTGTGTTTCAGTTCCCCATCGGGGCGGGCTGGCAGCAGCATATGCGCTGGTCTTCAGCCGAAAGACATAGAACAAACAATAGAAGACATTTAAAAACAACATAAAGGTGGAAACATGGTGTACATAGAAATAAAAAAGGGGAACATCATGGAAGACAATACACAAAAAGGGGCGACTGTAAAATGGAGATAAAAACCGTAAAGTAGCGCACACACTGGGACAATTAAAAGAACACAAGTCGCAGTATGGCCGGAGCATAAAAGTATCGACGGATGGAGTAGCACATAACAGTAACACTAAGTACAGGGCCAGCAAACAACTAAAGCCGGCCGCGGTGGCCGTGCGTTCTAGGCGCTGCAGTCCGGAACCGCGGCAGTGCTACGGTCGCACGTTCGAATCCTGCCTCTGGCATGGATATGTGTGATGTCCTTAGGTTAGTTAGGTTTAAATAGTTCTAAGTTCTACGGGACTGATGACCTAAGATGTTAAGTCACATAGTGCTCAGAGCCATTTGAACCACACAATTAAAATCACACCTCTCGATGCACAGGAGAACAACACTAAACACAACAGTGACACAGCACACTGACATAGATCAAAACGGAGGATCTGCCAGGTGCAAAGAGATGGGGGAGAAGGGAAGAAGGGAGGGAGAGGAAGAGAGGGGGGAGATGGGCGGGGGCCGCGCCCAAGAGAGCCAGGTAGGAGGGATGTGGGAGGGAAAGAGGCGAGGATGGGGTGCAGGGTCTCAGGAAGGGGGGGGAAGGAGGAAAATCCGCTCTGGGAGAAGGAGGGGGGAAAAAGGGGGCCCTGGGGAGCGGCAGGGGGAAGAAGGCTAGATTATAGTTCGAAGGAAGGGTACATGTAGCGGCGAAGTTCATCATATGGAAGGGGGAGGCGCTGGTAATTGCCCTGATGAAGGAGGTGGATGGTGTGGAGGTGAAGAGAGGGAGGGATACAGCAATAGAGGCACAGCAACAGGCAGGGAGTGGAGAGGAAGGACCTGGGGATGGGGATGAAGCCTGCAGATAATTTAAAGAATGTGGAGATGTTGGAGGAACAGGACTGTGTGAGGGAAGGGGATGCATTTATACAAGAGCCATGTGGTGGAAGGAAGGCAGATACAGAAGGCAAGGCATACTACATGGCGTTCAAGGATTTGGAGGGCCTTGTAAAAGCTGTCATAACAGAGGATAGGATGGATGAGTGATTTGTAGGTGTGGAGGATGGTGGAAGGATGCAATACCCATGTCCAGCCAGCCAGACAGGAGTTTCAGGAGGCAGAGGCGGGAATGGGCTTTCTGCTGGTCTGGAGGTGATGGGTCCAGTTGAGGTGACGGTCAAGGGTGAGGCCAAGCTATCTCAGGGTGGGGGTGAGCTGGATGGGACGAGCATAAGTAGAAATTAGAAGGAGCGGGTGATGCGGACTGTGATGATTGCCTAGGTTTTGAAGAGGTTGAGACGGAGGAACCACTGGTTACACCAAGTGGGGAACTGGTTAAGATGGATTTGGGGGTGCATTGGGATTGTTGAAGGGTAGGATAAAGAGCCAGGAAGGTGGTGTCATCAGCATACTGGAGAAGATGGACAGGTGGGGGTGGCTTGGGCATATCAGCCATATACAAGAGATAAAGGAGAAGGGAGAGGACAGAGCCCTGGGGGATGCCAGCAGTGGGATAAAAGATACGGGAGTTGGTGTTGTGGAGGGTGACATAGTAAGGATGGGGGGAGAGGAAGGAAGCGACCAGATGGACAAAATCGATAGGCAGGGCATAGGTTTGGAGTTTAAAGTGGAGACCATGATGCAATACACAGTGATAGGCAATTTGGAGGTCGAGGGAAACAAAAATGGCGGAGCGACGGGAGTTAAGCTGGAGGGAGTGAAGGTGAACGAGGTTAAGGAGTTGGTGTTCAGTGAAGAAGGAGGGTCGGAAGCCACATTGGGTAAGGGGGAGGAGGTGGTGTTGATTAAGGTGCTGATGGATATGGTGGGAGAGGATTGGATTCGAAGACCTTACTGAAGATGGAGGTGAGGCAGATGGGATGATAGGAAGAGGCGACAGAAGGGGGTTGGTTGGGTTTGAAGAATAAGAGGACACAGGAAGTCTTCCACAGGTCGGGGTAGAAGCCAGTAGAGAGGTAGACGTTATAGATATGGGCAAAGATATAGGGAGAGGTGCGGATAGAATGGTGGGGCTGGAGGAAGGTTTCGTTCAAGAGGAATGTGTCAACCTCGTGGTGGGAGAGGGTGCGCATGAGCAGGTATTTGTTGGTGCAGAAGGAGCGAATGTTCTGGAAGAGGACGCGATACTCGTGCTGTGCCATGAGGGGAAGAGAGGGGGGCAAGAGAGGGAAGGGAAGATGCTTAAACTAGGGTGTCAAGGTGGGTGAATGTGAAGTGCGCTTGGTTATGGGAGTAAGTGGCAAACGTGTTCAGGTGGAAAATGGAGCGGGCAGCAAGGGAGATTTGTTGGAAGGTGTGGGGGCACTGAAAAGGGTGAATGTTTTGGAGTACAATGGTAAGGAACCCGATGATGTCCTCAACCATTGGGAGTGGACGAAGGGAATTGTTGGGGTGGACAGAGGCATCAACGGTATGGACGAGGACTGTAAGCTCGAAGGTGGCTGGGGGGGGGTTTGACTTTACACTTGTGGGAGTAGGTGGGATGGGGGCCATTGCTGGTGTTACAAGAAGGAGGAGCAGTGAGATTGGGGCAGTTTTTAAGAAAGTGAGAGGCCCTGCTATGAGGACAGTTATGAGGGTTTTTACAGTTGGGGGTCAGGTGACCACTGTACATGAGGCATCGCTGGCAGAGGTAGGATTGAGGAGGGGATTTGGATAATTCAACAGGGTGGCGATGGTGGTAAATCAGGGCACCCTGGGTGAGGAGATGGTCAGTGGAGGGGGCGGACTCTGAAAAGACCTGCATGAAGTAGATGGGACCAGGGGCATTGTGGATATGGCGGGCAGCATGGATTTCCAGGTGTGGATGTGAGTTTGGTGATCACAGCGGTGTAGTTCAGGGGGAGGGGCGACAGGGAGGCTGGGGCTGATGAGGGGAGGAAGAGGAGAGGAAGGGTATCAGAGATGCATGGGGGCCAAACATAATGCATGGGAGTTTATGGAGGAGGTCCGTGTGAAAGGACGGGGATGGGGACTTGATAAGGACTGAGTCGCTGCTGGGAATGAGTTGGGAGATGGGAGCACTTTCAAATCGTCATGGTGAGGGTATGGGCATCAAGGAACTTAGGATTGGGGTTTGACAGGACAAAAGTGTGGAGGGTGGGTGCTGGGGTGTGGATGGCTGGAGGAGGGGTGGTGTCCATGGAGATGATGGGAGGAGGGGGAGGTGGTGTTAACATTTTGTGGGAAGTGGTGGGAGCATAGTCGGTAATGAAGGGCTTTTGTGGTTTTTTGTAGACTGTAGGCTGGGAGGAGGGGGGAGGGTTGGGGAGGAGAGGCAGGTGGCAGATCCCTGTGGTGTAGTGGAAGTGCCGGGAGAAGCAGTCAGTTCAGTGGTGGCGATGGTGGCTCGGCGTGATGTGATGTGTGTGAGGGACGCAGATGATGAAGTGACGGGGTGGGTGAGAGAGGGCAAGGCGACCACCTGGGGGGTGGCAGCAGATGTGGCAAGAGAGGCGTATGTGAGGGCGGGGGTAGTAGTGGGAGTCGATGAAGGTGTGGAAGCTGGAGGAAGGGTGTAGAGGTGGGGGTACACAGCAAGGGAGCAGATAGTGGAATGAGTAAGTGGTGGAAGGGGAGATGAGGTGTAAGGAGGGAGGGCAGCGGCGGCACTCCAGTAAGTTGAAGAGGGAGATTGGGAGGTGTAGATGACAGTGGAGGTGGGAGTGCTCATAGTGGATGAATGGCGACAGACAGACAGCAGGCGGCTGCGGGGCGATGGACGGCAACGAACGGACGGACGGACATCAGGCAGCGGCGACGACGATGGTGGCGAGCAGGCAGACAGGGGGATGGACAGATAGTAACAGCAGCAGCAGGTAACAGACAGACAGGCAGCAAACATAACAGCAACTAGCACTTCGAAGACTTACATCACACCGTGAGGGTATCCCAGGCTCTGGAATCTTGTGCCTTCGAAGGAGGGAATCCAACCCTATAGAAAGTTGACCGAGAGGCAGGCGCTTAAATACATGATCGGGGGCGCCGCTATTGGCCGCGTGTTCCACTGTGGCGCCCCCACACTAAATGCGGGCCAGTAGGCTCGCATCGCCATGGCTTATGGCTCAATGGTGTAGAGACCTCTAGGGATCTTCGACCTCCATTCCATCTGGTGCGGATTCAAATTCCGCGGCGAACGGTATATAGTTTGCCGAATCTGCCACAAAATTCTCTATGGAATGATGAGGAATTGCAATCAAAACTAAAGACACACGCTGCAAGTTGTTACGTTGTCAACGAGATAGCAGGTAGAAATCGAGGCTTTACAGGCCGAATGAAATCCTCTATCATTTTGCACATGTCTGTATTAGAGAAAGAAATGTCAACTTGGAAAGAGGTTATAGTCACAATCAATGAGATTTAGTGCATATAATATAACCAACAGGTTGTAAAAAGATTTTAGTTGAATCTGGTTTCGATACCAACAAAGAAATACCTAAAAAGAGTCCAAAGCCATTGAAATGGAGAAAAACCGAGAAGAGATGGATAGTATATCAGATATATGAGGACACTGAACTCATATGCAGTAACAGATAAAAAGATTTAAGAGCAAAATGATCTCGTCATATAAATTAAGCACGTAATATTTAAACGATATAAAATCACAGACGATGAAGCCAACATAAAATTGGTAGTTGTCAGTAAAATTATAGCTACATGGCGTAACACACTATACGGCGCCAAGTGCTGTATGAGTGAGCAGGCACTGGAGATGGGATCAGATTAAGAGGCTCACAAGTCGAAGTTGCCGCAGCGTGGACACGAAACTTTTCGAGCCGTCTATTGATAATCGAAGAACTCACCTGCTTTTATTACAAAAATACACTCCTGGAAATTGAAATAAGAACATCGTGAATTCATTGTCCCAGGAAGGGGAAACTTTATTGACACATTCCTGGGGTCAGATACATCACATGATCACACTGACAGAACCACAGGCACATACACACAGGCAACAGAGCATGCACAATGTCGGCACTAGTACAGTGTATATCCACCTTTCGCAGCAATGCAGGCTGCTATTCTCCCATGGAGACGATCGTAGAGATGCTGGATGTAGTCCTGTGGAACGGCTTGCCATGCCATTTCCACCTGGCGCATCAGTTCGACCAGCGTTCGTGCTGGACGTGCAGACCGCGTGAGACGACGCTTCATCCAGTCCCAAACATGCTCGATGGGGGACAGATCCGGAGATCTTGCTGGCCAGGGTAGTTGACTTACACCTTCTAGAGCACGTTGGTGGCACGGGATACATGCGGACGTGCATTGTCCTGTTGGAACAGCAAGTTCCCTTGCCGGTCTAGGAATGGTAGAACGATGGGTTCGATGACGGTTTGGATGTACCGTGCACTATTCAGTGTCCCCTCGACGATCAATAGTGGTGTACGGCCAGTGTAGGAGATCGCTCCCCACACCATGATGCCGGGTGTTGGCCCTGTGTGCCTCGGTCGTATGCAGTCCTGATTGTGGCGCTCACCTGCACGGCGCCAAACACGCATACGACCATCCTTGGCACCAAGGCAGAAGCGACTCTCATCGCTGAAGACGACACGTCTCCATTCGTCTCTCCATTCACGCCTGTCGCGACACCACTGGAGGCGGGCTGCACGATGTTGGAGCGTGAGCGGAAGACGGCCTAACGGTGTGCGGGACCGTAGCCCAGCTTCATGGAGACGGTTGCGAATGGTCCTCGCCGATACCCCAGGAGCAACAGTGTCCCTAATTTGCTGGGAAGTGGCGGTGCGGTCCCCTACGGCACTGCGTAGGATCCTACGGTCTTGGCGTGCATCCGTGCGTCGCTGCGGTCCGGTGCCAGGTCGACGGGCACGTGCACCTTCCGCCGACCACTGGCGACAACATCGATGTACTGTGGAGACCTCACGCCCCACGTGTTGAGCAATTCGGCGGTACGTCCACCCGGCCTCCCGCATGCCCACTATACGCCCTCGCTCAAAGTCCGTCAACTGCACATACGGGTCACGTCCACGCTGTCGCGGAATGCTACCAGTGTTAAAGACTGCGATGGAGCTCCGTATGCCACGGCAAAGTGGCTGACACTGACGGCGACGGTGCACAAATGCTGCGCAGCTAGCGCCATTCGACGGCCAATACCGCGGTTCCTGGTGTGTCCGCTGTGCCGTGCGTGTGATCGTTGCTTGTACAGCCCTCTCGCAGTGTCCGGAGCAAGTATGGTGGGTTTGACACACCGGTGTCAATGTGTTCTTTTTTCCATTTCCAGGTACCGTACAAGTATCAAACCTGGCAGCATTAATGTTCAGACTATGGGGTGCATGATTTCCATGCGTCACAGCGCCACCGTCCAGTGTCAACTATGGCCACCAGGTCACGAGATCAGACATCGTGATTCATAGTCTCACACATCCGTCGATTCGCAGTACACTTGTTGACGTGGCAACATGAGCTTGGACAAAAGGAGCAGGGCATTATTGGTGAAGCTCTATTATCAATACAACAGTAATGCTGCAGCTGCACTTCGAGGATATATCCGGCTGAAATGATTACGGAACGGTTTTCTTTCTCCACCTGCTGAGCGGAACATAATGAAGAAGTTCGAATCAACTGGAGAACTGGGCGTCGCTCCGGGAATAGGTCGACGACCCGTTGCACCACAGGTGGCTGGTGAAATAGCTGTTGCCGTGGAAGACAACGCTGCGCCTAGTTCCCGATCGTCAGGCAGCGCGCGTGTTGTGTCACGACAGTCGAGTATCCCGTGGTCCACTGTACGGAAGGTGCTTCTAACCACTCTCTTATGGTATCTGTACAGTAGCTTGCACCACAGGACTCACAACGTGTTGACATCGCTCTCCACTGTCTCGCTAGGATTGATGTTGGCGAGGGTTGGCCCTAGACCTGGGGCGGGCAGGAATCCTGCACGTGTGCGGTGCACCTGCACGCTTGCAGTTAACAGGTGTTCTGCGTGCACACAGGGGCAAGCCTGCCACCCGCTTACCTCCCCTCCCCACCATACCTTCTGTCCACTCCTTCCTCTGTAATGCGTTTTATTTTTCTAGCTTGCTTTATTGAATGATGGAATAAGGTTAGCAGGAGTGCTTGAAATAAATCATGGTTTGAAAGAGTACCTATTAACTACGATACGTTTTATTTAATTATCACAGGTGGAGTTTACAATACGTTTAATATCTGGAACAAAATTTCTGCATACAGACAAACGCAAACAGTTACGTAAATTTTCATCACTTATGTTTACTCTTAACCGAGGCTTATTAATTCAGCAAATGGTTTTCCAGCTCTCACTATATTAAGCGCAATTTTATAGCTTGCACGTACCGCTGGGCTATTATTGTTGTCGTCCTAAAAAATTTAAAACAGTGCTCCATAAAATATTAAATCAGTTAGATGAGAGACATGACGAGAGAAAGTCACAGATCTCTCGTGACAACGGCAACTAGAACAGATGCATCTAATATCGTCAGGTCGGTCTTCTTAAGATCAGTCAATTTCTCCATCGGCTCCGAATCCGAAAATAAATTGTACTCGTCCTTGTGAAATTTATTATAATAGCCTTCAATACTAAACTTCCGCTGACCAGCGAGAATACTGCCCATATTAAACATTTCGAATTTTTACGTTTCTGCACAAAGAAAAAATGATTCTCCCATTACTTTTTAAAATATAGCAAATCTCCACGTCTCCGTTTCTTTGATTCACTCTGCATTTTCCGGTTCTTGAAATACAACGTTCACTACGTAGTGGTCGCTTCGCATCAACGTCCGCGGCTTTAAGCCTTGTACTACACTGCCGCAACCTGCCGGCTGTCGCCACTGCCCCAGTCGACGATTGCACGCGAGCAGCACACGTGCAGCGCTGTGCGCTAACGAGCCGCGTGCAACGTTTGCCCGCCCCTGCCCTAGACCGTCCTATGGACAGACGAAGCTCATTTTTTTCTGACGGGTGAGGTGAACTAACAGAACTAACAAGTGTGGATTTTCTTTAGAGATTGACGATCAAGGACCAAAGATGTGCAGTGTGATTGGTCAGCGTTACTGCGATATGCTTCGCCAGCATGTCAACCCGCCCTAGAGGAGAGAGATGCATTGAACTCAACAGTTTCCATTCACGATGGGGCCCCACCGGACAACGCTCGTGAAGTTCACCTGCACATTTAGCAACGACTGAATTATCAGCGGATCGCACGTGTGCTGATCTGAAGCGCTGCATATCGAGAGAGGTAGCCAGCATATCTACGGACATGCAAAATGCTGTGCAAAATGCTATCCTGCTCTTCCGGACTCTTCTGGACTCTGATGGACGTCATATTGAGATCCTTTTGTAGCAGTAATGGTACCGATTTGTGATGGTATGATGTGCCGTGTGAGCACATTAAAATTACTTCGATTGAACTGATTCTGCATTATTTCTCTTCCCCATGTCCTTGACATTAAGGCTACCAAGTTTTGTCCTCTTACAATGAGAGGATGTTCATATCTAACACCCTGTTTGTTTATTGCCTAGACAGATGGCTCAAATCGCTCTGAGCACTATGGGACTTAACTTCTGTGGTCATCAGTCCCCTAGAACTTAGAACTACTTAAACCTAACTAACCTAAGGGCATCACACACATCCATGCCAGAGGCAGGATTCGTACCTGCGCCGTAGCAGTCCCGCGGTTCCGGACTGCGCGCCTAGAACGGTAGACAGATGTCAAACCTGATTTTATAGACACCTAAGTTTACTAAGGGAGAATAAAATAGTTTCTGATTATGAACAAGATTATTTTTCAAGTAATTGTTAGTAGAAAATACTATTTGACAGTTTTTTTTTTTTTTTTTTTTTGAGGGGACGTTGAATTCTGTAAAACGGTATAGAAAAAAATGTTTTCATTATGTTAATTATTAGGAGAAGTGCTAAAAGTGATGACTCTGTTATTGGTTTTCTTTTTGAAAATATTATCGATTACGGTTGCATCGTATCCATTATTGAATGCAATAAACTACACTCTTGCCAATCCGGCCATTCCTTGGGCGTATGGGTGCCAGATTAGCGAAAGTGCTGTATCATGCAGAGTGTCTTAAATTTAGTGTAAAAACGTAAGGATTATATTTTATTTAGCCCCAAAGTACATTCAGTTTCATGACAAACTTAGTATATGAGTGAGTACATACACATTACTGTCACTATGGAAGAGCACCCAAATTTTTAGTTGCCGAAATAAGCGACGGCAGTGTGTTGCATCCCACAACAGCTTCACACGCATTACGTCGGTACTACTTGTTTATGATTGTTGAATATTGTACTAGAGAAAGCTGTCTACATGTACGTATACTTGATTGCTATTCACAATAAAGTGCCAGGCAGAGGGTTCAATGAACCACCTTCATGCTGTCTCTCTACCGTTCCGCTGTCGAACGGCACGCGGGAAAAACGAGCTCTTAAATTTTTCTGTGGGAGCCCTGATTTCTCTTATTTTATCGTGATGATCATTTCTCCCTATGTCGGTGGGTGCCAACAGAATGTTTTCGCAACCGGAGGAGAAAACTGGTGATTGAAATTTCATAAGAAGATCCCGTCGCAACGAAAAACGCCTTTGTTTTAATGATTGCCACTCCATTTCACGTATCATGTCTGTGACACTATCTCCCCTCTTTCGCGATAATACAAAACGGGCTGTCCTTCTTTGTTCTTTTTCGATGTCATCCGTCAGTCCCTCCTGATGAGGATCCCACATCGCACAGCAGTATTCCAGAATAGGGCGGACAAGCGTGGTGTAAGGAATCTCTTTGGTAGACCTGTTGCACTTCCTAAGTGTTCTGCCAATGAATCGCAGTCTGGATTGCTCTACCCACTATATTATCTCTGTGATCGTTCCAATTTAGGTTATTTGTAATTGTATTCCCTAAGTATTTAGTTGAATTTACAGTCCTCAGATTTGTGTGACTTATCGCGTAATCGAAATTTAGCTGATTTCTTTTAGTACTCATTTCCCAACAATCTAAGACGGCTACTCAGATTGTCTATGTCGTTAATATAGATCAGGAATAATAGAGGGCCTGTCTGCAGCTTCAGCCCGAGCAGCGTAAGATATCTTCATATTCTCTCCTCATTTGTCCTCTTCTTCATCTCCTTCCTCGTAACTTTCCTGTCCGCTTTTGATTATCTCTTCGTCTGTTAAAGTATGGTCATAAATTGATACTCTTCGAGCATTGTACTCAGTGGCAATGGCTTTCTGTGAAGAATGTTAGTTCAGATTATCTCTAATTTCGAGTTTCTGTTTGAAGTCTAGCATAAGTTGTTACCTTTTGGAAGCCACGATACCGAACCGTAAAAAAATCCACAGTTGTAAGCACGTATATCATTGTTTAACATTTTAGTGAACCAACTACATTGCTGAACGCGAGAATTCCCTATTGTGTGCGTCATTTCTGCTTGAGTGACTAGAGGTCGGATGTGGGCGGGCTTACTGAGAGGCCGGAGTATTGAGGGTTGGATTAGCGAGAGTTTAGTGTAGTTTTACTCAAATTACTCTCAATATCGAGACTTTCAGCAGATAAAGGAGTAGGAACAGCTCTATGGACCTGCTAAGCCATGTAGCCATAATTGTACTGACACTTACCAGTTTTATGTCAGTTCCAGTGTACGTAATTTTATATGGTTTAAATATTATCTTCTTATATTTTTATATGATGAGAGGATTTTGCTCTTAAATTCTTTCGTCTGTTACTACATGTATGTATAGTCTCCTCATAAATCTGATATAATAACCATCTAATCTTGGTTTCTCTCTGTGGTAATGGTTTTCTAATGTTTTTAAGTAAGTGATTGAATTTTATGAGGAAGACACACATACTCCGTGTGAAAATCAGGTTAAAGTGGACTCTCGTTACAAGCGTTTGGGTGTGTTATGCATATAACATTGTTGTACTGTTGCTGTTTCACAACCATGTTTAACGTTATAAGGTTGGATGACATTAAACAGTTTTTAGAAACATAAGAATTTCAAATAATTTTAGTCCGCAGCTCGTGGTCGTGCGGTAGCGTTCTCGCTTCCCACGCCCGGGTTCCCGGGTTCGATTCCCGGCGGGGTCAGGGATTTTCTCTGCCTCGTGATGACTGGGTGTTGTGTGATGTCCTTAGGTTAGTTAGGTTTAAGTAGTTCTAAGTTCTAGGGGACTGATGACCATAGATGTTAAGTGCCATAGTGCTCAGAGCCATTTGAACCATTTTTTAAAATAATTTTCAAAATTATAGCATCTGTAACGAGGAGGCAGCAGAGGTGGACATTGGTGCTTCATAGGTGTACGACGATGTGGATACGTTCCTTCGTTACCCTGTGGTGCGAGAGGCAGAATTCAAATACACACGTTTCAATGAGAACAGTCTGTTTATTAACCATAAACTAAACACAGTAAAACTTTTGAGGATAAATCTGCACAGAACTTGATTACTACTGAAATGTTGAGACATGATGGTGCGTAACAGGTGCTCACTATGCTGAAATCAGTGAATGCCGTAGTGGGGAGAAGAAGGAGGGGGTGCTGTGGAATATCAGCGGCACAGTTCTACGAGGCTAAGAGCTCGTGCACGGTTAGTCGGTGGGGAGTCACATGTCGTGGCGACACTGTCGCACGAGGCGCTGCCTCGCGGGCAGTCCAGATAGCAAGTCCGACGGAGCGGAGCTTTCACGAAGCAGCGCACTGCTAGGCATTGTGTGACGGGCAGCAGCAGTGGTAGGCGTTAGGTGTGTAGCGGGGAGTCGGAACAGCTGGTGGTATGTCTGGCGGTAAGAGTATAACAAGCTCTGGATGACCCGAGCAGCGACTCAAGTACCCATCAGCGAAAGAGCATAGGCGCGGTGTCATGCGGGCATGTGACCGCGCAGACGCAAAATAATGCCTGCAGTTGCAGTGCTGTTTATCGAGAGCTGCTCTCCACATACCGGCGCGGCTTGCGCTCCCAGACGCTGTGGCACCTCCTGCAGATTTTTTATTATTTCTTATTTCTTTATTTTGGATTTGGGTTGCAACGATCATATGGCCAACAAGTATTATAAAGCGCGAAACAAACATAATGTCAAAAAAGCAGACTAGCACAAAGTTACAAACTCTAAAAGAAAAGAGCAAGCAGACAAACAAGGGACAGCCGACGGCAGAGATGACAATGACACTGGAGCAGAATTACAGACAGCACTGTACACCAACACAGTGACAAGCGTGCATATGCTCTCGTAGTATAAGACAAAACATGATAGGGCAACCACCATACATCACACAATAAGCGCAACAATAGCTGAAGAAAATGTGAAAATGAAGACCTCAGAAGCTCATAAATTAAATTTGGATGTTGGTTTCCGTTCGGAAATCTGATGCCAGGTATGCTACTGGGACTGGAGCGAAGAATAGACCAAACGAAAAACGAAAGTCGGCCGCGGTGGTCTAGTGGTTCTGGCGCTGCAGTCCGGAACCGCGGCACTGCTACGGTCGCAGGTTCGAATCCTGCCTCGGGCATGGGTGTGTGTGATGTCCTTAGGTTAGTTAGGTTTAAGTAGTTCTAAGTTCTAGGGGACTTATGACCTAAGATGTTGAGTCCCATAGTCCTCAGAGCCATTTGAACAATTTTGAAAAACGAAAACAGATGAATTTTTTCTCGTTTAGAACGAGTGAAAAGAGATGCAGCCATTACTCATAGCTGCGAACTAGTAAATGATTTCTATTCACTCGTCGTCTATGAGGTGCCTGTGTGAGTCCCCAGAATAGAACCACCACCTTAAGAGAGGCACAGTCAGATATCGAAGATCGATTAAGGAGAAAAATATAAGTCAACCTCTGCCGTCTTACAGACAACGGCATGACGGATTCTTCCACTAGCAGGTCATTGGTGGGTGTTGATTTCATGGCTACGAGGACACGACCAACACCATATAACAATACGAGAAATGTGGCACACAGCCAGATGTACTTAAAGTAAAAGAAAAACCCAAAATGGCAGTCACAATACAATCAACAATAGTGCCAGCGGAGCAGTGACAAAAGCACAAGAGAGCAACAATCAAAATTTAATTTACAAATAGAGGCCTGTACGCAAATTCAAACACAAAATTACGCACCAGTTTACGAACTGGGCTGATGTCGTGTGAAAATGAAGCCCTCGGCAACTCATAAATTAAATTTGGATACCGGTAGCTTTCAAATTGCCTGTGAGCAAGCTATATTTATCAAAACAACGGAGTAAAACAGGAATACTGGTGCGGAGGGGGTAACACCTCGCCAGCAATTTCTTATACAAGTCTGACTGTGCAGTCATGTACCTGGAAAGTGAAAATTTGATGTGTTTAAGATTCGCTATTGCCGTTGTATCCTTTTCGCGAAGTCCAGACTTGATAATCTTCAAGCGATATGGGTGCCCGTGGTGACACCCGAACCCCAGCCTCATGCGACTGACAGAAGTCACATGACGGCTATGAAGCTGTAACGATGGAACCGTGGTCGAGGAGAGACGTTCGCCTGTACAGCCACCAGGCGGCCGCCCTTAGAATGCTGAGAGACATGCCATTCACAGTTACAAGCGGGATAAGCAGGCTTCCACATCGTCGATGCGAGGTCTGTATAAAGGATCGGCGTTGGGCGTAGTTGTCCTTCTGTAATACTTCTCTTGGCAAGACGGTCAACAATTTCATTATGAAGAATGCCATGATATCCCTTAACCCAGACTAATTGGACGGCAATGCCCAAGGTCTGCACGTCTCTTATGGCCGCCAAGATGTCCAGAACATATCTGAAACTTCCTGGCAGATTAAAACTGTGTGCCGGTATGAGACTCGAACTCGGGACCTCTGCCTTTCGCGGGCAAGTGCTCTACCAACTGAGCTACCCAAGCACGACTCACACCCCGTCCCCCCAGCTTTACGTCTGCCAGTACCTCGTCTCCTACCTTCCGAACTTTACAAAAGAGTCCCAGGAGAGCTTCTGTAAAATTTGGAAGGTAGGCCTCCTTAGGTGTGGGCACATAATGGACTCCATGTAATAATAAAGTCAGCTTCTATATTGCCTTGGCTTCTGTCTTTGGATACGAACTGGTACTGCAACACATTTCCAGAGTCTGTCACATCGTATTGAGAGTTTCTCATTCACAGTTATCAAACTGGGTTAATTTTTGACCATTGAATTAATTTTGCTAGTAAACTGACATCTTCTTGTGTTAAACACAGGAAAAGAAATGGAGAGCAATAGTACATATAGACGATAGCTGTAGCTAACTAAGTTGTGCCAACTCAAAAGACAACACCCTATAAACTTTTCTCTGAGCTTATGATCACTTGTTTCATCAGTAATCACAAATCATGCTCTCTTACCGTGAAGGACATTTTATAGCAGATAACCATATAAATTTATATTCAGTTCTCATAAGCGAAAAACGTCTTCTTCTTCGCTTTCTTACACATTTGTTCCGCATCAGTGCAGGGTCGATATGGTTATTAACAAAATTGGCATTGTTACATTTATAGGGTTGTAATATCTCTTTACATTCGATGACTTATTCTGATACAATTCTACCCTTGAATGATGTTTACTAATTTTCTATCTTCATACTCGCAGAATCCATGCGCAAAGTAGTTTCATACAATAGCTATGCCATGAGCGCCTAATTATTCTCTGTAGTACTCTCTCTGGTGGTTGTTAGAAAAAAGCTTCCGAGATTGTCTTCGTGCCGATTACCCTGAGAATTGTTTGAAGAATTGTAATCTGAATATTGAGATTTATGACAGAAGATAACTGATACGAAATTGTACGATTAAAAGGGAAATATATATACATAATGCTCCTTCGTACAAAAGGTGTGTAACAATTTACATTATCTGACATTTGAGAATTAATGATATTCATCGATATATTGCGTAGTTGTTAATGAGAAGGGAACTTCCGAAAGACTGGATACGAACCTGTATTCAATAATTCAAGAGATCCATTACTTCTTCGGAAGGTTAAATTTCATCAAAGGTAAATATCCGCTTGATCTGAGGTTTCCCGACTGATTATACAACGCTCCCAAAACTACGAGGCATTTTATTTGTACAGATTAGCAGACTGCCGCAAAGCACGAGCTTGCAGAGAAGAAGAATCATCGCCTGATTTCATTCTAACAAGTAATATTTCTGAATCGTTTTGAGTGACTGAGTTATGACTGTGTTTCCTATTATGAATGATTGACTGCTCGAAGAGAATTGAGAACTACATAACTACATAATTACATAGATAGGAGGAAAAATTACAGGCTGACTGCCCTTCCTGCCACTACTACGTTACCATTTGGGGCGGAGTTCTATCCGTACAGTGTTCATTTATGAAAGTGAGCGATATTTACTAAATGTTTGCGAATCTTGTAACTGCGCTTGTACTTTAGTTACAGCTCTGAATTCACCTAGTGAGATGTGGAGAATCGCCTAAAACTCACATCCAGACAGGCTAACACATCGATCCTCGTCGTTAGCCAACTGGGTGGTTTCGATCCACAGCCGGGGAGCGATGCTTTAGCATGCACGGCTACCATGACAAGCGAATCTGCTTCGACTGTTACCCAGCACAGACATTATTAGATTACTTTACAATATGTGGTTGCATCGGCACACACATGTGTTTGGTGTTATATTATGATACATAGTCCACAAACATAACAGGCCGATCCAGCAGGTTGCTGAAGCTTTGGCCTGTTGGCACCACGTCTTCGAGAATGAAACACAGACAGTCTTGGATGGCAACAACAACACCAGCCTGTTATCATGGCCAACTCTAGCAGCCCACATCCAACAGGCGAATTCTGGCAGTCACGGCTCTACTTGCGCCAGAAATGTCACGTGACCACAAGTAGGCCGTGCCATAATTACGCCGCCCCTAGGGCGCAGGAATACATGAGTAATGGAGTAACGGCACCCATCGAATGGTCCCCTACAGCCAAGCATCGTAGCCTCACGCTGGACGGGAAACTGACGTGGCGCCAACGCGTTCTCCAAGTCTAAGGAAAGGCATTCGGAAAAACTGAAAGAATTTTACCTCCTCTTAAATCCGCTGTCTCCTCTTCCTTGTCATCCTGGGTCCACTCAGTATAAAACTATGTTGTTGCTATTACTGGAAAGTGCTGCTGACGGCTGTCAAGGAAACACAGTGGAAAGGTATCGCCAAGGACCAGCAACTTCAGCCGGCGAATAACAGTGTTTCACGCAAAATAATTATGTCAGTGTGACGAATTCTTAAAGAGCGACCTTGAAAGTAACTACTTCTTAAAAAAGGTGTTATGGTGAGCAGTAATGCATAGTAGGGCAAAGAGAAGTAAGTTTTTCGTGTTTATTGTGTATAATGCGTTTGTGTGCTCTGTCTATATTATGTCTGTATAGTGTAAATTGTGAAAAAACTGCTCCGATAGATTTCTTTGGGACGACCAGTTAGCCGCTGGTAAATGTGAGCGGAAAGTTCTTATTACTTTTCTAAAGGTATGTAAAATCAAACACTATTTTTCTTGTGCTGTTATGAACGACTTTTATGTCGATAATCAATATTCTGTAACTTACATTTACTGTCTTTGTTGCTGTATTTGAAGTGTTATGTTTTGATATATTACTAGCATTCAATAAATATCTATTTGAAACAGTGACGATATTTAATTTTACGAGAGCGTAGGAGATAAAATTGAGAGATCCTGTTACTACAGTCAATCGGAAGGCGAAGAAACACTCTTTATTACCTCAAAATGTAACAGTACCTCATGAACAATTAGATTTTATATTTAAAACATCTCATAACGAAATAATAAAATTAATTTGACGAAAAAACAGAAGTATATAAAAAAGTGGCATAAAAAATAAACTCACCTAAATTGTAGAAGCTGCTCCTAAGAACTGAAAGACAGCGTTCTTAGTGTTTGCAAAATTACGATATTGTTTAATGAAGACACTGTCTTGAAATGAAATTAGCGAGGGGAATATGTAAAGTACCCCTTCTGTTCAGGCCACATTTTATTTCCTTATTCACCAGTTTTACAATATGTTGTCGCATCTGCAGATATGTAACATTTGTTACATTACATTTCAATCAGTTTCAATCAGTGACAAGAATAAATATTATGAATACTAACCTCAGGGGCCAATAACTTTCTTTGTATTGCTAGGGAACTGACGATTACCAGGTGCCCCAGTTAACTGACAGCATACGTTATTCTCCTTTCCTACTGTTAATTATTCCCCTTCTTTCATTCAGAACAATTATCGGTCTTCTTTAACATTCTTCACTATCACTGTTAAAGAGAGAAAATTTTCTTACACTGAATGTGACTAAAAAGAAACAAGTTATCACAAAAACAGAGTAGCCCAGTAGAATAAACTTCTGCGTAGCATGGGCGAAAAAACAGACTTTTGACAGTCTATATGTGAACAGGCCCGAGTATACGAAGTATACGATTACAGATACCCCAGCAAGAGAACACAGTACATAGTTACAAGACACCGGTACAATATTAGTGCACATGACAAAAACATACTATAAAATATGTAGTGGAACTATTTTCATATATTTACAACACTGATAAATAATACTTTGTGTCTGAAAATACTTTAACAGTAGAGAAGCAAGATAACGGCTGCTATACATAACACAGATGAAATAGCGCATCAAAAAAAGGTGAAGGCTGCAGAAGGAATGGGCGATGCTAAACCAGGTATTTGCATATGATGATGTACGATAGCAGAAATTCCTGTGGCAAATTTAATGTAAATCATTAAATATTGTCGTGAGGTGATGCACAGACTGTGTCATTATATCGTTACTCTTTAGCATGAATTGAAACGGCGAAGTGGTTTCCACGGTAATTAATTATGACACACTGACAGGCTAGGAACAGTCCTACCAAAGAAGTTTATAGTAAATGGAGAGATAGGGTTATTAGGCGACAGAAAAGTCGGCCAATTATTTGTGACGAGAGAAACAAGGTAAAGTGCTTTCTGTACCAACAATGACACACAAAGGTAGAAGGACTGATACTTCTTACTGTGGAATGAATCAATAATTTGTTAAATGAATGTTTGTGCATTATATTCGAAGCAAGATTCTAAGATGTTCTCTCAGTGTGTCTGTGAGTCGCAGTTTTGAGCCTTCGTAGATAAATTTAGAGAGCATAGCAGGTGACGGCGGTTAAGGGCGTGACTCATCAGGGAACTGGGTTGCTAGCAACAGATGGAGCGAGCAAGCACAGAGCTCTTCAAGAATGCGAAGGGCAATGACCCAGGTGTAGGTAGCTACAGTTGTGATCAAAGTATAAACATTGATGAACCACTCTCGTAGTATGACAGCGGCATTGTTTATAAACACTCTAAATCAAAACAAAGCATTACGTATTGTGTACTTTTATTGTGACAGTGTATGAAAACATGTTTATTTAAGATTTGTTTAAGATTATTAGCAAATTAATTTAAGGAATTTTTTATTGTTCCATGGAATTTTACAGCAGCTGTATGCTGAGAGTGGAGATGGGAGAATGGACTGACAGTGGTTGAACTCAACACCACTTTGGATTGTCTGGAGTTTCACAACGCAAGACCACATCATGGACAAGAAAATCATCAGTATGGGTTGTTGTTGTTGGCTACTAGCATACGTTCTGGTAAAAGTTGTCAGCGCCAATTTCTTCCGTCTCCACGTATTTGTGAAATGTATAGGTTGTGTGGACGTCTTTATGACGAGTTCACATAAATGATTGCAGAACGGCTTCGTGCCGGCATAATAGTGACGAAGAGTGTAAGGTGTGAAGAATGATTCATTTACTTGAAAGGATGGCAATGCACCGCTAGTAATGGGGTAACAGTGTAACTTTTCGAGAAATATTTTGTTGAATTTTATGGTCGGAAATGAGCCGGTATTATGGTACAGCAGTTGTTCTGGTTAACGGACGAAATGTGCCGATAGTGCTGAATAAAAGTTTAAATTCTTATGATACACATTTGTTTAATTTAATGGACGGCAGTGCGCCGATAGTAGCTTCACAGCAGTATATAATTTTTGATTAATTGAAATCTGACTGAGAGATAGCGAACTGCTATGGAGTATTATAGCAGGAATGACAGATTGTAAGTTAACATAAGACTACCAACAACACAGAGATGCATAAAAATGATTCTTTGAAAATATTTACTATTTAAAGAGTAATGTAAATAGCACAGTAAGTGTAACTAAAGATTAATGATTTTAGAATATAAGGTTATACATGAATTTATTGAGGGTAACATTAGTTTTTTCTAATAAAAAAGTTTTATGTCTGTGGTTATGTAAGTTGATTAATAATCTGAATATGAAAAATTAATAAGTAGATTCAAATTTTGAAACATTGGGATGATATGGTTTCTGTGAGATGATAACTGGAAAAATTTATAAAAATTTGAATCAAAATTTGTTTATTTCCAAAATTGCTTGTAGTCTTTGGAAATCTCAGAAGGAGGGGGATGTGTAATATTTCTGGCTTTGCAGCCATCATATTCGGCTACAAGAAGCGTTTTTAGAACAGTTGAGAAGGCAACTGTGACAAGACGACGTGATGTGGTATGAGGTACTGAGGCCAGGTGGTTTGTTCGCTACGGGTATTGTGAGAAAGACTGCCTAAATTGTGGTCCTTCTCCATGACTGGCTTCTGTGTTCCGAAGGTGCGCGCCAAAATGGTAATCTTCGGCTGTAAGATCAGAGCTTGTTAGACAGTGTCGAACATGTTGTCCGTTGCGGTATCGGTTAAAATTTAGTTAGCAATGTCTAGTGTGTAAGAACAGTGTGATACTAACTACGAAAATGTGCAGTTCATTAAGTTGTTGACTCTTAAAAGGAATGTAATAGTGCAGTTTCTCGTGTTCTGCTAATAAAGAATCCAGGGGCGCCCCACAGAACAAACTGATTGTAAATTAATCATTTTTAAAACAACAGTTCCTTGGTAAGAGTTTCTTACAATCTCAAGAGTACGGATTCACAACGTACGTTCTGTTTTCTGCGCAGGGGACAACAACTATAGAAGACTGCTGGTTGGCGGACATTTATTGGAACTTATGCATTCCACTCTGGGCGAGCCGGTCGGTGTGGCCGAGCGGTTCTAGGCGCTTCAGTACGGAACCGCACTGCTGCTACGGTCGCAGGTTCCAATTCTACCTTGGGCATGGATATGTGTGATGTCCTTAGGTTTGTTAGGTTTAAATAGTTCTAAGTCTAGGGGACTGATGACGTCAGATGTTAAGTCCCATAGTGCTTGGAGCCATTTGAACCGTTTGAACTGTGGGCAGTGGAAGCAAATAGGCACCTCGCGTGTACTGCAATCTCAGTACCAATGAGATCAGTGACACGTCATCTGTGGTAACACAGAGGAGGTATGAAGAAGGGAAATACGTTTGAGGAAAGGGGTTGATCATACGCTCCTATATATCACTACTCCCTCAATCTCCCTCGCACCCTTTTTCAGCTTACCGTAAGGTATTAGGAGAAGCATGGGGGTCATCTTAAAACGCCAGAAATCGAATTCTTAGTAAATAAATGAATATTTTTAAACTAACGAAAATGTACGAACTTCTGCGAAACATCACGACTGTAAGTACGAGTTATAGGTTGTGCGCCATTGTCGCCAGTCCCTGATGGGATGTGTTCCTGTCTATTATGTACCAAGACCGACTATGCCCGCATAATATTTTTAGTTTTCAGTTTATCATTATTAATTGTGTCGATATTATCAGTTTGTGATTTTTAGTAAATTGATGCAACATAATGGCTTCCTTTTGATTGTTTTTCCGAACAGTATCCCTTATCGCTTCAACTCCTACAATTGCAGGAAGTAGAACTGCACTTAATGGGAAACCCAACACCACTACACTGCTTCTGCGAGGGACATAAGCTTCGAGAACTTCTTGGAAGAACAAAAAGACTCCTACATGACAGTCGGTTCTAGCGTACATTTAATAAGAAATTAATATCAAATTTATTGAATAATTAATTAAATTAATTATCCAGTATCCCTCTGGGAAATCCCCAGCCTATTGAAGGATCGTTCGTTGCCCCCTTCAGGGAAATCCCCAGCCCTCCCCACCTCTTCCACCTCTCGCCTTTCCCACGTCAGCTAGACATCACTCCTAGAAAAAACTTGTCGGGAAAAATCGTTCCGAGCTGTTGGACTCAAAGGATCTGTGACACAAAATTCTAATTAGTGTAAATTACAATGCCGAGGTTATAGTGTTTATTTATGAAACTCAGTTTTCATATTTCTTATTTAACAGTCTGTGGGAGACAGGACTCTTCCCCTCTACTCCCTCTCTGAAATTGACGAGAATCGCTCAGTTTGTGCTGTCCTGCTGCGCTGGAAGGAATTCACACCATGAAATTCATATTGTGTTCTTGATATGAAATTAATTAAAATGCTTAATTAAATTGTTCAATTAATTATCGTCTCCCCCTCCTCCACTTGCCCATTCCCTATCATCCCTCCCTTACCCTCCCCTACTTGGAAATTGGTGGGAAGCTGTTGATGTGGAATGATGTAAAGTGGTTTTCCCTTTGTTTTGGGTGTTATCCTGTAGGAAATAGGCAGAGAAAGCTTAGCCCCTCTCCTCACATCGTCTCCTCTCCCCACTCTTCCCACCCCACCCCATCCCACCTCATGGAAGAATAGTGGGAAACGCACAGCCTATGCTGAGCTGTTGCTCTGAAACAATATGTCTTTATTTCACCATTTTTCGCTGTTACCCTGTTGGAAAATGGTTTAAATTTTTTTCTTGGGCATGTGCTCACTTTGAATGGATGAATGAGGATAGGACACGTACAAGGCGAGCACAGCAGCTCACCAGTCCCAACGACAGTCAAAGGAATCACAGTGGTAAGTCAGCTGCAGTCGAGAACATCCAGCATGCCACAAAAACAGGAAGAAATGGCTGAGTCAGTAACCCCTGATTAATAATATTACATCTGCATCTACATCTGTAGTTGATATCATTACTGCATGTAATGGTTCTTTTTAGTTCTGTGGCACAACCGGGACCTGCAGTGGCAGTGTCCTTCGGTAGCACAACAGCCTAGTTTTATGGGACATGCAGCAACAGCAGCGACCTCCAGCATGTGGAATCCTGTCCTGGAACTCGTCAGATTGTTGAAGGAGGACAAGGATATGCTATTGTCTGCGTCACTCAGCGATGGAGACACCCAACAACAGAGTATACATATAACTGTCCACGGATAACAGGAGTGACTGAAGGTTTTCAATTTCTCCAGCCATAACCTGCTGAGCAGCATCAACAGTGCACCAGGAGTCTCAAAGAGCAGGACGCATGTGAGTGCTAGACTCTAACATATGCACCATCTATTCAACTGTATACAATGATACTGTGAGCTATCTTCATCTGTATAATGTTACTGCAAGAGGAAGTGTCGATGTAATGGATGGGAAGATACCAACTGCTCCTAGTGAGCTACTACTACTATTAATATCTACAAATAATTTAACTGTTGATGGATCAAAGCATCTGAATGTTGGCATAGTTGTAGGTGGTGACTAGCGTGGTTTACTCAGTTGGAATGGTTGGGGGTATGTAGTACAATACTGTACATCAAAGCTAAGATGAATACAGAGTATAATGCATCTCTTTCTCCCCCAGACATGACTGTGCTCGTCGGATGCTATCTATCACATCAATGTATGATGATACAGCACTCAGGATGATAGCAAGAGATATATCCATTTATTTTCAGTACTATACTGATATGAACTTATTTGGACTATGGAGGTTCTATCTCTTCTGTCAGAGACTACCATGAATTTAAACTGTATACAATGATACTGTGAGCTATCTTCAGGTGTATAGTATACATGTGAATCATTTAGAACAGTGTTTCAACCAATGTATTCATGCAGTGCCAAAGTCTGCTACTAATGATTCAATTGGTATGGAATCGATCCAAGCTAAACTTACAGATGGAAAACTCTTATCAGTTTGTGGGAAATATGAGCAGAATTTGGTGCATACAATAAACAGTTATTTGGGAAACACTATACCACTCTGAAAAATTTAACCAATGGATTTTAATGTGGATTTTTGAGTCCGATACCTCCCACTACTTTCATAAAGAGTATCGCACGATGTATTTCCCAGGTTTGTTGGCTAGGATGCGGCTTGTGACTCATGAACAAGTATAGGTGTGTTTCGTTCCCAAATGCTGTTCGCACATGACCCCTGTAGAGAGAGGGGCAGGCATTTATAGCAGCATTGGGACATAGGATTGCTGTCCATATACTATAATGTATCCTTATGTCTCTCACAGCAGCTCTTCACTTGTAGGTCATCAGGAGGCTACTGCCCTGCACTTCAGTGATAGTCTGCTGTCCTTTTACATAGTGCTTCCATTGGTTCCCAACCATTTCTTCACCCATTATGTCACAATTCCGAGAGCCTTCTGGTGACGGTACTGTGAACTAGGTAAGTCAGTCTCCACACTTGAACACATGCACAAGATGGAATTTTAAGATCATTTTCCAACAGGACAACACCCAGTAGTGACGAAATATGTCCTTCCACACTATCATCTCAGCAATGACTGAGCATTTCTCGCCATTTTTCCAGATGCTGTGGGGAGGGGAAAGGAAGTGCTGAGATTTTTCCTCCAATTTCCAACAGGATAAGATCCAAAATAAAGGCTCAAATGGCTCTGAGCACTATGGGACTTAACATCTATGGTCATCAGTCCCCTAGAACTTAGAACTACGTAAACCTATCTAACCTAAGGACAGCACACAACACCCAGCCATCACGAGGCAGAGAAAATCCCTGACCCCGCCGGGAATCGAACCCGGGAACCCGGGCGTGGGAAGCGAGAACGCTACCGCACGACCACGAGATGTGTGCCCAAAATAAAGAAAAAACCACCCTCTGTCTTTCCATACCAACAACTCAGGTCAGACTGAGCATTTGTTTCCAGTTTCCAAGTGAGGTACGGAGTGATGGAATGGGAGGGGAAAGTGGTGGGAGCACGAGGGGTAGTTAAAAAATGGCTCAAATGGCTCTGAGCACCATGGTACTTAACTTCAGAGGTCATCAGTCCCCTAGAACTTAGAACTACTTAAACCTAACTAACCTAAGGACATCACACACATCAATGCCCGAGGCAGGATTCGAACCTGCGACCATAGCGGTCACGCGGTTCCAGACTGAAGCGCCTAGAACCGCACGGCCACACCGGCTGGTGGGTAGTTAATTTATCAGTTTAAATAATTAATTTATTAATAGGATATAAGTTTTTTTTTAATTTCGTGTCATGAGGTTCATCCAGTCCAGCAGCTCAGCCCAGACTGAACGATTCCCACCAGTTTCTAGTTGGGGGAGGGAAGACAAGGAGCCTTATCTCCTGCAAACTGATAAACTAAAGAATACAAAAACTGAATTTTATTAATAAACAACACATCCTCTGCGATGTAAGTGACGTTTATTTGAAGAGCCTTCCAGTGCAACAGCTCAGCACAGACTAAGCAATTTTTCCTGGCAATTTGTTTCTGGGGGAAGTGACTAGCGGGGGTGGGGACTGGAGGGGAGGGGAGAGGTGTGGAGAGGGCTGGGGATTTCCCAGAAGGGGACGGCTAAGGAACCCTCCGATGGGCTAGGTATATCCGATATGGGAAGGCGGTAATTAATTGATAGTTTAATTAATTAACTAATGAATATGACATCAGTTTGATATCGAAAGTGTGCTAGAACCATTTTTTCATACTACTCACGACGTTTCACTATGATGGTCCAAGGACATATTGTCCACAAAATTCGGATGGAGAAGCACAGCTGGTCATACAATACAGCTTGTATACCATCTTCTACCGACTCACTAGCTAAACTGGAATAGTTCTGGAGGTTGAGTTGACTGTATAACTGCTGCCATTGCAGATTATAAGTTTTTTTTTTATGTTGTACCATGTAATGTATTCCCTATTTTGGGGAGTTGCTTTTGCTCACTAAGCCCTTCTAAAGTCGCTCTTGTATTAAAATCATCCAGTCGTTTGCAAGAACATCTTAAGGACACACTGCCTGCTGTCGCAAGAGAGCAGTACACTCCAGCTTTAAGAGACCGTGGACGGTAGCCGTCGTTTAGTGGTCCGGTGTCCGGAGCTGGTGGGTGATGTACGGCGGTAAGTCCGCTGTCGCGCCGCTGTCACCGTGAAATACGAGTCGAGGTCCGTCCACAGCAGGTATCTGTTGGTGGCAGGCGCTGTCATGGCCCTGCCAGAAATTGCTCCGTCACACCATTTATCGACACCGGACACACTACATCTACAGCTACAGCTACATGATTACTCTGCAATTCACACTAAGTGCCTGGCAAAGGATTCATTTACATACTACTTCTCTACCATTCCACTCTCGAATGGCAAAGTGGGAAAAAGGAACACCAAAATCTTTCCGTTCGAATCTGATTTCTCTTTTTTCATTATGATGACCATTTCTCCCTACGTAGGTGTGTGTCAACAAAATATTTTCGCATTCGGAAGAGAAAGTTGGTGATTGAAATTTCGTAAGTAGAGCTCGCCGCAAAGTAAACCTGAAATTTCGAAAATCGATCTCGCCGCAAAGAAAATCGCCTTTGTTTCAGTGACTGCCACCCCAACTCGCGTATCATATCAGTGACACACTCACCGCTATTGCGCGATAACATGAAACAGGCTGCCTCTCTTTGCACCCTTTCGATGTCCTCCGTCAATATTAACTGGTAAGGATCCCACACCGCGCAGCAGTATTCCAGCAGAGGACGGACAAGTGTAATGTAGGCTGTCTCTTTACTCGATTTGTCGCATCTTCTAAGTGTTTTGCCAACAAAGCGCAGTCTTCGTTTCGCCTTCCCCAGAATATTATCTATGTAGTCTTTCCAATTTAAGTTGCACGTGATTGTAATTACTAGGTATTTAGTCGAATTGACAGCCCTTAGATTTGTGAGATATATAGTATAGCCAAAATTTATCCGATTTCTTTTAGTACCCATGTCGATGACCTCGCACTTTTCTGTGTTTAGTGCCAATTGCTACTTTTCACATCATACAGAAATTCTCTCTAGATCATTTTTTAATTGGGATTGATCGACTAATGATTTTACGAGACGGTAAATTACAGCGTCATCTGCAAACAATGTAAGGGGGCTTCCCAGATTATCATCTAGGTCATCTATGAAAATCAAGAACAGCAGAGGGCCAATGACACTAACTTGTGGAACGCCAGGTATCACTCCTGTTCTACTCGATGATTTACTATCACTACCAACTATGACCCCTCTGAGAGGAAATCACGAATCCAGTCACACAACAGAGACGATATTCCATATACACGCAATTTTATTAATAGTCGCTTGTGAGGAACAGTATCAAAAGCCTTCTGGAAATCTAGGAAAATGGAATCGATCATAGATCCCTTGTCGACAGCACTCATTACTTCATGGGAATAAAGAGCTAGCTGTGTTGCACAAGAACGATATTTTCTGAATCCGTGTCGGCTATGTATCAATAAGTCATTTTCTTCAAGGTGATTCATAATGTTCGAGTACAGTATATCCTCCAAAATTCTATTGCAAATTGAGGTTACTCTTATTTCCTTTCTTGAATATTGGTATGGCCTGTGCTACTTTCCACTCTTTAGGAACAGACCTTTCGTCAAGTGAGTGGTTGTATATGATTACTAAGAAAGGCGCTATCGTATCTGCATACTCTAAAAGGAATCTGATTGGTCTACCATCTGGACCGGAAGATTTGCCTTTCTTAAGTGATTTGAGTTGTTGCGCAACACCTAAGATGTCTACTTTTATGCCATTCATGCTAACAGATGTTCTCGTTTCGAATTCTGAAATACACTCCTGGAAATGGAAAAAAGAACACATTGACACCGGTGTGTCAGACCCACCATACTTGCTCCGGACACTGCGAGAGGGCTGTACAAGCAATGATCACACGCACGGCACAGCGAACACACCAGGAACCGCGGTGTTGGCCGTCGAATGGCGCTAGCTGCGCAGCATTTGTGCACCGCCGCCGTCAGTGTCAGCCAGTTTGCCGTAGCATACGGAGCTCCATCGCAGTCTTTAACAGTGGTAGCATGCCGCGACAGCGTGGACGTGAACCGTATGTGCAGTTGACGGACTTTGAGCGAGGGCGTATAGTGGGCATGCGGGAGGCCGGGTGGACGTACCGCCGAATTGCTCAACACGTGGGGCGCGAGGTCTCCACAGTACAGCGATGTTGTCGCCAGTGGTCGGCGGAAGGTGCACGTGCCCGTCGACCTGGGACCGGACCGCAGCGACGCACGGATGCACGCCAAGACCGTAGGATCCTGCGCAGTGCCGTAGGGGACCGCACCGCCACTTCCCAGCAAATTAGGGACACTGTTGCTCCTGGGGTATCGGCAAGGACCATTCGCAACCGTCTCCATGAAGCTGGGCTACGGTCACGCACACCGTTAGGCCGTCTTCCGCTCACGCCCCAACATCGTGCAGCCCGCCTCCAGTGGTGTCGCGACAGGCGTGAATGGAGGGACGAATGGAGACGTGTCGTCTTCAGCGATGAGAGTCGCTTCTGCCTTGGTGCCAATGATGGTCGTATGCGTGTTTGGCGCCGTGCAGGTGAGCGCCACAATCAGGAGTGCATACGACCGAGGCACACAGGGCCAACACCCGGCATCACGGTGTGGGGAGCGATCTCCTACACTGGCCGTACACCACTGGTGATCGTCGAGGGGACACTGAATAGTGCACGGTACATCCAAACCGTCATCGAACCCATCGTTCTACCATTCCTAGACCGGCAAGGGAACTTGCTGTTCCAACAGGACAATGCACGTCCGCATGTATCCCGTGCCACCCAACGTGCTCTAGAAGGTGTAAGTCAACTACCCTGGCCAGCAAGATCTCCGGATCTGTCCCCCATTGAGCATGTTTGGGACTGGATGAAGCGTCGTCTCACGCGGTCTGCACGTCCAGCACGAACGCTGGTCCAACTGACGCGCCAGGTGGAAATGGCATGGCAAGCCGTTCCACAGGACTACATCCAGCATCTCTACGATCGTCTCCATGGGAGAATAGCAGCCTGCATTGCTGCGAAAGGTGGATATACACTGTACTAGTGCCGACATTGTGCATGCTCTGTTGCCTGTGTGTATGTGCCTGTGGTTCTGTCAGTGTGATCATGTGATGTATCTGACCCCAGGAATGTGTCAATAAAGTTTCCCCTTCCTGAGACAATGAATTCACGGTGTTCTTATTTCAATTTCCAGGAGTGTATTTAATTCATCTTCTTTCGTGAAGGAATTATTGCAAACTGTATTTAGTAACTCCGCTTTAGTGGCACCATCATCGGTAATATTTCGATCGCTATCGCGCAGTGACGCTATTGACTGTTTTTATTTTTATATATTTATTTATTTATTTTTTTTTTTTTTTTTTTGCTGCTGGTGTACTTTACATACGACCAGAATCTCTTTGGGTTTTCTACCGCATTTTGAGACAATGACTCATTGTGGAAACTATTAAAAGCATCTCGCATTGACGTCCGCACTAAATTTCGAGCTTCGGTGAAACTTAGCAAGTCTTGGGGAAATTGCGTCCTTCTGAATTTGGCACGCTTTTTTCGTTGCTTCTGCAACAGTGTTCTGACGTGTTTCGTGTACCATAGTGAATACATACACTACCAGTGTGAGAGTGGAAGTGCAACCGTCAGTTTGGTCCACGCGCTGTACAATCGTGACAATAATATTCGAAAAATTCATGTTACCAGTGGCGGCTGTTGTGTAAGACATCCGAACTTTCGACACCTTTTGGATTTATTGGTTATTTTGCTTTGAATGCTGTTAAACGTAATGTAGATGCGGTAATCTGAAATACGAGTACACAGCATTAAACCATTGCGCTACGCTACATGGCTGCTCCGTGAAGCTTGACATCAGGGTCTCAAGCACATCTTCAGTCATGTACCTTCTAAAGAGCTTTTGCGCGTGCGAATCTGGCGTGACGTAGTTGCCTAATGCGCCAAATACATACTGATTTGATAAACAACTTGCACGGTTCACTGAGAGCACAGCTAGTCCTTACTACTCAACCACAAGTTTACTTCAGTGCCACGAGATGGTAGGACACTGCAGCCGACTTTTATCCCCGTTCGCTTGCCATAAATCCTCCAAGATGGTAATACACTCCTCACATAGGTCAGTTAACTTACTATTTAGCAAAGTTAGTCCGGACGTCAGTATATGTTATGCTGATAGAAAAACCTATTTTGTGGGATTCTGAATTATATATAGTGTATTAAGTTTTGGATTTTATCATATCGTAATCCACTAGAGGTGCTAAAAACCACTAAGCACAGCATTGGCGACTGTGAAACTTAGCATTTATTCAAGCTTAAACTTTATTTCGTTCTTGCCCTAACCTGTACTTCATTTTGTACAAAACACAAAATTCCACGAAAACAATTATTTATTTTTTCGGATAAGTTATGTATATTATTATTATTATTATCATTATTATTATTGGGAGTCGCTGTAGTTTCATTAATAGGTCGATAGGCAAACTGTTACATAGCACATGCTATTAATTTCACACGTTCTTCTCTTAATCAAAAAATTTTTGAACATCCAGAAAGTACATTACTGGCCATTAAAATAGCTACACCACGAAGATGACGTGTTACAGACGCGAAATTTAACCGACAGGAAGAAGATGCTGTGATTGCAAATGATTAACTTCTTAGAGTATTCACACAAGGTTGGCACCGGTGTCGACACCTACAACGTGCTGACATGAGGAAAGATTCCAACCGATTTCTCATACACAAACAGCAGTTGACCTGCGTTGCCTGGTGAAAACTTGTTGTGATGCCTCGGGTAAGGAGGACAAATGCGTACCATCACGTTTCCGACTTCGATAAAGGTCGGATTGTAGCCAATCGCGATTGAGGTTTATCGTATAGCGACATTGCTGCTCGCGTTGGTCAAGATCCAATGACTGTTAGCAGAATATGGAATAGGTGGGTTCAGGAGGGTAATACTGAACGCCGTGCTGGATCCCAACGGGCTCCTATCACTAGCAGTCGAGATGACAGGAATTTTATCCGCATGCCTGTAACGGATCGTGCAGCCACGTCTCGATCCCTGGGTCAACAGATGGGGAAGTTTGGAAGACAACAACCATCTGGACGAACAGTTCGGCGACGTTTGCAGCAGCATGGAATATCAGCTCGGAGAACATTGCTGCAGTTACCCTTGACGCTGCATCACAGACTGGAGCGCCTGCGATGGTGCACTCAACGACGAACCTGGCTGCACGAATGGCAAAACGTCAATTTTTCGGATGAATCCAGGTACTGTTTACAGCATCATGATGGTCGCATCCGTGTTAGGCGACATCACGGCGAACGCACATTGGAAGCGTGTATTCGTCATCGCCATACTGGTGTATCACCCGGCGTGATGGTATGGGGCGCCATTGATTACACGTCTCGGTCACCTCTTGTTCGCATTGACGGCACTTTGAACAGTGGACGTTACATTTCAGATGTGTTACGACACGTGGCTCTACCCTTCATTCGATCCCTCCGAAACCCTACATTTCAGCAGGATAATGCACAACTGCATGTTGCAGATCGTGTACGAACCTCCCTGGATACAGGAAATGTTCGACTGCTGCCCTGGCCAGCGCATTCTCCAGATCTCTCACCAATTGAAAACGTCTGGTCAATGGTGGCCGAGCAACTGGCTCGTCACAATACGCCAGCCACTACTCTTGATGAAGTGTGGTATCGCGTTGAAGCTGCCTGGGCAGCTATATCTGTACACGCCATCCAAGCTCTGTTTGACTCAATGCCCAGGCGTATCAAGGCCGTTATTAGGGCCAGAGATGGTTGTTCTGGGTACTGATTTCTCAGGATCTATGCACCCAAATTGCGTGAAAGTGTAATCACATGTCAGTTCTAGTATAATATATTTGTCCAATGAATACCCGTTTATCATCTGCATTTCTTCTTGGTGTAGCAATTTTAATGACCAGTAGTGTGTACTCGGGAGTCGCCACTGCGTATTACCGATTCGAGCTGCTGGTATAATTCTTTAGTTTTAGTCGTCCGACCATCATCATATCTTTTGTCATGATCTTTTAAATTCGTGACAAGATCTTGTGCAATGAGATCAAATTTTATTTTCCTAATTGCTTTCACTGCTCCTCTGAAATTTAACCAAGCATTGTTTTGATTTTGTGTCACTGTTCCTTCGCAATATTGCTTAATATACCACTCATCATAGCCTCTAATTTCTGGCATAATATGGCAAACGGATCTGCTATTGCAAATGTTTGTTGATCTGGTTCAGTTGGGGGTGGATCTAGTAGCACTACCGCCATATTGCATTTTAGAAATTTTCTTGACTTTGTATTTCTTCTACATGATCCTTATTTCCTATCTTGTCCATTTTCGTCGTCATAACACAGTTAATAATTCCAAAAAAATAATATTATTCACTTCTTTTGTTTTGCGTGCTATAGGTAACGCGATTAGCAACACTGAACTTCTTCCAGAACGTCCAAGAACAGGCACAGTCCTTTACAAAACGACATCGCGCCGATCTTTAACTACGCAGAAGGCTGTAGTGCGATGTTAATGCCATGATTTCTAAGAACCCTAGCATTATTGTAATTAAATTCTTAAAATCGCAGGTGAAAAATTTGTGAAAGAATACAATATGTCCACTGAGGAACATTAAGATTCCTGTCATCTGACAACAAGAGATAAAACAAGGACGTCCAAATCTGGTGATTTTATTCTGATGAGTGGAATAATTTCGAAATAATTTTTCTACTTCGCACATGAATGAAAGTGGATATTCCTTATTTTATTTTTCCTTCTCCTTGTGTTTGTATGTATATGTTCTCTTCGTCTTATTAGACGTCACATATATACATGAATTTCAGTAGTTTCACAAGGAAGTTCAGTCTCATGTCGCCCATTGTAATACCTATTTCCTTGCTGGCAGGTATCACAAGGAAGTTCAGTCGCATGTCGCACATTGTAATACATATTTCCTTGCGGGCAGGTAAACGTGAGAGAATTATTGAAATTAAGAAAAAACGAACATTTTAATTATATGGAGAAGGGGAGAAGAAAATTCCACAGTACCAGAAGTCTATTACATTTCTGAAATGTGTCACTTACTTTTTTTTTTTTTTGGTCATGTTACTGGTCTGGTGCGGCCTGCCACGAATTCCTCTCCTGTGACAATCTCTTCATCTCAGAGTAGCACTTACAACCTACGTTCTGATTTATCTGCTGGATGTATTCTAAGCTCTGTCTTTCTCTACAGTATTGCCCTCTACAGCTCCCTCTAGTACCATGGAAGTCATTCCCTAACGTCTTAACAGATATCCTATCATCCTGTCCTTTCTCCTTGTCAGTGTTTTCCACATATTCCTTTCCTCTCCGATTCTGCACATACCCTCCTTATTTCTTGCCTTATCAGCCCACCTAATTTTCAACATTCGCCTGTAGCGCCACACCTCAAATGCTTAGATTCTCTTCTGTTCCGGTTTTCCCACAATCCACTCCACACCAACATTCTCAGAAAATTCTTCCTCAAATTAAGGCCGATATTTGATATTAGTAGACTCCTTTTGGCCAGAAATGCCCTTTTCGCCAGTGCTAGTCTGCTTTTGATGTCCTCCTTGCTCTGTCCGTCATTGGTTATTTTACTGCGTAGGTAGCAGAATTCCTTAACTTCATCTACTTCGTGACCAGCAAACCTGATGTTAAGTTTCTCGCTGTTCTCATTTTTACTACTTCTCATTACTTTCGTCTTTCTTCGATTTACTCTCAATCCATAACCTGTACCTGTTAGACTGTTCATTCTGTTCAGCAGCTCATTTAATTCTTCTTCACTTTCACTCAGGTTAGCAATGTCATCAGCGAATCGTGTCATTGATATCATTTCACCTTGAATTTTAATTCCCCTCCTGAACCTTTCTTCTATTTCTATTATTGTTTCCTCAATGTACAGATTGAACAGTATGGGTGAAAGGCCACATCCTTGCCTTCACGCTTTTTAGTACGAGAACTTCGTTCTTGGTCGTCCACTCTTATTATTCCCTCTTGACTGTTGTATAAATTGTTTATGACCCTACTTTTCTCAGAATTCCGAACATCTTGCATCATTTTACATTGTCGAACGCTTTTTCCAGGTCGACAAATCCTATGAAAGTGTCTTGATTTTTCTGAGGTTTTGCTCCCATTATCAACCGCAAAGTTAGAATTGCCTCTCTCGTGCCTTTATCTCTCCTAAAGCCAAACTGATCGTCATGAGGAACATAATTTTTCTTTTCCATTCTTCTGTAAACTAATCTTGTAAGGAACTTGGTTGCATGAGGTGTTAAGCTGATTGTGCGGTAATTCTCGCACTTGTCAGCTCTTGCCGTCTTCAGAACTGTATGGATGATTCTTTTCCAAAAGTCTGATGGTATGAGCCACACTCATACATTCTACACACCAACGTGAATAGTGGTTTTGTTTCCACTTTCCCCAGTGAGTTTAGAAATTCAGATGGAATGTTATCTTATCCCTTCTGCCTTATTTGATCTTAGGTCCTCCAAAGCTCTTTTAAATTCTAATTCCCTATCTCTACTAAAGCGACCCCTGTTTCTTCTTCTATCACATCAGACAAATATTGGCCCTCATAAAGGATTTCAATGTATTCCTCTCACCTTTCCGCTATCTCCTCTGCATTTAACAGTGGTGTTTCCGTTGCACTCTTAATCTTGCCACCCTTGCTTTTAATTTCACTGAAGGTTGTTTTCACTTTCCTGTATTCTGAGTCTGTCCTTCCGAGAATCATTTGTTTTTCGATGTCTTCACATTTTTCCCGCAGCTATTTCGTCTTAGCTTCCCTGCACTGCCTACTTATTTCATTCCTCTGCGAGTTGTATTTCTCTATTCCTCATTTTCCCGGAACATTTATGTACTTCCTCCTTTCATCGACCAGTTCAAGTATTCCTTCTCTTATCCATGGGTTCTTCACAGTTAGCTTCTATGTACCTATGTTTTCCTTCCCAACTTCTGTGACGACCCTTTTTAGAGATGTCTCTTCCTCTTCAACTACACTGCCTACTGAACTTTTCCTTATTGCTGTATCTATAGCCTTAGAGAACTTCAACAGTATCTCGTCATTCCTTAGTACTTCCGTTTCCCACTTCTTAGCGTATTGATTCTTCCTGACTAAGGTCTTAAATTTCAGCATACTCTTCATCACTACTATATTGTGATCTGAGTCTATGTCTGCTCCTAAGTACCCCTTAAATCCCGTATCTGATTTCGGAATCTCTGAGCATGATGTAATCTAACTGAAATCTTCCCCTATCACCCTGCACTTTCCAAATATACCTCATCCTCTTGTGTTTCTTGAACAGAGTATTCGCTTTTACTAGCTGAAACTTGTTACAGAATTCACAGAATTATATTAGGCGAAGTACAAAATCTTTATCGTTGGGTGTTAAAACCGTGAATAATACACTGCCAATATGTGATATAAAACGGTGATCAACTGTTCAGTCGCCACTGCATGGTATGAATCTGTTCAAAGCGTTAAACCCGATACAGATTTTATATGAATATGTACAATCCCTACCACAGTTTTTTATAGTTGGCGACATAACTTCTATTAAGATGTGATCGGAGTGTATTCATTCATGGTTTTATCAGCTGGCGATAGTGATTTTATATTTCACCTAAACTGATGCTGTGAATTCTATAGTGAACCTGAATATGGTCGGACGACTGAAACTAAAGAATTTTACCAGCAGCTCGATTCGGTAGTACGAAGTGGCGACGCTCTGAGTGTTCACAGATTTTTAGATTGAGACTAATATAAACGTGTGAAATTAATAACATGTACTACGTGGCAAACAAAAATTAATTTTGACTGTGTAGATGAAAATATCAATAAAGCTGTAAAAGAACAATCAGATAAAATTATAACAACATTAGATCATCGACGATGAACACTCCGATCAGATCAACGTGAATATCATGAAAATACTTACCAAAATTACGTCATGAGAAGACATGTATCATGGTATACTGGACGTGATACAGCAGTTATCGAATGGCGCCGGCGCCCTGAAAACGGAGCCAGGCAAAGTGGAAACATCTGTACAACAGAGCGAGGCAGTAAGATCAAAAAGAGTTTTGACGAGCAACGCCAAGAATTTGGGAATGACTTTCTGTCTCGGATAAGGGCGAAAGAGAGGAAAATTAATGGATCGCTCAACACTGAATTCCGTTCTGCTGCACAAAATGTTAGTCAAGCAGTGCATTACCTCTAATGAGTTAGCAAAATATGAAATGATACAGATAAAGATTGAATTAAACCTCGAAATATCGCAGTGGAATCAACGAGTTGTGCGGATGATGTTTTTCGAAATTCACGTTTACATGATCGCCAGTACAGACATTTTGTTCGTCCATGTCGGGGCAGGACCAACGTTATCCATTATACCAGCGTTTTTCAATCAAAAGCGTTGCTAAGGGGGTGGCGGACTCAGGAGAAAGCAGTTGCAGCATGGCTTGTAACGTATGTTTCATGACGATCATCTGCTATGGTATAAATGTCACACAGAAGTGATAAAGTTTTGTGAAAGCATGTTGCATATTCGCTCACTTTCAGATCTGTTACTTATTAATAATAATGAATACGAATTTAATTTAAACCTGTTGAAGACTTCAAATGCGCAAACATTTGCAGCATTGAGGAGCATCATGATGTCTATTGATCTCTTCCCACTTCCGCGGGATGGAACTAGGGCGGCGAGAGTCACTAATTCTTGTATAGATAGATTTACCTCTGAGAGGTTTGCAGGGAGAGGGAAAGTACCACATCAGCTTCCGGGCTGGAACGGCGGTGCAGTGGCAGCGTCTTGTGTATTACTGACCAATTAGTTTACGTGCCGATCATCTGCTATGGTAAAAATATCACACGGAACGAGAACAGTTTATGAAAGCACATTTAAAAGATGCTCACATTCAAATGTGATACAAAATGGCTGCAACAACACACACACAGGTCACGTGCAAGGTTTGGCACCACGGCTACTAGAATGCATTTCAGCAAGAAGCTTCGAACCAAACAATAGGTCGATGGGATTGGCAGCAGTGAGACAAGGCACGAACAACAGCAATTTTTACCAAGCTGATCTAGGATGCCTGAGCTCAATTCAGACTTTAATTCACACACTGCATGTTGACATTGTTTCTAATGTCCTAATTCTGTGGCTTCATCAGGATTCCCATAAAATCATCGTTGTTAGTCACCTGGTTAATATCTCATTTCTTTCGTGTAGTTAACTGTGGTGATTGCTGTGAAGTGAATCATTGCTTTTTTGATAGTGCTTTATAAAAGAGTCGAAAAATATCTCACAATAATCTAGGACAATCATTTGCAATAATATATACTACATACTCTCGCAATTAATTAAAAAGAAAAAATATTGTGTTCTTTTGAAACTGAATGAAAGTAAATGCAATAACCATCCTGCTACATCACTCAAAACTAGGGGTTCTGTAACACAAAAACATAGGCCTATGGACACGGTTTTTATTTTTTATTAAAATTATGTAATCCCTTGTTTAACATTAATTCTGAATTGAGCAAAATGTAGATTGTTTTATAATAAATACACAATGTTAACGATAAATAAACGCTAAACTGGAAAACTGTTTTCAGGAACCGATCAACAACTAAATCAAGAACATCCCGTAAGGAACTGTGAGAAATTCGAAAAGAGATCTTCTTGTTTACAAATTGACCATACAGTGAGGCCTCGTTTAACGAGGATAATTCACTTCTGAGTCTTACCTCCACTGCGAAACATTCGTTAGGCGAAACATATTTTTCTGTTGAAATTCACGTAAAAAAAAGGATAATGCATTCCATTCCGAAAAACAGCACTAAGACAGTTATAAAATGTACATCCTTTTTTACAACAAGTCGTCTAAAGATATTTGTTTTTACCTTCTCTTCAAAATGTCTCATAAAAACAGAAGATGGGTAGCTGAATGAAACATCTGCCTATGTATCGGTTAATGTGCAGCTTTATTGAATTCGTGTTGGTTAACGACGACATCCCTAAAATGGAATTCATATAGAAGTATTTCAAGGCCATGAAGAAACATGAGTCTTGGAATTTGGCAACATCGTAGAGGAGATCCGAGCGGAAGTATGGGTTACAATAATTGCAACGTGAGAAATGTCGCTAACAGTACAGCTGAATACTCCAGTGTCGGTGGCGTTGTCATTGTTGAAGCGTCTAATGTACTTTATTCGTCATAATAATAATAAAAAGAACACTTGTGTAAAACATTACGCTCTTGTTTCCTCCGCGTTTTCTGTTATTTCATTGTCATTTCTTCCCCGCGGAGCATAAGCCGTACCCTCAAGAGTAAAGTCAATAACAACAGTGGTACGATTCAGCGATTATAAGCAAATGCACAGCGCTTTATTGGCAGAAATTCAATTTGATGCCTGATGACTAACGTCTCTCATTTGTATCATTAAAAAGCATACTTGACACTTATTAAGATTTCATTGGGTTGAACAGTTTTTATTCATAGGGCGACAGCAGCGATATCTGCTATGGGTGCCACTTAGACAAACGAAAGTAAGCAAGGGTTATAGATCCCAGACAACAATAAAAATACAACAGTTTCAATGAGAAGGCCGAGCCTGTTTATTTATTAATAATTTCTCAAATCGTAGTTCTACCTTTGAGACACAAATCACCAAATCATTTTCTAGTTGAAGCCTATTTCTCTTCTTAGTTTTTATGTTCACCATTGAAGAGAACGCTAATTCACAAAAGTAGGAAGTGGCGAATGGCACTAATTATTTCAAAGCTTCCTTTATCACCTGTGGATACTCTTCTTTTCTCTTCATCCAGAAGATGTCAATATTTTGTGAATTATAGTCCGTGAGACGAGTGATTGGTACTGACAGTTCCGGCGGGCAGACGGCGCTGTTGCCGAACGTGGCTCACAGCACGCGGCGCCCTGTCTGCTACACGCATTCTCTAGCAGCAGAAATAAAAGCGAGACAAAATACAAGTCGTATTGGTACGCGTGAATTTATTTAAAGTTGATGCTTGAAATATATTAACTCGAAAACTGATAAGAGCTATTTAGTACAAGTATCTAAGATGCTGAAACATAATAAAGTTATTTGTTAAACTTCACAACTGAAATGAAAACTATTTTCGCAAGTTGTTGAACATTAGCAGTTTTGGTTTCCATTGTTAAGAATTAGCATTATTAATTTGTTCTACTACAAGCTACAGAATAATTGGTCAGTGTATTAAGAGTTATAATCTGAAGAAAGTACTCACAATATGATGATCTGGTTGTAGATCGATAGCAAACTTCCTCCTTACATTCCTGAATACTTTGTAGTTACTGTAATGGAAAAACACCGCTCACATCACTGTCAGAATCTGGTTTGACAATGTCTTCCTCAGCACTACTCGAACTATCACTGCTCTCTCCCAGATGCATAATTAAATTTTCGATGCATTCTTCCACAACCCCTTCGGTTTTGGCCGCCTCTCTGATGGCACTTGCAGTGCTGTTTACAATTTTAGCCCACGTCTCGCTTGTCACTTTATTGATAGCCGCTGGAAGGAGAGTTTCCACTTCAGAGATCGTGAATTTTTTATTGTTTGCAGCAATGTAATTTTTTATCTGCGCCCACACCCCTTCAATTGCATTGAAGTGACAGTGGTATGGAGGAAGCCGAACGATTTCATGTCCGTGCCTTTTAGCAATCTCGTCAATTACATGTGTTGGAAATTGGGGTTTCTTTTGTGCCACAATTTCGAGCAGTTCCGCCTTTCTTAAATCTTCTCTGAAATCTACTTTTCGCCGTTTCAACCACTGAATGATATCGTCTTTTTTTGTTGCCAAGGTTGGTGCCTTATCGTGAACAACGGAATGATAAGGCGCATTGTCCATAACAATCACTGATGGACTTGTCAGATTCATCATAAGCGATGTCTCGAACCATTCTTGAAATACTACACTGTTCATTTCTTCATGGTAATCCACCGTCTTTTTCGACCGAAACATTTTCAAGCAGTTTGGCACAGAACCTTTCGATGTTCCTGCATGTAAGACAATAATACGCCCTCCTTTGCCAACAGGCACTGCCAATGTCCCCTCGGGCGTTCCATCATTCCAGCCTCTACGTAAAGAATGGCTGGCATTGACCCATGTTTCATCTAACCACACTATACTTTCGAATTCCACACCCATGATCCTGCGCAGAAATTTGCACCGCCATGCAACTACATCTGTCCTTTCCATTAATATTTTGCGTCCGTTAAACAGTGAATAGCTGAAGCCTATGTCTTTCAACACTGTACGCAATGAAAATTTGCTCCCTTTAAAAAGATCGTCTTTCTGAAGCGACACCAGTAATTTAGATAGAGTGGGATGTTCTCGAATGTCACCGGCCATATGGTTTATTCTGCGTTCAGTGGTATTATCAGAAAATGCTATGCTTTTTAGCTCTCAACCATATCCAGGGCTGCTGACAAAATAAGATTCTCTGTATCTGTATACGGTTTCCTTGCTTTAAAGACTCGAAATGCGACTCGGTAGCTAGCTAGTAACGATTTCTCGTTGACACCGGATACCTGAAATCAGATAAAAAATATTGTTAAATCAGAAAAAATGGTCCAAATGGCTCTGAGCACTATGGGACTTAACATCTGAGGTCATCAGTCCCCTAGAACTTAGAACTACTTAAACCTAACCAACCTATCACACACATCCATGCTAGAGGCAAGATTCGAACCTGCGACCGTGGCGGTCGCGCGGTTCCAGACTGAAGCGCCTAGAACCGCTCGGCCACAGCGGCCGGCAGGAAAAACGAATAAGAAATCAAAAACATTAATGCTATTTTAAGTCAACAAACAACACTGTTTTATTACCTGAATTATAGTAGTTTAATGCTGGTTATGTGTTTTTAGTTTTCCTTTCGATGAAATCCAACGAATTATCATCTTCCTTGGAATGTTTTGTTGAGAGGTGATACAGAAGCTTTGATGGTTTCATACTCTCACGTGACAATACTTGGCCGCAAATTACACATTGAGGTTTATTGTTCATGACAGTAAAACCACAATAGAGATAGCTGTCGCCAGAAAGTCTATTTTTTTCGATTTTGGTTCGCTTCCACCTCTGCCATGTGTACCAGACGTGGAGGGCTGCACAAATCTTTTAAGGAACTTGTCCATTTAGTGCTCGCTCACAGCGAAGCGAAAAGACAATATTCACGTCCGTACTTTAGCCGGCCGGTGTGGCCGTGCGGTTAAAGGCGCTTCAGTCTGGAACCGCGTGACCGCTACGGTCGCAGGTTCGAATCCTGCCTCGGGCATGGATGTGTGTGATGTCCTTAGGTTAGTTAGGTTTAATTAGTTCTAAGTTCTAGGGGACTGATGACCTCAGAAGTTAAGTCGCATAGTGCTCAGAGCCATTTTGAACGTCCGTACTCGCTGGCGTGCTCGGACAACTGATTGTAGTGACCGAAAACGCTCGACTATGCCCGCTAACCCCTTCTCACCCCCACACCTCTACTGCGGTAAAGAATATAATTACATCTCTGCCCGCAGAGCACTGCGATCTCTATTCACATGGCACTTGATTTCTCGATCAATATAATATCAATAGAAAGAAAATTAAATACGTTACCTTTGAAATTGATATACTTTTACTATGGTTCTGGGGGTCGGCAGAATATTTTTACTTGAAATAGGTCGCGTATTCAAAAATGTTGAAAAGCACTGCACTATACTACGAGACGACAGCGCTCTAAAACATAGGCAATGACAAGTGTTTTTTCCAGAGAAAGAGTTCCCATATACAGTCGTATTCATAAGAGGATTTGGGGCGTGTTATCCCAAACATGGAACGATGATGTGAGCTATGGAAACAGACGAAAACTGCTAAATTTCCGAATACTTTGAAAGAGCTATCCTAAATAAATACTGGGCAGTGTCCATACACGTTTAGAAAGAAGTGTACAATCCTGAGAACTATAACATGAATCAGGACAGTTTAAGAAAGTATTTAGAGTGCTATCCAAACAACTGGGAGGTACCCATGTCTCACAAGCACGTTATTAAACTGTTAAAATCGAAGTTGCCAGTGCACGTAAAGGAAAACTAAGTCTAGCGCAGGAGGCGAATTTAGACAGATTCATCTCCATTCTTCATTCACTGGGCTAAATGTATGAAGAGCTGAAGTGTAGCTCTGGCAAAGGTGCTGAGCAGCTGGCGGCGGCCATCAGCGACCTCAACAATCACGTAGGAACGCCGGATGGCACAACATTGGCTCGCAACGACACAGAGGATCTGTGCGAAGTGAGCGGACACTAACATCAAAGCACTACTCTTCATTTGAGTACAAAGAGGAAAAACTACCAACTGTTCAATCTGGGGTACAATAACAACCTAGAACTGGCAACATAGCCATTTGTGGGGGGCCTCATGTGCCAAGCAACACAGGACTGGCCCACGTAAATAACACAAAAAAAGAGGAGACCTAATAGAAATAATAAGCTGAACTGGTCGGAAACACGAAATAAAAACTGGTTTTCATTACAAAGAAGAGTAGTGGAGGTGGTGAAAGATCATGTTCCACCAACTTCGAGTGATCGAGAAACTACAACGACCATACTTAGCCTTCCGGTGCATGTCGAAGGCGATGGGGGGGGGGGGGGGCGAATGGGGCAGTAGGTACATTTACAGCATAGAAATTCTGAGCTATAACGATTAAACACAATGATGCTGATGCATGCGAAGAGCAAACAGAGGATTTTGTCCAGGCGGCTGTAAGCCCTATTGCAGGTTGTGTTTCCACTGTAATTGTTGTACACACAGGTGCCATGAGCAACGCTGTTTCGAGCAGTTATTTTGTTAAGATCTGGAGAGTGAGGAAGAGTATTATTGAACTTTCATGTGGTAAATGGATTGTGACAGATGATAGTCAGGAAGTCATTGTGGATCTACTAAAAACTAGAGCACGGCATGACAAATACTTTCAGTGACAGACTAATAATTATACACAAAAATTAAATGAAATGACCGTTATGGCTTTTATTGGCCGGGATATCCACTTCGGGGTTCTGCCGCCGTATTGCAAGTATTTTTAATTGACGCCACTTCGGCGATATGCGTGTCAATGATGATGAAAATGATAATGAAGGGCACACAACACCCAGACCACTGCTGGGAATCAAACCCGGCCCTCCTTGCGTAGTACGCGGTAACGCTACTGCTGCGCTACGGAGGTGGACAGTTATACACAAATAATCATTCTATCTAAGTGACATACAGTCTCACTATCTTGACGAATCAAAGTCATACTCTAATAACATTGACGTGGAGTCTAATTTGAACTACATACAGATTAAGGCGTAACAGTCACAAGGCCTCGATGCTATATGGCAAGCGTAATCGGACAGTCTATTAACGACACACATTAATGTATCTCCGACAAACCAGGATCATTAACGGCCAACATGGAGATAGTCCCTCATAAGATCTGCTGCACGTCTGCTTACCCCATCCTGAGGGAAAATTGTATTAAGATGTGTGTACATGCAATAAAACAAAAGGTTAAAAATAAAAAGGAATACGGAAAGCAAACTATACCTATCAGACCATTCATCATATTGGAAAGTGAAAGAAGTAAGCAAAAGTTAAAATTTTAATGTAAATATTATTGTTGACACTATTATGTATAAAATATTTCAGAAAACTTCAAATTTATTATTAGTAAAAATAAAATTCTGATGCGTTGGGGATAAAAAATACGGAGAGATCTAGTACTTAAAAACGTGGAACTTGAGGTGTGTAAAGACTTAGGAAAAATGAAATACAGTGGACTCGATAGTGAGAGTGAAAAATTTGTATTAACTCGAAAAGGATAATTGTGGACACTCATGTGACTGGTACACGTGGGTCAATGTATGTGTAATGTCATGGAGATGTGTGGTGGAAAAATTAATGAAGCAATCAGTTACCTGTGTGATCTCGAACTATGAAGTGCAGAACAAATGCAAGATGCAGCAGGGGATGAATTCTTCAAGTAAAGTAATGCATTTTCACCTTTACAACGAAAGACACTTTGAAGATGTGAACACCGCGTACATGAATTTGCAACCCAGTGCGACTGTGAGCGATTATACCGACCTTGACATCGCAGTGTGCTGCGTGAGGCAGTTGTCACTTTTGAAACCCGGCGCCCGATATCTACAGCTTTGAACTGTTACAAAAACTTGACGTGCAAGGCCACAAAAACGCGTGTCATGGTGATTCGGAAACGAACACGCATTTTTGTACAAAGAACAAAACACCGCTTGATGAATAAAGAGAGCGCAATTTGACGGTATTACAAAAATAAAAGGGTATTAACTCTAATAAGCACACCAATGTTCGTGTTGCGAACTGAAATCCCTACTAACGAATACGGATAAAATAAATAAAAGCAGGTAACTAAATCAAATATTCTAACTCGCTCTGCATATTGTAAGACGAACAACTGATGTACTAACACCATTTTTTTCAGCGTGCATTAAAATAGATCTTATGTGGCAGAAAACTGATTCGGCCGTGTGATCGTTACAAATAATCAACCCCGATGAGCAGCTATTCAACCCAATGGAGAAGATGAAATGAGCGATGCTGATGTCAACGGTTCGTGAGCCCACGGTAGAGGTGATTTAGCAACAACAGCGACGGCGTAACCATCGAGGTTCCCGTCCGATGCCCACGGGTAAGACAGGCCGTGGCGCTTACGTCACAGCACGTGACATTGCAGGCCTCAACCGCACCAGCAGCCGCCTCCGGCAGGAAGCGAGTAACTATTTCAGGAGAGTTTAATAATTCTTGACTACATTTTAAATGCACGCAAGTTCTCGAGATCACACGACAAAAGAACGACATTTATTGGGTACCTCTTCAATTAAATATTGACTTCTCGTGGACCCTGCACGGAATGGAGAGTTAGTGAAGTGTGACGACGGACAAGTCGTCTAGTGCGACGTCACAAGTTAGTTGCAGGGACCGTGTATCTCATTTACCCCGTTCACGCATTGCAGACGCAAAGCATTCCACGCACATGCGCCGCCCACAGCATTTCAGTGCTACCAATCTTCCGACGTAAAAATAAAACAATGAAATTTTGGTTTGTGAAATATACTTATGTAATCTGGATACTGAAGTCAAAAATTTACAATACGTTCAAACTGATACATAAACTGTTAACAGTAAAAACTGAAGGGCATACAAGATTGAACGGAAAGACATTGTCGAAAATATAACGAAATTCAGGATCATGACACAAATTAATTTTAAATTTCAAAGAAGTATTTGAAAATGCCAAGAAAACTTCCACAAAAGTTAAATTATGTTATGTTGTCAGTAAGAAACTGAAATTATTCCTTGTCTTTTTATAGACTGAACATGTATTCCATATTGCTGTTCAATTACGTAAAGGTACTAATTATTGAATGTCATTTAACAGAAAGCATTGGAAATGAGGAATTCTGAAGGTTCAGACTGGGGTTTCAAGGTCCGGATTCCACCATCTCGCGGTAAAACATCTGCCTGGCCTACAGTCAATGTGATTCTAGACTTCCTGTGTGAGTCATTAAACACACAAAAAACAAGTTCTTAACCTGTAAGAGTGTGCTAACGAAAAAATATGCTTGTAATCGAGTCAAGTAACAATAACCCATTACCATTAAAGTAATCCCAACTCTCGCCTGGAAGTGAGGTACTGTTAAACCATTACTCCGAGAATTCAGGAGGGCAGTAAAGCGTATCTTATAAAAGGACGCTCTGTTCTTTACCTTTTTACGAATTTTAAAAATTCTTTGTCATGTAACTGATAAACTAACAAATGTTAAGGGAAATTCAAAAAATGCTTGTATGAAACGTAAAACCGAAACCTCTGTAGAAACGGCTACGTTCCTTTTTGTAAAGAAACAAATTGCTCTGGAACGAATGTTCTTGTGATTCATTTCTGTTATGTTATAAAAATGCCTGTATTATGGATTTTTTATGGAATAATAATATTTTCATCCATAAATATCGGTGTCGGTAGCGAACTTATTAAGATCCCCATATTGAATTTCTTTAGCGGAAGATGTACCAGAACCCTGAGTTCACATTGTTTGAACGCAAAGTGACTTAATTTTTATCGCGTTGTGTCTATCCTCCATAAGTCGAACCTGCAGATCTGTTTTTACAAGACCGATCGAATATTCATTACTACTTTTTAGATGTAAGTCACTATAGTATTTTACAGTCATTGAGCTTTGCGGGCTTTCAAATAAAGAAAATGTGGTGGCCCTCAACTACGTACCGCCAGATTCAGAGTTGAAAAAGTTTTGGCTGGTTTCGTTGTCCAGGGGCTGGGATACTCAGTTGCCGCATTACATGCCAAGTACTGCTGAGTCTACAGTATACAATATGAATACACACGTGAATCGAATGGTCGAAGGTTCCTATCATTCGGCAATTGCGAATATTGAATGTAACATAGAAATTTATAAATGAAAGATTTAATTAAATGAAATCTGCTGGTATTATTTTAACGACTTTGAATGATAAGTGCGATAGCAGAAGTACCTCTACGAATGCCATTTATTACCTTAAAACACTTATTGGCGTCGATTGTCCAGCAATTAAATAAAGTATAAGTTGAATAACAGGGAAACAATAGGTTCCTACTTGATGTAATTAGTTGCGAGCAGCAACATAGCTCGCGAGATATTCACCTCTAAACGCATACTACATCTTCACTGCAGAAGGCACGGAAATCTCACAAGTTCACAAGTAAGCACTACGAAATATTTCCATCTCCCGCGACCACACGCAAACTGCTCAACACTTTCTAAGCATTTCCTGCGACCGTCCATCGCTCCTTCCTCTCCAACACTCCCCGTGTCCTCCTCCCCCACTTTCATACAGTCTCTCCATTGACTTCGGTAGTCTCCTACCGTTGGAAAGAACGCTGTAATTGGCCAGAGCGATCCCGCCATGTCTCCAACCCAACGCTCACTCACATATTGAAACACAAAAGAAATACTGGATTTACATTAAAATAACTTGAAATTAAATAAATATTCCTATGGCTGTACTATAAACACCTTCTTACACACATTATTAAATACATAAACAAATCAAATAAACATATATCAAAGGAACAGAGGCAAAAGTAGGCCAGTAGACTGATGTCTCTGTACTTTCTAAAACACAGTAAATGTTTGACCAATTTCTTCATGTGAAATATATATCAGATATAAACAGAGAAATACTACAATAAATATATTTATAAGCATGCTGATACCGTTTTTTTTTTCGTGTAACTGTGGAGTACTTATGGCCTGTAGCGATCAATAGTAATCGTCAATTTTGACCTCTAATAACTCATTGACTATTCAAGCTACATGCCTGTAATCCATATTAATTTAGGTTTCCACTAACAGATTTCTAAAGACATGTCGATCGGCAAAATCGGATGAACTGTTTAGATTTTGGAAATTCGCTTCTGGGTGTTACTTGTATTATTTACAGTGAGATACTAAAATTTAAACTAATAAAGATATTGAAAATCTGATAACACCATCAGAATCGTCATGCACATAATGGTAATGTACGTGTTTCTTTTTAAGATATCATGATTCCTGTGACTATTATTAATTTCTACATGAACTGTGAAATGTCTGTCATTATCGTTTCTGAAAGTCCGCCATCTTCGGCTCTCGTGGCATACAAATATCCTTCATCAACACAAAGCACAGTCCTCGACACAGCGTCAACGTGGAATTCCCAGTCATGAGGTCGGCCTGGACCACGAACTGGGGCTGCCACTCTTGCTCCGGCTAGTGTTTGGCACCACGCAGTTTCTGACGAACCCCAGCTTGCAGAGCAGCCCGTGCGGTCTCGCCAACACCGAATTTAGAACGTTTTCAGGGGGCTACAACTCGCCCGCTACCTCACAGCTTCCAAACGGTGATGCTGCTCTACGACCATCAGAGCCTGATACGCCGAAAATGTACAGTAGCGATTACCTCAAGGTTCAGTGTTCTAAAAGGATTAATTACATACGGATATGTGTAATGTGTCTTTCCTGAGGCAAACTTATGCACAGAATAATTTTTATTGATTTTAATAATTCTCTCACTCCTGTCTACCGGCAAGAAAACGTGCTTTACAGCATACATGACATGGTGGTTTGTGGAGTACACAGGGTGAGTCACCTAACATTACCGCTGGATTTATTTCGTAAACCACATCAAATACTGACGAATCGATTCCACAGACCGAACGTGAGGAGAGGGGCTAGTGTAATTCGTTAATACAAACCATAAAAAAATGCACGGAAGTATGTTTTTTAACACAAATCTACGTTTTTTTAAATGGAACCCCGTTAGTTTTGTTAGCACATCTGAACATATAAACAAACACGTATTCAGTGCCGTTTGTGGCATTGTGAAATGTTAATTACATCCGGAGATATTGTAACCTAAAGTTAACGCTTGAGTACCACTCCTCCGCTGTTCGATCGTGTGTGTCGGAGAGCACCGAATTACGTAGGGATCCAAAGGGAACGGTGATGGACCTTAGGTACAGAAGAGACTGGAACAGCACATTACGTCCACATGCTAACACCTTTTTATTGGTCTTTATCACTGACGCACATGTACATTACCATGAGGGGTGAGGAACACGTTCGACGGGCGTTTCATAGGACGTGGAGGACGCATAAATTGGCCAGCCCGTTCTCCTGATCTTACACCTCTGGACTTCTTTCTGTGGGGTACGTTAAAGGAGAATGTGTACCGTGGTGTGCCTACAACCCCAGAGTATATGAAACAACATATTGTGGCTACCTGCGGCGACATTACACCAGATGTACTGCGGCGTGTACGACATTCATTACGCCAGAGATTGCAATTGTGTGCAGCAAATGATGGCCACCACGTTGAACATCTATTGGCCTGACAGGTCGGGACACACTCTATTCCACTCCGTAATTGAAAACAGAAACCACGTGCGTACGTGTACCTCAACCCTCATGGTAACGTACACGTGCGTCAGTGAAAAAGACCAATAAAAAGGTGTTAGCATGTGGACGTAATGTGCTGTTCCAGTCTCTTCTGTACCTAAGGTCCATCATCGTTCCCTTTGGATCCCTACGTAATTCGGTGCTCTCCGACACACACGATCGAACAACGGAGGAGTGGTACTCAAGCGTCAACTTTAGGTTACAATATCTCCGGATGTAATTAACATTCTACAATGCAACGAACGCCACTGATTACATATTTGTTTATATGTTCAGATGTGCTAACAATAACGGGGTTCCATTTAAAAAAAACGTAGGTTTGTGTTAAAAAACACACTTCCGTGCATTTTTTTATGGTTTGTATTAACCAGTTACACTGGCCCCTCTCCTCACGTTCGATCTGTGGAATCGATTCGTCAGTATTTGATGTCGTATACGAAATATATCCAGCGGTAACGTTAGGTGACTCACCCTGTATATGTAGACGTAGGGGTAGGTCTGATGAAATCTAATGTCACTGTTAGTCCCTTAGCTCTCCCACTCCTCACCCCACTCCCCTCTATGCCATCCAACCAACCAACCAACCCTTGGTCTGCAAAGTGAGTAATTACGTATTTTAGAATTTCTCTCAAGAAGATAACATATGATGTTACATTATCTTTCAGGAAAATAACACATGATCTCATATTTCCTGCGTTGTCCTGAGGTGCCAGATTCAGAGGACGTTGATTGTTGGCCTGCCTTACAAGTTCTGCAGTGCTTTCATCAACTGAAAACGTCTGGCCATATGTTGCCTACAGACTGACACGATAGGCAATATAGCCTGGGGTTGAAGCAGTATGGAATGACATACCTATATCTGTTATCGAAGGTCATTTCGAATCGTTGTCAAGCCAAGTGATAGCTACTGCTGGGGCCAGATGTATCGCTCGATGTGCCCTGAAATCAAATACAAATTTAATCACGCATTCTTTGTAATACACTGTGTGTACAGAGTTCGTAAAATTTATTTTCTGTTTTTCTGGTGTTGTAGCTTTATTGGCCAGAAGAGTACTACTTTGAGAAGCGAAAGGAGATGGTCGAGGGGAAAAGGACAGGCATAAAAGAAAAATCTCCAATGAGCTACTTCTCTGACACACATCGTTGAAAGGAATCTAAGTGAAGCTTAACTTCAGGCTTAATAGTTCTGCTTGGCATTTAGTGAAACAGTTACATTCCTTCGTAGCTGCTATATTTTCCAAGCAACGTGAGTTTCACAATTATTAAAAGTAAAATTACTGTAGTAGTCATAATAAACATCTTGTTTAGGTACGCAGTTTTGAGGAAACGAAGTCAATTTAAAATTATTCAGTAAATTATGGGTTATACGCGGGAGTGTAATACATATTATGTTACTGTACTACTAAGTTCAAGAACGCTAATAACACGGTGAGAGATCAAAGTGAATTTTCGAGAGGCTCTCTTCGATTGAAAAAGTATTCCAATAATAGAAGTTATGGAACGTGCACCTTTATGGCCTCGTATACTCTGTTACAGCTCTGATAACGTTGTGTTTACAATCCTTTCTTTTCAAAGTTATGCCAGCAAACTGAAAAGCGAAATCGAAGAATTAATATGAGAACGAATGTATTCTGTACTCAAATTCTCCCTGCACCTTCTATAAAGATGTCGTTTTGTTATGAATTCAGTTGAAATCGCATTTCATCAAAGGCGCTGTTCTGCTTTTTCCTTTTATCTGATTTTTTTTTTTTTTTGTTTACTTCAGATATCAGATGGTGCGCTCTGCGGCTATCTGACATCGTGAAATCGATGGCGAGCGCTTTAAGAAAAAGACGATTGGTTGCGAAAAAGAGTGACAGAGGAAAAGGGAGTGAATAAAAGCAGGGGAGCCCTCATCAGTCTAACTCACAGGGAAGCGCTTCTCTAGTTGCAGGACCGAAGGGACAGTGGAGGGTGATATATCGCGTGCTCCGCCACCCCCATCTCGTGTGTGGCGCTGTAGTCGGCTGGACCGCAACCTCTGAGTAAGGATTAAACCGCCCCTCGTGTACTGTAGAGGCAGCCCTACACTGCAAGGGGTGGGGGGGAGTGAGGGAACTGCTACTATGTCTAGTTTCAATCGATGACAGTTGGTGCTGGTTAGAAAGTTTATTTTAATATTTTTAATGTTATTATCAGTTTGTGATGCAGTTCAGTTTAACACTGAGGTCACAAAACTCATCGAATGCTTCCTAATATCGGGTCGGGCACCCTTTTGTCAGGCATAGTGCACCAACTCGATTTGACATGGACTCAACAAGTCGTTGGGTGTCCTGTGTAGACATACTGAACTACACCACCGTAGATCATCTTTGAAAGCATTGTCTTCTAGTGTTTGGTACGTAGATGCTGTCAGTCATTTCGCGTTATTGATATTAGACCGCACACTCATAATAGTGGGCAGAGTTCGGCAATTGATTAGTAATTTTACTTAGGAAATGTAAACTTTGTAATATACGTGTTTTTTTAAATCTACAATAAATATATAAGTAGGACCAACGTTTATTATTTAGTAGGATTAGTTGCCTTCATAATTCATTTATGTTTAGATTGTAAATTATAGGATTAAGAGGTTCTAAGATCTGCTTCAGGGGGTAGACAGACAGGGCCAAATCTTCATTTTAGCGTTTATTATTTTCCGTTGCGCACATTCATTTTAAACCCGCCTGGAGTAGTATCTTGGAGAAGAAAAAGGGAGGAGAAGACGAGGAATTTGCAGAGGAATCACATTTCTGTTACAAGACTGTACAGGATGTAGCTGAGTAAAAGGTTTAATGCAAAGGTTGCAAGGACCTCCCTCCCCCCTCCCCCTACTCCTACTTAACTTCCAGAAATGTCTCAGTTCATCAGTTCAGCCGGTAAGTCCGTAGATAAGGGGCGTTCAGTATAACTGGTAACGGATTCCCGCCAGAGTTCAACGATAATTAAGCCGTCCTTGAACTGACTTAGTGGGCCGCCGAGCAGGAATTCTACCTACCTGTTGTGTGGAGATTCTCTCGTAGTTTTATGTCCCTTACAGCCGTAGCAGCGCCGTCGAATTCTGAAAATGTAATAATACGTAATGAAGCGGGAACATGTTTTTCGTGCAAATAATTTTTACACAGGATGGCATTATGGTGCGTTTATCGAAGAAACACCGTAAAATGGACTTTTTCACACTCATTATAATCTAACTATTGCATGAATAGATCGAAAGGTATCTTATCGACGATTGCCGTACCTTGAATATGCAATCGTACAGTTCATATAGGATCGTACATCTTCGATTATGCCACCGTTATTACACTCCTGGAAATTGAAATAAGAACACCGTGAATTCATTGTCCCAGGAAGGGGAAACTTTATTGACACATTCCTGGGGTCAGATACATCACATGATCACACTGACAGAACCACAGGCACATAGACACAGGCAACAGAGCATGCACAATGTCGGCACTAGTACAGTGTATATCCACCTTTCGCAGCAATGCAGGCTGCTATTCTCCCATGGAGACGATCGTAGAGATGCTGGATGTAGTCCTGTGGAACGGCTTGCCATGCCATTTCCACCTGGCGCCTCAGTTGGACCAGCGTTCGTGCTGGACGTGCAGACCGCGTGAGACGACGCTTCATCCAGTCCCAAACATGCTCAATGGGGGACAGATCCGGAGATATTGCTGGCCAGGGTAGTTGACTTACACCTTCTAGAGCACGTTGGGTGGCACGGGATACATGCGGACGTGCATTGTTCTGTTGGAACAGCAAGTTCCCTTGCCGGTCTAGGAATGGCAGAACGATGGGTTCGATGACGGTTTGGATGTACCGTGCACTATTCAGTGTCCCCTCGACGATCACCAGTGGTGTACGGCCAGTGTAGGAGATCGCTCCCCACACCATGATGCCGGGTGTTGGCCCTGTGTGCCTCGGTCCCATGCAGTCCTGATTGTGGCGCTCACCTGCACGGCGCCAAACACGCATACGACCATCATTGGCACCAAGGCAGAAGCGACTCTCATCGCTGAAGACGACACGTCTCCATTCGTCCCTCCATTCACGCCTGTCGCGACACCACTGGAGGCGGGCTGCACGATGTTGGGGCGTGAGCGGAAGACGGCCTAACGGTGTGCGGGACCGTAGCCCAGCTTCATGGAGACGGTTGCGAATGGTCCTCGCCGATACCCCAGGAGCAAGTGTCCCTAATTTGCTGGGAAGTGGCGGTGCGGTCCCCTAAGGCACTGCGTAGGATCCTACGGTCTTGGCGTGCATCCGTGCGTCGCTGCGGTCCGGTCCCAGGTCGACGGGCACGTGCACCTTCCGCCTACCACTGGCGACAACATCGATGTACTGTGGAGACCTCACGCCCCACGTGTTGAGCAATTCGGCGGTACGTCCACCCGGCCTCCCGCATGCCCACTATACGCCCTCGCTCAAAGTCCGTCAACTGCACATACGGTTCACGTCCACGCTGTCGCGGCATGCTACCAGTGTTAAAGACTGCGATGGAGCTCCGTATGCCACGGCAAACTGGCTGACACTGACGGCGGCGGTGCACAAATGCTGCGCAGCTAGCGCCATTCGACGGCCAACACCGCGGTTCCTGGTGTGTCCGCTGTGCCGTGCGTGTGATCATTGCTTGTACAGCCCTCTCGCAGTGTCCGGAGCAAGTATGGTGGGTCTGACACACCGGTGTCAATGTGTTCTTTTTTCCATTTCCAGGAGTGTATTTTAATTATGAATATCAACGTTTTCCGACGTATAATTACTGAAGCATAGTATTTATGACTCGTAGACTCCTTTTAATGTCTGATTGGCAAACCGCAACTTTATTAGCAAATGTTGTAAGTAGGCTGTTTAGATTTTTATGTTGGTAACGGCACATAGTGCTCTGTATGAAAATCACTGACAGTGCTGTGTGCAATCTGTGGCTGGTTTGCATTGTTGGAATTTGCTATTGTAGTGTTGGGCAGTTGGCTGTTAACAGCGCGTAGCGTTGCGCAGTTGGAGGTGAGCCGCGAGCAGTGGTGGATGTGGGGAGAGAGCTGGCGGAGTTTTGAGAGCGGACGATCTGGACGTGTGTCCATCAGAGAGAGTAAATTTGTAAGACTGGATGTCATGAACTGATATGTGTATTATGACTTTTGACCACTATTAAGGTAAATACATTGTTTGTTCTCTATCAAAATCTTTCATTTGCTAAGTATGCCTATCAGTAGGTAGTGCTTTCAGTAGTTAGAATCTTTTACTTAGCTGGCAGTAGTGGCGCTCGCTGTATTGCAGTAGTTCGAGTAACGAAGAATTTTGTGAGGTAAGTGATTCATGAAAGGTATAGGTTATTGTTAGTCAGGGCCATTCTTTTGTAGGGATTATTGAAAGTCAGATTGCGTTGCGCTAAAAATATTGCGTGTCAGTTTAAGTATAGTCATTTATAATTTTTCTAGGGGACGTTTCAATGTTTCTCAGTAACAACTACTTGTTTCGCACCAGAATGAATGTACTTTCCTTACGAATTTCTTTGCTTGACGTCACGAGCGATTCCTGCATTGGCACATCATTCTACTGGCTCTGGAAACACCAGATGGCCAACCGCCTCTGCTAGCCAGCGTGGGAACCTAACGTTCGCTCCTTATTCTATACATACTGCAGCGCTGATACGTTCACTTTGCGTATGTGAAAAAGCAAACTTGGAAATAACGTAAAATGCGTTCTTACCCTAAGTAAGGGGTAATTTGCAAGGTACTTTTGCACATTTATTGTTTTGCTGCTTAACTACAGTCGGAAGTACTCAAACTCACTTTGTACTAATTTAAAATTTTTTGGTGAAGTATTTCGCGTCAGTGAGTTTGGAGCTTAGCCTGTAGTATAGTCCACTGGTTTCAATCACATGTGATTTTACCGGTATAATAATGAAACGGTACAGTAGTCACCTCTCCATAGGCAGCAGGTTTCGGTGCTCGCTTACACCAGGAATACAATCTGAGGCTGCTCCGCCGGCAATTTATTGCACGACGCGGCCGGCCGTGGGTGCAGCGCAACCCCATGTTGACGGATGGAGAATGTGTTAGGCGTAAACAGCAGAAGTAGTTCTGTAGTGTAGTAGTGCCAATCTTACTCCTGGGTAGGGGATCAGAGATACAGCACCGGCAGGTCGACGTCAAAGACGTTCCAGTGTCATAAGATGTGGGGTGGGGAGGTTGGTCACGGCCAAGTGGTTCGGCCATCCCCTCCACTGGGACCTAGGAAGACCTGTGGGTGCTCGCCGTATTCCAAACCTGTAGAAGACGGGCAAGTGAGCAGACGTGCCCTCACTGCGTCTGTCTCGGTGTTCACAGGAAGAAACGTGTTTAAATATTTGAACTGATTCTTTTTTGTTTCCAGCTTCAGATTATGTAGGGAAACGAATGTACGTATGCAATTTTGGTAGAAAAACTGCACCGTAAAAAATGTTTCTTTGTGCGAAGGGATCTTAGAACATACGGTATGCCCCATGCTAGTAATAGTGAACGTGGTTGATCAATGGGTAGCCAAATTATAACATCGTAATTCGCCGCCTCACGGCAGAGTTAAATTGATTGTCGTTTCCACTCCCTTTGTAGTTGGACGAATTGTAATTCGACGTGGTCGATCGTTCGTTGCCGGAGGGCAAGAGTTTCAAATAGCGACAAAACAGATATCGCTCCGCTACACTCCTTCGACGCCCGGTATTAATGTGTTTGGTCCCCTGCCTGTCCGTTATCCTCCTCTCACATAGTGGATGTTCTATGTAAAGTAATGGTAGAATTTGGTGGTGCACATTTTGGCCAGACGCAGTTCCGTCTTGCCCGTAAAACAATATTGTGCATGCAGCTTAGCGTACAAGATAGCCAAGCTATACGTTGCAAAACTGTAATCCCTGTAAAGTGGGATCATTACTGTAAGCGCTGTAAAGTGGAATAATCATGTTTAAAGTAAATAGGTTATGAATGATCATCAATCTTTAACTTACCCTGAAATCACAATGAAGTCAATCAAAAGAGAAGTCATTTATAGAAGGAAAAGAGTTTTAAAATACAAAATTTATAGAACGCAGGGACCCACACATCAGTGTGTGAGCCCTTCAGCCCCTTGCTTAGTAATGCGCGAAATAGGACACGCTCTGTTCTCTAGGTTGCGCTCTCAAGTACCCATCCACCAATTATCAGCTGCGCCATTTCCATTCAGGGCTAGTTACAATGATAACCTCTTTTATTAATGCCGATCTCAGGTGTCGGTTTCCGCCCGGTTGTGGACCAGTATAGAAACAAGAAAATCCACCAAAATCACGAGGGTTTCGTAAAGCAGAGGGTTTATAAGAAAGCACAGGCAAAAGCATAGTTTTCTCTCCTCCCCAATAATACGGTTAACTTTCATCTGGCGTCTTCTGCTAGGTTTATTGTAAGAAAGTTTGTTTAATTTCCACAGTATGGTTATCTTTCAATAACACGTTATTAATTATGGTGCGGTTACTAATTTACTACGTTTGAATTTCAAACAAAATAACTGTCAATTTTTTAAACCCTTGGAGAGTACACGGTTGATTTGTGCCTTAATCTCTGCTCTTCTCCCATGTGCAATGGAAACATAAGTCACACATTCTACTTAGTAGTCACTTCTCCCTCGTTTTATGAAGAACCGTTCTTCTGATTATTTTTCTTACAGTGATGACTTCCTCTTTGACATTTTTAGAGTTCACGTGAAACGTTCAAACACTTCAGTAACAAATTAACCCGCTTTACGATGCAGACAGTGAAGCAGAAAACCACATTGCTGGAAAGCTTAAACTGAACTGAGACAAGGGACAATAATGGAAGGTCAACTTCACTATGGTGCAATTATAGCCCTTAGGAGGGTAGGATGTCAAACGGGCCGACTTGGAGCAGGAGAGGCACCACAGGACATTTTAATTTCCACTGTCTATACTTTTACAAATAAATTCACAAAACTATGTCAGCATGACCAGGAAGGATTCAGGATTCACACTCCTAGTAGCGGAAGTTCAAAAACATAACAATATAATTTTTTTTACATGTGAAGTTTCATCATTTTTTCTCTTACTATTGGCTGCATTTGTTACAATAGGTATACTTTTCTTCATAACTAAGAGAGACTGTTCGATGAATTTTGCACAGCATACAAACCATACTCACAGGTGTCTGAAACTCTAGAATCTATTTAATTTATGAAAAAATGAATGAGCTGTTACGTTTTAAACTTTATATTTAGAAAAAAATCAAATTTTGTAGTTAATTATCTCAATTTGTACCACAGTTTTTAATAGATTTGGAAAATTCTAGAGTTTCATACACCTATTAGTATGGTTTTTATGCTCTGCAAAATTCATCATAGAATCTCTCTTACTTGTGAAGAAAAATGTACCTCTAGCAACAAACGCAGCCAACAGTAAGTGAAAAAATGATGAAATTTCATATCTAAAAAAAATTTATTTTGTTGTGTTTTTGCACTTCCACTGCTATGAGTGTGAATCCTGAATCCTTCCTGGTCATGCTGACAAAGTTTTAGGAATTTATTTGTAAAAGTATATGTCCTGTGGTGCCTCTCCTGCTCCAAGTCGGCCCGTTTGACGTCCTACCCCCCTCAAGAATCTCATTCAGCTACGATAGTAAAAAACTTCCGTTATTTATTTTAACAGCTGTGGCTGAAATATTGATCCACGCAACGATTTGGAGAAAAATACGAGAATATTTCTCTGAGATCCGAAATCTGGGACAAACTGCCATTCCAAACGTATTTTTCGGGACACCGATTTCTTTAGTCTTAATGCGGGACTGTGCCAGAAAACTTTGACATCTGACAACCCCAATCCCTACATTACTGTATTCTGTGAAGTCTCTCAATCTCTCAATAACTACTTCAACTTAATATCCATTAGTAGCTGCTTACTGTGGTCAGGGCTGAGTCTACTACTTCAATTGTTACTCCCACCCCCCTACTCTGATATATTAATAAGATGTATAAATAATAAGAGTGGACAAAATTGGACCTTATGAGACACGATTTTAGGTTTTTTCCTCATTCACTAATGTTTTATCTTCCTTTGGCTTTGCCAGAACTATTCCTCGTAAACTTTTCGTCAACTGCTTTTCACATTATTTGTTTTTAACGTCTGCTTCTGTAGCGTACCGGAAGCGTTACCGCCTATCACACAAGGGGCCCGGATTCAATTCCCGGCAGGGGACTGGGTGTTGTGTGTCCTTCATCATCATTTCATTATCATTGACTCGCAAGTCGCCGACGTGGCGTCACCTAAACAGAACTTGCAATACGGCGGCCGAACTTCCCCACATGGGGCCTTCCGGCCAACAATGCCATACGATCATTTCATTTCATGTTTTTAACAATGTAAATTCAGTAAAAACAAACTCTTTGAAAGTTCAAAACAGTTGTTTTTTATTGAGCCTATTGTTAGTATGGTGCTTCCATTCTCGTTATTTGAACAAAACGTTAGTTACAAGTTCTGTACAGGTTGCGAGTTTTGTGTGCAACACAAACTTCTGATTCGCTCCGACTACATAGAGAATAAAGGCAGTGGAATATCTGCAAGTCCAAGTATTTCGTACTGCTATGAGAAATCCAGCCAAATACCAAACATTGTCCAAGCTCACAGTGTAGGTAGCAGCGTAGCAGGCACTGATGTCGAAAGTGTGTAGACTGAATATGACTCTTGTTTTCGCTATGTCGGCAGCTTTATTCTTCTTTGCAAGCCAAAGATTCGCACCTCGTCTCGTGACGTGGTGGAGAAGTGCATGTCGGTGGACCGTTGTGGGAGTAAATAAATACAGGATGTTTAAAAATGAACTTATCAACTTTGATCACACATATTTCAGGAATGAAGTAAGGTAGAGCGGTGTGGCTTGCGGCGTACTGTTCAAACACACACTTAAAATTTTGCATCCGTTTTGTCTTGCCGGTTAGCAACTGAAGTAAATGATATGCCTCGGCAGACAGTGCATTACGTGGAGTGCTTGATGATGAGCAGGTCTGGCACCTATGTGCTTCTGGGCACGTTACAGAAATAAACAACCGTCACTTCAGACCATAAGACAGTGTGGAATTCAGAACTGACACGTATAGGAAGAGTTCTGTACGTTGGAGCAAGAGGAATGCAGATACGGAACGGATGCAACAGTCATTTATTATGAGGCCAACGAAATTAGTCAGGCAAGCGTCTCAACAGTTGTAGGTACCACCATCCGCGGTGCAGAGGGTGCTATACGAGAGACTGAAAATTGAAGCCTACAAGATGCAGTGTTGCATGTGCTTCAACCTGATGACACGCCAAAGTACGAAGTATTTGAAATTGAGAAACTGAGTCACATCAATGATGACACAGATTACCTGAAGAAGGTGATGACGACCACGAACGAAGCTTGCTTTCATGTGTCCGAGAAGAGTAAACCGACGTGTTGTATCGGGACCTCTGATAACTTACACATTAACATGGAAAGTGTGTGCGACAGTCCGGAGATAGACTTGTGGTGTGGTCTGCTTCATGACCGTGTGATGTGACAGTTTTCTTTTGCAGAGGCGTTAATAGCCCAGACAAAACAGGACATATTGGAACAGATCGAATTCCGACAAGTGGAAGAAGTGCTACTGCATCATGCTGCTTCTACTCACATGCCTCGATCTTTGGACGGTACATTTCTGGGTCGATGGATTGACAGAAGAATACTCAATTCCTGGTTCCCAACGTCTCAAGACATAACGCAAATACTTTTTTTTTTCTTTGGAGCTTTATGAAGGATTCTCTCCACCAGACCCCACCACGTGACTGCGAACTCGCATCAAAGCAGAAATTTAAAACGTTGATCAGGACATGAGAGGCTGGACATGGGAAGAGGCGGAATATCACTATGTATCCTACAGATGAAGCACACATCGAATTTTGTTAAACAGCTGCTAAAACTTCAGGTATGTATGAAGATGCGGCCACAAGGCTAGCTACTTGCTCCATTTCTGAAATATCGCAGATGTAAGGGTCAAGGGTTAAAAAGGGTATAAGAATGAGATGTACTCCTTCGCACCTAGTGTTCAATCTACACATCGAAGAACCTATCACGGAAAAAAAACGGGTTGAAATGGCTCTGAGCACTATGAGACTGAACTGCTGAGCTCATCAGTCCCCAAGAATTTAGAACTACTTAAACCTAACTCACCTAAGGACGTCGCAAGCATCCATGCCCGAGGAAGGATTCGAACCTGCGACCGTAGCGGTCGCGCGGTTCCAGACTGTAGAGCCTAGAACCGCTCGGCCATCCTCGCCGGCTATGACGGAAATTAAAAGAGAGATTAAAAAGTGGGACCAAAATTCGATGTGAAAGGATATCAATGATTCAAGATCCACTGACAACATTGCTACCTTCAGTGAACGTGAAGAAGAATTAAACGATCTACTGAATGGGGTTAATAGTCTATTGAATACGAAAAATGGACTAACAAGTACGTGGAATTAAGACGAAAGTAATGAGAAGTAGCGAAAACGAAAACAGCGAAAAACTTAACATCAGAATTGGGGATCACGAAGTAGACGATCTTAGGACTTATGCCTCCTAGGCAGCAAAGTAATCCATGATGGATGGAACAAGGAGGACATAAAAAGCAGACTGTCACTGGCAAGAAGGGCGTTCTTGACCATTAGAAATCTACTAGTATCAAACATAGGACTTAACTTGAGGATGGAATTTTTGAGAATGTACGTTTGGAGCACAGCGTTGTGTGGCAGTGGAACATTGGCTGCGGGAAAACCGGAACAGAAGAGAATGGAAGCATTTGAGATGTGGTGCTACACATGAATGTTGAACGACAGGTGAACTTGTAAGACAAGTAGTAAGGATCTTATCCGGAGAACCAGTGAGGAAAGGAATATATGGAAAACAGTGATAATAAAAAGGGGCAGGATGAGAAGACATCTATTAAGATGTCACTAAACAACTAAAGGGAGCTGTAGAAGGTAAAGACTGTGGTGGAAGACATAGTTTAGAACACATTCAGCAAATAATTTAAGGTGTAGGTTGTAATTGGTGCTCTGAGATGAAAAGGTTAACACGCAAGAGGAATTTGTGGAGGGCCACATAAGAAGACTGATGAACGCTCACCACCCCCACCTCTAAAATAAATATATAAATAAAGAAATAATAAACAAAGGATCGTTTTCGGACACTGTGTTAATAAGAAGACTGACGAACCCTCAACCCCTCTCTAAAATAAATAAACAATAAAAAAGGACAGTTTTGGAATACCGTGTATTCATGATCTCTGAATTACTGACAACAGCACCGACAGCACGGGAAACTTGCCTTATTTTCTTGTTTAAGGCGTCCAGTACTTGATAAGTTATTGTCCAAATGGCCTTCCTAGTCTAACAACACATCTGAACCACAGTCTGTGATTTATCGAGTAAATTGTTTCTATTAAAATGTGCCAGTACATCTTGTAAGCGTATTGTCATATCGCTGGCCTAGTTGTAGAGTATCTTTGCGGGCAGCCGCGTCTGTAGAGTTGAGCACGGGACACGTAACTGTTTTGTTGTGGTGTGTGTTGCTCTGCATGTGAGAGGCATTGTTAGTATGGAAATTGAAGTGTTGCTACAAGTCCTATCACAGTAAAGTGATAAAATAAGCAAATGATTCAGAGGAAAGTGCGTCAAGAAGGAATTTAAAAATGAGCAGTACTGCTGATAACGTATTTGTGTATCCTCTCGTTGCGTGTCGTACCGTACAGTATCAATGATCTGCGCCGTGTTCGGTCTCCCAGAATGAACTAATGTAATCAGAAAAAACTTAGTTACCACAAAAGAGTGCAGTCAAGTGCCAGTGCCTTGTTGCGAGTGTGAGAACGTGCGTTCGGTCATCGGGTTCCGCATTATCAACAATCAGCCGCGCAGCGACGGTTACGCGCACGCTCGTACAAGTGAGAAATGACAACTGAAAAATTAACTTTACGAACAGTGTTATATCATTAAGAGTGTCAACGAGGACTGGTACCAAATATCTGTGTATGCATACGAGCGTAAGAACCTTCGTGCGATCATCCGGTTTCCGCATCATCAACAATCACCCGCGTAATTGTCGGTGACGCGTACGCTCGTGTGAGTGATGTTGTGGGCTGGTGATCATCTATTAATTGGGATAAACACCTATGAATTACGAGGGCAGTTCAATAAGTAATGCACAACATTTTTTTTCTCGGCCAATTTTGGTTGAAAAAACCGGAAACTTCTTGTGGAATATTTTCAAACATTCCCGCTTCGTCTCGTATAGTTTCATTGACTTCCGACAGGTGGCAGTGCTGTACGGAGCTGTTAAAATGGCGTCTGTAACGGATGTGCGTTGCAAACAACGGGCAATGATCGAGTTTCTTTTGGCGGAAAGCCAGGGCATCTCAGATATTCATAGGCGTTTGCAGAATGTCTACGGTGATCTGGCAGTGGACAAAAGCACGGTGAGTCGTTGGGCAAAGCGTGTGTCATCATCGCCGCAAGGTCAAGCAAGACTGTCTGATCTCCCGCGTGCGGGCCGGCCGTGCACAGCTGTGACTCCTGGCGGAGCGTGCGAACACACTCGTGCTACTCTTCAGAAACTGAAGAAACGACTTCAGCATGTTCGTAGGCACAAAAATCTGAACGAACTTCTCCTTCTTCATGACAACGCAAGACCTCACACAAGTCTTCGCACCCGAGAGGAGCTCACAAAACTTCAGTGGACTGTTCTTTCTCATGCACCCTACAGCACCGATCTCGCACCGTCGGATTTACATATGTTTGGCCCAATGAAGGACGCAATCCGTGGGAGGCACTACGCGGATGATGAAGAAGTTATTGATGCAGTACGACGTTGGCTCCGACATCGACCAGTGGAATGGTACCGTGCAGGTATACAGGCCCTCATTTCAAGGTGGCGTAAGGCCGTAGCATTGAATGGAGATTACGTTGAAAAATAGTGTTGTGTAACTAAAAGATTGGGGAATAACCTGGTGTATTTCAATGCTGAATAAAACAACCCTTGTTTCAGAAAAAAAATGTGTTGCATTACTTATTGAACTGCCCTCGTAGAATGTAAACAGTGCGACCTGCGATTTCCTTTAATCGTCTCAGAATATAGATGTTCATACCAGACGTCGAACAGTGTTGCGTTTCAACGTTGAGTGGCTCCCCAAAACCCGCCTGTATATTTCGATAGATAATTTCAGGCAAGCCAGCATCAGTGTGGAGCAGAACAGTTCGACCGCCGCGGGATTATCAGGTACGTGGTGTGGACAATCAAGAAAAGCAGAAACGACAACCAGTTTAAGGTACCACCCCACCCATCTGTACCACCGGGCCTGTTACAATCTGCGTAGTATTTATGTGCAGAACTCGGTATCCAGTATCATTTATCAGTCAAAAAATTGCGGATTATACTGTATAGTACCACTACACTTATAAAAGTGCACTAAGAAACAGCACAAACCCGTAGAGTTGTATCAAGGATATTGAATTACGTCGAGGTAGCTGTGCGCGCCGTACGTTGAGGGAATCTGTGCTACTGTCGCTTTTGGCAACTGGCAATACCGTAAGCCGGCCGTAATGCTGCCGGTGCCTCCAGTTTTGATGTGGCTGGCAGGGGCAGCAGGTAGCAGGTAGGCGGGCGGTGGTCGGTGTGATGTGGGCGGCGCCGGAGTGGCCCTGCATAATGCACGGCAGGTAAGCGGCCCCCGCGTCGCGCCGCCACTGAATAATTGAGGGCACAGCGCCACCCGTGTCAGCCAGAGGAAGGGGAAGGGGTTGGGGGGAGGGAGGGGGGGACAGCGCGGATTTGGCACAGCTCCCTGGGATGTCGCGCGAAATCTGGCAGCCGCCCCGTCGAGTTTCCCTCCAGTGTGCTCTCCTCTGACTCCGCTGACGCGCCGAACGCCAAGTGGTGGAGGTGTTGAGGCAGCTTCCTCCCACTTGTCACTTCGCACATCCCTAGTTACTAACAAGCAGGGAAGATGAGGTATAGTGAACATCAGTGAGTGACCACAGGATATACGAGTGCGAGCAGTGAGCACAATACTGCATCTTTGTTCGAGGAGTAGTTATACAACTACTATCGAGCCACACGGCGGTGATGTGTTATACTCTACTGGCCATTAAAGTTGCTACACCAAGAAGAAGTGCAGACGATAAACTAGTATTCATTGGACAAATATATTATACTAGAACTGACATGTGATTACATTTTCACGCAATTTGGGTGCATAGATCCTGAGAAATCAGTATCCGGAACAACCACCTCTGGCCGTAATAACGGCCTTGATACGCCTGGACATTGAGTCAAACAGAGCTTGGATGGCGTGTACAAGTACAGTTGCCCACGCAGCTTCAACGCGATACCACAGTTCATGAACAGTGGTGACTGGCATACTGTGACAAGCCAGTTGCTCGGCCACCATTGACCAGACGTTTTCTATTGGTGAGAGATCTGGAGAATGTGGTGGCCAGGGCAGCAGTTGAACATTTTCTGTATCCAGAAAGGCCCCTACAGGACCTTCAACATGCGATCGTGCATTATCCTGCTGAAATGTAGGGTTTCGCAGAGATCGAATGAAGGTTAGAGCCACGGGTCGTAACACATCTGAAACGTAACGTCCACTGTTTAAAGTACCGTCAATGCGAACAAGAGGTGAGCGAGATGTGTAACCAATGGCACCCCATACCACCACGCCAGGTGATATGCCAGTATGGCTATGACGAATACACGCTTCCACTGTGCGTTCACCGCAATGTCGGCAAACACGGTTGCAACCAAAATGATGCTGTAAACATTACCTGGATTCATCCGAAAAAATTACGTTTTACCATTCGTGCACCCAGGCTCGTCGCTCGTGTCTGTGATGCAGCGTGAAGGGTAACCGCAGTCATGGTCTCCGAGCAGATAGTCCACGCTGCTGCAAACGTCGTCGAACTGTTCGTGCGGATGGTTGTTGTCTTGCAAACGTCCCCATTTGTTGACTCGGGGATCGAGACGTGGCTGCACGATCCGTTACAGCCATGCGGATAAGATGCCTGTCATCTCGACTGCTAGTGATACGAGGCCGTTGTGATCCAGCACGGCGTTCCGTATTACCGTCCTGCACCGACCGATTCTATATTCTGCTAACAGTCATTGGAGCTCGACCAACGCGAGCAGCAATGTCGTGATACGATAAACCGCAATCGCGATAGGCTACAATCCGACCTTTATCAAAGTCGGAAACGTGATGGTACGCACTTCTCATCCTTACACGAGGCATCACAACGTTTCACCAGGCAACGCAGATCAACTGCTGTTTGTATATGAGAAATCGGTTGGAAACTTTCCTCATGTCAGCATGTTGTAGGTGTCACCACCGGCGCCTACATTGTGCCAATGCTCTGAAAAGCTAATCATTTGCATATCACAGCATCTCCTCCGTCTCGGTTAAATTTCGCGTCTGTAGCATGTCGTCTTCGTGGTGTAGCAATTTTAATGGCCAGTAGTGTAGGACGCGCAACGCCGTGGCTACTGGATGCACAGTCGGATGAGGAAGCGTGGAGAGAGCGGGTGTGGTTCGCTTAGAGCGCTGTAGGGATAATGCCGAGCGGTGGAAGGCAAGTGCCGTTCTAGGAGAAGCATACACTCACATTTTTGGTAAAATGCACATTTGCAAGATCACCATTCAAAAGATCTGTTACTCCTTCTTTGGTTATACCTGAAAAGAATTCGACCGAAAATGCAGAGGTTTGTTTTCGTCCAGTCTGTTATAAAGTCTGTCTGTACACTCAGGAGCGAGCAGCGCTTTTAGTGGGGGAATAGCGTTTCCCGGAAGAACCCTGCAACTGGCTTACAGGGGCACCCAAAATCAGTCGGCGGTTACCTGTCCAGGGGTGCAGATCGGTTTGCAGTGGTATACGTCGTTTCTGTTCGTGGGATCTTAGTTGAAAGTGTCACTCAGTTAACTTCGAATGCTCACTAATATACTTCGGTATCCGGAAGTGATAGATAATGGCCCTGCATTGCAAGAAAATGTGCAGAATACAAAGAAGAGGAGGTATCTGCGGAGTAACGTGTGACCGATCGTCTCTAATGTTATTACAGCGTGTGTTAAAGAGGCGACACGAAAAAAACTGTTAGCTAATATTACAAGGCCAAATAAAAGGGCTGTAATTTATGCAAACGTCAGCCTCGCCACCAATAGGACACAAAAGGAAGGAACGTGAAAATAAGCTGCATGGTTTACTGGAAAACCCATGAGGCAAAACTAATAATTTTGGGAGGAAACGCATCGTTATAGACAGTTTCACAATCACGTAAAACCTTTGATGCGTATGGAACAGCAGCGTTTGAATGTATTCTGTCACTAAATCTCTATGTCGGTTACTATTCACCTGATTCTAAGACATATTACTTAAAACATGTGCGCAATAGCTATTCTAAACACTGCTGAAATTTCCTTCGAAACACGTACACCGATTTTGGACTTCTGAACAAAAAGCTTGACATACGAGGTGTGTTCACATAAAATTTTTTCCTTTTTGCTAAGAACTTGTTTGCCGGCCGGAGTGGCCAAGAGGTTCTAGGCGCTGCAGTCAGGAACCGCGCGGCCGCTACGGTGGCAGGTTCGAATCTTGCCTCGGGCTTGGATGTGTGTGATGTTCTGAGGTTAGTTAGGTTTAAGTAGTTCTACGTTCTGGGGGACTGATGACCTCAGAAGTAAAGTCCCATAGTGAAAAAAAAAAAAGAAGAAGAACTTTGTTAATCTACAGCAATGTTATCCTCTTCAAAATATTCCCCATTACGTACAATATGTCACTCCTTTTTTCAGTTTCCGGAAAACTTTATGAACTGTTGCCTAGGGATAGTTTATAGGTCTCTTAACTGTGCATTTTTCATCTCATCCATGCTTGTAAAACCCCTGTCCTTTAAAGCTCGAATGTTTATACCACACTGTATGCCCTTGGTTTACCCATAACAGACTCACCAAAAGCAATATTTAAAATTTCTAACAATTTCATACACTTTATACCACATATAAGAAAATTTAATACAGATTCTCTAATCTATTTTTATGCAAAACAAATAATCACTGATGCTACTAAAACCTTTTTTGACAGCTGATAACAGAGTGAATACCCAATATGCATAACATTGTACACATAATTTTCAGGCCGGCCACGGTGGCCGAGGGGTTCTAGTCCTTTAGTTTGGAACCGCGCGACTGCTACGGTCGCAGGTTCGAATCCTGCCTCGGGCATGGATCTGTGTGATGTCCTTAGGTTAGTTAGGTTTAAGTAGTTCTAAGTTCTAGGGGACTGATGACCTCAGATGTTAAGTCCCATAGTGCTCAGAGCCATTTGAACCATAATTTTCAGATATGTTTAGGAAGACAGTGACAAAAAAAATTGTGCAAATCGAACTAATGTAACACACCAAATTATAAATTTCTGGTTACATTTTAAACACTCTTCTGTTGGAAGAATTTTTACCTTTCAATGCAGCCGTTCAAAGAAAACTACCTTTTAGTAGAAACAGAAAGTAAGAACGAATCTTAAAGTCTACAGATAGGTTACACTATGCAGGGTTCATTCTACGAATAACGATAGAAAATCATACATTCACGTGAACAGGCATTCGGTTCTATGTTTGTTTCAATGTTTGTGGTGGAATCCTGACTTCCATTCTAATGTTAACATTATTTACTAGCCGGCCGCGGGGGTCTAGCGGTTCTGGCGCTGCAGTCCGGAACCGCGGGACTGCTACGGTCGCAGGTTCGAATCCTGCCTCGGGCATGGCTGTGTGTGATGTCCTTAGGTTAGTTAGGTTTGAGTAGTTCTAAGTTCTAGGGGACTTATGACCTAAGATGTTGAGTCCCATAGTGCTCAGAGCCATTTTTTGAACATTATTTACTCTATAATGTTGTGTTTCGGAAGAAGCTATCGTCCTTTGTACTCCTTATGGTCTTAACGCATTTGTCTAAAAATAAACGCAGCCTGGACGTATCTGTAGACGGTGTCGCCATAGATTTAAAGCGCGCGCCGCGGCAGGGCCGGTACTAACGTTGTGAAACAGCCTGTAGAGGCGCCCTGTGACGTAGCTGGGTAGACAGATTGGGGACGCGCTCACTCGCTCCTCAGTGTAACTTCCACAGAAGAGTCACGAGTGGAGAATTTTGAGTAAAATCTACAGATCTCTCTTGTTGCCATGTTACAGTCTGCTTATTTGGTCAAAACGCACTTAGAATTTACACAGTGTCACCCCATCAACGTGTTGTACAGACGCAATTGCGAAAGACTTTTGAAACAGTGGTTTATTAAGTTTATTAAGTGAGGAACTGAGGAAAAGTAATGTCAATATCTTATGAAAACGCAAATCCTCCATGCAACATAAATTTGTAATGACCTCACTTACGCCGTTCCAAAACCCATAGCCTTTCTCTTTTCACTAGTTATCGACGGCTCTTAAAAATTACATTCCTTCATCGGAAAAGTCTGTAGTTAGCGCAATGACACGGCTGATAATGAAGTTTTGCATAATAACCGTACGGCAAAATACACTCCTGGAAATTGAAATAAGAACACCGTGAATTCATTGTCCCAGGAAGGGGAAACTTTATTGACACATTCCTGGGGTCAGATACATCACATGATCACACTGACAGAACCACAGGCACATAGACACAGGCAACAGAGCATGCACAATGTCGGCACTAGTACAGTGTATAACCACCTTTCGCAGCAATGCAGGCTGCTATTCTCCCATGGAGACGATCGTAGAGATGCTGGATGTAGTCCTGTGGAACGGCTTGCCATGCCATTTCCACCTGGCGCCTCAGTTGGACCAGCGTTCGTGCTGGACGTGCAGACCGCGTGAGACGACGCTTCATCCAGTCCCAAACATGCTCAATGGGGGACAGATCCGGAGATCTTGCTGGCCAGGGTAGCTGACTTACACCTTCTAGAGCACGTTGGGTGGCACGGGATACATGCGGACGTGCATTGTCCTGTTGGAACAGCAAGTTCCCTTGCCAGTCTAGGAATGGTAGAACGATGGGTTCGATGGCGGTTTGGATGTACCGTGCACTATTCAGTGTCCCCTCGACGATCACCAGTGGTGTACGGCCAGTGTAGGAGATCGCTCCCTACACCATGATGCCGGGTGTTGGCCCTGTGTGCCTCGGTCGTATGCAGTCCTGATTGTGGCGCTCACTTGCACGGCGCCAAACACGCATACGACCATCATTGGCACCAAGGCAGAAGCGACTCTCATCGCTGAAGACGACACGTCTCCATTCGTCCCTCCATTCACGCCTGTCGCGACACCACTGGAGGCGGGCTGCACGATGTTGGGGCGTGAGCGGAAGACGACCTAACGGTGTGCGGGACCGTAGCCCAGCTTCATGGAGACGGTTGCGAATGGTCCTCGCCGATACCCCAGGAGCAACAGTGTCCCTAATTTGCTGGGAAGTGGCGGTGCGGTCCCCTACGGCACTGCGTAGTATCCTACAGTCTTGGCGTGCATCCGTGCGTCGCTGCGGTCCGGTCCCAGGTCGACGGGCACGTGCACCTTCCGCCGACCACTGGCGACAACTTCGATGTACTGTGGAGACCTCACGCCCCACGTGTTGAGCAATTCGGCGGTACGTCCACCCGGCCTCCCGCATGCCCACTATACGCCCTCGCTCAAAGTCCGTCAACTGCACATACGGTTCACGTCCACGCTGTCGCGGCATGCTACCAGTGTTAAAGACTGCGATGGAGCTCCGTATGCCACGGCAAACTGGCTGACACTGACGTCGGCAGTGCACAAATGCTGCGCAACTAGCGCCATTCGACGGCCAACACCGCGGTTCCTTGTATGTCCGCTGTGCCGTGCGTGTGATCATTGCTTGTACAGCCCTCTCGCAGTGTCCGGAGCAATTATGGTGGGTCTGACACACCGGTGTCAATGTGTTCTTTTTTCCATTTCCAGGAGTGTACTATTTGCTTGATATCATTTGCCAAATTCTCACGTCGAGATCTCAAACCGTTTATGAAATGTAAGGAATGTTGTGGATTTCTCACTCTGGCTTTGTCACTGGTGCGGTGCGATCACAAATGAGTGCCCTATATCAAATCAATTTTCTCCAGATTGGTGACAGACAGAGAACTCTACTCAAGTCTAAAGAAAAATAAATTTCATACACAGCAACATATTATGTAAAATGCACCAGACGCAAAACCATAGCGACCCCTGTTTTTCATGCCAAACTTTTTCGAATTTCACGCAGTGTCTTATTTTTACATAAGTATCCCAATAACAATGACCATTAACGAATTGATGGGCACATCATAATGAACTTGACATATAAAGCTACAAGTAAGCGAAAATGAATTTCTTTTACGGAACAGTTTCTGCAAAATAGTTTAAGAAAGACTGCAGGGCGTGGGCGTCGATCCGTCGTCGCCGACAGGCCGAAAAATGGCGGTGCTTGTCGGCCTCCCCTTTTGAACAAACGAATGGACTCGCCCAGCACTGTGATCACCGAGCGTCGACCACCGTATCATGCGCGACCTATACCCAGGGACACACTGTAACTGTCCCAGAGCACCCCACCAAAATACAGTGATTTTTTTTTCTTAAAACTAAATCTTTATTAGCAATGATGCAGTTAATCTATATTCTTCTGTAGTACCATGACCCTTCATCCGAAAGGCGACAGATCGAGCTGGACCAGCTTTCCCTCCATCCCTGGTGGACATCGTCAGAGGACTATCGAGCTGTTTAGTAGATTCCCCATAGCAGTTGTTAGCGAACTCGTCGATGCGAAACTGATGTAGTAATACACCGCATCACAGCAACAGTAAGTCAACCAATGCCATGTTCATGTATGAAATATGCTAAATAAAAAGTTACATTCTTCATTTGTGTAGCTATATCGTCCGTGTTTAGGTTCAAATTCTTAAGGGTACTTTCGTTCCATTGTTGCCACTACAAAAAATACGTGTCTTTTTTATCATAGGCGTTTCACTTTATTGAGTTAAAGTATCATCAGTGGTCTATAATACAGTTGTTTACATTTTCAATTTGCTTTAGCCGGCCGTGGGGGCCGAGCGGTTCCAGGCGCTACAATCTGGAACCGCGCGACCGCTACGGTCTCAGGTTCGAATCCTGCCTCGGGCATGGATGTGTGTGATGTCCTTAGGTTAGTTAGCTTTAAGTAGTTCCAAGTTCTAGGGGACTGAAGACCTCAGAAGTTAAGTTCCATAGTGCTCAGAGCAATTTGAACCATTTGAACTATTTTGCTTTAACAGCGAAAAACGGTTCGTTAACAATGTGTTGATTTTTACTTACCGTAATTTATTCTTGATTTCTCGCCTTCATCGGGAAATGCCGTCTGCTAGCACATCGTTATTGTTTTTCTTCTTTAGGTGCTGACAGCTATAGTCTAATTTTTAGTTGCTCTTCAGAACTATGCATTTTTTGTTTTACACAGCATGTATTTGCGTTAACCACTGTTTTATGTTTGTTTTTATACATCTAACTATGTATTGTGGTTTGTGGTTTGTAGTGTTGCCAGCTTAATATTTCCAGTAGTTTTCTTTGACCTATGTTATTTTTCTATTAGTTTAATGTACACGCGTAATTCTGTTTAATTTTGTTGCTATGTATTTATGTACTGTGTAACAGTAGTGAAGGAATATTCATGCAGTTTTTTTGTGGGGGAGGGAGAAGCCATGATGAGTGGGCACAAGTGTATAGTAGTGTGATGGAGGAGAAGGCCCGGAGCAAGAAGTGAAATGAAATTAGGAGAGGGGGCAGGCTTGTGTGGGAGAGTGGGAGAGGGTGAAAGCTGGAGAAGATTCTTTTCTTTTTCATGTATTTTCGTCCATTGTTTTACATAGAGTCTGTCTTCCAAAATTTCATTGGTCTTCGAGCAACTGTTTATTTAGTGCTAACGCTTTGTGTATGTGGAAATATTCTTGGAAAGGGAAGAGTTGTGCCTTTAATGATTCTTACGATGTTCATATATTTTTCAGTATTGGTTGGTCTCGGTATAAGGTGTTCTTGTTTTAGATGATCTGCAAATGTTGAGTGTTTTGCACCGTATTTAACTGCTCTGATGTGTTCTTTATATCTTGTTTCGAATGTTCTGCCCGTCATTCAAATGTATATATTTTCACAACCTCTGCAACTGAGCTGATAGATACCAGATTGTTTGTATATGTCTGGTTTCAGTTACGGAATAATTACTTTTCACAGACTCACAAGGACCAGAAAGGAGTGAGGTTTCTGCTGCTACTTTCACTGCTCTATTGTTTATTCTCATAGGACCCGATGTCAAACCAATGCTTGAAGCCAGGAGCGCGATGAAGCGCACATGGGCAAATATCCGTAGTGCAGCATTAGTCAGTGACCCGTTCCATACAGTTGCCTGTGACGCTGCCTCGAAGCAACTGAATCGTTTCACCGGTAACGGGACCCCTTATATAGCTCTCAGCTCCTATCAGTTTACCAAAAGCATTAATTTGACATTGGGCTCTGTGAGGATAAATAATAAAGCAGTGAAAGTAAAAGCACAAACCTCACTTCTTTCTGGTCCTTGTGTGTTTGTGTGTTGTAAGTTTTCATTTAGTGTATTTCATACAGGTGTTGCTGGACACGATAATGGTTGGCTTACTGTTGCTGCGGTACACTGTGTTGCTGCATCACCAGACCGTGAGAGACGTATGTAGAAACACACTGACGTGCCAGAAATAAGGACGAAAGTAACGTTCCCACCATGCGTCATTGCCAAGCAATGCAGATTGATCAGCCATAGACCATGTGCAGAGAGAACTGCTACAGTATAGTACAGATAGCAACTGAAACAAATATGCAGTGAGACTAACGGAAATGAAACTTATTCGAAGACAACAATTACACTGAGTTTCCCGCTCTTCATGATGGTGCCCCGGACGTTCCAAAGGGGTGACATGGTTTTTGATAGCTTGCGTGCTCACGAGATACGGTAGTGCATGGTCTGCAATGTGATCCCATGCTGGCCTCAGATTAGATTTAGATTAGATTTACTTTCATTCCAATTGATCCGTAGTGAGGAGGTCCTTCAGTATGTAGAACAAGTCGGAAAAACAATAATACATGACAAATAAGCTAATGTACCTTCCACAGGTCCCAAGTGGAATGATCGTCTTTTTTTTATGAACGCTATATGAAAGGATCATTCTACAACACCCATTTACTAAGATCGCATGAATGCACTGAATTTAAAATTATTTTTTTTATTTATAAGGTAATAAACATGATAGAAGTATTACAATACTTATTTACAATGAACAAATTACTGCACTGAAATGTTGCAGAAGTTAAATTGTACTTTATATATACAAAATCAGTTGGTTCCACTGAGAAATTCATCAATGGAGTAGGAGTTGGCCACCAAAAATCCTTTAGGCTTCTCGTAAACTGAATTTCTTTGGTTGTTAAGGCTGCTGGCAAGTTATTGAAAACACACGTTCCTGAATAAAGCACACCTTTTTGTACAACAGTAAGTGACTTTAAACCCTTGTGAAAATTATTCTTCTTTCTAGTATTGATTAAATGAACTGAGCTGTTGGTTTGGAAAAGTGATATATTTTTAATGACACATTTCATTAACGAATGAATATGTTGGGAAGCCGTAGTTAGTATCCCTAGATCCCTAAACAGATCTCTGCAGGGTGTTCTTATTGCACGTTTCCATGCCCAGAAAACTTTAGCTTGGCTTGGTGAATTACCCCAAACAATAATCCCATATAATATTATGTAGTGAAAGTAAGCATAGTATGCCAGCTTTTTCATTTTTATATCCCCTATGTCTGACAGAATTCGCATTGCAAATAGAGATTTGTTTAGACACTTCAGCAGTTCTGAGATGTGCTCCTCCCAGTTTAATTTATTATCAACTTGTAATCCCAAGAATTTAACACTGTCCATTTCTTCTATCTGTCTGTCATCAAATGTTACGCATATACTCGTGGGACACCCCTTACAAGTTCTGAACTGCGTGCATTGTGTTTTTTCAGAGTTTAGTGACAAAGAATTGGCGAGGAACCAGTGATTAATGTTCACAAATATTTTAGCTGCCGATCTTTCTAAGACTAAACTTGATTTGCTGTTTATTGCAACGTTTGTATGATCGGCAAACAAAACCAACTTGCATCTGGTAACGTTACTGATGAAAGGTAATTGATATACACAAGAGAAAGTAAGGGCCATAAGATGGAGCCTTGTGGGGCCACACATGTAATTAGTTCCCAGTTCGATGATGCCTGATAGCTTAATACATGTCTCTTCCTAACAACACTCTTTGTTTCGTGCCAGAGATATAAGATTGGAACCATTTTACAGTATTTCCTGTTACACCATAATATTTTAATTTACTTAAAAGGATATTGTGATTTACACAGTCAAATGCGTTTGACAGATCACAAAATATACCAGCTGCCTGAAATTTTTTGTCTAATGAATTAAGTCTAGATAGCCTTCTCAATATCAGAATCCCTTAGAAATCCGACTGCCACTTTGACAGTATGTTATTTGTGATATGATGGTTGTAAGGGCGATTGTACATTACCTCTTCTAAAGAGAATGCTGGCCAGTGTGAAAATGAACGGAAATTTGACGCTATTTCTTCATCTCCCTTCTTACACAGTGGCTTAATTTCAGCATATTTCAACCATTCAGCAAATATTCCACTGATAAACGATTGGTTACACAGATATCTTTATATGTTACTTAACTCAGAATCATATTCTTTAATTAACTTTGTTGATATTTCATTATATCCACTAGATGCTTTCGATTTTAAAGATTTTATGATGGACATTACTTCTGCTGCTGGGGTAGTGAGTGTCAAATTCATATAATGGAAGTTACTTGAAATGTCTGGTCTGAGGTATCCGATGGCAGCATGTACAGAACCTAGAACATATTTTCAGTAACAGTTATAAAATTTTTTTTAAAGTTCTGCAACACTGTACACATCTGTCGCGAATGTATCATTTACTCTTAATGCTATTTGTCCCTCTTCATGTCTGGTTCTACCAATCTCCTCCTTCAGTATATCCCATATAGTCTTTATTTTGTTATCTGATATGACTATCTTTTCCTTGTAATATATTTGTTTTGATGTCCGTATTACAGTCTTTAATATTTTGCGGTAGTACTTGTAATGTGCTATTGCATCAATATCAGAACTCGGATTGACAGATACAGTTTTCTTTTTGTTTTACAAGGTACCCCTATTCCTTGAGTAATGCGTGGCTTCTTTGTAGACTTTGCTATAACCTTGGTTAGTTTTGGGGGAAAACAGTACTCAAATAAAGTAAACATTTTATTAGCAAAACTGTTATATGCCATGAGCACTGTAAATATCACTCCAGTGAGTGTCTCTGAGGAGTGTCCTAAAATAATCAATTTTTGGCTTATTGATTACCCTCTTTATTTAACACATTTTATATCCTGTTCGGTATTAACATTTAACAGAAGGAACAGCATGTCATGGTTTGAGCTCTTGTGGTAGCGTGTTCCGTTCCCCCACCAGCGCATTTGACAATTGTAAGATGGTCGCTGACACATGTGAATATACTGCAGTAAGTACCCCACACGTGCTCGATTGGTTTCAAGCCGGAGGAACAGACAGGTCAGCCGATTCGCCGAATAATCATTCGTTCCAAGACCTCCAAGAGACGAAGCTGGATGTATCTCATACAGAGAGGTAGGTACACGTAATACACGAAGAACATTATGTAACATAGTCGTTCTGTTGGTGTCGCTGTTATGATGTGGCAAAGCATAACTTTGAATGGGCCTACTGATCTGTAAGTCTTCGAACACGGCACACTCGTAAGACACCATTATGTGACTCTGTGCTCTTTCCGCAAAGTGAGTATTTTCAGGGATCCATCCGCTTCTGACTTCATTTTTATGGATGAGGGTGCGAGAATGCAAGAGCTCTTGGAAAGAGGGGAGTTTCGGCCAAGGGACTGGCCTGTCCGTTCTCTCGAATTAAATCCCATCGAGCACTTGTGGGATGCGTTGCGGATAGGTATCGCACCTCGGACACATGCACAAACGACTAATACGCACTGCTGTCTGTGGTGAGCACACACTTTATTAGGAACCACGTCCCGCCTTTTGTAATGTCCAGCGGACCATCAAAAACTGCGGTGACTTCAGGGTAATGACTGTCTGTGAATAAAAGCGTGATTTCTGTCCGTCGCACTACGTATTTCTTTCAGCTACCTTCTGTACCGTACTGTAGCATTCCTTCTATCTATGGTCAAAGTGCTCCCGAGCTACGTGTCTTGGCAGTGACCTGTCATGCGAAAGCTACTTTCGCCCTAACGTTCTGCGCACCAGAGTAGTTTGGGAGACGACTTCTGCCCCTTTAGCGAACATAAATGAAAAAAACCTAATAAATTTATTAACAGACTTACTCATCTACACGACAAATACGCCCCTTAAGATCGGGACAATTCCAAAGCACCAATATATATTAGTAATAAACATGGTCTTCTACGATGTCTTGTTTTTTAAGCCATATCGTTGCCGAGGCAACATGTAAGCTCCTCGTACTCTCTCTTGCTTAAAAAAGTTAAGAATTAGTTAATTAACTGTCTTTTATTTACAACATGAGATGGCATACCTTACCTGAAATAATATTTCCTGGATTAAGTGTATCATCCATGTTCACAGAGGCCGTTCTTCAAAAAGTAGGAGCCGGATTGTTCATTCACCAGACGATTAGAGTTTTATTTGTGCTCTTTCATTAATCATTCTGCTGTGTTGGCAGAAGAGCCAACACCGTGTAGCTAGAGGAGGCCGAAATGCACGCGTTCAAGCTCACGCAAACTGGCGTGAGGTCTGGAACAGGACAATGTAATTAATATAGCCAATACGGTACGTTGCTGCTGGAATACTTAACTTTAATCCATAATTGGTATACATCGCTCTTGACGGTACATGTATTACAATCTCAATATTAACTGGTAATGGCGCCTTGCTAGGTCGTAGCAAATGACGTAGCTGAAGGCTATGCTAACTATCGTCTCGGCAAATGAGAGCGTATTTGTCAGTGTAGCATCGCTAGCAAAGTCGGCTGTACAACGGGGGCGAGTGCTAGGACGTCTCTCTAGACCTGCCGTGTGGCGGCGCTCGGTCTGCAATCACTGACAGTGGCGACACGCGGGTCCGACGTATACTAGCGGACCGCGGCCGATTTGAACGCTACCATCTAGCAAGTGTGGTGTCTGGCGGTGACACTACACATTCTCTTAACAGAGAATGACCCTGTCTTCGTCAGCATCGAAGTACGAGTGTCTTAACTCCCGTATTACTTCAGTGTAAGAATTATATTAAACTTTCATAATCGAGTATCACTGAACGACGACGACAGACAGGCGAAACCTACTGGCTTGAAATTTAATCATTTTCTTCTTTCAGTGATGTGTACCATTAATTATATCTATAATCATTTTCAGATTACTACAGCTTGTTTATAAAAGGTGTTAATACCGATTATAGGACACAAAGGAAGTCCCATCGTTGTTGGAATGTCCCTTCTCGACACCACAAAAGTAAGCACGTCAAACTTTCAGCCAATTGCATTTCTCAATGTCTTTCAGCTGCAGAATTGTTCCATTGAAGAACTTAATCGAGAGAGGGCACATTTCACTACATGGAGAAAAGGGCAATGTTTTGAAATTTCCTTTCGGATTAAAACTGTGTGCCGGACCGAGATTCGAACTCGGGATCTTTGCCTTTTGCGGGAAAGTGGTTCTTACGCTGCGTCCCCTGTACTGTTTTATCAACGTATACTATTCCTCATAAGTTTTCTCGATCGTAACAGTCTTGTCTAAACTACATATCAGAAACACTAGTTCATATCTGAGGAAAATTCATTCTCTCCCGCGCCAACACTCAGTCGATTTCTCTAAGTTCTTCTCGGTAGCAAGTTCCTGGCTCTGGTGTGAGATCCCTCATTATATTGGAGAAATGAATTACATCTGAAGCTGCAAAAGACAGTTAATGACTTGTCTACTGAAGCAACAATAATATCTACCTTTGTCCCTTTAAGCGCTCATTATCCTACTATATCCTTCTTTCCAACCAGATCTTTCTATTTCCCTGTGGTCTTGCTGTTGTAGTTTGCCTCAGAACTCGCTATGTACAATTATAAACAGTATCTCGACTTTTACTGATATTATTATTCGTGGCAGCAGCAGCAGAACTGGCGTTGCTGGTATTATTTTCCTTTCTTATAAATACTGTTTATTCTTATTGTCTCTACAATCATTCAGATTATTTTTTATTCTAGTAATACTATTTTATTGCTATTTGTTATGTTGTAACCTCCCTGTGAAAATTACTTAAGGTCAATAATATAGAAAGTGTAACCTCCCCATAGAAGTTTTGAAAGGACAATAATTAAATGATAATGGGAATCGTGTTAAATGTAACCTCCCAGCAAATTCTTACAAGACAATACAAATGTTAATGTGAACAGAGCCAAGTGTGATATCCGAGCAAAAAATAAAAAGAAAAGTCTATGATAATGAAAACGTGCCAAAAGTTATTTCCCCACAAGATTACTGAATAATAATGACCCAAATGTTGTTGAGCTCCCACAAAACATCGTTAAATTGAAATAAAAGCGACCGTACCTTTGCTACAAAAATATTGAAAAATAATGGCCCAATGTAAACTCAACACAAAAATAGAGAAATGAACATTCAATTGTGATGATTTTTTTCTTTTTAATAGCGATTGCTTTGAAAACAGAATTATTATTGGGGCATTTCTTGAACAAATTAATTACAATTTCAATACATTATTAGCTGAGCGCAATGCTACTTCATTACCTTATTTAACAATATACCTCGTCCTGAATCGTGACCAGAGACCCGTGTCGACGCCCGCCGACTCCGACCGAGTACATCTCGCAACTGCTAACTTGCAACTGAACTACACGCTTTCACGACTCGCTACGTACCACAACTGTTCCTGCCGGCTCGCTACACGCAACTGAACTCTCGCGCAGTCAAGTGCAGACTAGCAACGATAAATAACTCTCTGGTCAGAGATTCTCTCATGCCTTGCCATCGCTGTACTGAATACATACGTGTTTCATAACCCTCCACTGGTGGGGGGTGGGGGGGGGGGGGAGCAAAAATTTGGCAGCGATGGTGAGTCATTTGGACTTGCCATGAGCAACAAATTTTTTCTCAACTAATTAACTTTACAATTACAGATAATATACAGATGTAGAACATGAAGTAAATATGGTGCACATGCACCAAGTACAAAATATATCAGACAAAGACAAATGTATACACAATGAGTACAAAACATATTCACAAATGGGAACGGTGCACACGCACAGTAGTACAGAATATATCAGCAAATGACGAAATGTATATACAATGAGTAACAAATGACATAAGTGCATACACACTGAAGTATTGAACATATCAGGAAATCACTAAATGTATACAGAATGAGTACAAATCATATTGAAAAATGAGAAAAGTGCACAGGCACTGAAGTTCAGTAGAAAACATATTAACACATGACATAAGTGCACATGCACTGAAAAATTCTTCAAAGTTTTCACAACACATCTCATTGACAAATGACATACATACAATGAGTAGAAATCATGTTAGAAAAATGACAAAAGTGCACACGCACTGAAGTAGTGAACATATCAGGAAATCATAAAATGTATATACAATAAGTAGAAATCATGTTAGAAAAATGACCAAAGTGCACACGCACTCTGGTTCAGAACATAGCAGCAAATTAAAAAAAAATGTATAGGTCATGAATGTAAATCATGTTAGAAAAATCAGCAAATTACAAATGTATATACAATAAGTAGAAATCATGTTGGAAAAATGACAAAAGTGCACACGCACTGAAATGCCGAATATATCAGCAAATCGAAAAAAAATGTATATGCCATGAATATAAATGATGTTAGCCAAAAATGATAGCAAAAATTTGGCAGCGATGGTGAGTCATTTGGACTTGCCATGAGCAACAAATTTTTTCTTAACTAATTAACTTTACAATTACAGATAATATACAGATGTAGAACATGAAGTAAATATGGTGCACATGCACCAAGTACAAAATATATCAGACAAAGACAAATGTATACACAATGAGTACAAAACATATTCACAAATGGGAACGGTGCACACACACAGTAGTACAGAATATATCAGCAAATGACGAAATGTATATACAATGAGTAACAAATGACATAAGTGCATACACACTGAAGTATTGAACATATCAGGAAATCACTAAATGTATACAGAATGAGTACAAATCATATTGAAAAATGAGAAAAGTGCACAGGCACTGAAGTTCAGTAGAAAACATATTAACACATGACATAAGTGCACATGCACTGAAAAATTCTTCAAAGTTTTCACAACACATCTCATTGACAAATGACATACATACAATGAGTAGAAATCATGTTAGAAAAATGACAAAAGTGCACACGCACTGAAGTAGTGAACATATCAGGAAATCATAAAATGTATATACAATAAGTAGAAATCATATTAGAAAAATGACCAAAGTGCACACGCACTCTGGTTCAGAACATAGCAGCAAATTAAAAAAAAATGTATAGGTCATGAATGTAAATCATGTTAGAAAAATCAGCAAATCACAAATGTATATACAATAAGTAGAAATCATGTTGTAAAAATGACAAAAGTGCACACGCACTGAAATGCAGAATATATCAGCAAATCGAAAAAAAATGTATATGCCATGAATATAAATGATGTTAGCAAAAAATGATTTTCACTATGTTACAAGAATTAGGATAGGAAAGGGAAGGATTGCATCATGGTTGTAGCACTTTAGGTTGCACGCAGCTGCACTGAAAGTCCATATCTTTCCACAGAAGTACAACACCAAGTGAGACAATCTGAAGTTCTTTTCCTATAAGTGTTTATCAGCGTACCCAAGACACTGAAATGTCGTAGTAATATTCCATGTTATCATTTTGGCAGTACATCAGGTACACCAAACAGAGGGACCATAATAACGTCTCCATCGCTCACGGTGGTGGACAGCATGTCATGTCAACACCACGCTTTTACAAGCCACACCAACGTAGAATTAGAGCAAAACCAAATATAGTGCTCCATGATCAAGAGGATATACAGGACAAATGGATATTGCAGTAATTCAGGGTAGTCAGGTCAGAAGGTGAAGGACATTAAGTCATATACTAGTCCTCATTGGAAATTACATTAGTAGTTTGCGGCATTCATAGCCCAGTTATTGAACATTTCTCTACCATGTATATAGTATTACAGAAAAATGTTCATTAATTGATTTACAGACAACATTGTCATTGGTCATTTCAATACCATAATCAGTAGCATTCATTTCCCAGTTACAAAGCATAATCAGTAGCATTCATTTCCTTGTTACAGAGCATAATTAGTAGCATTCATTTCCTAGTTACAAAGCATAATTAGTAGCATTCATTTCCTAGTTACAAAGCACTATTAATCATTGGTCATTTAAATACAGTATTCATCTCAATACAGTAATCAGTAGCATTCTTTTCCCAGTTACAAAGCATAATTACTAGCATTCATTTGCTAGCTACAAAGCATTATTAATCATTAGTCATTTAAATACAGTAATCATCTCAATACAGTAATCAGTAGCATTCTTTTCCCAGTTACAAAGCATAATTAGTAGCATTCATCTCCTTGTTACAAAGCATAATTAGTAGCATTCATTTCACAGTTACAAAGCATTATTAATCATTGGTAATTTAAATACAGTAATCATCTCAATACAGTAATCAGTAGCATTCTTTTCCCAGTTACAAAGCATAATTAGTAGCATTCATCTCCTTGTTACAAAGCATAATTAGTAGCATTCATTTCCTAGTTACAAAGCATTATTAATCATTGGTCATTTAAATATAGTAATCATCTCAATACAGAAATCAGTAGCATTCTTTTCCCAGTTACAAAGCATAATTAGTAGCATCCATTTCCTTGTTACAAAGCATAATTAGTAGCATTCATTTCCTAGTTACAAAGCATTATTAATCATTGGTAATTTAAATACAGTAATCATCTCAATACAGTAATCAGTAGCATTCTTTTCCCAGTTACAAAGCATAATTAGTAGCATTCATTTCCTTGTTACAAAGCATAATTAGTAGCATTCATTTCCTAGTTACAAAGCATTATTAATTATTGGTCATTTAAATTCATTATTCAAGTGACATATTGTTCATAGCTGATCAGCATTAGTCAGAACTCTCTTAAATTGGTATCATTATTTGGGACTGGTAATACATTTTTTTTTGTTAGAAATGCATTGCTTTGGGTAATTATAGGGGAAAGCAAGAAAAAAAATTACTTCTGGGTTGTTGCTGTAAATGAAAATGTGTAACGTCATTCGTCATGAGTCCACTGTTGCAAGATTATGAAACAAGTAGAGTATATGTAATCACATTCATAAATGATATAGATTTAATGAACAACTGCTTATAGCACATTAATCTCATAAATAATTTCTCCTGCGAAAATATATAAAAAAAGGATTATTAAGCTGAAAGAAGAAATGTATTTTATGCTGAAAAGTAGTGAACTTCAAATTAACAGGTAGTGAAATGTGTATAAAAATGTGTTCCCTAGCTGTCCTTTCCAAAACCTTCCATCATTATACTATGCAATATAACACCTGCTGTCAAAGCAAACTTCAACAAATTCTTAAATAACTACGTAGTATAAATACATAACTTCAACAATATCCTCATCTGTAAAGAAAAAAGCTTCATCATCCATCACTTCATTATCATAACTCCATTATTATCATCACCTGTAAAGAAAAACTTCATTATCCATATCGTCATCTGCAAAGAAAAACTTCATTATCCATATTATCATATTCTTCATCATTATTCATCAGCATTCATTATCATCTGCCAAAAATCACTTCATTACTCATTATACAACTATTGCTTATCTCTAGCATATTTCATCACTAAAACTAAGATGTGCAGTTCTGTCTGACAGCCTGCATCAATCGCCTTGTATTCTGAAAGAAAAAATTAGTTAAGACTGCTATTCTACAATGTGTACAGTATATTCTTGTTAATGCTTGTCAATCCTGATCCATTTACTTTTCATCACGAGGTTTGCATCTTCTTTCGTTCATTCCGAAGATGAAATTCCCATTTCTGTTTAATTTATTTCCTTTACACGTTATTTCTTTCTGAAAATGATGAACAAAGATTAATGTCTTGCATTTAAATCATATACCCATTAGATAAAAACTGGTTTATAGTAACATAACTGAGCATACAGCATAACATGACAGAAAACGTAATATGTCAGAAACATAGACAGTGTTCAAAGCAAAATGTACACAGAATATCATAATGCAGCAGCAAAAAAAAAAAGTAAAGTAGTCATGATGTTGAGATATCTTAAAGCAAAAATGTCAAAGTCAACTGGTGTTTGCTATGTCTTAGCTATTTCATAATGCATATAAACAAAACGGGAAAACAATCATACATACAAAAAAAATGGAAAATGTGCACGGTCTGATGTGTAACGACAAGAGAAGCGACCTGCTAACCTTACCTTGCTGGGCACTTGCCAAGAAAAAATACGACAATCATCAGTAAGTGTTCATGTGAGTATAATTGCATACGTGGTCATAAATAAAAAAATTAGGAAATGGCATTACAGTGTGATAAATCATAAAGTATGTTCACTCAATAAAAGGTTTAATGTTTGAGACATGGTGATCGCCTTTACTTTTTCTCGTTCTCAAAGTTTCGACGTGTACAACATTGGGGTGAGGAATGCTGCGAATCCGATATGGACCTGCGTCTAAAAGTTCAAATTTACTGCACCTACCTTTTATTTTGTTGGATAAATAGTGTGTACGTACTAATATCTTCTGTCCAATGTGAAAGTCACGGCGTATACAAACCTGTTTTTGTTGTCTTCTCCGGCGCTCTGCGGCACGTTTGATGTTGTTCAGCGCAATGTCAGTTATTTCATGGTGTCGTAGTCGACGAGATGTAGGAAAGTTTACTAATTCTTTAATTTTGTTAGGTGGTTCAACATTTTTCAGTATAACAGACGGAGATAGCATAGTGGGTTCATTTGGTATAGAGTTAATTACATCCTGGAATGAGTGTATGTGTGTGTCCCAATCAATATGTCTTTTATGGCAGTAAATTCTACACAGTTTACCAATTTCTTTCATTAATCGTTCACAAGGGTTCGAAGAAGCATGGTACTTGGATATACAGATCGGAGAAATGTTTCTAGCTCGTAACATACGTGTCCATATAGCAGATCGAAATTGTGGTCCATTGTCGGAAATTACTTTCATCACATGCCCTACATGAAATAGAAAATGCTTTACAAATGCTTTCGAAACAGTTTTAGCAGTAGCTTTGCGTAACGGAGTGAAGGTAACAAATTTTGAAGTGAGTTCAACAGCGACAAAGATGTAGCAATAACCTCTATTAGTTCTGGGAATCGGACCAAAAATGTCTACAGCGGCCATGTTCTCAATTTAACAGGTGCAATGGGATATAATGGAGGAATATGTGAAGTGGTGTCTGACTTACCTTTCTGGCAAATTTTACATGACACTAAAACTCGTCGTATACGTTGCTCCATGTTCGTATAATAACAGTGCTGTCTCAGTATAAGAAAACGTTTTCTAGCTCCGTAATGTGCATAACTTAAATGAGTATACCAGATTAATTTGTTAACCAGTTTGTCAGGGATGCATAATAACCAGTTGTTGCTGTCAGGATGAGAGCGGCGAAACAGAATGTTATTGCGTACAGTGTAATGGTTTCTAATGGTAACATTATTGCTATCTTGCCAAAGCTGCTTAATTTCTTTCCACGCGTTGTCTTTACTTTGCTCTTGTGCTAGGTCCTGTAATGTCGACGAAATAAAATTTTCAAATGCGACTTGTTGGATGTACATCACGCTGAAATTTGCTTTGCAGAAGTTTGTTGCGACGTCTTGCTGAGTTACTGAGAGAACGAGATAGTGCGTCTGCTATAACATTTTGTGTTCCGGGAATGTGAACAACTGTAAAATTAAATTCATGTAAATATAGCTTCCATCTGCTTAATCTGTCGTGAGTGAATTTAGCTGAAAGTAAAAACTGTATCGCTCTGTGGTCTGTGTAAACGGTGGTATGTCTGCCATAAAGAAAATGCCGAAATCTCGTAAAAGCCCATACAACGCTTAATGTTTCTAGTTCTGTAACGGAATAATTTCGTTCAGCAGGTGACAAAATGCGGCTTGCAAATGCGATGTTTTTGATTACTATAGAGCCATATTCCTCAATTTCCTGGAAAATATGTACGCCTAAAGCGGTGTTGGAACTGTCGGTGGCAATGGAAAAATTTCTGGTAAGATCTGGGTGCGATAAAAGTGGAGCATTCAACAAGGCTTCTTTCAGGTTCACAAATTCAGAATGTGCTTGCTTGTCCCAGGACCAAATACTGTTTTTACCTGTCAATTGACATAATCTGGGGGTATCTAAAGCAGAGTAATGAATAAATTTACGAAAAAAGTTAATTAAGCCCAAAAAACTGCGTAGTTGCTTCTTCGTCGTAGGAACAGTAATGTCACATAGAGCTTGAAGTTTTTCCGGATCAGGCGCAATGCCTTCTGCTGAAATTACGTGCCCAAGAAATTTTATAGAAGTTTTACCAAAGTGCGATTTACTGAGCTTAACTGTGAGTCCTTGCGCATGAAAAGTTTGCAACAGTCGTTCTAAAATCACATTGTGTTCAGACCAGTTAGCTTCTGCGATAAGAATGTCGTCTACGTACGTCGTGATTCTGCCTTTACGTTCTGTCGGAAGTATTGTATTCAAACCGCGAATAAAAGCTGCAGAAGAAATAGTTAAACCGAATGGTAATTTACAAAACTGATAACAGTCACCAAAACAGAGAAATGCTGTGTACTTTCTGCAGTTCGGATGAAGCTGAATTTGCCAAAATACCGATTTTAGATGTAATGTAGAATAAATGGCAGTACCCTGAAATTTCTGTAGAGGTTCCTCTGATGTCTGTGGTCGATCTGTTTCGTTAATAATTATGTCATTGATGTGACGTGAATCAAGTACGAGGCGAAGTGAGCCATCCTTTTTCTTAACAATATGTAGCGGGTTTATGTACGGACTAACAGCTGGTTCAATAATTCCTTGGTCGAGCATATCTTGCAATTCTTTTTTAACTTGTTCTCTGTGGATATATGGAATGGGATAATGCTTTGCTTTAAATGTGTCGTGCTGTTTGACTTGAAATTCATACATAAAACCGGACATAGTACCAGGAATGTTGTCGAAAACTGGAGCTTGCTGTAAAAGAATTTTGTGTAGTTGCATGCGTTCGTCGTCTGTATTTGCACTGCTTTGCTTAACTTTATCTGAAATCGTCTGTATTACGTCATAGTCGGCTTCGTCTGGAGTATTATAATTGTGTACATACGTATCTGTGAACAATGTGGAATTACAGTCTATGCCACGTGATACGGAAATGACCTCTGTGCGATTAATTGTTTGTTCTTCCGCAGATAATAAGTGCTGAAATTCTAAAGCCAATTGCATATTTTCATCCTTTAACATTAAATAGGAATTTTGAAAGTCAATAATTGCGTCGTGTTGCACCAGAAAGTTCGTGCCTAAAATAACGTCTGTTGTCAATAAAGGAACAATCCAAAAATTTGAGTGAAAAGTGTGACCTGCAATACAAAATGATAAATGTGTCTGTAATTTAACGTCTACTCCTTTACTCGATACTGCTCCTTTCACTTTCGTTTTCCCTAGTGGTAATGTAGGATAGGTATTCTATTTATTACAGTCGTTGAAAGTTTCTTCATTAATAACTGACATAGGTGAGCCGGAATCGATTACTGCTGAAAATTTCGATGATACAATTTTAATTTCGATGATAGGGTGTGAAATGGTTTTCTGAACAATTGGTCTTTCCTGTAAAAGAGTCTCTGATGTCGTCGAAAGTAATAACATTTTCGTGAACAACATTATGCGTGTCTAAAGTAGTGCTTGTGTTACTGGAAGATGCGACCTGTACTGTATCTAGTCAAGTTCTGTCTGACGTGTTATTATTTTCGTGAGGATGTTGTGGCATTTCCACTATTTGAACTGTTCTGTTATTTCTTCCAGACGTATTACGCTCTGGGTGGTATCTACTGTCGGGTTCATTCATGAGAATATGTTGTTGCTGATCATTTTGCTGCTGGTAAGACCGACTGTTAGTAAACGTACGCGGAAAATTGTCCTCATTATTTTTACGTCTGTCGTAATAGTCATTCCTATACGGTGTATTGCGATAGGAATTGAAATACTGTGTTTTCTGTACGTAGTTGTTCCTTTGCTGCCGTGCGTTACTATTTGTTGTCCCAGGTACTATACGTCCACGCGGCGAAACATTAAAGTTAGGTTGACCTTGTGCATTACATTGTTGGTTAGGTATGCTAACCGGCTGGTTTTGTTGCTGTTGTGGAATACCTCTATTGTTACTAAATTGTGGTTCCTGTTCCTGCTGATAATTTTGTCGATACTGATAGTCAAAATTTTGTCTACTATTAAAGTTCTGGTGGTTGTTATTCCTAAAGCGTCTATTAGCTTTACTATTGAAATCGCGTGGTTGATCGTAATTACTGTAAGTTTGTTGGCTTTGGTTGTTATATGAAAAATTTTTGTTCACGAACGAATAATCTGATTGCTGCACTTCTAAAAGCTGCAACAGATCCCTGAATGCCGAAATATTTTCTTTTTGCTTACCCGTTAAAAGTGACACTCTTAATGACCGTGGCAATTTAGAAATACATACTTGAATGAGTGCAGATTCACTATATGGTTCACTTAAGTACTGGTTTTGTTGGACCATATGCTCAAAAAATTGCGTGACACTGGGAAAATTTGTGTTCTCATAATCTGGTAAACTGATTAGTTGATCTTTAATTCCGCGCTGTGTCGTCTTCGACCAATACGCTGATAGAAAAGCATTCTGAAACTCTTCTACCGAATAGCATTGTCTCGCGATCGGTCTCATACGCGTTGCCGGTTCGCCTTCCAAAAAAGTGCAAATAAATTCAAGTTTATGCGTTATGGGCCAAGTCGGTGGAAAAGCAAAGCTAAATTGTTGTATCCAATCCAGTGGGTGAATCTGTGTTCTGTCATTTTTAAACACTTCAAATTTTCTCACTGACAGAAAATGTTTGTAATGAAAATCATCGTCACGGTATGATGGAACAGGTTCAGGATTGTAAGAGAATCTGTTTGACTGTGACTGTTCTGAATCTAACTCACGTACTCTCTGTAGATTACCTAAATTATACGCGCTGCGTGAGTCTGACAAATGTTCGCAAAGTGGCGTCTGCTGTGATGTGTAATTAACTGAAATATTTTTTATCTCTGTTACCTCTTTCTGTAAACTTGACAATTTTCTACGTAATGTATTATTAGTTGAATCGATCTCATTGATTGTCTGCTGTAAATTTTGGAATTCAGGTGTTTGGTTAAACGAAATCGGTGCAGTATCGTCTGATTTATTGTCATTATTACTTTCGATAACATCAATACGACTGGCCAATTCATCATATTTTTCAGTCAGAATTTTTGCCTGATCATCATTTTTACTGTCAGAAGCATTAATCTGTTTTTGTAATTTACGTGTGGTTTCGTTCAATTTTTTAACGTCAGCTTTGACGACATCGGAATCCTGTGTTAGTTCTAATTGTTCGAGTCTGTCGGTCACTGTTTGAAAATCTGTTGTGTATGTGTCTGTTTTCGATTTAAGATCGGAAATTTCGTCACGTAATTCTGTGTTCGACTGTTTGATGGTATTAATTTCATCGGACACTGCAGCAATATTGCTGTTCACGTATGCTTTTGCCTTCGCGAACAATTTACGTTTGTCTTCTTGTCTCTGTGCTGTGATTGTTTCCATTACTTGTCGTTTTACTTTATTTTGATCCTGTATAAATTTGCGGAAACGCGTATCACTGTTTTGTATGTGGTGATTAAAACGTTCGTCAATCTGAGTGTTCTGTTGGTCGAATTTCGCGTCTATCTTTGCATCCGTTGTGCGCGAAATTTCTGCTGTCATTAGCTTAAACTCGTCGCGTAATTGTGTAGCCTTTTCAGAGCATCGTTTACCGACTGCGCTAATTTCCTCTCTAAGTGTTTCTGTTGTAGCTGCTTGCATATCCCTTAATTCTTGAGCAACAGATCTAATTTCTTCGCTACTTTTTCTTGAACAAGCCTCAATTTCCTCGCGTAACTGTTCCTTAGTATCATGACATTGTGCGGCAACGGCTCTAATCTGTTCACTTAGCTGTCTGGAATTGTTGTCTTGTTTTTCACTAAGTTGTTTGAGATCTTCTTTAAATTGTTTGGAATTGTTGTCTAGTTTTTCATTAATTTTATTAAGTTGTTTCAAACTTTCCTTAACTTGTTTGTTATCTTTATTTTGTTGAAGCAATATTGCCATAATTTGTTCTAAGCCAATATTACCTACTCTATTCTCTGTGCAGTTTGGTGATGTACCTGCAATTGTCACGTTTTCTGTAACCATTTGGTTATTTTGTGATTCTTGAAAATGTGTGCTAATCAGATGTGCATTGTTAGTCACTGCACCGGAATTACATAAATCTGTCGTACATTGAGTATACTGTTCATTTTCATTAGACAAATTTGTCTGTTCATTACTTAGATCCTGCAAACCGGGTGTGTTAAGCTGGGCAGCACTCATTGCAACAGAGCGTCCCGCGTCATCAATTGTCGTCAAATTAACAGAGGACACAATTGAGTGCGCTTGTTCACCATTAGGATGACTGTCAGTAAATGGTGAATTGTCATCATTATATTGCGTGTCGCAAGTACTATCGGTGAAGTTATTTAATTCGGTTATTTCATTCATAATACCTCACGATGCACTATTAATAGTCTTTCGCGGCATTTTTACACTAATCACAATTATTCACAAATGAAATAAGCACAATGCAAAAAGCAACAAACAAAAATACAACAGAGAGCAACGAATTGCCGATTATCTGTGGAAGAAAATCATAAAATTAGTAAAAGCGTTGCGCCAAATATTAATTATATTAAGTAAATGAGAGCAGATATCTGACTACTTTTCAGAAGATTCTCAAAGAAATACGATCCTGGACCGGATGTCGCCAAGTGTAACCTCCCTGTGAAAATTACTTAAGGTCAATAATATAGAAAGTGTAACCTCCCCACAGAAATTTTGAAAGGACAATAATTAAATGTTAATGGGAATCGTGTTAAACGTAACCTCCCAGCAAATTCTTACAAGACAATACAAATGTTAACGTGAACAGAGCCAAGTGTGATTTCCGAGCAAAAAATAAAAAGAAAAGTCTATGATAATGAAAACGTGCCAAAAGTTATTTCCCCACAAGATTACTGAATAATAATGACCCAAATGTTGTTGAGCTCCCACAAAACATCGTTAAATTGAAATAAAAGCGACTGTACCTTCGCTACAAAAATATTGAAAAATAATGGCCCAATGTAAACTCGACACAAAAATTGAGAAATGAACATTCAATTGTAATGATTTTCTTCTTTTTAATAGCGATTGCTTTGAAAACAGAATTATTTAACAATATACCTCGTCCTGAATCGTGACCAGAGACCCGTGTCGACGCCCGCCGACTCCGACCGAGTACATCTCGCAACTGCTAACTTGCAACTGAACTACATGCTTTCACGACTCGCTACGTACCACAACTGTTCCTGCCGGCTCGCTACACGCAACTGAACTAGTGGTGGGCAGGAAATCGCGTATCTGTTAGAGATCACAGTGATTGAGAAGTCACAGATATCACAATAACAACTTTACAAAATCTAATTCCGATTTCAGTCACAGTTAGCAGTCGCAAGTAGCATTTCACATTCAATGCCGTGAGCCATCTGCTGGCCGAATTCCGTACTGCTTTCTGCGATTTCAGTGACAAATCGCGGCTAGAAGTCGCAAGTAGCAACTAAAAAGCGCAGTTAACATTGCCATCTGTTGAGCAAAGTTCGTACTACGCTCATCTCTGCGACACACTATGGAGTCTAACTGCGATTTCCGTGACAAGTCGCAACTAAGAGTCGCAAGTAGCAACTAAAAAGCGCAGTTAACAGTGCCATCTGTTGGCCAAAGTTCGTACTACGCTCATCTCTGCGACACGCTATCGAGTCTAACTGCGATTTCCGTGACAAGTCGCAACTAAGAGTCGCAAGTAGCAACTAAAAAGCGCAGTTAGCAGTGCCATCTGTTGAGCAAAGTTTATACTATGCTATTCGCTACCGAGTCAAACTGCGATTTCTGTGACAAATCGCAACTAAGGGTCGCAAGTAGCAACTAAAAAGCGCAGTTAACATTCTTTTCCTAGTGCCATCTGTTGACCGACGTACGTACTTCGTTACGAGAGCCTTGTGCCTCACGAGATCGACGTGCTGTGTGTGACTGTGTGCATAATACTGAATATGAAGGGCTTATTTCAATAGTGCTACAAGTCCACTTTTGTTCATTTTGAGATACAGAGTCGTAAAGTTAAATGAATGCTAAAAAATCTGCAGTTGAGATACCAGAAATATTCAAGCATATGGCTTCTTGCTAGAGATGAACCTTTATTTATGTTTGTTTGGATCATTAATTTCAGAAGCATTATAGACAGAAAAGTGCAGATAATGGACTTGTACCACTATTGAAATAAGCCCTTCATATTATATGACGACATGCACATTCAGCGTCAGTTATGGTTGGTCAAACACAGCTGTGACTCTGAATGTATTATATTAATAAGAAGCAACATTACCTTTTTCTCCTGAAAATATCAAGTAACGTAACAAATGTGTTTGATTCTGCTTCCAATATGACAGTTTTGGTTAATACTCCACATGCCTACAGGACTTTGCAATGTTAACACAGCAGAACTCAGACACCTGTATAAGTGTAGTGAAATAAAAACAGTATTATTGTGTCATATGAATGCCTCACTTTGGTTTCGACACAGTTCAAGACTCGGGAGAACACATGGTGTTCTACATGGCAACTTCACACACAAGAGCTTTTTGCCGACACTACTACCACCTACATAAGTAAGCTTTTCCTGTGTTACTTACAAGTAATTCACTTAAGCTATTCCTGATTTAACTGTAAGATCTGTATTTCCCACTTTCGTATCAACAGCCTCAAAATGCATATTGTAGACTTCGGGTATGTTACAGGTCAGTGTCACACCAAGATTGTGGAGAAAGAGGGGGGGGGGGCGGCATGTCACTCTCCAACAAGTGTTTACCAATAAATATGTGGCTGAAAATTACGGGCACAGGACGGCTTAACATGTGGAAAATGAGACTTTCATTATTCGCTCACTGTATTTAACATTTATTATTCCTTTAAAATCGCACAACAACTTCAATAAAACACAGTTTAATCACTCATCTGCACACTTATTTCGCAATAATGTCACTTTTAAACTGCAAATCCTCTAAGAGCTCTCTTGAATCTTCGCAAGTCTCTCCCAACAGCCTTGATGTGTATAGATACGTACAGCAACCAGGACTGTGTCTGCAAAATCACAAGGATTATTAAACAATTTTTGCTGTCACTAATTACAAGCAATTTAATTGACAGAGTAGATTGCTAATATTTTCTGTAATGAAAGCCACTCAATAGGGTATATTTCACATTTGCAAGAACGATCTCACTTAAGTAATTAAGTCCATCGAAACACTTAGAAACTAACCTCTCGTCTGACGAAAACGATCTAAAGACGCAGTGGCAATTTCTCCAGATCTGCTGACAATGATATTTTGAGTTATCACTTTACTGAGTGACTGAAATGTAGTTCGGGTACCTGAGAACATAACAATATGTTAGAATTCATTTTCTAAACACGAACTATTACAGTACTGTATGGCTACTTGCATATTAATTACACTATTAATATTTTCACAGTTGTTTCTTTAATACAAGATTAAAGCCAACGGAAGAACAAACGTAAAACATACTTACCAATGACAGGTTTGTTGAGATGCAATTTTCTGTGTGGACAGATGTAGCTTTTTCATATGGTGGTGAGTCGCAGAAATCGCAGGAGTCACAGAAATCGCAGAAGTAGCAGAAATCGCAGAAGTAGCAGAAGTCACAGAAATCGCAGATGTCACAGAAGTAGCAGAAGTCACAGAAGTCGCAGAAATCGCGGAAGTAGCAGAAATCGCAGAAATAGCAGTGGCGAAGGGATACGCGACTTAGGTTCCTTAACTGCGACTCTTAACTGCGACAAATCACAATTAAGAATAACAGATACTGAAAAGTAGCATTCACAGAAATCACTGATATCGGAAAATCGCAGTTTAGCCCATCACTAAACTGAACTCTCGCGCGGTCAAGCGCAGACTAGCAACGATAAATAACTCTCTGGTCAGAGATTCTCTCATGCCTCGCCATCGCTGTACTGAATACATACGTGTTTCAATGTATAAATTATTTTTATTTCTTAGGTAATTATAATCCAAGAAAATACTGTGCGTGTGTCAAACCCTGGTCCGATGTAAGAAAGAGTCTGATCAGGCTAAATAAATAAATGCATAGTTTAATTATAAGCTCAGACTCATAAGATTAGGTAATTGTTGTACGCAGGTGCATGACTGTCATCTCGTGCACTTTGATATACCCGTTCTATTAGTACATACAACACAAGTAGAGGTGCCAAAAATAGACAGTTCAGCCCATGGATAGAGAGGAGAAGGAATACGGCTTCCTATTTTTGCTCTTCTACTACCTGGAACGGTACTGTGGCAGGAGGATTTCGATGTGCTCCCAGACCAAAAACGTGTAGCAGCGCACAAACTAAAAATTATGTGCGTAGCATTATTTCTATGAGGGAAATACAAAAAATGGCTTCTGTTCTCATTTTTAATTTTGTCTTAACCGAAAAGTTACATGAGTTTCTGTACAGTAACTTCATATCACAGTAAAGATGAATTGGATTGTCCTGATGAACGCATCAAAGCATCAAAATCCGAGTATTTTATTCCCTTCTTCAAACTGATTATGAACTTCTTATTGCACCACCAGAAACATTTATATTTTCGCAAAATATTCGCGATAGAACATATAAAGGAACTGTCTATACTGCTCACAGATTTTGAAAGCATTATCTATAAAATATACTGAGACTTATTACTCCTTCAGTTTCACCGTGCTCTGCAGTAGTTGTTGTTGGTCTCATAGACATCTTATAAAATTGCCTGTACTCATATGTAGTGTATGTAACTACCTTGCGTAAATCCTCGATCATCTTTTCTTGTATTTGAAATTTTCCTTGTACCCCATTCTTGTGCTTCTTTTTTCACCAAAAAAGTGTTTTCCACCACAAGATTAGAGAATTCATATAGGGCTGAGTAAGCTTTAACTAATAGGTATCCTAACTGCTTGTACTCGGAAATCGAAAATGAGGACTTATCAAGGGACTTCCTTGTTTATTCGTAGAACTTAGACCGCCTGTTCCTTGAAATCAAAGAAACTTAAAGCAGAGATTTCAGTGACATTGAATCTTGTATAATTTGGTAATTGAATCAAATCATTATATTTTTGTGGTGTGTAACTTGTGTCTGGTTGTCTGACTTTCTTTACCGCAGTTCAAAAATTGCGATCATATTGAAGAAAGAAGTGTCCTCGCTGTGGGACGCACTGATAAATCTTTGTAAACCGCACAGTAACAACAGATGAAAAGAGAAAGCGCAAAAAGTGTTGTTGCGGTTTCGACGTTCACGGGCGTCATTGAAAAGGCGAAGTACTTAAATATTAGCGGCTGAATATATTTTCACATAGTGTGTGCAGAAAAAATTTAAGCAGAGTTCCCTTAAAAAAATGTTTCCCGAGCAAACGATTTTGGTAAAGTAGAGGCTTTTCATATTGTGAAAAACAAGTAATTTGTTTCTCTGTGTTATAAAACTTCTGAACACGACGAACATGAATGATCTTTTCATCGACACCAGCTCTCGTGTTGTCGTTCAGATGGGGACTTTTTATCTTTCCAATTAGTTCTTCACAAGTACCACAGATATCAGTCTGAGGACGTCCAAATATTTAATAATAATTTTCGTGGAAGTACATTCTACAAAAGTCGTATTTCACTTTTTTGCAACATCTGGATTTTTTTTTTTTTTACTAATCGGTAATACACTGATTTGATGTCAAGTTCAACTCTCAAATACTTTCTTTAACAGGAAATTCGTTACTGAGTTTATCAAATGGTTCAGAGCACTATGGGACTTCATCCGAGGTCATCAGTTCCCTAGACTTAGAACTACTTAAACCTAACTAACCTAAGAACATCACACACATCCATACCCGAGGCAGGATTCGAACCTGCAGCCGTAGCAGCCGCGTGGTTCCGGACTGAAGCGCCTAGAACCGCTCGGTCACAACGGCCGGCACTGAGTTCATCGATAAAGGCACGAATGTTGATCAGTATTGCTTTACCGCGATGTCCACGCTTGCCTCTGTTGTCTACTGGAACGAGTTTGCAGTTAGTAACGTTAATCGGAAGAGTGCTTTTTTCTTTATGCAGTACACAATACTAAACATATTACTACTCATAGTAATGCCTTCATTGTCATGATTTACATGATGTACAAAACTGCTATCTCGTTTGAATGGTTATTCTCTTTGAGATAGCCTCCGTAATGATGATTTTCGATCAGTCACTCCCGTCAAGAATGTATCCTCCACATTTTTGGAATGTGCATCAAGTGAAGATCTCAAGAAAAATTCCTTTTTATCTGCCACTTAACTTTTCGGTACATTTATGCTTAGGAGAATGAACACCACTGTTGTTAGTCTTAAACGGTAAAGTCACATCTGTCGTAATACTCGCATACGTATCACCACGAAATCGTTTGTTTTTTCGCATTTATAACTATATGTTTCTGGACTATAGATACCTTCCTTCTTTTTTTTGTACTAGAGTGAATATCACTTTTGTAATTGGCTGCAAACATTGTAATAATAACTTCAACACAAACAAATGAAATGTAGAGCGACAACAACAACAAAAAACGGCCACGTGCGAATAGGATTCTCGCACTATACAGTTCATCCAACCTAGCAATCTAGGGTCTCTACGATTTTTGCCTGTTATCGATATCAATTCTGGCAAGATGCAGGTCACAGGAATTCCAACGCCGTATCAAACTCCCTACTGTAGTTCCTCAGGTTAGTCCACATATACAAAAAGAAGCAAGGAAGGGACTTCAGATTATAAATGTAGAGAGAGAGGATTTAATAAGAATTTCTTTTTATTTTCTGACTAATACACTCCTGGAAATGGAAAAAAAGAACACATTGACACAGGTGTGTCAGACCCACCATACTTGCTCCGGACCCTGCGAGAGGGCTGTACAAGCAATGATCACACGCACGGCACAGCGGACACACCAGGAACCGCGGTGTTGGCCGTCGAATGGCGCTAGCTGCGCAGCATTTGTGCACCGCCGCCGTCAGTGTCAGCCAGTTTGCCGTGGCATACGGAGCTCCATCGCAGTCTTTAACACTGGTAACATGCCGCGACAGCGTGGACGTGAACCGTATGTGCAGTTGACGGACTTTGAGCGAGGGCGTATAGTGGGCATGCGGGAGGCCGGGTGTACGTACCGCCGAATTGCTCAACACGTGGGGCGTGAGGTCTCCACAGTACATCGATGTTGTCGCCAGTGGTCGGCGGAAGGTGCACGTGCCCGTCAACCTGGGACCGGACCGCAGCGACGCACGGATGCACGCCAAGACCGTAGGATCCTACGCAGTGCCGTAAGGGACCGCACCGCCACTTCCCAGCAAATTAGGGACACTGTTGCTCCTGGGGTATCGGCGAGGACCATTCGCAACCGTCTCCATGAAGATGGGCTACGGTCCCGCACACCGTTAGGCCGTCTTCCGCTCACGCCCCAACATCGTGCAGCGCGCCTCCAGTGGTGTCGCGACAGGCGTGAATGGAGGGACGAATGGAGACGTGTCGTCTTCAGCGATGAGAGTCGCTTCTGCCTTGGTGCCAATGATGGTCGTATGCGTGTTTGGCGCCGTGCAGGTGAGCGCCACAATCAGGACTGCATACGACCGAGGCACACAGGGCCAACACCCGGCATCATGGTGTGGGGAGCGATCTGCTACACTGGCCGTACACCACTGGTGATCGTCGAGGGGACACTGAATAGTGCACGGTACATCCAAACCGTCATCGAACCCATCGTTCTACCATTCCAAGACCGGAAAGGGAACTTGCTGTTCCAACAGGACAATGCACTTCCGCATGTATCCCGTGCCACCCAACGTGCTCTAGAAGGTGTAAGTCAACTACCCTGGCCAGCAAGATCTCCGGATCTGTCCCCCATTGAGAATGTTTGGGACTGGATGAAGCGTCGTCTCACGCGGTCTGCACGTCCAGCACGAACGCTGGTCCAACTGAGGCGCCAGGTGGAAATGGCATGGTAAGCCGTTCCACAGGACTACATCCAGCATCTCTACGATCGTCTCCATGGGAGAATAGCAGCCTGCATTGCTGCGAAAGGTGGATATACACTGTACTAGTGCCGACATTGTGCATGCTCTGTTGCCTGTGTCTATGTGCCTGTGGTTCTGTCAGTGTGATCATGTGATGTATCTGACCCCAGGAATGTGTCAATAAAGTTTCCCCTTCCTGGGACAATGAATTCACGGTGTTCTTATTTCAATTTCCAGGAGTGTATTTATTCACAGCCAATACAAAAGTGTTACATGTTTGCACCTGTTTCTGTCCTTCAAAGAAGTCACCAGTGTTGTGTAGAACCCGATTCCAGCGATGTGGAAGGCGTAGTATACCGTTAGCAGAGCCTGTAGACCACTCCATTCGCACCATCAACAGAACAGGCTCTGCTAACGGTATACTACGCCTTCCACATCGCTGGCAACGGGTTCTACACAATGCTGGTGACTACTCTGAAGGACTGTAACAGGTGCAGACATGTAACTGTTTTGTATCGGTTGTGAATAAATAAGTGCCACTATTTAAGATCCAACCCTCGTATGTGACTCAAATGGTCGTATCTTTTGCCTGACGTGACTCAAAATCTTAAATTTTTTTTTACCTCCAAGGGACAATACATGTCGATGTTTGATACAAATTTGAAATTGATACGTATATCCGGTCGTGGGGAAGAGGGGTCTGGAACCTCCTCATGCTTGATGTTATTTCTTAGCTTGTGTTGCTTACGTCTTAAATTTACAGCCATTCTTTGGTAAATTAGACTGGTAGCGCATTGCGTTTTATCATTGTAACTAACCATATGGCTTCATACCGGTTTGGTTATAGTTAAACTTTCCCAATTTAACACGTTATAACACGTAAAATAATTACCGTAGGAGTACCAAACTTGGTAGCATTACATTCCAGAGTATGGAGTGCATGATTTCCATGTGTCACAGAGCCACCGTCCAGGGCCAACTATTGCCACCATGTGCTGTGTTCGGTCATCGTGATCCACAGTCTGATCAGGCGCAGTGCACATTTTGACGTGTCAACATGAACTTAGACAAACGGAGCAGAGCATTACTGGCGAAGCTCTATTATCAGAACAACAGTAATACTGAACCTGCACTTCGAGAATTTCGCCTGCTGAAAGGATTACGTAAGGGTCTTCTTTCTCCACCTGCTGTGTGGAGCATGATGAAGTTAAAATCAACTGGAGAACTGGGCGTCGCTCCGGGAAGAGGCCGACCACCGGCTGCATCACAGGTGGTTGATGGAATCGCTGTTGCTACGGCAGACAACGCTGCGAGTAATTCCAGATCGTCAGGCAGTGCGCGTGTAGTGTCACTACAGTTGAACATCCAGTGGTCCACTCTACGGAAGGTGCTTCGAACCATTCTCATCCATATCTACAGCAGCTTGCACCAAGGACTCTCAACGACCTGTTGACTTAGCTCTCCACTTTCTTGCAAGGACTGAAGTTGACGAGGCTGACCCTGGACCATCCTATGGACAGATGAAACTCATTTTACTCTGACAGGTGAGGTGAACACACAAAATTGCCAAGTGTGGGGATCTTCTCCTCCAGTCACTGTGCATGAAGCTCCTCTGTATGGTGAACGTGTCGCCGTGTGGAGTGGCTTGAAGTCTACATTCATCATTGGCCAATTCGTTTTTGAACAGGTTGTCGCTCAGGGACCAAAGCCGTGCAGTGTGACTGGCCAGCGTTACTGCTATATGCTTCGCGAGCATGTCAATCCGCCCTAGAGGAGAGAGATGCATTGAACGCAAAAGTTTCCATCCAATGGTTGGGCCCCACGGCACATCGCTCGTAAAATTCACCTGCTCCTCCGAAATACATTTGGAAACTTTTGAATTATCAGCTGATCGTTTCCAAATGCCTGGTCGACACGATCACCTGATCTCCCTGTGATATCTGGTTGCGGGGCTACTGAAGGACAGGGTTTACCATGGGAACATTCATACATGTGCATCACATCAAGAGAGGTAAGCAGCATACCTACGTACATACTTCTTTCTGCTGTGAGGAATGCAATCCTGCTCTTTCGGACTGTTCTGGACATAGAGGGCGCATATTGAGCCCTTTTTGTTTCCGGTGTGTAATGGTATGATGTACCGTAGCAGTACATTAAAAGTATTGTAACTGAACTGATACTGCATTATTTATCTTCTCCACGTCCTTGACATTAATACTACGAAGTTCGATACTCGTACGGTAACGATTTTCCGTGCTATAACATGTTGAATAGGCAAATTTCAATTATAACCACACAATATTCATTATTAGAGTAGAATATAAACTGCCAGTTGTACACTTTTTTGACTTCACAGATAATTTTGTTGATTTTTTGTACAGTTTGAAATAGTCACGAAATAACTTATTATCATTAGTTTTGGTGTATACAGACAACTTCTTTGTTTTTGCAAGAAATTTTTATTCCTTCTTATAAGATTTTTTACAGTGCTCTGTAGATCTGATTCGAAACGATAGATAACAGAATTGCAGAGCGCGAATAAAAAAAAACTATGGTAAAGTTACCAAATAGCAAAGTATTAGAGTACTTTGAGTGGTAGAGTCTAGTTTTGAAATGCATATTATGCCAAGAGCTACATACCTGTATTCATTATCTGAATAAAAGATGATAAAACAATCGCTCTAAATAAATAATTCCCTCCAAAGTCTGGAGTGCAGCATGTGGTCATATTATGTCCCTGTACCTGCGAAATTCCAAACAGAAATGCGATGAAAAGTGTATGAGCAGACCAAACACCGAGCACTGTCTTCCCACATCGTCGCAGCTGCCCGTACGAAGCCAACGCCAGTTGTCTTGCGCCGGCTGGCAGCTACGCAAATGATCGTAACACGAAAGGGACTTGGCCATAGATATGCACAAAGAATCTTGTGTTTACGTAGGCATTCAGGGAGGTAAAAGGAAGTAGACATACACACAAGGGAAAAGAGCAAAGCTATCCTCTCTCTCTGACATTGACAGGAACTTCTACCACACGTAATAATCAGGTGGTATGGTAAAAATGACACACTGAAGTAACAACACTTCGTGATAATCGTTTCTAGGGACGTTCATGTTTAAACGTTGCAGATGGGTCATTCGTTTTGTATCCCGCCTGGGAGGCGGCGCGTGGATAGGAACGGGAAAAGGTAATAAAAGTCGGTACTGCATGAACGTGGTTTACTGGTGTAAAAACAAGGTGATAAACGATTACATAACTTTGTACGTAGTTGCGAAGTGTCCTGGCTGACTGTACCTGATCAAATGGGCTGAAGCACTCGCGGAGCTCGTAGACCTCGACAGCACCGGCTAGAGGGCGCTGTCGTCGGTGTCTCTCGTAGTGCCAACTTGAGAAACTATTCCGTAGCATCGTTGCTTTCGATACCACAATTCGCAATAAGAGATGTACAGTTGGCAGCTACAGTACCACAACTCCTACTTGTTTGATGTTGTCAGCAGTGGCAATTGAAATTTAGTAAAGAGGTCGCCGAGGGCAACAAACATTGTTTATTAGCTTCGTCTTTTTCCTTACTTTGGTCGAAGAGTAAACAGAACTAATTTTGTGTTAGGTTGCCGCCGTCACCTAATTTTCAATTTCTTATTACGCGGAAGTTATATTTGTTTTAGGCTATGCCTCGAATGCAACACTAACGAGTCGGACTGAAAGACAAAGACATACACAATTTTTCCGCAGATAAAGTAATAGGAATAATGTGGACATTGATAATAATAGCCGGCCGCTGTGGATGAGCGGTTCTAGGCGCTTCAGTCCCGAACCGCACGACTGCAACGGTCGCAGGTTCGAATCCTGCCTCGGGCATGGATGTGTGTGATGTTCTTAGGTTAGTTAGGTTTAAGTAGTTCTAAGTTCTAGGGGACTGATGACCGCAGATACTAAGACCATTAGTGCTCTGAGCCATTTTGATAATAATAATCATATTGTTATTTACAAAAGATACAATTAAATATGCACTGGACGTAATTTCAAATAATTTTGAGAGCTATAATCATGGTTTGATGAATTTTGAGATCAGATTTCGTAATGCAACTCGTTTCACATTTGATGTTACTTTTACGCGATATATCGGCATTCACATTGTGTGGCCGTAAGTTATTTTGCTGTTACTGACACAAAATTTTATTTTCAACGCACTGTATCAGTGACTCGTTTCAAACGATCAAACAGTGAAAGAGAAATCAAAGCATTATTTCAAGAACACTGGTAGCTGCAATGCAGCATTTGCTAGGGGTCATTTCTGATGCTAAAATTTCTGAGTTCTGCGTGTAGTGTATCGCTTTGAGATGAAATTTTTTATCACAGATCAGGTCCAGTGACTGTTGTTCGAATTTCGACCGCAGGCGATACTGGTCGTTCCGTTTTACAGAGACTGGCGTGTTGACATCCGCCTGTTGCAACAAATGCTACCGGGCTTCTTCCTCCCTGCGGCAGGGACGTCCGCCTCTGCCACTGTGCGTTGTCCCCACCCCCGCTCGTCGTTTACGACGTCTGCGCTGCCGGAGGCGCGCGGCGCCGTTTGAATCGCTGCCTCGCGCGGCCCCGCACGCTGCCGGCAGGGCCACCCTCTGTGCAGTGTGTACTGTGCACGGCGCCTGTGGCTGTACCTGCCCCTGCCCGCCACCGGCTGATCGATACGCGGCACGCAGCGCTGCCCGCTTCCCGCGGCCCGGCCGGTGCACACCTGGACGCCGGCCTACACGTGACGTACACGCGTACCGCGGGTCAAAGCCGGCTGCCTCATACCTACCCGCCGCGCCGTCAGTACCGTTAGGGCTTTGATTGTCACCACCTCCATCAAAGTCGGGAACGCCTTGTACTGGGGCTGTTGATGAAGTATCGATATTTCCTCCGGAATACATGATACACTACTGGCCATTAAAATTGCTACTCCACGAAGATGACGTGCTACAGACGCGAAATTTAACCGACTGTGATTTGTAAATGATTAGCTTTTCAGAGCATTCACACAAGGTTGGCACCGGTGGCGACACCTACAAGGCTCTGACATGATGAAAGTTTCCAACCGATTTCTCATACACAAACAGCAGTTGACCGGTGTTGCCTGTTGAAACGTTGTTGTGATGCCTCGTGTAAGGAGGAGAAATGCGTATCATCACCATTCCGACTTTGATAAAGGTCGGATTGTAGCCTATCGCGATTGCGGTTTATCGTATCGCGACACTGCTGCTCGCGTTGGTCAAGATCCAATGACTGTTAGCAGAATATGGAATCACTGGGTTGAGGAGGGTAATACGGAATGCCGTGCTGGAACCCAACGGCCTCGTATCACTAGCAGTCGACATGACAGGCATCTTATCCGCATGGCTGTAACGGATCGTGCAGCCATGTCTCGATCCCTGAGTCAACAGATGGGGACGTCTGCAAGATAACAACCATCTGCACGAACACTTCGACGATGTTTGCAGCAGTATGGGCTATCAGCACAGAGACCACGGCAGCGGTTAACCTTCACGCTGCACCACAGACAGGGGCGCCTGCGATGGTGTACTCAACGACGAACCTGGGTGCACGAATGGCAAAACGTCAATTTTTCGGATGAATCCAGGTTCTGTTTACAGCATCATGACGGTCGCATCCGTGTCTGGCAACATCGCGGTGAACGCTCATTGCAAGCGTGTATTCGTCATCGCCATACTGGGGTATCACCCGGCATGATGGTATGGGGTGCCATTAGTTACACGTCTCGGTCACCTCTTGTTCGCATTGACGGCACTTTGAACTGTGGACGTTACATTTCAGATGGGTTACAACCCGTGGCTCTACCCTTCATTCGATCCTTCCGAAACCCTACATTTCAACAGGATAATGCACGACCGCATGTTACAGGTCCTGTATTGGCCTTTCTGGATACAGAAAACGTTCGACTGCTGCCCTGTCCAGCACATTCTCCAGATCTCTCACCAATTGAAAACGTCTGGTCAATGGTGGCCGAGCAACTGGCTCGTCACAATACGCCAGTCAGTACTCGTGATGAACTGTGGTATCGTGTTGAAGCTGCCTGCGCAGCTGTACCTGTACACGCCATCCAAGCTCTGTTAGACTCAATGCCCAGGCGTATCAAGGCCGTCATTACGGCCAGAGGTGGTTGTTCTGGGTACTGATTTCTCAGAATCTATGCACCCAAATTGCGTGAAAATGTAATTACATGTCAGTTCTATATAATATATTTGTCCAATGAATACCCGTTTATCATCTGCTTGTTGGTGTAGCTATTGTAACGGCCAGTAGTATATATATATATATATATATATATATATATATATATATATATATATAGGCTATATCTTTTCTAACGATATATCGATATCAAAATGGTAATATCGATGGCTCATATTTTTATTTTGTATTAGCTTTTCTTATTTGAAATTGTTCTTTTGAAAATGTAGTATTACATAGTTTTACTCCCACAGTATGAAGCGGCGTTACTATTTTTTGAGCTTTCATCGTGTCCAAGCTTTCTGTTTGCCTGTGTGAAGCACGTATAAGTGGCACAAAGAAATAATTCAATTGCACTGGGTGGTGGGAGGGAGGCGAGGGGGCGGGGGTGTAAATTGAATGACAAGATTTCCAATGTGAAGAAACATCGAATTTTTTCCCAAAATGCTTGCTGAAAATGAAGAAGGAAAGTTTAAATGACGGGATTGCTCGTGGAGAAGTTTGAAGGAAATGCTGACGTAATCGGCGCTCGGCGCTACTAGCTAAAACTGCAACGTTAACTTCACGATGAAGTTCTCACACCAGAACTGCTGGGCCGCTAGCTTTGGCGGAAATGAAAAAAACAGGGAAGTCGACATTAAGTATTCCGGACTAATCCGATAAGTGACGAAACCGAACGACGGATCCATCGGGGGGGGGGGGGGGGGGGGGCGTCCGCCGCTCGTGGTCTCGCGGTAGCGTTCTCGCTTCCCGAGCACGGGGTTCCGGGTTCGATTCCCGGCGGGGTCAGGGATTTTCACCTGCCTCGAGATGACTGGGTGTTTGTGTTGTCCTCATCATTTCATCATCATCCAGGAAAGTGGCGAAATTGGACTGAGCAGAGATTGGATAATTGCACGGGCGCTGATAACCACGCAGTTGAGTGCCCCACAAACCAAACATCATCATCAACATCATCATCATCTGATCCATCGGACACCTTTTCTTTTGCCACCTACATGCAGTTACCATCGTTAGCAAAGTGGTTACCCCAAGCGTGAACGTGCATCGTTTTCCTTTCAATTCTTGCTGTAAGGAAGATATGCAGCCTGTTAGCTTGATGATATAGAGAATATCTAACAATAAATCAATACTTGATAACACAGCTCAAAAATCAGCATTATATTTACAATGTGCAGCCGTTATTTTTTTGCCTGGTCTGTCGATATTTTTTCTGATAGTAGATCGATATTTTTTTCGATATTTTGACAGCCAAAATTGATATTTTTAAAGTATTAATACACTAGACTTCCAATAGTTTTAAATATATCAACAGTCCTACCTTGTACACCTTGAGAGCTACATACATTTTGTTGTTCTGGTTGTAAAATTGACCAACCCGGTACAACTGCAGATTCTTATGGGCGACATTAATGAAAACCACATGCTAGTAAAAGATCCACCAAATCCACAATTTTCAAGATCTTCTTCTTCTTCTTTTGCTACTGCCTTTATCCTGCAGTTTCCACAGGGTCAGCAGGGCTACAATCGGATTTGGCATGGTTAATGTGAAGGCATGGTCAGATGCCCTTCCTGCCCCCACCCTGTAAATCATGAAATAGTCTGAACGTGTTTGAAACGGCTGCAAGTCGTGTAACTAAGGTGGGACGTGGGGACCAGCCTGGTATTCACCAAGTGGGATGTGGAAAACCGCCTAAAAACCGTAACCAGGCTGTACGTTGTTAATCCGACGGGCGGATTTGAGCCAGGCCGGCGCGCCAACCCAAGTCCAGGAAGCAGCGCATTAGCACTGTCAGATAACCTGGCGGGTAAATCCACAATTTTCAAGATATGCCAATAAAATTGTCTATCAATCTTTATGTGAAATTAACACTGATATTCCCGCTAAACCGACTGGGCAAAACAGGTAATAGGATTGTGGAAAGGGCCAAAGGTCGAGGTCAGTTTCTCCTTCTAATTGTCATTTATTGTAATTTAATAACTTTTACAACCAAAGCAGCACATCGCCACACTTTTACGAATGCAATGCATTCACGGCTGAAGGCCTCCAAACAAGAAATCTTGACAAATCAGCAAGATAAAAATCCAATTAAGATAGCGATAAAGTAGTTAAAAAAAGGCAAACATTAGCAAAGTGCAATACAAATGACTGAGGGCCAGAATAAAATTTCAAAATTTTAGAATATTTTACCATAGACTTTTAAAGGCAGAAGGCGTGAACGTTTAACAACAAGAAATATTAAAAATCAACAAGATTAAAATGCAATTAAAGAGGCAAATCAAATCAATAAAATACATATCATGGCTACGTGGGAAGCCTTAAGGCTAAGCAGACAGAACGCACATATGCGAGCTGCAATACCAATGGCTGAAGGCCACAATTAAGTTCCAAAATTTTAAAATATATTACCATAATATTTTAAAGGTAGAAGGCCGCAATGTTTAAGCTTAAAAGTTAAATTTAAAAATTAATTTTTCAAAATTTTAAGAAAATAGGAAAATAACCATGAGCCTTGAATTTAAAATACCTGACAACAGATAATTAAACACCGGTGGCACTCAGAAGCCTCCAGGGAGGTCGGTCTGCCCTCATTCACTTAGGCGAGACGGGTGGTGAGTCAAACTATAATTGATCCATCGGAACCCAACCAGGGGGACAGCCACGGACTGACTGACACAATGATTTGCTTCCCCTCAATCAGTACATGAGAACTCAAACCGGAAATGTTATAAACGTGATAATCCACAATGGAGTATGTATTAGCTGTCAAAGCTACACACCATGTTGTATAGCGACAACAGGTGAGGAAAGGTCGCTGCCTGAAATTTCGTTAGTGGCCAGGACAGGTAACTGGAACACTAACGGCCACTTGAATTTGAAACCCGGTAATATAGTTAACTTCACTCAAAAGAACACTGCCTGAATTTACATCAGCGCCCAGGGCAGGTAACCAGAACACTAACGGTCATAAGACAGAAAATTCCACAGGTCCACTCAAACTGTAGTCGACCAAAATAGTTAACTGCACCGCATGACGGCTAAATTTCAGAAGTAGAAACACTCGTTGTTGCTCACAGGAAAACCTCCCCAACAGCAAACCACCGAAACGAACCACCACAACGTGAATGGACGTGGCTTGGGCAGTTGAAACCACCACTCAACTTTGACGTTCTGTGTCGGTAAACTACGAACCTCGTAGCGATCGGACAGCTCCACACACGCTCCAACACTGCGCCGGGGCTGCCAGCGGCCCAAGCCGACTGCACCGCATAGTGATAACTTACCAGGTCCGCAGCAACCGACCGACTCCCGCAGAATACCGACAACATCTAAAATAGTAGTCAGTGGAAATAACACCAACTAGACACACAACCTGACAAACACTTGCATGAAGACCTGAACGATACCCAACAGTAACTAAGCACACACGAAAACAAACTGGGGGTCGATGCACAAACACACAAACACAGGCGACTCAGGAACAATCGGCGAGCCAAAACGCGCCGTCCGGTAGGACGCCCGACCGACGATCCACGAAGACCGTGGCCTGGCTCAAGTGATGCGTGGCGGCAATGGTCGGGCGAGCCATGTCGACGCAGACCACACTGCTGCTCCAACGTGACTGCACTATAGTGCACGTCATATATCTTGGCGGCCGAGTTTAGGTTCGTTCCGCGCATCTGACGTCACAAATCACAGTCAGCCAATGAACTGAGAACGATGTTGCCAGATCTCGACTGCAGTGCGGAGCACCGACGAGTGTCTTCAGTTTTAGAAACGTTCAGTCATAAATAGAGTAACTGAGCAAAAGCAGTGTCTTGATAGCAGACTTTCTTTTATAGAAAGTTTGGAAAAAGCATTCTTTATACCAGTCGCTTCATATTCTATTAATTAATTAAACCAAACAAACAATAAGCCTCCTAATTCAGGCGGTAGCAAGGAAAGGTGTTTGTATCAGTCTCACGAACCGCTTTTTCGCGATAAAGAACAGCGGTAATTGTTTATTTCCTATTGTACTTCGACGCAACGTGAATAATTCATAGTCACCCCAACAGTGTTTGTCGGTATTTTGCATATGTTTAGAGTGCTCCAGGAGTTGTCCGAAACAAGGAGCTGCGTTAGCGTAATGGTTAAGGTGTCGCCGGCACGGTAGCTCAGCGTGTTCGGTCAGAGGGTTAGCAGCCCTCTGTAACAAAAAAACTGAGTTAATCGATCAACAACGAACTTAAACGGATGTCTTACGACGTCCGCCCCGAGCAGATTCAACGAACAAAAGCGAACAAAATGAGATTAAAAAAGGAAAAGAAAAAAAAAAGTGTTGGGTTGCTAATCGGAAGATTCTGAGTTCAAGCCTTGTTGCTTACTTAATATTTTATTTATTTAAAAACAATAGCAAAATGTCTTATTTAATGAATTTTATTCGTTTGAATGTAATGTTTTGAAATTTCCTGTGCTTTGTCTCTCCATTATAATCATAATAAGTTTTCAGTTTTTCTAATTTTCTCCTCCAATATTTCTTTTCACAGCAATTAAAAACAGTGAAAAGGCACACATACAATATTCATGTTATCCGTTTTGTTTGTATATCGACTCTTCTGCAGTCGCTGTTTTACTATTCATATTGAGATATATTCTTTTGCGGCAGTATTAAAAGTATTATTTAGAGGAGAATTTCGGCTCGTACGTTGTCGAGCTATTTGATTGTCTGACGGAATTCTTTGCTTCACTGCTTTGGCAACATCATATTCAATGTTTTCGTCGACTGATCTATGTTTTGGCAAGTATTTGCTGTCCGTTGTGACAAACATAAAAGGTTTGTGCACTGCGCCTCACTGGCAATATATTATAGTTTTATGTTTTATTACGTCCAAAATTCAGTTTTGTGTACTTCGCCAACTTCGTTTTAATCAGAACGTTTTAGAAAACAGCGAAATGACTCTGGTATAAAGAAAGTTTTGTTACAGTTGCTAAAGATAGAATATTTCCCAATCTATAAACACTGTTTATGTTGTTTATGGTATAAAGGGTGTTCTTTTTAACTGGGGACATTGAAATCTCTTGAAAACGGCACACAGAGCCAAAAGAAATCCTAATGAAAATTAGTTCCTCCCGGAAGGGGACATCCAATTATTTTACCACAAATTCGTCGGATTTGGTATCATTGGCTGTCCCCCTCTGAGACAAAAAAAAATTTAGTTATAAATTTGTTTGATCCAATGTGTAGATTTGCGGATATTTCAATGTCTCCAATTAAAATGAACACTCTGTATAGTTGGAACCATGAACGACTGCGGTCGATTTAAGGCTCGTTCTACGCACCTGACGTCACGCATCCGCTGACAGCCAATGAGTGTTCAATAGTTTTCTGAACGGTCTGCTGGTAATGCCTTGGCGAGTGCGAGTGTTAAATGTGATTGTAGTTATTCTTTGGTGAATTTTTATCGCATTTGTTGCAAGTTGTCATGGCTGATTATGGTGGTAAGCGACAAACTCTCCATAAACAGGCGAGGGACATAATTTACCGGATACACGCTTTTTTCAAGCGCGAAGCAGAAAACGGTGGACCTATCACGGATGTCGCCAGATCTCAGGAACGCACTGCAGAAGCGACAGGCGTTAGCTTGAGAACCGTTCATCAGATTGCCAATGAAGGAAAATAATCTACAGAGACCTGTGGAAGTCCACTTTTCAGATCGCCAGGGAAATATCGCACTCGTGAGAGGAATGTAACTAATTTAGATAATTTCGACCAAGATGTTCTAAGACGAGAAGTGCTCAACATGTACAACACAGGCGAATTTCCTACTGTGAAAAAAATCACTGTGAAAATGCGTGAAACCATAAATTTTAAAGGTAGCATGACTTCAATGAATAGAATACTTAAAAACATTGGATTCAAATATGTACATACAAATGACGGAAGAAAGTTTTTAATGGAACGTAGTGATATCGCTGCTTCAAGGGCCCAGTTTTTAAGACGTATTATTGAAGTAAGAAAATCCGGGAATAAGAACATTTTTTTCTTGGACGAAACATGGGTAAACCAAAATCACACAAGGAAAGCGTGTTGGAAAATGAGTGATGGTTCGGGTGGGTTTAAAGTACCAGTTGGTAAAGGTGGACGAATAATTATGCTTCACGCTGGCTCTGCTTCTGGATTCATTCCAGAAAGCAAATTAGTGTTCCGAGCAAAAAAGAGAAATTCAGGGGATTATCATTCCAAAATGAACTCGGAGACATTTAAATTGTGGTTTAGGAATCAGTTTCTCTCTTACTTGCCTCCAAACTCGGTGATTGTAATGGACAATGCGAGTTATCACTCTGTTGTTGTTGACAAGACACCCACAACAAGTACAAAAAAAGCCGATATCATGTTATGGCTTGCAAGTAAAAATATACCACATACTGCCAACCAAACTCGTGCTGAAATGTTGAGTCTTGTAGTGCTTCATAAGCCTCGCACAAAAGTTTATGAAATCGATTGTATTGCACAGGAACATGGACACACAGTTTTGCGTTTGCCACCGTACCATTGCCAATACAATCCGATAGAGTTAATTTGGGCACAAGTGAAAGGGTATGTCGCAGAACGAAACGTGACATTTAAAATTGCCGATACAGAAAGGCTTCTGCACGAAGCACTTGACAGAATTACTCCTTCAGCATGGGCTGAATGTTTTCGGCATGCACAAAGGCTACAGAAGGAGGACATGGACAAGGAAATTGTAATTGACAATCTGCTTGAACCCATCGTCATCACTCTAAGACCTGATGATTCGGACTGCGACACTGACTACAGCGATGCAGAAGACAATCGCAGCGATTGACAACAATGAAAGGTAAGGCACATACACAATAATACTCATGTTCTCTTTCTTGTTTTTGTTCCACAGTTGCAATTTTACCAATGGTATTGAAATATATTCCTCTTCTGCAACTGTAATAAGCGTCTTATTTAGACCAGACGCGTTTTTCTCTTTTGAAGCATCTTCAGTGGACAGCATTTTGTCTCCTCCATTGCCAAGTCACCTTTCGTAGTTTTGTGCTGAGGGAACACAATATTCAACGTTTGTGTCAGCCGACCAGTGTTTTAGCAAATAAATGCTCTTTGTGTGTGCCACACACAAAAATTATATTTGACATAGCTCAGAGCACAGTATATTCAAGTCCTAATGTTTTTGTAAGTCCACAGTTTTGTTTAACGTATTTTGTGTACTTCCTTTTGATTGATTGAAGTGCTTTAAAATAAAGTCAAACGCGCCCAGTGTAAATAAAACTTTTATTACAGTCGCGAAAGACGGAATATTTCTCAATATTACATACGACACCAATCTGGTACTTAAATTAAATGAGATATTGTTATACAGTAAATTTTAGATGAAATTTAGGTATCTTGTCCACATTTCATTCTCAACATTGTGGCAACTACAATCGAACATACGGAAAGTATACGCTATGAACTTTACCTCTGCAAACTCTTCAAAATTTCGTGCAATGGTTTACTACATTTAATGCTGCAATATAACTGCGTTAAAAATCGAAACAAAATTAAGTCATTTATGGGGGGAAGTTATCAGTCAAGAAAATGTGTCAAAATCAAATTTTTGGACTAAATAGTTTTTGTGAAATCGAATGATAAGTGTGTCAAAGCAGTCGGAACACTATGTGTCTGCACAGGCGAGCAGTGCAGTGGTTACAAAATCGCGCACGGCGCGGAATGCGGGGAGCACGTCTCTGAATGTGTGTGTGAAATCTTATGGGACTTAACTGCTAAGGTCATCAGTCCCTAAGCTTACACACTACTTAAGCTTAATTATGCTAAGGACAAACACACACACCCATGCCCGAGAAGGACTCGAAACTCCTTCGGGAGCACGTCTCTGTAGCAGGGAAAGGTTTAATGCGGCCGTGGTGGCTTTACTTCATAAACTGCGCGCTCCCCCCTAAACGTAAGTTTGCGAACTACACTGCTACGGCGCTGCTTCTCGTGACGCGTGCAACTGGCAACGCTGCAATCTCCCGCGTCTGGGCGGGCATGCGCGAGCCGCCAAGATAAGTGAATTGAACTTTAGTGCCGCATTGTAACTCTCCAACTGGCAGGTCCGGACTGCGCTCCAGACTGACTGGCCGACCGGAAATTGCGACCCGAACTCCTTATGACAGACAACGACTGGGAAGTCATAGCAGTCCAGCAAAGACACTACGAGAGGGAATATATCGATACGAGCTGCTAGCGCCGCTCACAATCAAGCAAAGCAGCAACTCAGTGACAGTAGTAATTTGCATTAACGTACTGAGGTGGAAGTACCTTAAAAACAGGGTGTAAAATACATGATAGTGAGCACATGAGTCACGCATCTACAGTTAAGTTTCACGGATTATATATATTTAACTTTTTTAAGGAAATTTAAAATTTTTGTTTCAGAAAAATAATGTATGGACTAAAAAATTTTCTCAGTTCAGTCTCTTTTCATATAGTGCGCTTCTCTCATAAGGATTTTCGATATATCGAATAGGTGAATTTTAATATTATTTTAATTACATTTCTGTAAGTATAACGTAAAATTCTTGCAGAATTTAGAGCACATTGCACCATTGCTCATTTCAAAACATAGGCTTGTTGTTGTTGTGGTCTTCAGTCCAGAGAATGGACTGATGCAGCTCTCCATGCTATTCTATCCTGTGCAAGCTTCTTCATCTCCCAGTACCCACATCCTTCTGAATCTGTTTAGTGTATTCATCTCTTGGTCTCCCTCTGCGATTTTTACCCTCCACGCTGCCCTCCAGTATTAAATTGGTGATCCCATGACGTCTCAGAATATGCCCTACCAACCGATCCATTCTTCTAGTCAAGTTGTGCCAAAAATTTCTCTTCTCTCCAATTCTATTCAATATCTCCTCATTAGTTACGTGATCTACCCATCTAATCTTCAGCATTCTTCTGTAGCACCACATTTCGAAAACTTCTATTCTCTTCTTCTCTAAACTATTTGTGGTCCACCTTTCACTTCCATACATGGCTACACTCCATACAAATACTTTCAGAAACGACTTCCTTACACTTAAATCTATACTCGATGTTAACAAATTTCTCTTCTTCAGAAACCTTTCCTTGCCATTGCCATTCTACATTTTATATCCTCTCTACTTCGACCATCATCAGTTGCTTTGCTTCCCAAATAGCAATACTCATTTACTACTTTAAGCGTCTCATTTCCTAATCTAATTCCCGCAGCATCACCCGATTTAATTCGACTACATTCCATTATTCTCGTTTTGCTTTTGTTGATGTTCATCTTATATCCTCCTTTCAAGACCATGTCCATTCCGTTCAGCTGCTCTTCCAGGTCCTTTGCTGTCTCTGACAGAATTACAATGTCATCAGTAAACCTCAAAGATTTTTTTTTCTTCTCCGTGGATTTTAATTCCTACTCCAAATTTTTCTTTTCTTTCCTTCACTGCTAGCTCAGTATACAGATTGAATAACATCGGGGAGAGGCTACAACCCTGTCTCACTCCCTTCCCAATCATTGCATTCGTTTCATGTCCCTCGACTCTTAAAACTGCCATCTGGTTTCTACACAAATTGTAAATAGCCTTTTGCTCCCTATATTTTACCTTTGCCACCTTCAGAATTTGAAAGAGAGTATTCCAGTCAACATTGTCAAAAGCTTCCTCTAAGTCTACAAATGGTAGAAACGTAGGTTTGCCTTTCCTTAATCTATTTCCTAAAATAAGTCGTAGGGTCAGTATTGCCTCACGTGTTCCTACATTTCTACGGATCCCAAACTGATCTTCCCCGAGGTCGGCTTCTACCAATTTTTTCCATTCGTCTGTAAAGAATTCGTGTTAGTATTTTCAGCAGTGGATTATTAAACTGATAGTTCGCTAATTTTTACATCTGGCAACATCTGCTTTTTTTGGGATTTGAATTATTATATTCTTCTTGAAGTCTGAGGGTATTTCGCCTGTCTCATACATTTTGCTCACCAGATGGTAAAATTTTGTCAGGACTGGCTCTCGCAAGGCTGTCACTAGTTCTAATGGAATGTTGTCTACTCCCGTGACCTTGTTTCGACTTAGGTCTTTCAGTGCTATGTCAAACTCTTCACGCAGTATCATATCTCCCATTTCATCTTTATCTACATTCTCTTCCATTTCTATAACATTGTACTGAAGTACATCGCCCTTGCATAGACCCTCTATATACTCCTTCCACTTTTCTGCTTTTCCTTCTTTGCTTAGAACTGGGTTTCCATCTGAGCTCTTGAACTTAGGCTTAAGACATTTATTGGGTTTATAGAAATATATGTACAAAATTCCATAATTCTAGCCTTCGCAGATTCTGAGAATTTTATGGATATGCAATTTGAAGTTCAATCTAACGTTTTTTCTTATGTCACCTCCTCAGAAGATCTCAGATTTGTAATCAAGGTCCTATTTGCTTTCAAGTCTTCTCTTCTGGTTTCTTGTTTTCTGCCTTCTTTCCTCTGCCAGGTCTTCAACTGACTTTTCAGCTGCGGCGAGGCGCTGTAGATCTATTTTCCTCACCACGCCTTGAGTGAAATTTCCTATCTTAAAGCTCATTCTCTATAATACCTACATCTTTCCTACGTTTTCTATACACTCTTTGTGACCGTGGCATTATTGAAACATGTGAGAAACAAACACTTGTGTAAATCTTCGTCAGTAGCACAAGGTAAAACAAGAATGGCTTCTTCATAAACAGAGCAGCTGGTTTATTATTTTTGCTAAGGTACAGAACAGAGTCGCAGGTAATACATAAAATCAAAGAGTATATTGCACAGCCTTCTAGATGTATCTTGTGCAAGTTTGCTAAAAAGTAATCCACGGAATCGTTGTTCACTAAGCTAGTAATGAAATGTTGCTTGAAAAAGTGGGTGTGGCAAGAAGGTCGCGTCAAACGTTTAATTATTTTTCAGGTGCTTCAATTGCGATTTGATCATTGAAACTCTGGAAAATATGAGCTCTGATAACAAATAAAAAAATAAATTGAAAAATGACATTTTCGGTCAATTCGTGGACGCTCCGCTTAACCACAACTGTACTAAGTCGTTGCTTTGTCCAACCTTAACAGTTACACAGTTTCATACAATGTCTGAGATGATATTAAATGGAAAACAAACAGAAACTTATCGTAATGGCTGTTCATTATCTTTCACCACAATTTAAAGACACGTTACTCCACTATCACTTGTCTTTGGTGCTGCCACCACACTGTTCCACAGAATGTAGTCATCGCAATGTGTCTGCTAGGAGCTGACCTCAGTTCTGCCCACTGCTCTTCACAACTGTCAGCTGACGAGCTTTCTTTTAGTATGGGGGCTTGTCACGTCATCCTATGACGTTAGACAACCACTACATCAGAATTACAACGTGTCTTGATAGTAGAATGAATATTTCTACTATTTATAATGAGCTGAAGGCCAACTTTCAGTACGATTGAGAGGATCTAAATAGTATTCAGAGCTCCACACAGACTGCGGGCCCTGTCTTCATGCAGTATAATGTATTGACTGAATGGGGTTGACGTGGGGTAGGAGAGCTTAAACGTAGAAAAAACGAAAATCTCTATAACAGTGTTAATATGAAAGTTAAACATGAGCCCTAGTCGATGTCGAAAGTTCTCTTGTAAACCTCTTCGTGATTCGCAACGCTTGTCACGTGGCATCGGTCGCCGGAATTAGTTGTTCATGTCCATAACTATTTCTCACTTACTGTGACGAAACGCACCGCTCTTCGTTGGATTTTCACTCTCTCTTCTATTACTGCTGCTTGGTAAGGATCCGACACTGACGCACATGACACAAGAAACTGTCCAACAAGCGTTTTAAAACTACGTCTTTCGTGAATCAACAAAATTCCTTAACATTCTGCTAATGAAAGTCAGCCTTCTTTTCCCCCTAATTTTTTTAGCGCTCATTCCGCTTTAGACTGCCTTGGATGGTCACTCGTAGGTATTTTACAGTAGTTAATGTTCTCAAAGATTTATCATCAATAACGTAATTGAGCAGTACTCTATCTCTCCGACCGTTTATACGTAATATGTTACCTTTCTTTACAGGATTACATGTTACCCATCAGCTGTAAAATTTACTCTTTGTTTTCTAAAAGTTTCGATCGTATTCTCTACCTACACAGCAAGAAAAAGAACTGTACATTAGAACGATATGCAAGTCAACTTTCCATAGTAACTGTTGAAAACAAGGTGAGTCATAAAATGTTTATACAAAACTGATCTCACTATGATTAGACAGAACGATCAGTCGAATTCTGGACAGTTGTATCGAGTATTCTCATTAAACTTGTAGTTAAATTTCCTTTCGTTTACGGTCAGCTGCTAGTCTCTGCACCAAAAGGCGATTTTCCGCTTGTCTTTCTGCAATTTCGTACAGTGTTCTGGCGTTGCAACCTTCCTACAGACAACAGCACCATCCACAAACAGCTGAACGGAACGTCTAATCTTAACTATATAACTTTGACGTAAACTGCAAACAGTAACGACCTTATAACCCTTCCTTGGGGTATTACTTATACCTCTGTCCATTTCGTTACATTAAGAACGACGTGTTGAGTCCTGTCTGCAAGGAAGTCCTCTGTCCAATCAAAAGTCTGGTTCGATACTCAGTGCGCTCGCATTTTATTCACTTGGACCGAGTGTAATGTATTTAATGAAAGAGCTATAGTCGCCGTCACGAAAGCAGAGTGCTCAAGGTCGCTTCACCCTGTGTTGTCGGATAACAGAACCGCCTGGTCTGTCATCAATATCAGCTGCTTCTACAGGTTTTATTTCGTTTTGTCCATGAACTCCTTCTCCTTTACACACACACACTGCGCCAACACAATTACAGGACAACTTATTTGATACACCGAATTGTCTCCCATTGTGATAAATAAGTTTGAAATTTGTCTCAAGGTTGCCTACAACTTTCCTGTGTAATGGTGTGAAAGCGTCGCGCCCTGCGATCTCACCCTCGGATTCGGCGACGTTTCAAACGGCAAGGTGTCGACACGTGCGAAAAAAAAGCCACAGCTCAGAAGTTCATGTGACGTGGGAGGTGGGTTATGGATGTCACATTGGCTCCAAATTTCACCACAGTTCTGCCCGAGGCTCTGCGAAGGACGTCAAAACTGCGAAACCCAGCGTTTAAATTACGCTGATTTCTTATGGGTGTCTGAGGTAAACATTCGAGACACATCGCCCCTCATAATCGACACAAAAAGGCCTCAAGTGATCGCATAAAGAACGTCTACGAATCTGTCCCTTTTCCTTGAGCATTTAATCCCACACATTTCGCGACAGAAATCGACAGATAGCAGTGGTACGAGCATCAGAAAGGCGCTCTTCGCAACCTTTGACACTGCTGAAAGCTGCAGATGTTCCAGCCCTTCTCGATGGACATTGTGGTGCTTCTTCCAGACCGAACATGATCGTACCCCTTTGAAGTATCGCACGACCACAGTTTTTGCTCCTGTGTACACACTGCAACCACTAATGATCGTTCAAAACCATTCGACCAAATTTGAACGTGATCCGAGGCAGCGAAGGGAGCTTTTGCTTTTTCTGCCCTCATGTTTCCACCCTTCTGTGGCGTGATCACGTGAGATTGAAACATTAACAAATTGACTGCCAATGTTGGCTCACAGTTACACGGACTGTGACGCCACGTGAGCCATATTGGTTCACGCATACATTGTACTGTAGGCCGTATGAGCCGTAACTGGTTCACATGCAGAGTTGTGTTTAGAGGCCTCGTGAGCCTCATAGAACTCACAGATAATGCGTTTCAACAGTGCGTTTAAAAGTGGTGGCTCCACTGAACTCTCTCACGTTCGTAGAACGTACACTACTGGCCATTAAAATTGCTACACCTAGAAGAAATGCAGATGATAAACGGGTATTCATTGGACAGCTATATTATACTAGAACTGACATGTGATTACATTTTCACGCAACTTGGGTGCATAGATCCTGAGAAATCAGTACCCAGAACAACCACCTCTGGCCGTAATAACAGCCTTGATACGCCTGGGCATTGAGTCAAACAGAGCTTGGATGGCGTGTGCAGGTACAGCTGCCCATGCAGCTTCAACACGATACCACAGTTCACTAACAGTGGTGACTGGCGTACTGTGACGAGCCAGTTGCTCGGCCACCATTGACCTGACGTTTAAAATCGGTGAGAGATCTGGAGAATGTGCTGGCGAGGGCAGCGGTCGAACATTTTCTGTATCCAGAAAGGCCCGTACAGGACCTGCAACATGCGGTCGTGCATTATCCTGCTGAAACGTAGGGTTTCTCAAGGATCGAATGAAGGGTAGAGCCACGGGTCGTAACACATCTGAAATGTAACGTCCACTGTTCAAAGTGCCGTCATTGCGAACAAGAGGTGACCGAGACGTGTAACCAATGGCACCCCATGCCATCACGCCGGGTGACGCGCCAGTATGGCGAAGACGAATACACACTTCCAATGAGGGTTCACCGCGATTTCGCGAAACACGGATGCGACCATCACGATGCTGTAAACAGAACCTGGATTCATCCGAAAAAATGACGTTTAGCCATTCGTGCATCCAGGTTCGACGTTGAGTACACCATCGCTGACGCTCCTGTCTGTGATGCAGCAAAGGTAACCGCAGCCATGGTCTCCGAGCTGATAGTCCATGCTGCTGCAAACGTCGTCGAACTGTTGTTCGTGCAGATGGTTGTTGTCTTGCAAACGTCCCCGTCTGTTGACTCGGGTATCGAGACGTTACTGCACGATCCGTTACAGCCATGCGGATAAGATGCCTGTCATCTCGACTGCTATTGATACGAGACCGTTGGGATCCAGCACGGCGTTCCGTATTACCCCCCTGAACCCACCGATTCCATATTCTGCTAACAGCCATTGGATCTCGACCAACGCGAGCAGCAATGTCGCGACGATAAACCGCAATCGGGATAGGCTACAATGCGACCTTTATCAAAGTCGGAAACGTGATGGTACGCATTTCTCCTCCTTACACGAGGCATCACAACAACGTTTCACCGGGCAACGCCGGTCAACTGCTGTTTGTGTATGAGAAATCGGTTTTAAACTTTCCTCATGTCAGCACGTTGTAGGTGTCGCCACTGGCGCCAACCATGTGTGAATGCTCTGAAAAGCTAATCATTTGCATATCACAGCATCTTCTTCCTGTCGGTTAAATTTCGCGTCTGTAGCACTCATCTTCGTGGTGTAGCAATTTTAATGGCCAGTAGTGTAATATTTTTGCAACTGGTAGCCATGGTGATTCTTAACTTCGGCGTACGGTTAAATGGTAAGGAAAGATCGTTTTCGAAATCCCTTTTGGAACATCTACTGTATATGCTCAAGTGCTGTACAAGATAGCAAACGAAGGATCAAAGTTACGCATACAAATAATACCTTTCAGGGAGCGCGTGATTCTACTGCTATTGAATGCTACAGATCCACAACCACGAGCAAAACTACAACCGTTCCACGAAGATAACAGAAATCGCCTTGTGACAGTAGACGGCCAAAGCAGAGCAGTCGAAGAAGATGTTCTAGCTGTTATAAGAACCGAAGAAAGAATGGATGCTGCTAGGACTGTCTAGAGGGTTTGCACGTGACATTTTTTCCTGCAACGAATGTTTTAGTGACATTCGCAATGCTGTGTTGAAGAAGTAGAATTTTCTGAGATCTTTATTCATAAACATTGTCAGACCCAGTAAAAAAATTTAATCATATTATATATAGCTAATATAATCAAATAAACTAAGTGTCTGAATCGTCTCTTGAAAAACAGTTTTCTAATACCTATTGTGGTTTTAAATCATGTGGCCACAGATTATAATTGTGTTAAAATGTTGTTGGGCCACGTGAGCCATATATGCCTCACGTCTGTTATCAGTCCAGATTAGTCATAAACTGATATTTTATCAAGTAACTTAATTGTACATGATCAAAAGAAGATATCTGATGCAAAAAATTACTTTGGCTCCAGAAGTTACATTCGTGATTTCGATGTGGCATAGCAACGTATGGTCATCATGGCGGTCAATGTGTTAGTACGAGCGTCAATAAAATGGCGAAAAGTTCCTCTAAGACCCCCTCCCCCCGAAATATTTTTGTTATCATCAAAGCAACTTTTCTGGGCACGTTACAAATGTACTTGTCGAAAATGTCAACACCAAGCACCCCCAAGCAATCCCCATCAAAAGAGTGTCGACGGAATTGCCTAAGAATGAGCATGTTTTGTGACCTATTGGTATTTCATAACTTAAGTTCTTTGAGAATGAAATTTTTTTCATACAGTTTTATCGTGTTCAAGTGATAAAATACGTTAAAAATGTATCTGTTTATTTCAGCATAAATTTGTGCTATATGATCTAACTTCATTGCACGCTTATGGCCATGTGTTCTGTCTACATTTAAAAGCCATTGAAATAATACCGGAATGGAAAACTGTGTCTCTGAGACACACTGTATCGACTGCGATATAGGGTGAACGTTAATAAAATCGACAAACTGCAGGGATGGATTCCTGCCTGGAAATTGGAGAAAAAAGGTAGTGTGAACTTGTGTACAGAAATGCTTCGTTGCCATGGTAGATGGCTCAGACGAATGAAAGTTCCTCTGACCACGTGCGGTGTAATCCTTACATGTTCCAGGATGCGTGATTGACGCAGGATACTGTAAGCAGCAGAATGATCCGGTATTCATGTCGAAAACAATCCGAGAAGGTGTCTGTGTACGGCTAAGCAGGTGGAAACGGTGGACAGGCAGCATATTTTATTGAACCAAATCCTCCAAATCTGGTGTACACGCAGTCCGCCACCTCCTTGCAAATTCATCTGTCTGAACGGACCAGTGACTACACAAACGCTCAGAAAGCGCTTCATGTGTTGTGTGATGTGGTTGGTGCCTGTGACGGTACTTACTCTGGTACAGCCATGCTGCCTCTCGACCGTTTCCATTTGGTTGCCCATACACAAACACCATCTCGGTTCCAGAATGAGATTTTCACTCTGCAGCGGAGTGTGCGCTGATATGAAACTACCTGGCAGATTAAAGCTGTGTGCCGGACCGAGACTCGAAATCGGGACCTTTGCATTTCGCGGGCCAGTGGTCTACCATCTGAGCTACCCAAGCACGACTCACCCCCCGTCCTCACAGCTTTACTTCTGCCAGTATCTCGTCTCCTACCTTCCAAACATTACAGAAGCTCTACTGCGAACCTTGTAGAACTAGCACTCCTGAAAGAAAGGACATTGCTGAGACATGGCTTAGCCACAGCCTGGGGGATGTTTCCAGAATGAGATTTTCACTCTGCAGCAGAGTGTGCGCTGATATGCAGAAGAGCTTGAAAGGTGGCTACACTGAGCCACAGCGCCAGAGATCGCGCCAGAGAGTTTTGTTCCGCCGCCTCCACTGGCAGTGATTATTGAGAAGTAGTGGCAGGCAGTTCTTGCCGAGAAGTTGTGGTGGACACTGCTTGCCGTGAAGTCGGAGTGGAGAGTTGTTGAGATGTGGTAGTAGTGAGTGTTTGTTCCATGTTTTATGCAGCTATTTGATGGGAGAGATAGCAGATATTATTCTAATGGAGAGATTGTAATGATCAGAGTGCATTTCGTCAATATATATGAAGGTAACAAAACACTATTTTCCTTTTATTATTTCTGTGTCTCAAATAATGCATCATTACAGGTTCAGTCAACAAAGCATCTGGCTTGTGTTCTTGTATTAGAGTGTAATTCTAGTTTTCTTGCGCAATTATCGTATTTCTAATTTTTTTTATCACTTCAGTATAAATGGTATTTAAAATTTCTTGCCTTGTTGAAGAAGAACCGTGCCAGATGTGTACGTTGAGTCACACTTCCACACACAGAACAGCTACACTTGTGCTTTGTTGGCTTCGTAGGTTTTATAGTTGCTGGGCACTTAATTAATTAATTGTATTAACGAAAATTTTCTTTCATTGTTTGTTGTTATTCTATGCAGTCAGATTGCGTACAAATACTAGTCAGGGCCAACCGTTTACGAGACTAGCGTAATCGGACATACAGATACTAAAAATATTTGCATTTTATTTAATTAAGCCCCCATGCACGAAAAAAAAATATGCCCTTCCTCCACGGGCTAGAATTTGATGGTATTTTTGCCAGAATTGGTGGTGAAAATACCACCAAATTCGTCAAAAAAAAAATACAGACAAAAATAAAAGATACTATTAATACGTAAATATCATATAACTAGATAAAATTTTGGCTTTGCACTGACCTTTCAATAGCCTAATATATAAAATACAGTAGGGAATACAAATTCTTTCATACATATGACTTTACATAATAGTTTACACAAATATCATGTGGTTAAACAATTCAATCGATAGCGTCAGCAATGACGAATATGTGCAGGTAAGAGTCTCATAACTTTTCACAAACAGTAATACACAAAAAATCAGTTTATACAAATATTCACATAAAATGCTTTCACAACAAGTAGTTGACAGTTCCATCAGTAGCACCCAGCAATGTTGAATAGGTGCTACAGCAACAAGTGACATCATCTCAGTAGAAGCAGTCCATCAGTGGCACCCAGCAATGTTGAACAGGTGCTACCGCAACAAGTGACATCATCTCAGTAGAAGCAGTCCATCAGTGGCACCCAGCATTGTGGAACAGGTGCAGACACCATCAGGTGACATCATTTCAGCAGAAGCAGTTCATGAGTGGCACCCAGCATTGTGGAACAGGTGCAGACACCAACGGGTGACATCATTTCAGTAGAAGCAGTCCATCAGTGGCACCCAGCAATGTTGAGTAGGTGCAGACAGCATCAGGTGACATCATTTCAGTAGAAACAGTCCATCAGTGGCACCCAGCAATGTCGAGTAGGTGCAGACACCATCAGGTGACATCATTTCAGCAGAAGCAGTTCATCAGTGGCACCCAGCATTGTGGAGTAGGTGCAGACTCCAACAGGTGACATCATTTCAGTAGAAGCAGTCCATCAGTGGCACCCAGCGATGTTGAGTAGGTGCAGACACCATCAGGTGACATCATTTCAGTAGAAGCAGTCCATCAGTGGCACCCAGCAATGTTGAGTAGGTGCAGACAGCAGTCGATAAGATTCTCTATCACTAATCACACTGTTCATCAGAGTTTATAAGCAGAAAGTAAACATGTCCTATTGGCACCAATCATGTAGAAAAAGTACAAGTAACAGTCCATAATATTTACTATCACTGATCAGACAGTTCAAGCATGAACAATAGTTTGAATACACATACAAATGCTTTTACAATGCTCTTACACTAAACATACAAATTCTAATAAACACACAAATGATATCAGATAATTGTCATATTACTATTACAAATACTCAAATATCAGTAAACCTATAATATTTATGGGTGTCAGTGCAAGCCACTACAAACAAATAAAATAATATTTAGGAGATAGGTCGGTACCAATTTGGGATTGGGAAAGGAAAACACACAAATCACACTCACTCATCTTTCATCCACATTAAGTATTACTGTGTAATTGAATAGTGTTAACTGTGTAAATGCAATTCTGTCAAAATTTGATGTTCATCATGTGTATCAAGTGGTAGTGGCAGCAATGTATAACAGTCAATAATAGTTAAGTCACGTCATAGTCATCATGTCAAGACCAATGTTTGCCAAGCCAGATCAAAATGTACGGTTGCTGAACAACTGTCAGTGAGCCAAGATATGCAAATACTTCCTCTCTCCCAAAAAAAAGTACATACTGCTTAATGATTTAACAAAGTGTGTGTAGACAATCTTCCTTCCACTTTAGTGTTCTAGTCTGCTATCTTCATCCTCCTTGTTCCATATAGACCAACAAAAAAAATATGCACCTTACTTACTTTACCTCTTATCCACCAAAACTCCAATAATCATTAGCATCACATAATCTTAATACTTCAATAATACCTCTTACGTCGATACATATAAACCTTATCATCAATAGCATTTACCTTACCTCTTGTCCACAAAAACTCCAATAATCATCAACTTCATATAATCTCAATACCTCAATAATACCTCTTCAATACGTCGATACATATAAACCTTAGCACCAATATCATTTCACTTCCAAAACAACTCTTTCCTCTACTCAGTCTCCTCGAACAAGTACAGATAAAATCCTAATGCAAACCTCCACATCCCATACAATCCGAAGACACACTGTCAACACACAACCTCTGTGTAATCCATCTGATCCAAATCTTCTACTCATTATGAATTATAAACAAAAGAAATGCATACATGACCTCTAACAGACTTAGTTCGAATAACTCTCAGTAATTAAGTACGATTACGGAGTGTGAATGATCATAATAAATCACAGTGTGTACACCACTTCAAGAATTATGGCAAACAGAAGCAAACATGTGGAGTATTTTTTGTGTCAAGTGTCACTTCCTATTTCAATTGCTCACGAAAAATACAGTGTAATAACTGTCAAAGGTCTAAACCTAGTTTTGGTATGTCATGTCGTTAGCTTCCTTCCTATTAGCATACATTTATACAGCTTCCATAAAACCTCAGCTCATGTGACTTCTATGAAGTTTCTTGTACTAATGTCGTTCGTCGAATTATAGCAGTTCATTTTATTATCTTAAAATTATAAGGCATTGAGCGTAAGCAAAACAAGCAATAGCGAGTAAATATACCAGTAGTGAACAGAATGTCAACAAGTGGATGCAGCACAATTCTTTCAACGAGGCTCTGCCAAGCAAACAATCTATAATTAATACCACAGTGTGACCTAAGCTCCATGTTTGTACACCGTATATCAGCATTTCTATATACCAAATGAAAGAGTAGTTGTGACGACAAACAGAAATGTATAAATATGCAATCCATACGCATAGCAGCAAACAGGTCATTAGCATCATATCAGCATAAGCAAATAAATGTTCATAAGTAATCATAATAAGTAAACATGAAGGCGCAAGCAGATAAATCACAAAGTATAACTTACATACCTAACCACATCAGCACAATTAATCAGGTGACAATTATAATTTAAATAAATAAGCACAGCAGGCACATAAAAAAAATATGACATCAGTGAAAAAGCAGTGCAGTCAAGCGATGCATAATATACACAAGTTACAACCCAGTTCATTAATAATCATTGTCAAAATCAGTTAACGTACGCAAGCACGTCGCTTCACAAGTAATTTCATAGAACATGAAATTTAGCACAAAGTATGAATCACGTAATCGCGAGCAGCAAATTACGTCTAAAGTACGTACCTAAGTGGAAATATGTTACCTGAAAAATAAACTCAATTAATAATTACCTTTTTAGTTTATTACTTTCTTCTTCGAAATGACATTTTTCCTGAAATTTTCTCGATAGCAAGTCGTCTTAACGTCGGACACGCACAGAATTTACCTGAAGTTCTTAAATATTTTATAGAACCGTATCCTGAAAAATACTGAATGTTAATAACATAATTCATCAAGTCACTATAGCTTTATACTGATTTTATTCGGAGAAAGACTGTGTATTTGTTTACGGCTGTCAGTGCATTCGCACTGAGCGCTCGATCAGCTGTAGGCGCGTGACGTAGGAAGTGATTGTTTGCGGTCAACGACTGCCTTGTGCGGCGCGCAGACTTCACTGTTGCTTTGAGTATGTGCCGCCGCCAAAACACAGCGCGGTATCCTTGTATTCTCTGCATGTTTACGTATAATTGTTAGTTTATTTAAAGTATGTCATTCCACAAAAATTTTAATGTTAGATATATGATGTATTCCCTTAGAGCGTCGTGATTTCAGAGTTTCTACTTCGACAGTGTTATCATGAATAATTTTACGAATTCTATATGGACCGTTATAAAGCAGAAAAAATTTCCGACACAAGCCTTTTCCTTTGTGAGACAAACGATGAGACTTAATTAACACCTTTTGACCAACTGACAAGATTTTTAAACGACCAGGATGCTTAGCTGATTTCTCTCTTCTAGCAGCCGCAGATGCAATATTTTGCAGAGCCAGGTTGACAACTTCAGAATGCCGCAGTTTCCATGTAGGCGGAAAAGGAACGATTTCAGAAACGCGATTTGTTGGTGCTTTGTTTTTCAATATCAGTATAGGCGGTAAAGAAGTTGAGTCATTAGGAAGTTCATTCAGAATGTTTTGAAAAATATGAAGATACTGATCCCACGTTCTGTGATTCTGATGACAATAAAGACGACACAATTTATTGATTTCCTTCATCCATCTCTCTGAAGCGTTAGATTGGGGGTGAAAAAGTGAAATGAAAATTGGTTTAATTTTACGACGCCGTAGAGTACGAAGCCAAATTTTAGAACGGAACTGTGATCCATTATCTGATATAACCTTATCAACATGACCAACTTATTTAAGAAAATGGTTAATGAAAGCATTAGATACTGAACGAGCTGTTGCTTTGCGTAACAGTGTAAAACACACATATTTTGATGTCAACTCCACTGTTACGAAAATGTACGCAAAACCATTAGTAGATAACCACTGGACCGAACAAATCGACTGCAGCCATGTCCTTTTATTTCGCTGGAATGATAGGAAACAACGGTGCTCTGTGAGAAATTGTTGGCGGCTTAGCCTTTTGACATAATTTGCATTTGGCAAGAACAGATCGAATACGTTTTTCCATATTACTGAAGTAGCAATTTTCCCATAATTTATGAAAGCATTTTCTGGGACCAAAGTGTGCATAACTGAAATGCGTATACCAAATCAGCTTATTAACCCACTTATCAGGAATACAAACTAACCAAACAGAGTTGTCGACCGATTTTCGTTTAAAAAGAATGTCATTGCGAACTAAATAATGCTGTCTAATCGCTACGCTTTCCTTTCTCCTCTACTTCTCCTTAATGTCCTTCCAGATTGGATCCTTATTTTGCTCCTTAGCGATGTCCTGGAGCGAAGACGAAATAAAGTTCTCAAACGCAACACCTTGAATATACATCAAACAATAATTGTTTTCCTTGCAGTCCTCTTCAGCACTTTGTTTCAAACCCATAGGTGCACGTGATAAAGCATCAGCAACAATATTTGAAGAACCCTGTATGTAAACAATACTAAAATCAAATTCCTGTAGGCACAACGCCCATCATGACAATCTGCCATGAGTTAATTTTGTCGACATAAGAAATTCCAGAGCTCGATGATCGGTGCAAACCTTAGTATGTCAGCCGAACAAAAATGTGCGAAATTTTGTAAAAGCCCAAACAACAGCCAAAGCTTCAAGTTCCGTAATCGAATAATTCTTCTCAGATTTAGAGAGAACACGACTTCCAAATGCAATACTTTTCTGTACTACAACGCCGTCTTCTTCTGTCTCTTGAAGTAAGTGTGCACCTAGGCCTTTGTATGATGAGTCCGTCGCCAGACAAAAATCTTTATATAAATCCGGGTGTGAAAGAAGTGGAGCAGCAACTAAAGCATCACGAAGTTGTTCAAATTCTGACTGAGCTTCCTCATCCCAACACCAATTAGATTTCTTTCCAGATAGTTCACATAAACGAGGTGTGGCCAAATCGTCCAATTTAACAAAGCGTCTAAGAAAATTACAGACACCAAGGAAACTACGAACATCACGTTTTGTGGTAGGAACAGCATAATTACGAATAACGTCAAGTTTTTCTGGATCAGGAAGAATACCTTCTGTAGAAATAATGTGACCGAGAAATTTCACCTGAGAACGACCAAATTTAGATTTTTCTAAGTTCACTGTAATGCCAACTCTTGCAAAAATACGTAATAATGAATCCAAAATTTTGTTGTGTTCACTCCAAGAATGTTTAGCAATAAGAATGTCGTCAACATATGAAGTAATATTGTCACGAAGATAAACAGGTAAAATTTCATTTAAGCTACGAATGAATACTGCAGAAGATACAGTAAGTCCAAACGGTAATTTCCGAAACTGGTAACAGTTACCAAAGGCTAAAAAGGCAGTATATTTTCTACAGTCAGGGTGGAGTTCTATTTGCCAAAAACTTGCGCGCATATCAATCGTGGATAAAACTTTAATTGCATGGAAATGATGAAGTTCATCTAAATTTTGTGGGCGGTCAGTTTCAGGAATGATGATATTATTTATCTGTCTGGAATCCAGAACCAAACGAATTGACCCATCCTTTTTAAGAACAACGTGTAATGGGCTAGTATAAGGACTGACTGCAGGCTCAATAATACCCTGATCTAACATGTATTGAAGTTCATTCTTAATCTTGTCTCTGTAAGCCAAAGGAATTGCGTACGTTTTCCCCCGAAATGGTGTGTGTTCTTTTACTTTAAATAAATATTGTAAGCCTTGTATAGTTCCTGTGTGATGACTAAATACTGTAGCATGTGAAGTCAAAATTTGGTGCAGCTCTTCTCTTGCAACGTCATCTGGCACTTCAGCTTTCTTAACCTTTAAATTAATTAATTCTTCGCTATTAATTATATCATCCATCGCGTCTCTGTATCTATTGTCATTGTCATGAATAAACACACTGTCGTCATAATGCTCAACGAAAACATCAGAAGTAAGAAACCTTAAACATTTTGTATCTGACTCAGATCTTGTTAAACACTCGAAAAATTTCAAACATTTCGGCATTCCGGCAACAGTCAAATTCACACCTCCTTCTTTAAAGTTCAAAATTGCCTTATGTGCGTTAAGAAACTCCATACCTAATATAATTTGTGTACTGAGTAATGGAACAATAATAAAATTAGCAGAAAATTCGTATCCTTGACAAATGAAATTTAAGTTGGTCTGTTGTTTGACTTCTACACTTTTTCCAGAAATCGCTCCTCGAATTGTAGTTTTAGAAATAGGTAACACAGGACAAGCAATAGTTCTTACACATATACGGAAAACTGATTCACTAATGACATTCAGTGGGCTCCCAGAATCTAAAACTGCAGTGAACTTATTCTTACCCACACATACTTCAATAACAGGATGTAAAAATGCGTCTACATTATTTTCCTTTTCGTCTAGCAATATGTCTCTCATGTCTTCCAGGCGTACGTAGTGTAAAGTCGTAGTGTCATTACTTTCTGAACCGTCTATATTGCTGCCAGAAGCCGAAGCTGCAAGTCATTGTCGATTGTTTGCGTCACGTCTTTGAGTATTCGCGTCATTTCGCGGATCAATTTCTACGATTTTCACTTGTCTCTCTGAAGTTCTGTCACGTGGAGGATGCCAATTAGGTCCTTCCTGTCTGTTAGATGCAAATTCTTGGTTGTGTCTGTTATTAAAATTTCTATTTTCCTGTCTGTCTGCATGACTACTCCTTGTATAATTTCTACTGTCGCTTCTGAAATTATTGTTGTATCTACTACCCTGGTTATTTCTGTAGAAAGAATTTCTATTACTGTATGAATAATTTCTGTCTTGATGATACCGATTACTGTTTCCATATGATTGATCATTCTGGTACAAATTACCGTTATTATAATTGTCTGTGTAATTTCTGTTAGAACGTCAGTTATTGTCATAGGGCTGGTATCTATTGTCCTGTCTGTTACGTCTGTCATTGTCAAAATTACCCATATAACGCCCGTTCCGATCACTATCCCTTTTCTCTGAAAATCTATTGTAATTACTGTTACTGAAAAAGTTACAAGAAGTCCCGTCGTCGTTGTCATACTCAAGTTCTTGCAACAAAGTCTTAAAAGTCTCAATGTCGTCTTTACATCTTCTGGCTAAAGCAATTTGTCTTATGGATTGTGGCAGCTTAGTTAAACAAATGCGAATTAATTCAGTCGGGCTATAAGGGTTGGAAAGGAACTGATTCTTTCGAATCATATCTTCAAAATATTCCGCTGGCGTGCGGAACTCAGACTGTTTGAAATTACGCTGCATAATAAGACTGTGTTTGACTCTGTCTTGCGTGTTTTCGGACCAATATGCCGATAGAAATGCATGATAAAAATCATTCAGATTATTACAATCTCTAATGAGTGCGCGCATCCGCGTCGCCGGTTCGTTTTCTAAATATCCACACATAAATTCCAGTTTGTGACTTAGTGGCCAATTTGGTGGGAGTGCGTACATAAATTGATCTAACCATGAACATGGATGTATGTCATTCTTAGAATTGCGGAAGATCTTAAATTTCTGAACAATCAAAAAGTGTTTATAGTTAAAGTTTTCGCCTCGTGGCGACAAAGACCTACCGCGTCTGTCCCAGTCCGAATGTCGATTATTGTAAAGTTCGCGCGCCTGGCGCTCTCTTGTTGCATCCCGTAAATGAAACAAATTATTTTCTTCAAAGCCCTCTGCTATCTGTGATTCTAGATTTCTTCTGCTCTCTTTTCCTACAATTTCGCCTTCAATTTGTTTGACTTGCTTTTTTAATGCCTCAAATTCCCTTTTCACGCGTTCATTAAATTTTCCCTGATTTTCAACATGCTTATTTATATTCTGGTACTCTTCGGTTTCTGCAAATGGTAATGGAGCTGTATCATCAGAATCTCTGTCCCCATTTAAACTAAGATTTGTCAATTTGTCTGAAATTTCCTCAACTCTTTCCGATAAATCACCTATTTGTTCTTTCTGTTTATTTACGTCTTCCGTAAGTGTCGCGACTCGGGTTTCAGTATCAACACATTTAGTAGTTAACTGTTCATACTGTTGTGTTAGGTTATTTAATCTGTCATTTGGTACGGATTCCTCGATTCTGTCAAATATTTCTTCCTTATCTTTTGCACGTTGTAAATTTAACTCTGAAAATTTCTGTACTATCACGCGATCTCTTTCTTCCTGTTCTCCATCCTGTTCCCTTTGTCTAATCTCTACTGCAATTAATCTATTATTGTGAGAATTCAAAATCGGTTGTACTTCTTCTCTGATTTCTTTCTTTAATTCATCTTTCATATTTTTGAAACATGTCCCTATTCGTGAATCTAACCATGTTTCCAAAGTTCCCATCTCTGTTTTCAATTCAGATCCAAACCGTGTTTCCATTGTTCCCAAATCAGTTTTTAATTCAGATCCCAAAGTTCCCATCTCGGTTTTAATTGTTCCTATCTCTATTTTAATTGTTCCTATTTGTGATCCCAGTGAGTCTAACCGTGTTTCCATTGTTCCCATACCAGTTTTAATTGTTCCTATTTGTGATCCCAAATTTAATATTGCACCCATCAACTGCTCCATATTAACTTGTTCGAAATTCTTTTCGTCCCTAACATTTCCCGCAAAACCAGTTTCCTTCGTCATAGCTGTAAAGCTATCTGTGTTCGATACTATTCCAGAATCTTCTATCGTTAATCTCGTATTCTGTGAATTTTCTGATTGAGAAAAATTTTGAAATGGTTCCGGACTGTCTTCCCGACTTATTAAATTGTTTTCAACTCCATTATTCATCATACTGTTCTCCTGCGTTGGCGAGTTCGCCATGTTAACAATTTCGTCATTCTCACTATTAATCATTTTCGCCTTTTTCATCGATCGCGTAATCATTTACAAAACATACAAAACTCGTCACTGTACGAAAATTACACACAATGACTCTTTATCTCCAACAATACCATTTACATGAAATGTTTCCCTCCAACACGATTAATCGAACAATTGAAATAATTGCACTAAATTGTCATACGCGTATACAAGACAACAAATCAAATTTTGAGAAAAAAATACCATTAGAAAAATGCTGATTACCAAATCTACACATGCAAAATAGACTACAATTACTAAACTACAAATTACTGCAACAATACTACTGTCTACTATTTTTACAATCAGAAGAATTCCAAGGGACGATCCGAAGCAGCGGTCGCCACGTGCATCGGGGCTTAATTAAATAAAATGTAAATATTTTTAGTAGCTGTCTGTCCGATTACGCTAGTCTCGTAAACGGTTGGCCCTGACTAGTATTTGTACGCAATCTGACTGCATAGAACAACAACAAACAATGAAAGAAAATTTTCGTTAATACAATTAATTAATTAAGTGCCCAGCAACTATAAAACCTACGAAGCCAACAAAGCACAAGTGTAGCTGTTCTGTGTGTGGAAGTGTGACTCAGCGTACACATCTGGCACGGTTCTTCTTCAACAAGGCAAGAAATTTTAAATACCATTTATACTGACGTGATAAAAAAAATTAGAAATACGATAATTGCGCAAGAAAACTAGAATTACACTCTAATACAAGAACACAAGCCAGATGCTTTGTTGACTGAACCTGTAATGATGCATTATTTGAGACACAGAAATAATAAAAGGAAAATAGTGTTTTGTTACCTTCATATATATTGACGAAATGCACTCTGATCATTACAATCTCTCCATTAGAATAATATCTGCTATCTCTCCCATCAAATAGCTGCATAAAACATGGAACAAACACTCACTACTACCACATCTCAACAACTCTCCACTCCGACTTCACGGCAAGCAGTGTCCACCACAACTTCTCGGCAAGAACTGCCTGCCGCTACTTCTCAATAATCACTGCCAGTGGAGGCGGTGGAACAAAACTCTCTGGCGCGATCTCTGGCGCTGTGGCTCAGTGTAGCCACCTTTCAAGCTTCTGTAAAGTTTGGAAGGCAGCAGACGAGATACTGGCAGAAGTAAAGCTGTGAGGCCGGGGCGTGAGTCGTTCTTGGGTAGCTCAGATGGTAGAGCACTTGCTCGCGAAAGGCAAAGGTCCCGAGTTCGAGTCTCGGTCCGGCACACAGTTTTAATCTGCCAGGTAGTTTCACCGTCTCGGTTTGTTCCCGACATTAATACCGGACCATTCTACTGCTTATAGTCCATTGCGTCAATCACACAGCCTGCAAAACACAATGAAAATACGGAATAAGGTCAGAGGAACTATCATTCGTCAGCACCATCTACCGTGGCAACGATACGTTACCCTTCTACCGATTTTACCCCTCGTTGACGATTTTTGTCTGGATGACTTTGGAGGAACTCCGGTGGGGCCATCCGTGCGGACAAAGGCACGAAGAAGAAAGGTTTTGTGCATTGACTGTGTGGTGTGTGGAGCGAGTCGGCCGGGGGACGGGAGAGGTTGCGAGTTCTGGATGGTAAGAGAAAGAACCGGCTCGTGTGAAGGCCCCAAACCTGGTTTTGACTGTTGGTTGTCGCCTGCCGTGTGAAGTAGTTTCCGTGAGTGGGTATGATATATTTGAAAACACACCATCTACTTGGAGGTTATTTGGCCAGTTCGACTCTAGTGACGGAGATCCGTTCTGTTGCAGACTTAGGGCAGCTGTCATCCTGCTCAAATTAAGTAACTTCCTTACCTCTCGCTCTACCCCCCACCCCCTACTCGCCATCCTGCCGCGGAGTTTGTCTATCTACCACCCATAACTAACAGTAGCTGTTTAAAAGTCATTTGCTGAAATCCTGATCAGTAAATAGCTGCCTAATGAGTGACAGTTAATGGTTTTTAAAGTTTTGTACCTTAGGTATGAAGTGAATTACTGTGGGTTCATAATTAATGGCAGCTTTTTAAAAGTTATTTCGTAAAAATAAGTGCTCCGAGAATTTTGCGAACAGTAATTAATTGTTTTTAAAATCCAGTTCTTTTGGTGCGTAGTAAAGGGCTGGTGGCTCGTAATTAGTGACATCTGTTTAAATGTCATTTTTCTAAAGTCTGGCCGGCCGCTGGTGGCCGAGCGGTTCTAGGCGCTTCAGTGGCCGCTACGGTCGCAGGTTCGAATCCTGCCTCGGGCATGGATGAGTGTGATGTCCTTAGGTTAGTTAGGTTTAAGTAGTTCCAAGTTCTAGGGAACTGATGACCTGAGATGTTAAGTCCCATAGTGCTCAGAGCCATTTGAACCTTTCTGAAGTCTTCTGTTGATTGTTTTTAAAATTTGATTGACTTTAATAAAGTGAATTTGTTTGACATTAACAAAGGGAAGTTATATATTAAAGATTGCTATGTACGTGGGTGTCCAGTTCCTTCTATTATGATGATCAGATCCCAAATATTCACACCCGAATTCCTATATATCAGCTGGTAACCCAGAGCATGGTTATTTTCCATTTTCTGGAAAGACATTGAAGGGGGGTAGTGGCCATCCTTTCGCTTCTTGCAACAGCATTCTCAGTTACCACCTTACTCGTGTTAACTGTAAACTGTATTTGGCTGATTCCATACTCTTTTCCAAGTAGGAGTCATCAGCATGGAAGCCAGTCCTTGCCGAGGGGTAGGCTACCTGAAAAAGATCACATTTTTTACGAGTTGGGTTGCAGTTGGGCGAGGGAGCAATGCCTGAACTGGCTGCTCGTTTGCGCAGTGCCGTGAGGAAGACTTTGACCTCAGTCTCGGCTACACTGGTGAGGTAGGTTCTGTGTTCAGCGGTGGTTCGGCGGCGTTGGCGGGACATGGGGAAAATGTAAACTTCTAGCGGGACGGTCGGCCTATGTGCAGACAAGTGTATCGGATTCAAGTCCAGGTCACACACTGGGTGAATTGTCTTGGTGATTTAAAGCAGACATCCCTGAAGACCAAAGAAAGTGCTTCCGTTGATAGCTTAATTAGTCAGTTTATTGAGCTGCAGCCAGATTTGAATCTTCTCGGGTTAGGTGACCTAACTAGTGTAAGCAGGGGGGATGGTGTAGAGGCCAGCCGCTGTGCCCGAGCGGTTCTAGGCGCTTCAGTTCGGAACCGCGCTGCTACTACGGTCGCAGGTTCGAATCCTGCCTCGGGCATCGATGTGTGTGATGTCCTTACCTTAGTTAGGTTTAAGTAGTTCTAAGTCTAGGGGACTGATGACCTCATATGTTCAGTCCTATAGTGCTTAGAATCATTTGAAACATTTTTTTTATGGTGTTGGTGACGATCTGCACTGTCAGGAGAGTGGGCAGGAAACTGATGTACCAGGAAATATGATCTCCTCTAATGCTTTCTCTAGGTTGCTATACCCCATTTTGCATTTACTGCAGTGCATTAACGAAGTTACTATCGATAGGTTGAACAGCTAGAATTTGTGTTATGGTTAACTGTTTGGTTTGAATTTCATGCAAATGGATTGTGTATTTCTCATGCGATTCTTCTTCATCTTTTTCATCCATCAACACATTGAGCAAGATTTTCTCTGAAATTATACAGAGTGGAGGATCCCTTCGTAAACTGAGACAGTGCATTATTCAACTGAAGTTGTCACCCCAGATGAGGCATTAGTTTCAGCGCAAACATTTCTGGCATGTGCAGCACGAGACCTTTCCTAAATACGCTGGTGCGATCTTCACTGTGTGCGCTAGCTTTGGGTCTGCAAGAAGTTGAAGACGATGTCGTTAAGACCATATTGGAAGGCAGGAAGCCTGAATATCTTTCACGGGTGGCTCTTTCTAGGGAACCTACAACCTTTATGGAATTAGGTACCTTATCTGCTGAGATGGAAGGGTTAAGATTTGCTGATGTGCTACGTAAGGTAGGCAGTCACCTAATTACTCCATCTGAGCGGAAGCAGCTGGTGGCCACGGGTTTTGAGCTTGGAAAGTTTAAACCTGATCCCTGTTTCAGGTGTGCTGATGGTAGACATTTTGTGCTGTCATGACTGGTGAAGCGAGACTCACTTCTGAGCATCGCACGACATGGGACAATTCCGGGAAGAGGTGCCTGTCTTCTTCTTAACAGTTACTCCCACGTTAGAGCAGTGTAAAATCTGATGCTTCTTTAAGTGTGTGCGCACTTGAACACTGGGCCTATACGCACTCTTTTAGATTCTGGGAGTTTTGTATCACTACTTTAATACAGCTGATACCTCGAATTTGGGAATTTATGTAAAATTCCTACTCGGCGCCTCCCTCACCCATCTGAGTGATGTGTAGGTAAGGGACAAGGGTTACCTGCGGTAAGGGAGTTTAAGGGCAAGTTAGGCATACTGGGTTTTATGCAGCCTGTCAAGTTTGTCATTACTAAGGATTTGTCAGTAAACTTGATACAGGCCAGTGATTCTATTGAGTATACCAGCCTGGTTCTTTATTACAAGCTCGCGCCTTTGTCTTCGTGTAGGCGCTCTCAACCGATTAGTAATGTGCAGTCAGAGCCGACTAAGTTTGGCATTGGTCATTTGGAATCCAGTGACACTACACAACTTGTGAGTGTATTATCCCGATTTCCCGATGTCCTCACTAGTAAATTAGCATCACTAGTAAGGTCCACTATAATATTTACTCGTGTTGACGATATTCCTGTTCGTCAGGTTCCTTATAGGTTATCCCCACTCAGAGCATATTTTGTATGGGCTAATTAATAACATGCTCGGGGATGGTGTCATTAGACCTTCGACTTCTCCCTACGCTTTACCTATTTCTCGTGTTCCTAAAGGACATGTTGGCGATTATCTACCAGTTTCGATTATAGGGCACTCAACCAGGAGGTCGTCTTGGAATCAGTTCCGTTGCCTGACCTTCACAATTGCTTCACCTAGCTCGTAGTTGTCCTTTGGTTCTCTGTACTGGACCTCAATCAAGCCTACCATCAGATACTCCTCACCAACGGTTCCAAACCAGTAACTGCTTTTTGTACTGATTGGAAGTCTTAGGAGTTTAATCGGGTTCCTTTCGGACTGTCGGCCGTGTCATCTCGTCTTCTGGACCATGTTTTGAGAGATCTTAACTTCAAATCCGTTTACAACCATCTTAATGATGTGGTGGTTTACAGTGCCACGTTTGTGGGGCATTTGGACCACCACAAAGAAGATTTGTTACGTCTTAGAGAGGCTGGGCTTACTGTCAAGCCTTCTAAAATTACTTGGTCTACCCCTCACAATATACTACTCGGTCACCTGGTTTTGGCTCAAGGGGCTAGGGTCAGCATTGATCAGAAACGGACTTGTTCCTTGCGCTACCTCCCCACCCCCCCCACCCCCACCCCCAACCACCACAAAAAAGACGGATTGGTCAGATTTATTGGAATGGCGAATTTCTTTCAGAAGTTTATTCCTAATTTCAGCCCATTGGGAGCGCCCTTGCATAACTTGCTCAAGAAAGGCGAGCCCTTCCTTTGGGGGAGAGTCATCAAGCTTCCTTTGAGGCAATTAAAGTCGCCCTTAGCAACCCCTTGGCGTTAGTTTTCCCGGATTTCTGGAAGCCCTTTATTGTCCGAACTGAAGCATCCAATTCTGGAGTAGCAGCGGTACTCCGCCACGAACATCTGTGGGAGCGGCGTCCAGTCGCCTGCACATTTCTCTGCTTATCTTCCGCTGAGTGAAAATTTTTAGTGCATGAACGGGAAGCTTTACCAGTTCTCTTCGTCTTGGTTGGTCGGTTGGTTGGTTTGCGGAAGGAGACCAGACAGCGTGGTCAGCGGTCTCATCGGATTAGGGAAGGATTGGGAAGGAAGTCGGCCGTGCCCTTTCAGAGGAACCATCCCAGCATTTGCTGGAGTGATTTAGGGAAATCACGGAAAACCTAAATCAGGATGGCCGGACGCGGAATTGAACCGTCGTCCTCCCGAATGCGAGTCCAGTGTGCTAACCACTGCGCCACCCCGCTCGGTCTCTCTTCGTCTTGGAGAAGTTTACCTAGAGCATAGAGAATTTGTGCTCGGGACTGATAAAGAGGCGATGAGCATCGGCCCACCCCAAAAAACTGGTAGGGTTGCTCGTTTGGCAATTCGCATCTCCACATTTGGTTTGAAAGCTCATCATATCAGGGATCCAGAGAACAGCGTGGCCGAAGATTTAAGTCGCATGTATGGAACCAAAGCTAGACAACTTCTAAAAATCTGGCACACCATTTTATAGGCCGCTGTAAAATTTTAAGATTTCTGAATCCAGTTAATATGGTTCAAATGGCTCTGAGCACTATGGGACTTAACATCTATGGTCATCAGTCCCCTGGAACTTAGAACTACTTAAACCTAACTAACCTAAGGACATCACACAACACCCAGCCATCAGAAGGCAGAGAAAATCCCTGACCCCGCCGGGAATCGAACCCGGGAACCCGGGTGCGGAAAGCGAGAACGCTACCGTACGACCACGAGCTGCGGGCTCCAGTTAATATGTTGGTCTGTAGTTAGTTGATTGGGAAGATGTCTAGAGTATGTGTCAGTCAGCCTAAGGAGGGTAGCTAGCCCCCACCTTTACCTTCCACCCTTGGTGCTGAACCCAGTAGGGCATCTCTGAGTTTCAGTGGGGGAGGATGAACCGTGCAGGATTAGACTTCTATCGATTTCAGCCCTCACTGACGATCTTTGTAAGGACAAATTTGGAGGTACGCCTGTGGCGGTTTCGGTGGGGACAAAAGGCGCGAGGCAGAAAGGTTTTGTGCAGTGAGTGTGAGGTGTTTGGAGCGAATCAGCCGTGTGAACAAGAGGTTTGGAGTTATAGATGGTACACGGGAGAACGAATCGGCTCCTGTGAAGATGCCGAACCTAAGAATCACCGTCGGTTATCGCCTATCCTGTAGTAGGCACGATGTTTTGGAAAACACACCAGCGACTTGGAGGTTGATTGCCCAGTTTGAAGTTAGTGAAGGTACGGTCTGTTTCAGGCTTAAAGAGTGGGAAGGATGGCGGCCATCCTATCCATGTTAAATAACTCCCATGTATGTCTGTACCCCTCCTTCTTCCCCTGTCCCCTCCCCCCCTTTTTCACCGTGGGACTTATGCAACCACCACTCGTTAGTAATAGCAGCTGTTTAAAAGTCATTTGAATAAAATAGGAACAGTGAAATTTGACTAACTGTAGCTAGTTATTCAGTTATTGTTAATTCTTTTTAAAACTCTGCATTTTTCTGTGTACTGCATAACGGTGAGTTCATAGATAATAACTGATAAAAATCTGACCAGTGCACTTTGTTTAACTGTAGCTGCCTACTCAGTGACTGTTAATCGTTTTATATTCCATACTTTGTGTGTCTACTGCACGACATTGGTTGGATGATTGACTGATAAGAGGGAGGGGGTGAAACAGCTAGGTCGTCATTCCCATCGGATTAGGGAAGCATGGGGAAGGAGAGTCGGTCGAACCCTTTCAGAGGAACCATCCTCACATTTGCCTGAAGCGATTTATGAGAATCACGGAAAACCTAAATAAGGATGGCCGGATGCGGATTTGGACCGTCGTCTACATCTACATCTACATCCATACTCCGCAAGCCACCTGACGGTGTGTGACGGAGGGTACGTTGTGTACATCTATCGGTTTTCTCTTCTATTCCAGTCTCGTATTGTTCGTGGAAAGAAAGATTGTCGGTATGCCTCTGTGTAGGCTCTAATCTCTCTGATCTTATCCTCATGGTCTCTTTGCGGGATATACGTAGGAGGGAGAAATATACTGCTTGACTCCTCGGTGAAGGTATGTTCTGGAAACTTCAGCAAAAGTCCATACCGAGCTACTGAGCGTCTCTCTTGCAGAGTCTTCCATTGGAGTTTATCTATCATCTCCGTAACGCTTTCGCGATTACTAAATGACCCTGTAACGATGCGCGCTGCTCTCCGTTGGATCTTTTCTATCTCTTCTATCAACCCTATCTGGTACGAATCCCACACTGGTGAGCAGTATTCAAGCAGTGTTCGAACAAGTGTACTGTAAACTATTTCCTTTGTTTTCGGACTGCATTTCCTTCAGATTCTTCCAATGAATCTCAGTCTGGAATCTGCTTTACCGATAATCAACTTTATATGATCATTCCATTTTAAATCACTCCTAATGCATACTCCCAGATAATTTATGGAATTAACTGCTTCCAGTTGCTGACCTGCTATATTGTAGCTAAATGATAAGGGATCTTTCTTTCTACGTATCCGCAGCACATTACACTTGTCTACATTGAGATTCAATTGCCATTCCCTGCACCATGCGTCAATTCGCTGCATTTCAGTACAATTTATCTTTGTTGCAACCTCTCGATATACTACAGCATCATCCGCAAAAAGCCTCATGGAACTTCCGATTTATCTACAAGGTCATTTACGTATATTGTGGGTAGCAACGGTCCTGTGACACTACCCTGCGGCACACCTGAAATCACCCTTACTTCGGAAGACTTCTCTCCATTGAGAACGACATTCCGTGTTCTGTTATCTAGGAGCTCTTCAAACCAATCATACAATTGTTCTGATGGTCCATATGATCTTACTTTGTTCATATACGACTGTGGGGAACTGTATCAAACGCCTTGCGGAAGTCAAGAAACACGGCATCAACGTGGGAACCCGTGTCTATGGCCCTCAGTCTCGTGGACGAATAGCGCAAGCTGGGTTTCACACGATAGTCTTTTTCGAAATCCAAACTGATTCCTCCAGAAAGTCATAATATTAGAACATAATACGTGTTCCAAAATTCTACAAATGATCGACGTTAGAGATATAGAGCTATAGTTATGCACATCTGTTCGACGTTCCATCTTGAAACTGGGTATCACCTACGCCCTTTTCCAATCATTTGCAACGCTACGCTCTTCTAGAGACCTACGGTACGTCGTTGCAAGAAGGTGGACAAGTTCCTTCGCGTACCCAATGTAAAATCTAACTGGTATCCCATCAGGTCCAGCGGCCTTTCCTCTTTTGAGCGATTTTGTTCTTCTATCCCTCTGTCATCTATTTAAATATCTACCATTTTGTCATCTGTGCTACAATCTAGAGAAGGAACTACAGTGCAGCCTTCCACTGTGAAACAGATTTCGAAAAAGACATTTAGTATTTCGGCCTTTAGTCTCTCATCCTCTGTTTCAGTACCATTTTGGTCACAGAGTGGCTGGATATTTTGTTTTGAACCACCTACCGCTTTGACATAAGAACAAAATTTCTTAGGCTTTTCTGCCAAGTCAGTACATAGTACTTTACTTTCGAATTCTTTGAAGGCCTCTCGCATTGCCATCCTCACATTACATTTCGCTTCGTGTAATGTTTGTTTGTCGGCAAGGCTGTGGCTATGTTTATGTTTGCTGTGAAGTTCCTTTTGCTTCCGCAGCAGTTTTCTAACTCGGACATTGTTTTTAAAATTCTATACCTTGTGTATGTACTGAGTGACAGTGCGTTCATAATTAATGGCAGCTGTTTAAATATAATTTAATTAAAAAGCTGCCCACCGAATTTTTCTACCTGTAATTAATTAGTTTTAAAATTCTATGCTTTTGGTGTATATTAATGGCTGGTGGCTCATAATTAGTGGCATCTTTTTAAAGGTCATTTTTCTAAAGTCTGCTCAGTCTTTTTAAAACTCGTTTGGATTTAATAAAGACACGTTTTGTTCAAATGGTTCAAATGGCTCAGAGCACTATGGGACTTGACTGCTGAGGTCATCAGTCCCCTACAACTTAGAATTTTTTTTTTTGTTATCAGTCTACTGACTGGTTTGATGCGGCCCGCCACGAATTCCTTTCCTGTGCTAACCTATTCATCTCAGAGTAGCTCTTGCAACCTACGTCCTCAATTATTTGCTTGACGTATTCCAATCTCTGTCTTCCTCTACAGTTTTTGCCCTCTACAGCTCCCTCTAGTACCATGTAAGTCATTCCCTCATGTCTTAGCAGATGTCCTATCATCCTGTCCCTTCTCCTTATCAGTGTTTTCCACATATTCCTTTCCTCTCCGATTCTGCGTAGAACCTCCTCATTCCTTACATTATCAGTCCACCTAATTTTCAACATTCGTCTATAGCACCACATCTCAAATCCTTCGATTCTATTCTGTTCCGGTTTTCCCACAGTCTATGTTTCACTACCATACAATGCTGTACTCGAGACGTACATCCTCAGAAATTTCTTCTTCAAATTGAGGCCGGTATTTGATATTAGTAGACTTCTCTTAGCCAGAAATGCCTTTTTTGCCATAGCGAGTCTGCTTTTGATGTCTTCCTTGTTCCGTTCGTCATTGGTTATTTTACTGCCTAGGTAGCAGAATTCATTAACTTCATTGACTTCGTGACCATCAATCCTGATGTTAAGTTTCTCGCTGTTCTCGTTTCTACTACTTCTCATTACCTTCGTCTGTCTCCGATTTACTCTCAAACCATACTGTGTACTCGTTAGACTGTTCATTCCGTTCAGCAGATCATTTAATTCTTCTTCACTTTCATTCAGGATAGCAATGTCATCAGCGAATCGTATAACTGATATCCTTTCACCTTGTATTTTAATTCCACTCCTGAACCTTTCTTTTATTCCCATCATTGCTTCCTCGATGTACAGATTGAAGAGTAGGGGCGAAAGGCTACAGCCTTGTCTTACACCCTTCTTAATACGAGCATTTCGTTCTTGATCGTCCGCTCTTATTATTCCCTCTTGGTTGTTGTACATATTGTATATGACCCGTCTCTCCCTATAGCTTACCCCTACTTTTTTCAAAATCTCGAACAGCTTGCACCATTTTGTATTGTCATACACTTTTTCCAGGTCGACAAATCCTATGAAAATGTCTTGATTTTTCTTTAGCCTTGCTTCCATTATTAGCCGTAACGTCAGAATTGCCTCTCTTGTCCCTTTACTTTTCCTAAAGCCAAACTGATCGTCACCTAGCGCATTCTCAATTTTCTTTTCCATTCTTCTGTATATTATTCTTGTAAGCAGCTTCGATGCATGAGCTGTTAAACTGATTGTGCGATAATTCTCGCACTTGTCAGCTCTTGCCGTCTTCGGAATTGTGTGGATGATGCTTTTCCGAAAGTCAGATGGTATATCGCCAGACCCATATATTCTACACACCAACGTGAATAGTCGTTTTGTTGCCACTTCCCCCAATGATTTTAGAAATTCTGATGGAATGTTATCTATTCCTTCTGCCTCTTTTAAATTCCGATTCTAATACTGGATCCCCTATTTCTTCTAAATCGACTCCTGTTTCTTCTTCTATCACATCAGACAAATATTCACCCTCATAGAGGCTTTCAATGTATTCTTTCCACCTATCTGCTCTCTCCTCTGCATTTAACAGTGGAATTCCTGTTGCACTCTTAATGTTACCACCGTTGCTTTTAATGTCACCAAAGGTTGTTTTGACTTTCCTGTATGCTGAGTCTGTCCTTCTGACAATCATATCTTTTTCGATGTCTTCACGTTTTTCCTGCAGCCATTTCGTCTTAGCTTCCCAGCACTTCCTATTTATTTCATTCCTCAGCGACTTGTATTTCTGTATTCCTGATTTTCCCGGAACATGTTTGTACTTCCTCCTTTCATCAATCAACTGAAGTATTTCTTCTGTTACCCATGGTTTCTTCGCAGCTACCTTCTTTGTACCTATGTTTTCCTTCCCAACTTCTGTGATGGTCCTTTTTAGAGATGTCCATTCCTCTTCAACTGTACTGCCTACTGCGCTATTCCTTATTGCTGTATCTATAGCGTTCGAGAACTTCAAACGTATCTCGTCATTCCTTAGTACTTCCGTATCCCACTTCTTTGCGTATTGATTCTTCCTGACTAATGTCTTGAACTTCAGTCTACTCTTCATCACTACTATATTGTGATCTGAGTCTATATCTGCTCCTGGGTACGCCTTACAATCCAGTATCTGATTTCGGAATCTCTGTCTGACCATGATGTAATCTAATTGAAATCTTCCTGTATCTCCCGGCCTTTTCCAAGTATACCTCCTCCTCTTGTGATTCTTGAACAGGGTATTCGCTATTACTAGCTGAAACTTGTTACAGAACTCTATTAGACTTTCTCCTCTTTCATTCCTTGTCCCAAGCCCATATTCTCCTGTAACCTTTTCTTCTACTCCTTCCCCTACAACTGCATTCCAGTCGCCCATGACTATTAGATTTTCGTCCCCCTTTACATACTGTATTACCCTTTCAGTATCCTCATACACTTTCTCTATCTGTTCAGCTTGCAACGTCGGCATGTATACCTGAACTATCGTTGTCGGTGTTGGTCTGCTGTCGATTCTCATTAGAACAACCTGGTCACTGAACTGTTCACAGTAACATACCCTCTGCCCTACCTTCCTATTCATAACTAATCCTACACCTGTTATACAATTTTCTGCTGCTGTTGATATTACCCGATACTCATCTGACCAGAAATCCTTGTCTTCCTTCCACTTTTCACTGACCCCTACTATTTCTAGATTGAGCCTTTGCATTTCCCTTTTCAGTTTTTCTAGTTTCCCTACCACGTTCAAGCTTCTGACATTCCACGCCCCGACTCGTAGAACGTTATCCTTTCGTAGATTATTCAATCTTTTTCTCATGGTAACCTCCCCCTTGGCAGTCCCCTCCCAGAGATCCGAATGGGGGACTATTCCGAAATCTTTTGCCAATGGAGAGATCATCATGACACTTCTTCAATTACAGGCCACATTTCCTGTGGATACACGTTACGTGTCTTTAATGCAGTGGTTTCGACTGCCTTCTGCATCCTCATGTCGTTGATCATTGCTGATTCTTCCGCCTTTGGGGGCAATTTCCCACACCTAGGACAAGAGAGTGCCCTGAACCTCTATCCGCTCCTCCGCCCTCTTTGACAAGGCCGTTGGCAGAATGAGGCTGACTTCTTATGCCGGAAGTCTTCGGCCGCCAATGCTGATTATTTATCAAAATTTAGGCAGTGGCGGGGATCGAACCCGAGACCGAAAACATTTTGATTATGAATCAAAGACGCTACCCCTTTTTTTTCTTTTTTTTCCTTATTGTTCATTATTGATCGTTGTGTTTGGTCGTTGCGGACGTCGCTGGACATCCTGTTCAAGTTCGGTGGTTGATCCTTCCACTCAGTTTTTTTATTACAGAGGTCAACCGGCTCTCTGACCGAACACGCTGAGCTACCGTGCCGGCTCCCCTAGACCACAGGTAAAACTACTTAAACGTAACTAATCTAAGGACAGCACACACATCCATGCCCGAGGCAGGATTCCAAGTTGCGACCGTAGCGGTCGCGCGGCTCCAGACTGTAGCGCCTAGAACCGCTCGGCCACTCTGGCCGGCACACGTTTTGTATTAAAGACAATGAATGCTGAAACAGTTATGTGCAGACCCCAGTACTTCCATTTGGATGATCCAATCCCAAATTTTCACACCCGAATTCTTCGTTATCAAGGACCTTTTTACCCGCATTTTCAGTCACGAATCGGTCCGTGCAGTTAGTCAGTCTTATTAATGTTCACTCTGTATAAAGAGACATTATTGTCACTTTTATTTGCTCTAAGGAGCAACATATGCCATCCATAATACCGAACCAAGGACTTCATAAGGAATGTGAAATCGCAGACCCTGTGCTTGCTTACTCGCTCGTGACAACATAGAACATATAAAGCCATTAATAAGTGGCTAAGTCATTTGGAATGGCTTTCAATAAGGTGACAGTGAATAAATAAACCAATCTTTGCTGCATAACGCCGAGACTGACAACTGTCGCTCATTGTATGTATTTTCAGCAACACGAATGAACTTGTTTTCATGGTAGACTATCCACCGAATTGTAAGGTCACATGTTTATTAGTTCAAAAATAAAGAATAGTTTTGTTACGTAGAAGGTCCATAAGAAAAATCAGCAATAAAAACGTTAATTGGCTGGAAGAATATTGAAATTATACTAAAATGTCTTCAAGCCTCCGACGCAGGGACTCTGAGCTGTGGGAATGGATGCCAATCCAGCGCCACAACACAGCCAGAGGGACCTAGGGCATCGAGAGAGGAGGGTGTTAGAGTGGACCATGGCGAAAGGTAAGAGATGTAAAAATATTTAGATAATTAACAGTATTATGCCATTTCACAGGAAAGGGCGTTAGATCAGCGAGGCTCCAGAATAAGAGAATTACCAAACAAGTTTTATTTTAACACAAGTGCTGAAGCTTGTGTAAAAAAGAGGTGCAATAAATGATAAATTTTTTGTGAAAGCAGCTGGCGCGGTACAATAAATGGGAAACAATAGGTGATAAAAGGAATAATTGCATATCTGTCACTAGATATAATAATTAACCTAGGAATCATTGTCAAGGAAAAGTCCACCCACTCAAGTGGAGCTCACCATCGTCTTGAAGGTAACACACAACAGATTCTCATACACGTGTAGCAGAATACTTCTTCAGGGTGGAAGATATAATAGGACACTTGAAGCTGAGTTATAGTAATTTTCCGTCAGGTGCTGCTCTGTATTTACATTTACAAAGACGAAACGGATTCGGGAAGAGGAAGGGGAAGACCATTCTGTTTCAGCTGGTATATTGGGTAAGACTGCATTGACCATACATCTTTTAGTGGGCAGTTAAGTCAATCGCTGCATTTGTGCATTATCTTTGATACCTTGGGGGCAACTACTAACAATCTCTGAGGGAAAGGAAACACTCTTAAGTGACGAGATGGCTCTGTTCAGAAAACTGGTCATTTATTGCAAGGTTTGGTATCACGCTGGGCAAAGAAGTAGAATTATTCTACGTTAGACCTTTATGTACACATATAAGAGTGATGGTTCACGCTGATTTAGCATGGGAATTCATCACGAATAGCGTACTTTAGACTGGATCTACAATCATTCACTCACATGAGGATTCCGGAGAGAGAGAAATTCCCAATTTTCTCAAATTAAAGTAAATTCCACGGAGCTGCTGATTCTTCATGTGCGTTTCGACAGACTTGTTGGCCTGCGATCCTCCCAGACAGGGAAGGAAAGAAAGAAGGTTAGGTTTAACGTTCCGTCGACATTGAGATCATTAGAGACGGATTCCACGCTCGGATTGAGTCAAGGATGGGCCAGGATACCGGCCATACCCTTTCACAGGAACCATCCCGGCATTTGCCTGGAGCGGTTGAGAGAAATCACGGAAAACCTAAATCCGGACGGCCGAATGCGGGTTTGAACCGTCGTCCTCCAGAATGAGAGTCGAATGTCCTATGTGCACTGCACCACCGCGCTAGGTCGCAGCTAGAGAAATTACAATCGAAGTTGGAACAGCCGGTGACCACGTAGCGTCCAGCACCATGGTAAGAAAAAATTTAGAACTTCACTCAGCACTGAATTTAGAACAAATAGAATTGGTAATACAGCAACCTACGTGCATCTGAAGATCGCGATAGAGAGCTAGTGCAAAATCAACCACCGGTTTCATAGGTACCACGCGACTTATTACAAGTCCACGCAACAATTCGAATTCATGATTATAAGTTCCACACTAAAGAACTGAGCTCCACACATGAAAGTAAAAGAAGTAAAATCAGTCACATCCTACACATGAGAGTGCTGGTACCACCAGTTCTGAACGTATCCTGACATACAAATTCTCAAACCTACTTAGCCTGGCGGATTCGTGTCGAGAACCTGTGTACTGCCCAGTCTGTGGATGGTTTTTGAGGTGGTTTCCATCCACCTCGGTGAATGCGGGCTGGTACCCCTTATTCCGATTCAGTTGCATTGTGTCTGCGATTGTTGCGCATACAGCATTTCCACATACGCGTACACCATAACTATTCTACCATGCAGACATTTCGGGTTACATTCGTCTTGTATGAGACGTTCCAAGGGGATCCATTGGGGGCTGAACCGCACAATAACCCTGGGTTCGATGTGCGGCGACGGTCTGCTGTGGCCTGTTTTGCGGTTGTGAACCACTGAGGGCTGGGGCAGGGCGAAGGCTCCCCGTCGTTTCTAGGTGCCCGGTTTAATACATACATACATACATACATACTTAGAATCTAACACCACATCCCATTGGAAACGTATGTGCTTACCGGCTGACCATGTCTGAATGTCTCTCGAGAAAAAAATGTCACTACCTCCCCCGGACGCAGTGTCCAGAATCAGCTCGTTATGGAGGAGCGGCAACTTACCAAACCTCAACGCCTCCTAAAAAGCGTGTGGCACTAAACCCACCATAAGGGCTGAAAAAAGGCGGGTGGCTGTGGCCCTTGGGTTGTTCCTTGGTACCAATTGCTCTAAGCACTATGGAACTTAACATCTGAGGTCATCAGTCCCTTGGACTTAGAACTTCTACCTAAGGACATCACATACATCCATGGGCGAGGCAGGATTCGAACCTGCGACCGTAGCAGCAGCGTGGCTCCGGACTGAAGCGCCTAGAACCGCTCGGCCACAGCGGCCGGCTTAGTTGTTTCTAAACAGCGAGAACTTCCATAAGGTTCTAGAAGGATCTGCAAGGGATACGACAGGGCCAATCAAAGCGCTCCATTTTAGTAAAGGCAGTAATGCTGCCTTTTGCCATTGAGAAGTATTCCCGTCAAACATGCGTAAAAGGAAGCCAACGAACTTTTCACCGACTCCCAGAGAGAAAGAAAAAAAATTGAAGCTACGTCGCCATGTTATAATCTCATGCACGTGACTAGACTGTGACTTGGCCTATGAATAATGACTGAGGCTTCTGATTCCAGTAACAATATAGAAAAAATTGAAATAAACTCAAGAGTCCAGCAGAAAATCCTCCTCCAAACGTCACCATGTGAAAGACAAAAATGTACCTGACAGGAATACGGAATAGCAGTAATATGTCAGGGAAAGTTTTTAAAAGCGTTTAATATTAGTTCTACCACAATTAAAGCATTTCGGAATATTTACGAAAACTGTATAGCAGGAATAGAAGTACAAAATTATCTCTCAACTGGATTTAGAGTTAAAAAGGTAACGTCAAGCGTGCAGTCTTTCACGAACACTTTACAAAATATATACAAAGAAAGCATTGGAAGACTGGAAAAGGAAATGTAAAAGCATGGGCATCACAATAAATGATATTAAGGTATATTCTTTACAATTTCCTGACGACCAGCTAATTGTGACACAAGATAAAAATGACATAGTATACACTACAAGGAAATTAATAGAGGAGTATAAAGAAGTATGGACTTCAGGTCAACAGGAATAAAACGAAGTATATGGTAATAGGTGACACAAATCAAGATTTGACACTGGAAGAAGGGATGGGAACTATTAAACACACTGAAGAGTACAAATATCTAGGAGTCAATATCATACAAGACGCAAAAAAGACAAGGGATAAATGTTGGGAAGTTTGCTTTTGGAACAATAAATGGTATTTTATGGAACCAACAGATTGAAAAGGAAAAAAAAATCTTAAACACAGTTGTGAGAAGCATTATAACATATGGATCAGAAGTACGGACAGTTAAATCGCAAATATTAAATGCCGCCACGGTAGCCCAGCGTGTTCAGTCAGAGAGCTGGTTGGCCTCTGTAATAAAAAAAACCCAGAGGAACGATCAACAAACGAACTTGAAAGGATGTCAAGTGACGCCCGCAACAACCAAACACAACGTTTTTTTTTTAAAAAAAAAAAAGTGGTCAGCTTGACGGATTGCCGTCCTACGGGCCCCGGGTTCGATCCCCGGCTGGGTTGGAGATTTTCTTACAGCGCGCAGGTCGCCCAATGTGGCGTCGAATGTAGTAAGACCTGCACCAAGGCGGCCGGACCTGCACCGCAAGGGGCCTCCCGACCAATGACGCTAAACGCTCATTTCCATTTTACCATCGAATCTGTTATGGCAACGGAGATGGACTTTTGGAGAAGATATGTAGGGATATCTAGGAGAGGAAGAATCAGAAATGAAGTCATGGAAATGGACGCTACAAATTCAATTGCAGATTTTATAGATGAAAAACGTCTGTTATGGTATGCACATACAAAAGGGATGTCAAAGTAGAGATTACCACTGATAATTACGGAATGGGAGCCACCAGGAAGGAAGAGAAGAGGGAGGCCGCCCACCACATGGATTTAAGGAATTCAGACCACTATCAGGCGAAGAAATAAAGAAGAAAATTTATGTATAAATAGACAAAAATGGAAGATAAGAATCAAATTTGGTGGATAATTTTGGGGTATCGCGAAATGTAAAATCTCACATTGTGAAACCGGATAATAATAACAATAAAAGATAAAATTATGAAACGACTTACGAAAATAATGTACCCACTCGAAATGGTTACAAGATAAAGACTCGGGAATTTTAGCAATCAAGATTAAAGTTGAATGCCCCAGATCCTCTCACTATAATTTCATTCCAACCAAATTATATCGTATAAACAAGTATGAAAAGGCATCGCACAATTACAGATTTAAATTGTAACACTTTAAACTTAAAAAAAAAACAGTAAATCAGAACAGCAAACACGTTATACTTAGCTTCCTTTGCTATGCTTTTAGCTGACAGAAAGTGTGTAAACAGTTATAATGGATGAACACATTAGAGCATATGTAACCCTTGCACTTACAGTAAAGTCAAAGAGAACCTCAGGAGGACGTAATGTAATTCACCCAGGAAAGAAACTGTTTATTAAACATCCGTTCAAAGAATTCTTGTGTATTCTTCATCAGTGTGGGTCGCGTAGTTCGTTATATTAATAGAACAGATTCAGCGAATAATGGTGCGTTTCGTCACAGCATCGTTATAAGCGCGAGACCATTAAGGAGATGCCCAGAAATAACATAATGTCGGATGCTACAAGAGATGCGTTGTGTATTCCGGAGAAGTTTCCCGTGGAAAGTAACTTGAAAGAAAATTGGGCAACATATTACACTGAAGAGACAAAGAAACTGGTACACCTGCGTAATATCGTGCAGGGCCCACGCAGTCACGAAGAAGTGGCACAGCACGACGTCAAATTGACTCGACTAATGTCTGAAGTAGTGCTGGAGGGAACTGACATCATGACATAAATCCGTAAGAGTACGGAGGGGTGGAGTTCTGAACAGTACGTTGTAAGGCATCCCAGATATACTCAGTAATGTTTATTTCTGGGGAGTCGGGTGGCCAGCGGAAGTGTTTAAACTCAGAAAAGTGTTCCTGGAACCATTCTGTACCAATTCTGTACGTGTTGGGTGTCGCGTGGTCGTGCTGGAGATGTTTAAATCCGCCGGAATCCACAATGAACATGAATGGATGCAGCTGAACACGCAGGATGCTTACGTGCGTGTCACCTGTCAGAGTCGTATGCACACGTATCAGGGGTCCCATATGACTCCAACCGCACGTTCCCCTCACCATTACAGGACCTCCGCCAATTTGAAGTCCTCTGCTGACATTGAGGGCCCATGGATTCGTTGCCTCCATATCCGTACACATCCATCCGCTCGATACAATATGAAACGAGAATCGTACGATCAGGCAACATGTTTCGAGTCGTTAACAGTGTAATTTCGGCGTTGAAGGGCCGAGGTGTAAAGGTTAGTGTCGTGCCGTCATCAAGGGTACACGAGAGGGCCTTCGACTCAGAAAGCCCATATCGATGATGTTTCGTTGAATGGTTAGCATGCTGAGACTTGCTGATGGCCCAGCATTGAACTCTTCAATAATTTGAGTAAGGGTTGTACTTCTGTCACGTTGAACGATTCTCTTCAGTCATCGTTCGTCCCGTTCTTGCAGGATCTTTTTCTGGATACTCACGGTACACTTGTGTAATGGTGGTACGGGAAAATCCAAATTTCATCGCTACCTCGGAAATATGTCCCATCACTCGAGCGCCGACTGTAACACCACGTTCAAACTCACTTAAATCTTGAAACTTTCTGGCAGATTAAAACTATGTGCCCGACCGAGATTCGAAATCGGGACCCTTGCCTTTCGCGGGCAAGTGCTCTACCATCTGAGCTACCGAAGCACGACACACGCCCGGTACTCACAGCTTTACTTCTGCCAGTATCTCGTCTCCTACCTTCCAAACTTGATAACCGACCGTTGGAGGTGCAGTAACCCATCTACACTCCTGGAAATTGAAATAAGAACACCGTGAATTCATTGTCCCAGGAAGGGGAAACTTTATTGACACATTCCTGGGGTCAGATACATCACATGATCACACTGACAGAACCACAGGCACATAGACACAGGCAACAGAGCATGCACAATGTCGGCACTAGTACAGTGTATATCCACCTTTCGCAGCAATGCAGACTGCTATTCTCCCATGGAGACGATCGTAGAGATGCAGGATGTAGTCCTGTGGAACGGCTTGCCATGCCATTTCCACCTGGCGCCTCAGTTGGACCAGCGTTCGTGCTGGACGTGCAGACCGCGTGAGACGACGCTTCATCCAGTCCCAAACATGCTCAATGGGGGACAGATCCGGAGATCTTGCTGGCCAGGGTAGTTGACTTACAACTTCTAGAGCACGTTGGGTGGCACGGGATACATGCGGACGTGCATTGTCCTGTTGGAACAGCCAGTTCCCTTGCCGGTCTAGGAATGGTAGAATGATGGGTTCGATGACGGTTTGGATGTACCGTGCACTATTCAGTGTCCCCTCGACGATCACCAGTGGTGTACGGCCAGTGTAGGAGATCGCTCCCCACACCATGATGCCGGGTGTTGGCCCTGTGTGCCTCGGTCGTATGCAGTCCTGATTGTGGCGCTCACCTGCACGGCGCCAAACACGCATACGACCATCATTGGCACCAAGGCAGAAGCGACTCTCATCGCTGAAGACGACACGTCTCCATTCGTCCCTCCATTCACGCCTGTCGCGACACCACTGGAGGCGGGCTGCACGATGTTGGGGCGTGAGCGGAAGACGGCCTAACTGTGTGCGGGACCGTAGCCCAGCTTCATGGAGACGGTTGCGAATGGTCCTCGCCGATACCCCAGGAGCAACAGTGTCCCTAATTTGCTGGGAACTGGGAAGTGGCGGTGCGGTCCCCTAAGGCACTGCGTAGGATCCTACGGTCTTGGCGTACATCCGTGCGTCGCTGCGGTCCGGTCCCAGGTCGACGGGCACGTGCACCTTCCGCCGACCACTGGCGACAACATCGATGTACTGTGGAGACCTCACGCCCCACGTGTTGAGCAATTCGGCGGTACGTCCACCCGGCCTCCCGCATGCCCACTATACGCCCTCGCTCAAAGTCCGTCAACTGCACATACGGTTCACGTCCACGCTGTCGCGGCATGCTACCAGTGTTAAAGACTGCGATGGAGCTCCGTATGCCACGGCAAACTGGCTGACACTGACGGCGGCGGTGCACAAATGCTGCGCAGCTAGCGCCATTCGACGGCCAACACCGCGGTTCCTGGTGTGTCCGCTGTGCCGTGCGTGTGATCATTGCTTGTACAGCCCTCTCGCAGTGTCCGGAGCAAGTATGGTCGGTCTGACACACCGGTGTCAATGTGTTCTTTTTTCCATTTCCAGGAGTGTAGTATATACAATGACCTCAGATGATAAGTCCCATAGTGCTCAGAGCCATTTGAGCCATCTAGTAAGTACCCCCTATAAGACTACAGCAGGACAGTGAAACATTCAGCATAACGCGTTATTGTGGGAATCTGTACCGTACCGCCAGTCGTTTTAGCTGGTAACAGGAAAATGCTAATACTTGCATTGATTTCTGACATATGTAGACAGCCCTCCTTAGCAACAAAGTACATGTTTCGTAATTTAGGTTAACGTCACTTGCCGGCCGGAGTGGCCGTGCGGTTCTAGGCGCTACAGTGTGGAGCCGAGCGACCGCTACGGTCGCAGGTTCGAATCCTGCCTCGGGCATGGATGTGTGTGATGTCCTTAGGTTAGGTTTAATTAGTTCTAAGTTCTAGGCGACTGATTACCTCAGAAGTTAAGTCGCATAGTGCTCAGAGCCATTTAACGTTACTTGATGATAAATCATTCGTACGAAATTATAGAACCTAGATGAATTAGAAATATTACAATGAATTGAATACCCTTAGCTGCATACAGGTGTTGATATAAGCCAACGGGCACAGTTGAAAATGTGTGTTCCGACCGGGACTCGAACCGGGGACCTCCTGCTTACATGGCAAACGCTCTATCCATCTGAGCCACCGGGGACACAGAGGATAGTGCGACTGTAGGGACTTATCTCTGGCAAGCCTCCCGTGAGACCCACATTCGCAACTTATTGTCCCGCACTATATTCATAGTGCCCCTGCCCATTATACTCATTATTCTCGGCTTTGCTGCCGATTACCGTAAGAGTTCTGGCACTGTTTGTGCATCTGCACAGAAGAAGATGGTCAAATGGCCGGCGAGCCTTAACTATGTATATGTGAAGATGGTATCTGTTCTTTCGGACTCCTAATGTCTAAACGGTTACTAATCTTGTCTGACATTCATAACTGATATACACTTCTAAACTCTACACGATGGAGGATCAAACTAACTCTATCCATACTAAACAGTCCGTGCACGCTGCAGCATGTATCTACGTGCATGAAGTGGAGCGTGAATTCACTAACTGCCGAATAATAATCTCCCTCCATCGAAGCGGAAAGCGTATCCAACTGCAAACAATAGGATTTTATGCTTTGTTATTGAGTCCCCGCAAAATATATCTGGAATGCAAAAATCAAAATCGACTGTATTTCAACGTTGCAGGGAGAGATTCAGTTAACAATGCAGCTCATTAATCCTCGGATGTTGAAGAGAAAACATGATGTGTGTATCAATTTGCCCTCTTTTGAAAAACAAACACTGTAGTATAAGAGCAAGGGCGCTAATGAACTGATTCCTAGCTGTCACTTTGATATGCTTCAAGAAAATCTCAGTTTAGGAGTGAACGTGAAATGAACTTTTCTGAAAGGGCTCTTTTTAATCTTTCAGATTTCCCAGCAGTTGGTACAGCGTCCAGATGCTCGTTCGGTTTTCTAGATAAAAATCACGGTCCACTATTTTAGTTACAGCCACAAGGCACTGTTCGAATCAATGAGTTGTTCACGCTTCTAGCATACAAGTCAGTTTGTGAAAGCGTGCAGTGAATGGTTGAACAGACCACTATCACAAACGCCTAAAGACTTCATAGAAAGAGTTCGTGGAGAATTTGGAAACAAATATTTAGCGACGACAGTGCATTCCCTTCCTCTAATAAGACGTAGGGAGAAAGAATTTCACTTGGTGTTGTTATATGCTGCGAATATCTATGTTCAAAGTGTTCAAATGTGTGTGAATTCCTAAGGGACCAAACTGCTGAGGTGATGAATCTCTATAGTAAGTTGATTATACACTCCTGGAAATTGAAATAAGAACACCGTGAATTCATTGTCCCAGGAAGAGGAAACTTTATTGACACATTCCTGGGGTCAGATACATCACATGATCACACTGACAGAACCACAGGCACATAGACACAGGCAACAGAGCATGCACAATGTCGGCACTAGTACAGTGTATATCCACCTTTCGCAGCAATGCAGACTGCTATTCTCCCATGGAGACGATCGTAGAGATGCTGGATGTAGTTCTGTGGAACGGCTTGCCATGCCATTTCCACCTGCCGCCTCAGTTGGACCAGCGTTCGTGCTGGACATGCAGACCGCGTGAGACGACGCTTCATCCAGTCCCAAACATGCTCAATGGGGGACAGATCCGGAGATCTTGCTGGCCAGGGTAGTTGACTTACACCTTCTAGAGCACGTTGGGTGGCACGGGATACATGCGGACGTGCATTGTCCGGTTGGAACAGCAAGTTCCCTTGCCGGTCTAGGAATGGTAGAACGATGGGTTCGATGACGGTTTGGATGTACCGTGCACTATTCAGTGTCCCCTCGACGATCACCAGTGGTGTACGGCCAGTGTAGGAGATCGCTCCCCACACCATGATACCGGGTGTTGGCCCTGTGTGCCTCGGTCGTATGCAGTCCTGATTGTGGCGCTCACCTGCACGGCGCCAAACACTCATACGACCATCATTGGCACCAAGGCAGAAGCGACTCTCATCGCTGAAGACGACACGTCTCCATTCGACCCTCCATTCACGCCTGTCGCGACACCACTGGAGGCGGGCTGCACGATGTTGGGGCGTGAGCGGAAGACGGCCTAACGGTGTGCGGGACCGTAGCCCAGCTCCATGGAGACGGTTGCGAATGGTCCTCGCCGATACCCCAGGAGCAACAGTGTCCCTAATTTGCTGGGAAGTGGCGGTGCGGTCCCCTACGGCACTGCGTAGGATCCTACGGTCTTGGCGTGGATCCGTGCGTCGCTGCGGTCCGGTCCCAGGTCGACGGGCACGTGCACCTTCCGCCGACCACTGGCGACAACATCGATGTACTGTGGAGACCTCACACCCCACGTGTTGAGCAATTCGTCGGTACGTCCACCCGGCCTCCGGCATGCCCACTACACGCCCTCGCTCAAAGTCCGTCAACTGCACATACGGTTCACGTCCACGCTGTCGCGGCATGCTACCAGTGTTAAAGACTGCGATGGAGCTCCGTATGCCACGGCAAACTGGCTGACACTGACGGCGGCGGTGCACAAATGCTGCGCAGCTAGCGCCATTCGACGGCCAACACCGCGGTTCCTGGTGTGTCCGCTGTGCCGTGCGTGTGATCATTGCTTGTACAGCCCTCTCGCAGTGTCCGGAGCAAGTATGGTGGGTCTGACACACCGGTGTCAATGTGTTCTTTTTTCCATTTCCAGGAGTGTAAATTGGTCCTCGGTTCCATAACTGTCTCAGAAATAGTGGATTAAAAAGGGTAGTAACGGAGTGGTCCCTACGTTCATGTACAGTACAAATAATTTTACTTTCTTCTAATTTACCTGTTTCTGAATTGTTTAAAGTACATCGCAGTACAGCCTCGGTATTAAATTCACAATACACAATGTGATATGGACCATTGAAACTCCTCAGACTGCGGGGGGCTGTGTACCTCTTGGAGGTATTTGCGTTTAATTACTGCTCCAGTCTTTTAATTTCGAGATGGAATTAAATGAGGTGGGAGGAGAAATTTAAAGATATGCTGCTACATTTGTAGCCTGTTGGTCCAGTGGTAATTAGTGTGTAAGGTAATTGCTCAGCTACGATTAATGGATGTCTTTGGGGGAAGTGACCCTCTTTTCACTATTGTTTGCATAACAAATTAAGAGAGCCAATGCTTGAGACAGTAAGAGTATCCAAAACCAGTCTTGTGTAAGCAGCACAGGTAATAAGAGACATATCGACGCCCATGGAAATACACCGACCCTCGCTTCTTCCGCATTATATTGGTGAGTGAGGAGGAAAGGCAGAGAGAAATAATAGTAATAACAATCTTCGTATCGCCGTTTAACGACTTGCAGAGTATTACACAGGAAAATTTTTGATTCCGCCAAAGCGACATTTTATTGGAAACGTGTAACGAACAAAATCGTCCCTAGAATTGCTTCTTCGACAAATGGCCACGATCACATAAAAATATTAATAATGAAAACAAGATATCTTTCAAAGTGAAGCAGAATTTAACCAAAATATAAACTTAAACATTTTAGGAAACTTGATACGTTTCTAACGAAATTAAATACATGATATCTAGTGCTTAATCTTGGAATAACTAAAAACATAAAATTTTGACCGTTCCCAGATTTCACTGAGTATTACACCCACTCAGACTGAAACAATTATTGACATTCACCTCCCACAATGACTCTCGAATATAGCAGTACGACGAGTTTTGATATGTAAACTAACGCCAGTCACGAACAATCTGCCAGATTTAAAATTTTCACGTAGTGTGAATGCTTTATTAATGATAATCCACGTACTCTTTCCTGGTTGGTCGAAGACAATTGGATTAATGGCGGCCACTATATGACGCACACATTTTACCAACACACTGCATAATACAACACGTAAGTCCTGGGAATCCGGCTTTTCTCGGCGAATTACATTAACGAAACCTTCCCGGGTTATTAGCCGAGTTGTGACGTCACGCTGCTGCAATGTTTCGAAGAGTTTCCTATACGTAGTCTTTGCCGGAAGATGACGAAGATTTCGTCATGACGTAATTCGACATGCCTTTTGGAAAGACGTACAAAAGAAAGGGGTAACACTCGAAATCGCTGGAAATACCCGTTTGTATGTTGCAAGAAACTAAGAAAAATATAAGGCGAGAAACTTCGCATCACTAGAAATGAATGTACACTGATGAGCCAGCCGGCCACTGTGGCCCAGCGGTTCTAGGCGCTTCAGTCTGGAACCGCGCGACCACTACTGTCGCAGGTTCGAATCCTGCCTCGGGAATGGATGTGTGTGATGTCATTAGGTTACGTTTAAGTAGTTCTAAGTTCTAGGGGACTGATGACCTCAGATGTGAAGTCCCACAGAACTCAGAGCCATTTGAACCATTTTTGAACTGATGAGCCAAAATATTACGACCAGCTAAATATAGTTTGTATGTCCGTCTTATGAACGAAATACATCACTGATTCTACATGTACATCGTACTCCGCAAGCCACCTAATGGTGTGTAGCGGAGGGTACTTTCGGTACCAGTGTTTGATCCCTCCAACCCTGTTTCACCCGCGAATAGCGCGTGGAAAGAATGATTGTCGGTAAGCGTCTGTATTGGCTCTAATTTCTCGAATTTCCTCCTCGTGATAAATACGCGAGATGTATGTGAGGGGAAGTAATATGTTGTCCTACTCCTCCTGAAAAGTGCTGTCCCGAAATTTCAGTAGCAACTGTCTCACTGATGAAACAACGCCTCTCTTGTAACTTGTGACAGTGAAGTTCGTTTAGCATTTCCGTAACGCTCTTTCGCAAGCTAAACGATCTCGTGAAGAAACGCGCCGCTCTTCGTTGGATCTTCTCAATCTCTTCTATCAGTCCTACCTGATAGGGATCCCATATAGATTAACAATTCTCAATAATCGGGCGGACAACCGCCTTATAAGCCACTTCTGTCGTGGATGAGTTACATTTCCTTAAGATTCCTCCGATGAATCTGAGTCTGGTGTCTGCTTTCCCAGTTATCTGTTTTAAGTGGTCATTCCACTTAAGGTCGCTCTGGATAGTTACGCCTAGATATCTTACGGCAGACGCTGTCTCCACCCGTTTGTCACTGACAGTGTACTGTACAGTAGTGGATTTCTTTTCCTTTGTATGTGCAATATGTTACATTTATATACTTTGAGGGTCAACTGCCAGAGCCTGCACCATTCATTAGTTCTCTGCCGTTCGTTCTGCCAAGTCTTACTACCTTCTGGCGTTGCTACTTTGATATAGACAACTGCATCATCTGCGAATAGCCTTAAAGAACATCAGACGCTTTCTACTAGATCATTTATGTATATTGTAAACAGCAACGGTCCTATCACACTTCCCTGTGGTATTCCGGACATTACCTTTACATCTGTCGATTTTGTTCCGTAAAGACCGAGCGACGTGATGTGTTGTGTCTGCAAGAAACTCTTGAATCCACTCGCAAGTCTGCTCCGAAACTCTATAAGCTCGTATTTTTTTCATTAGCTGGCGATGCGGGACGGTGCCAAATGCTTCACTGAAATCATTGAACACGGCATGAACCTGAGCGCCGTTGTTCACTGCGCTGTGGATCTCATGGAGGAACAGAGCGAGCTGAGTTTCGCAGGATCTCTGTTTGCCGAATCCATGTTGGTTTTTAAGAGGAGATGTTCATTTTCCAAAAACGTCGTAATTCTTGAGCATAAAACATGTTCAATAATTCTACAACAGATTGACGTCACGATATAGGACTATAATTGTGTGGATCTCTCTTACGGCCTTTCTTATAAACGGGAATGACCTGCGCTTTTTTCCAGCCGTTAGGTACCTTTCCTTGCTCAAGCAATCTACAATAAATTACTGCTAGAAGGGTAGCAAGTTTTTTCGCATATTCTTTATAGAATCTTATAGGTATCTCATCTGGTCCTGAAGCCTTTCCACATCTAAGCGATTGTAGCTGCATTTCAGATCCGCGATCGGTTATCTCAATATCTGTCATTTCGACGTTCGCTCGTTTATTGAAACGAGGGCCAGTGTTACGATCTTCCGCGTTGAAACAACTTCGGAAAACCGAATTCAGTTTTTCGGCCTTCTCTCTGTTATCTTCCGTTTCGGTGCCAGGTGTGGTCGCTGAGAGAATGAATAGATGATTTTGACCCACTTACTGATTTTACATACGACCAAAATCTCTTATGGTTTTTACTCAGGTCGGTTGACAACGTCTTACTTTCAAAATCTTTGAACGCTTCTCTCTCCTTTCGCTTTTCCGCTACGTTCAGCTTTTGTTTGTCAGCTAGGTTGTTACTTCTCTTGAATCTGAGCCAAGATGCTCTTTACATACGTAGCAGTTTCGTAAAACGGCTATTAAGCCATGGTGAGCCCTTCCCATTGCTTAAAACCTTACTAGGAACATACTTGTCTAGGGCATATTGAACGATGCCGTTGAATTTCTTCCACTTGTTCCTCACATCTTCATCCTCATCACCAAACATTTGATGCTGACTGCTGAGATATTCTGAAATACGTATCCTGTCACCCTTGCTGAGGAAATATATCTTCCTACGTTTGTTAACATTCCTTGTAGGACCCGTTGCCATAGATGCTGTCACAGCCTTATGATCACCGATACTTTCCTCAGCATTAACTGATTCGATAAGTTTAGGTCTGTTTGCTGCCAGGAGCTCTAAGACTTTTCCCTCGCGAATTGGTAATCTATCTGCTCAAGGTAATTTTCGGACAAGACATCCAGAACAGTGCCACACGAATCCCTGTCTCTGGCGCCAGTTTTGATGGCATAACACTCCCAATCTATACCTGGTAAGTTGAAGTCACCCCCTATTACAACGGCATGTTCAAGAGAATAGTAATGATATTCTGCAAGTTCTGTTTGAAGCGCCCTACAACTTAGATCCTGACCCGGGTAGTCTATAGAAGCATCCGAGCACCATTTTTGACCGTTCTTTGATACTCAGTTTCACCCAGATTAATTCACATTCGGAAACCGTAATAACCTCGCTAGATCTTATCAAATTTTTTGCTACAGTAAACACGTTGACATCATTGGCGACTAACATATCCTTACGATAAACATTCCAATCTGAACTTAGGAGTTCCTTGTCATTGACGTTTGGTTTCAACCAGCTTTCTGTTCCCAATACTATCTGTGCATCGTAAGCGACACTAATTCTGGGACCTTTCCTAGGATGCTACTGTAGTTTACTAAAATCATTTTAATTTTTCCTATCTCTGATGTACGACGACCAAGATTCTATGAGTTCACTGTTGCTGATTTAACAGGAAAATCCTCATTGATCCCAAGGGACGGATTCTATAACCTAAAAAACGTCCAATGTGCACGCTACACGTACTCCGCTACCCTAGGAGCCACTTCCTGCGTGAAGTGCACCCCTGACCTATTGAGGGGAACCCTAAAATTCTGCACCTGATAGCGGAGGTCGAGAAATTCGCATCCGACCGTCGCAGAATCGTCTCTGGTTTAGACCATCCACTCTGCTCCAAACCAGAGGACGGCGATCAACCCTGGGTATGATGCTACAAATAGACAGCTTAGCCTACACCCCCCATGCCTTGCTAGTTGCCTTCACCAAATCAGCCAGTCGGCGAAAGGAGCCGAGGATGGCCTCAGAACCAAAGTGGCTGGCGTCATTCGTGCCGACATGTGCCACTACAAGCAGCCGGTTGCACCCAGTGCGCTCGATAGCCACCGGCAGGGCCTCCTCCACGTCACGGATGAGACCTGCCGGCAAACATATCGAATACACACTCGAATTCTTTTCCGCCTTGGCTGCTATCTGCCTGAGGGCCTCCATCAGCCGCCTAACACTGGAGCTCCCAATGACTAGGACACCCATCCTCTGTACTTGTCCGGTCTGGGCAGGAAAATCGACCGCTGGCCCAACAGGAGAGGCATTGTAAGTAGGCTGTTTAGGTTCTTATATTGGTAACGCCGCCGCAACGTAGCGCTCTCTGAAAATCACTGGCTGTGCTGTGTGCAGTCTGTGGCTAGTTTTTAATGATGTATTTTGTACCTTTGTAATTGTATTCTCATGTTATAATATTGTAATTGAAACCAATTCATCAAATTAAGTAACTTGTAAGTTACATTTCACTGCACACATTTCTGTTGGTCATAGTAATGCACAATATGTGAGAAGTTGCGACTGTTAGTGTTTGCACGTGTGTTACTAATTCAGCAAGGGACTGGACAACAGCATTGCTGGTTCTAAGTACAATTCCAAAAACTTTGTGAGTGCACAAGTGGTGGTTTATGGACTTGCTATATTCTCCGCAAGACTCTTCGATGGTGAATGTGCACTTGCACAGTCGCAACAGATGGCTGCTGGCCGTCTGTACATGGACTACAGTGGGTCTGCATCTTTGATGGCCCACCAATACCATTATTTCTACAAGGACTGCAGTGGGTCTGCGCCTCTGGTGGCCCACCAATACCATATTCTCTACCAGGACTACAGTGGGTCTGCTCTGTGATGACCTACCTACCAATATTCTTCAAGACGTCGAATGACTCTGCTGTGGGTTTGCTCTGTTGTGGCCCATTACCTGTCAGCATGTCAAGAGTCAGCACTGTGTTTCCGTTGGAAGGACAACACTACTTCTTCAAGAATGCATGGAAATCCACTACTTCTGTGTACAATTTCTTTTACTAATGAGACTTTGTGAAAAAAAACTGTAATTACTATTATGATGAATGATCAGGACTATCTTTAGGGACTGTGAGAAAATTTTAGCTTTTGACCAACATTGTATTGCTCGCATCTCGTGGTCGTGCGGTAGCGTTCTCGCTTTCCACGCCCGGGTTCCCGGGTTCGATTCCCGGCGGGTTCAGGGATTTTCTCTGCCTCGTGATGGCTGGGTGTTGTGTGCTGTCCTTAGGTTAGTTAGGTTTAAGTAGTTCTAAGTTCTAGGGGACTGATGACCATAGATGTTAAGTCCCATAGTGCTCAGAGCCATTTGAACTATTTGAACCAACATTGTATCAATAAGTGTGTGCATCTGATTTCTTTGTTATTGTAATTATGAAACATTTTATCAGATCATTATTGGCCACTGCCCAAAACAATTTGTAAAATTTTTTGTGGGGAGCATGGGGGCTATGTAAGTAGGCTGTTTAGGTTCTTATATTGGTAACGCCGCCGCCACGTAGCGCTCTCTGAAAATCACTGGCTGTGCTGTGTGCAGTCTGTGGCTAGTTTGCATTGTTGTCTGCCATTGTAGTGTTGGGCAGCTGGATGTTAACAGCGCGTAGCGTTGCGCAGTTGGAGGTGAGCCGCCAGCAGTGGTGGATGTGGGGAGAGCGATGCCGGAGTTTTGAAATTTGTAATACTGGATATTATGAACTGCTATGTATATTATGATTTTTCAACACTATTAAGGTAAATACATTGTTTGTTCTCTATCAAAATCTTTCATTTGCTAACTATGCCTATCAGTAGTTAGTGCCTTCCGTAGTTTTAATCTTTTATTTAGCTGGCAGTAGTGGCGCTCGCTGTATTGCAGTAGTTCAAGCAACCAAGATTTTTGTGAGGTAAGCGATTTGTGAAACGCATAGGTTCATGTTAGTCAGGGCCATTCTTTTGTAGGGATTTCTGAAAGTCAGATTGCGTTGCGCTAAAAATATTGTGTGTCAGTTTAAGCACAGTCATGTACAATTTTTCTAAGGGGACGTTTCAGCATCCTGTGCTGACTCAGAGTTATCATCAACACTGGGAAGAACCTCGTACCTGTTGCTAAGACAGGGAGCCAGCCGCACGGCCCGTTCCCTCTTTCGCATTCCGCCCAGTGACTCGCGAACCACCACTGTCTGCCACCCATTCTGGAGTGAGGACTGTTGTGTGTCAGAAGCCACAGCGCCGTGCGGATCACCAGGGGATTCTCGTGGCACCAGAGGTGTCGCAGGTCTCGTCAGTGGCGCCCCGATGTCACCGCAAATTTTAGCATTAGCTAGGAGCTTGTCGACGGTAGCCAACGCAGCTTCCAGCTGTTTTCGGACAGCAGCCAACTCTCCTCGTGTCCGCTCACAACAAGCACAGTCCCTAGCCATATCGTAGTGTTCATAAAATAGATATACGGTTTCAAATGGCGCTACTGAATTTGAAATGTATACAAAATATACCCAAGGAGAACAAAGTAACACTAAAAGTTGATGTGCAGATATCTCACTGCACTCTGAGACCGCAAGCTATTAAACAGAAATAAATTTATGTTGTGGTTGGCAGGAGAGCCAACACCGTGTTACTATAGGAAGCCGAAAGGCACGCGTTTTAGCTCACGTAGGCTGGAGTGAGGT